>NC_046625.1:17275232-17923803 GCF_900324465.2 Anabas testudineus | reverse complement strand
CTCTAGCACTGATCATCCCCGTAACATTCTGTAACGTTTCAGTGTGCTTTTCATCAAACGACTAGTCTTCAGAAACAGACAAGGATTTCCTGACGCTACGCGACGGTTCCCAAACCTCACTGTCATCTGTATCTTCACCGTCATCCTCCTCATCTTGTTCTTCATCATCATCTTCATCTCCCATCCCTGCGCCCGTTTGCTCCTCGGTGGCCATTGTCTTTTGCTGCTTCTCCCCTCCCTCTTCATCGTCTCCGTCTCCATCTGTCCTCCCTGCAGCCGGCTCCTGGAAGGGATCCAACCCCATATCCACGCGTCGCTGGACCTCGGCAAACCACTCCCTCACCTTTTCAGGGACAGAAAAACCCGTTAACTGATGATGGCCAGACTATAGCTGTGACTGACAACACAAAGGTCTTCTGTGATTTCTGTGACGTCATTTACATTATTAATTCTTACTTTTACACAGGGTCAATTTAGATCTGATTTAGGCAAAATACATGAAAACTTGGCATTGAGATTGTTTATAACATATATACAGTCAAATAGCAGACCAGAGGAGATATGGGACATGGTATCAACCCAGGGACACTAAAGTTGTAGAAGTATTCACTTCTACAAGTATTCACTAACCTTTCAGCTTAAAGAATGTTTAAATGTTTTTTATCAAAAACTAAATTACATTAAATATTACCTGTTCATAGCTCATGTTAGTCTTGGTGACAAGCTCGTCCAGGTCTTGCTCATTGAGGAAGTGGTGCTTCATGAAGTACTCTTTCAGGATCTCCCTTCCACTCTTGAATTTCTTTGATGGGGGAGATCTGGCGACATCTGCACTTAAGGAGGCAGACCTTCTTGGCTGCTTCCTGGTTCGGGATCGACCCCAACCACGATTTCGGCTACGTCTTTTTCTACCGCTGCTGCTTCCCATTTTATTGCCTCCTCCGACATTTGCCCCATCAACGTTGCCACTTTGGTACTGAAAGAACCATTTCAGGTTTCCATTCTTCCAGGAATAGCGGGAGTCCCCAAACCAGCTAACAATGTAGGACCGAGGAAGACCACTCTCTTCTGACAGCTGGTCGTACTCTTCTGGTGTGGGCCACTGGGTCCGCACAAAGGCACTTTTCAGAATATGAAGCTGTTCTGGAGACTTTTTACTTTTGTCTTTTATGTCTTTGTTACTGCTGCTGGTGGTAGGGCAGCTGCTTACTGCGACCTCCTGGAGGAGTTTGACTACCTTTACGAGATGTAGAGGCAGAAGGAGAAGAAGAGTTTGAACCTACTGTTCCTTCCCCTGCTTTTGCTCCATCTGTCTCCACCTTCACTCCCTCTGAAGAATCAGGTGAGGAGGTACTGACGGGTGGCATTTTTCGTCTTTCTGTGAACCAGGCGTCAATCTCCCTTCGTGTCAGTTTAGTCTCCGTCCTCAGGCGGCTCAGTTCTTCATCTGCTGGGGTGCTGCTCTTTTCAAAACTCTCCTCCAGCACCACCAGCTGCTCTGGAGTCTTCTCCTTAAATTTCTGCAGGGTAAAATCTGGGAATGGGTTCCATGTTTTGGGCCGTGTCTCCTTCTCCTTCACTGGAGGAGTGCGTGGTGGATGGGGAGATGTGGGGGTCTCATCGCTTGAGTCAATAACGATGGTGGTACTAGCACTACTGCTACAGCTGACCCCTCCTTTGCCCCCTCCATCATGGAAAACAATGACATGGCTGTTCTTGGAGTTGCGCTGGTTGTACCGAGTGTCACTGAACCATTTCTTGATCTCACCTTTTGTCAGGTTGGTGACTTTCATCAGCCGGGCAATTTCCGCGTCAGTGACAAAGTGGTTTTTAAGGTAGCTGGCTTTCAGCTCTGCCAGCTGCTCTTTGGACTTCTTAGGCCGCATACTGAATGTGTCCGCGCTGAGGGCAGAGTTCTCCTTAGAGAAAGAAGGCAGTTACATATTAAACAGGTGTTACTTGCCCACTGACAGCAATGCAAGCACAAGTGTCTGTCTGAAAGCCAGCTTTAAGTGATGTCCCCACCTGTGGTGAAAGAGAGGGTGGCTGGACAGTGGTAGCCCGTTTCAGCTCACTGTTTGTTGGCTGACAGGAAACTCTGGTGGAGCTCTGGGACTGGCTGGGCAGCCCTGCCACGGTCAGTGTGATGGGACTGGTCACTGGGAGGTTTGTCCCTGGGCCAACCTACACAAAGTCACAAAATGACACACAGAATGTGAGATGTTCCAGACTGAGAAGCATTTGCTAATTAACTGTAGTTCTTATTTATGACTATTTAGAAAGAGAACACAGAAAATGTACAATTAAGAACTACATAGCAATTATAGAATAATACATTACACATTCCTACTGCAACATCATTAAAAAAAATGAGAAAGATATCACAACTGCTGACAGCAAATCAAGCCACACACGTTAATTTAATTTATGCTACAGTATGATAAATTCATACCACTGCCTGGGTTAAGGCCAAAGCACAGATACAGTTTTTGGTTTTATATCCTTCCTCCTACCTGTGTGAACACCAAGCCGGGCTGGCCCACTATCTGGCAGGTCTGAAGAATGGACTGCAGGCCATTGGCAGCAGCTGACAGCTGGTGAGCAGGTATGACAGTGATGGTCTGAGGCACAGTGTGCACCGTGCCGTTGAACTGCTTCCTCCTGGCCTCTTCCACTTCCTCTGGAGTCCAGCTGACACCATGCTTCAGCCGCTGAGCTGAGAACCAGACCTGGTTGTAGATGAGTTACATTTGACCACCATGAAAGAAATAAGCAAAATTATTTGTGCTTAATTTTATATATTTAAAAATGATGTATTAAGATTGGTGTAGCTTTTAGTTAGACATACACAGGTAAAAGGTCCTACTTGAAACATGTTGGTGTTGTAACAGACAACAGACAACACCGTTGGTCAGTAGTTATCTAATGAAAGCATCAGTCCTCTTTCATGTACCTTGATTTGCTCCTCTGTGAACTGTGTCTGTGCTGCTAGGCTGCTGATTTCTGCCATTGAAGGGTAAGGAAACTTCTTGTAAGTGCTGCCCAGCAGAGGATTGGTGTCCATAGCTGCACTGTAGGAGGGGATGCTGCTGAGGGGAATCAGTAGCTGAGGCTGAGCTGCTGCTGCACTCTGCTGGGCCTGAAAGGCAGACAGCACCTAAAATATAGGAACAGAAGGGAAAAGAAAGAGGATTGTTAACACTACTGTACATGTGCTGTCAAAAAGAGTGCCAATCAAATCATGTACCTGTGCCAGACCAGCAGGGAGAACGGAGGGGTTTAAAATGGATGATTTCCTCTGCTGCTCTGAGGGTGAGCTGACCAGCAAGCCTCCTCCTCCGAGCTTCATGGAGTCATGCAGCAGCATTTCCACTGGTGTCATTGGCCCCAGAGGAGCTTCAATGGGCTCCTGGTCTCCTCCAACCTCTCCCTCACCACCTCCTCCAAAACTCTCTGCCGTCTCGTCTGCTGATTTTAGTGACACGGCGATCCTCTTGGGTTCAGCTTTGGTCTTCATCCTCATGATGGGGGTCTTGCTGAGTGAGATAGCAGCAACCAATGCAGGGTCTGCTCCTCCTTCCTCAGATGTATCACAATGTTGTTCCTGGGTTGGCTGGTCACTGCCTGGTTCCTCAGATGGGTTTGTAGAGCTGCGCCTTATTGAGGGACTGTTTTCAACAGCAGAGACACTGGGCTCATCTATAATAATAATACAGCATTCACTGTGATTCCATTAACTCAAGTTTAAGGTGACATGTGTACAAGTTAATGTATTTTCAGGTCTACTACGGTACCTGTTTCAGGCGGTGTAGGGACAACCACTACAGCCTGACCCAGCTCCTCTGCAACTGGCCCCTCCTCTGCTCCATCCTTCACCTTCCCCTCCTCCTCATCCACCTTTTCCTCCTTTGCCCCTTCTGTTTTCTCTTCTACCTCTTCCTGCTCCACCACATCAGAAGGCAGCACCATGCAAGGTGTGGTTGATTTCCGGCGGCTCGACATTACCGAACCAAACTCTGTATAGTTCTCCCCAGGGTAAAGATGATATCTGACACAAGTGTGAAGGCTTACATGTCTTAGGTGGTTGCTTTCACATGCTAGAGTCCTTGAACAATTAGTTTCTGGTGGAAGGAACAAAACAAATATAGAAACGAGAAAACTTTATTTTAACATATAAACATTACCCTACATGGCTCCTTCAGTACTATCAGTCATATAAAAGTAAATATAAGGAGTGATTCAGTTTTCTGCCTTCTTCCACGTGTTCCAATGTGCAGTTTAAAGAATTAACCTTAAACACGAATAGTTACTGGTGTCTTCCAAAAATGATCTTTTTTTATCATTTAGAAATCAGAAAAGCAACATACTCTATGCAAAGCATGGTTCTTACTGTATGTAACTGATAAACACTAGACTTGGGGAGAGGAAATATAAATGGGCACGACATTTGACACGTCATAATGACTAACTAATCATATTTAATGTGTTAGATTTATAATCCTCACCAAATCTCTGATAAATGCAAGTTTACAGTGTAATAGGCAAGTAGGGAATATGTTTAAAATTTGTAAATTATATGTAATACATTTATATTAATAATTGTGCAGTCTGCAATTACAAGGTCTTTCTGCTTTCAAGCTATTTTGAGAAGTCAAACTTGATTCTGGCAGTTTTATTAACTAAACAAATAATCACTTAACCTATAATAAAAATGAATCGCTAATTAGATCTTTAACACTACAAATAATAATTCACAAACAGATTAAAATTAAATTTAAAAAGGTACTTTGGAGTTATCTGTCCAGGTGGGAAAACAGGAAAGAGTCCCATACTCTCAAGAAAGGCTCCGGGCCGCTGTGCGTTAATTGATGTGTGCTAATTAGACTGGGAATGCGTCAGAACAATTAAAGCACAATATCCCCCGGGATAACATGCTTCTACATATTACTGCCTTGTCAACTTCAGGGATCCCATGTGAAAATGTAGTTTTATTTGTTTCAACTGATTATTGAGCATAAAGATTGTTAAGTAACTCTTTGTTGCATGATACAAATCAAACATAGGCCAAGAGACTATACCAGCTCACGAATACTGTAAACAATAACCCGAGTGGGATGATCGTTGGATTGGAAGAGGCCTAACACCTTATGTGTACCATTTATAAATCATACCACAGTTTCACTTGGTGACTACTATCTGACTTACAACTACATCACTCAGTATGACACAGGTGCTACAACAAAGGTGCAGATGTCCACTTTCGACATGTCAGTGTACATGTCTGTGTAATAGATTATACGGTGTTATTAACATTTACTGTGTGTTGTCTGTTATGCTGTCTGGCCACAATGAGGCTATGTGAATTATCAAAGAGGCGCAATCATCTGGAGGTGTGAGCTAGCTAATTCGTTACGATTAAAGTAACGTTTGAGCGATAAATGAAGATAGTAGGGCAAATAACTCAAGTAGCTGAACAGCATGTAGTTAGCATGACAGTGAGGTGCTCCACCTAGCCAGTGTTAGCCGGGCCAGTCTTTATTATTGATCACGTCTGGCGGTAAACTTACTGGAACTACTGAAATGTGCACTGTGTTGCTAACGTAACCAGGCTGTCGAGGCGGACGAGGCGAGGAGTGATTTCCTGGGTCCCGGCGGAGCTGTTTTCAGGTTCCGTCCGGTGGTATTTGTCGCCGGTGGCTCTCTTTCCCTCGGTTAACCATTCAGCCCCTGTCCGGCCGGGACTAGAGCAGCATTACCGATACTGAGGGAGGGAGGGAGGCAGACAGACGGACCGGTCTAACGGCTACGGCTCCAGTCTGGAGATGCTGGAAACACCGGACATCTCTCTCCTCGGTCAGGAACAGGTTATTGTAAGTCCACGGCACGTCTTTGTAAAGTTATAACGTGGAGCTCTCCGTACTTACATTCATACAGGAACGGCTGCCACTGTGTTTGTTTTCTGACCTAAATCTCTGATATTTTTTAACGTCAGATTTTTTTAATGATCAAACGGCGTCATCATTCAATCTGATACGTCCTGACGTCATTCCCCGGCGACTCTCGCTGCTATAAATTTTTGGAAACTTAGCAAAAATGTTTAATATTTTATGACTATAAAACACACATGAAGCGGATTTAGCCATGTGCTGCCCAGAAATAGATTAGATGTTAAACACGGCTTATAGTGTGCAGTAAATGTATTTGTTTCCCGAGCCGGCTCTCTGCCAAATTGTCCTTACATGACCTATGAGGGCAGGCTGAAAAGCTACTTGAGGACAACACTGACATTGCAAAGTTTCCTTTCTTTACACATGATACCTTTTCTTGTTGCAATTCTTATTATCAGTAATTATTTCAAAAGCCATTGTGCAAACGCCTTATTATATATATATATTACAAAACGCCATCGTTGCTAGCTGAATTAGTAACTTGACAGTACACGTTATTTGTATCGGTCTGCCACCATTTGCATAAAACGACTGAGGTGATACAAGGTGTAAGACTTGATAATGAAACTGAAAGTTGGTCCAAGATACTTGTATAGTGAGAAGAAACATACAACTCAATTGAAAGGGTTTGACATTAACCAGTCGGGCATTGCAGTCATTTTCATACACACCTATTTTTGAGTCACATTATGAGTGTTTCAATGCAAATTCAACGCGGTATTGTAAAGACTCCAAAAAGCCCTGAAAAAGTATAATTGTTCCAATATTTACAGACCTGAATGTATCAGTTACTTGTGCTTGTGCCACACTTCCTGAAGAAACAGGAATAAAAAGTAAACATTATACTTAATACAAGTGCTCTATACACACTGTTAGCTAAAATGATGGCAAAGGTCACACTATCAGCTATGACGTGACTATTCATAAACTTAAGCCCTAGTTTTAGTCAAAATCTTGAGCTCACAAAAAGACACACAACAGAGGTAAACCATTTAATATAAAGAGACCAGGTAATAAAAAGTTTTAGCTAATGCACAAATAGAAATACTTGTAGATTGCAATGAAAATAGAATCAATGTTTGTATATTTACACAGCTGTGAATGAGTGTGAGTATTTAAAAGTATCACATTGTGGAAAAGTCAATGGAAGTCTTCAATCTCCTGCTTCATTTCCTGGTGAAATAAAGAGACCATAGAGCACAATTGATTAGGAGCAATGAAGTACTGCAACCATCCACTCTAGGTTAACATGCATCTAATTAACTACTCAATTTTTATTATTATTATTACTAAACAAGGAAGACAAAACAAGCACCTGTACAGTTGTCCATGATTTAGGTCAGTCTGTATTTTTTTTAAAGAGAGGCACTTGTAGAATAATTTGTTATATGGCCACAACAGTACAACAGTCCTGGAAGTTTCTCACATTGATATGTTTTTGTTTAATGTTTGATATGAAGTGACATTAAACATGTAAGAAGAATTACTTTAAAATCAGTTTTCAGTTCACTACATGGCCACCTGTGCTTGTTATGTGACCAGTCAGTATATTTTAAATGAAATCCTCCTGCCTGTAACACTTTACTTTGGCTTTCACCTTGACTTGGATGTTTTGCTTGCCTTGTACCTCATTGTAAGTTTCTCTGAATAAAAGCGTCTGCCAAATTACTATATGGAAATGAAAAATGCTATATTCACTAATCAGTACTATATAATATAAATATATAACTAACCTGTATTAGTGCTGATTTGTTGTAGTCCCATCTATGTCTATAGATGCTCTGGCAGAGCAAAGCGTAGAGTTTCTCCAGCTTGTAGACCTCATAGCCATCAGTCTTTATCACTACTCTCTCCAAAAGCTCCTGGAAAAATACAATGACAAGATAAAAATAAGTAATTTTTAGGTGGTACACTCAATATGTTTCTCTGCAGACAAAAAGAAAAGATAGGTGATACTCAATTTAGGAGTGCTTTTGAATCTACAGGCTTGAGTTCATTCAAATTGAACTCAAGTTCAATTTATCTCTTGGCGTGGTTCGTTGTCTGGTGTGAACGCTGTAATCACTCTGTTCACCAAAACAACCGCACAGAGAACCCCAAAAAAAGGTCGTCCTGATCCGCCTAATCTAGCCAATTTAGGTGCAGGCCTCCTGGTGAGAAACCATACCGAAACAAATGGAACCAAACGCTATGAATAGCATGATTGAGGACTTTGGGTAGTTTGTAGATTTCCATTACTTTTGTTTGTCCACCAAAAACATGCCATCTGATTAGTCACGAACAAACGTGGAGACGTGAGGAGGTGAAGTGCCTCACAGACACCAGGTATGATGACTATGCAGTCGATGTGACATAATAAACAATATTCAGTGGGATGACCAACTCACAACCATGCAACGGTCCACAACACAGGATCTTCTTCCTGCGTTTACTTTTTTTGTTCCCGTGGAAGGCACATCTGACCAATAAGTGCACAGAACATTCTCTTGTGATTTGGCGTGACGCAAATTAGTACACTTGGATTTTTGTCAGTGTGAAAAGAAACTGAACCAAGAGGAAAACGCTCCATGTTTACAAATTCATCTTCTGATTTGGACCAGAATTCTATCAGAAGAAGCAGCAAACCAATCTCACAGGGATGATTATAAGACTACAAACAATAGGTCAACATATACAGACAGCCACATGATCCCTTACCTTTAATTTGTCTCTGTCCACCACCAGTGGAGGAGTTTCCTCATCCAGGATCTGCAGAGCTTTGTCCACATCAATCTTCTGCTGCAGCAGCACTGCATGCTTCAGACCCCGAGTCATTCGCCTCACATTTCGCTCTGAAAACAAAACACATGCACATAAAGAATTAACTTATACAACTACTAGTAATATATGGTATGATATAATATCTATGCTTGTATCCATCTATAAGCCTGCTGACATATTCACTCTGGAAGGACAAAAGCAAGGAATACCTTTCAATCTCTATTAATAAAAATAATAAAAATAATAATAGTAGTAAATTTTACATTAGTGATTTTCTTTGGCAAGGAATACAGTGGATTGAAGGTGAGCATTTTTCTGGATATTTTCTCTACACATTAAATTCAAAAGCCAAATTATGAGACAGTCCTAATATCCAACCTGTGTTCATGTCCTCCTCTCCTCTGGCAGCTGCAGAGGCAACTGTGGTGCAGGTTTCAGTTGCTTCCACCTCCATTAGCTCAGAGTGGTCATTATGTTCTGCCTCCTCTGTTGTGGCCACGCCATTTCTGTTGTCTGCCCCAATTATAGTTTGACATTTCTCTAACTCAGTTTCTGTCAGCTTTTGGTTGTTGGTTTCACTGCTCTTCAATGTGTTGCACTGTCCCTCGGCATCTCCCTCAGTTTCAGTGCAGCTGTCCTTAGTGTTTACTGAAATGGTTTCACCTCCCCCCTCCAAGAATACTTGATTTTCTTTTGAGTGTCCTGACTGATTTGTGATATTTTGTTTCTTTTTGTCCCGTTTCTGGTCACAATTTTTTGCTCTTTCACTTTCACACAGTACAACTTTTTCTTCAGCAGCTTGGCTCCTCTCCTCTCTATCCTCCTTGTCCTCTTGGCTGTCCTGCTTATTGGCAGGGGGCCCAATATTACCTTCCTGAGCAGTTGCAGGAGACAATTTTACATCAACCATCATCTGATCCTCCTCTTCTCCAGTTCCCTCATCACACTCTCCTCCTGCTTCCTTTTCAATCTCCTCTTCATCATCTTCATCTTCCTCATCCTCATCTGACCCTAACTGTGCATCGTCTCTGGATATGTGAGGACAGGATGAAGACCTTTTCTTTGAATATAAGCCAGCAGACCAGCGACTCTTCCGTCTTTTCTTCTTCTGGGCTGGAGTGAGAAAAAGGATGTTATTTCATAGTCATTTCATGTAAATTGTGTTTTTTTATTATCTAGAGTAGTTTTTACCTGAGTTTTTAGGTGTTGTAACAGTGAAGGCACTTGTATTGGGGGTAACAGAACCTGTGGCTCCAGTCGGTTCTCTTTGTGGGGTGATGTCAGTAATCTTGGCATCAGCAAGAGATGTGGACTGTTTGGGAAGGACATGGTAGAAAGAGGGAGCAAACCGGGCAATGGGGCAGCCTGGGGCAGACAAAAAACAACAGATGTTTTTATAATTTGCCACCACCAAATCAAACCAAATGATTACCAAATGTCAAGCTATGACACAGGTACATAAAATTATCTGAACTGGTTAATATTTACATCTATGTTCACACAAAATAGAAGTGTTAAATAAGTCATCGCCTGAGGCTAGGACAAAGGTTATCATGCAACATTTGACTTCCACTATAACACACCCTAATGCACACACACAGACACACACCTCTTTTGCTGAGTGATGCTTTGATCTCCTCACAGATCTTCTCAAAATCTTCATCTAGTTCATCTCTTATGATGGCGTGGACGGTGTCCTTCAGTGCACATGCTCTGTGGCGGATCTGGCGGTCTGGAGGAAAAGCACACATATGCACATAAGCTCAAGGCAAACAAATATACCGATATTATTTTACTTGAGTGTTTCTTTTGCCATTCAAGACTAAATACAGACAGACATTAAAATTGGTACTTACATAATGTGATATTTTTGTAATATTTATTAAAATGTGTGTGTTGATCACTGGGTGTACCTGAGGGGTCTCTGTCTGGGTTGTATTCAAGGGCATTTTGCCAGATGAGATCCACATCTTCAAGGAATTCTTTCACAGTCCCATACTGATGGAGGTCAATCTTAGAGAGAACTGTTGACAGGTCCATTGGCTTCTTGATCACCTCAGCATAATCTGGAACCTGAAACAGGTGACAAAGGTAGCTCAAAGTACAAACATAATACTGGATTTGGGAAGAATAAATCTAAAATCTATTTGTATTACCAACAGAGTGTCTTGCTCACACAGGGTTACACATGCACAATTTGTTTTACATTTTCAGGTCATAATGTGTAAGAAAATATCATGACTCATAACTTTGGCCTCCCCTAGTGGAAGTATCAAAAAATAAACTTTTGGTACACTGTTGTCTCACTACTCAGTTGATTTAAAAAGCTAATATTTTAACCAAGCCATCCCAGAACAAACAGAAAAGGAATAAAAATATATTGAGACACAGCACAACAACACACCTCCTCTAAATCTACAGGCTTTGTAAAGGCCTTAAAGCGTTTATCTTGGGACAGGCGGTTGGTGACATCACGCAGGAAGAGGCGAAGTTCCCTGAGAGTGTCTTCCTCCTGCTCCTCCAGTTTTTGGATCTCTTCTTCCGTCAGTTGACGTGGGGGAGGTGGAGGGGCCACAGGGAGGACTTCCAATGCATGGAGCACTAATAAGAGACAGTGTAAATGTCACTTAACTTTGTACACTCTTTATGTCAGTTAAAGTGCTTCACTTTCTATTATTTGTCCGTTCGGTATTTATACAAGTTTTTATACATCCACCTTTTGCTCACAATAAAAAAATTTGAATGTGTAAACCCAAACATTGATAACGTCCAAATAAAAAGCAAATCTCTCCTTAGCATACATTTTCATCTTATGATTAAATACTTAATATTGTCATGTTTAAAGGACATGTGAGCAATGGTATTATCTCTAAAACACATACTACAAGATTTACAGATTAGATATCATCTACTTCTTACCAGCCTTCTTTTTTGACATAGGGGCCTTGGCAGCCTGGTTGAGTATCAGATCCTCAAAGAAGATTCTTCTTTCTCTGCTGGTGGGGACTTGGATGTGGAAAACCTCTCCATACTCCAACCGAAACAACTCCTGAACCTGACAAAAGGAAGAAGAGAGGATATACATATTAGATAAGACATTACTTTCACTCCAAAAGAAAACTGAATATCACTCATCTGTCTATACCTCTGTATTAAGTTGGTTATAACAGAGGTTGCATGTAGCCAGCAGGAATATAGGAGAAAATGCAGGAATAGAGCTAAGCAGGCTCAGGAAAGTCGCTCTTAGGGCAGGACCCACTGTTTCCCACCACTGTCCGATGTGAGGGATATACAAAATACTGGGTGAGGTCCGTTTGGCTTCAACAAAGATCTGCAGAATGTATACGAGATAAAAACATAAATTAATATTCATTTATAGATGGGGTCAATATAACAGGATCATCGTAAGTGTAAACCAAAGGTATAATCAAACCAGTCAACTGGTTTGGCCAACCACTGTCATAGTTAATGATTGAAGTCACTTTTAGTAAAATATAAAAAGAAGAAGCAGAAAAAAAATAATTTCCAGGTTATAGGGAGAATTTGTTTGCTTTTCTCCACTTCACTGCTCTGTATTGTATTTTAACCATCTCTGGGTTGCATGACATCTTCATCCTGTCTTTGTCAGTAATTTCAAGAGAACTATGGGCACTGGTAGTGCATAGTATTTGTCTGTAGCACTTATTTATCCCCACACTCCATGATGTAATGAGTTGGGGCCCATGAACTACAGTCTCTGTGGCAGCCACTTTGGCCAGTGAGGTCCACTGTAAAGAACACACTGAATTTGACAAGGCTGCAAGAATATCTATAGTCCTGTGTGAGCAGTTTTGTGGCTATTGGATCTATTTAAATGTAAATGACTCAGCTCAAGGGCATCTCAAGATCTTCATTACCTGAGCACAGGTCTCTTCTGGTGTAGTTGCACTAGTTCCAAACAGCACAGCCATGTCTAATGTGTACACAGTGAATTTCTCCAGAGTGTGAAGGACAGCAGGAGCCAGGTGGGAGCTCTGTCCTGAACCTGGTGTACCTTCCAACAACAGCCTGGGACGGTAGGATGTTGGCTGGCTCAGCACACTCCTTGACAGGGAGGAGATAATAGATGAGCTAAAGGAGATGTTAAGATACATTTTACACAATCATTCCAGAAGCTCACAAATCATTAAATAGCCTGACCTGCCCATTCCAATTTCCTTTCTTTCTAGGAAATGTAATTGACCGCATATAGCCCAATATTTTTTGCAATGTTTCTTTAAATAACAATTTAATTGTAATAAAACAATTAAAATAAATAAATCCTAAAATCAAAAACCTCCAGCTTACTGACTTTTTCTGTCACAGAAAAGAATTTGCACACACATGATATGTGGTGTGTGTGTGTGTGGTTGATGTTACCAAGAGTCCTGCTCCAATTTTATTACTGCTCGCACAACAAGCCTAAAGAAACTATGAGAACACAAACAAACCTCTGAAATAATGGCTAACCTACCCCTTTAAGCTGAGGAGCCCATTAGCAGCAGGTGTTTTGAGCTGAGAATGAAGAGTTTGTCCACTGGCGCAAACCTCAAAGTCGTCGTCTTCACTGAACATCATTTCATCCTCAAAGACACCACAGGATACATCTAGAAATTAAAACACGTGCACAAGCACACACTACAGTGGTTACTCCTGATGCCCCAGAACAGTCTGGCAAATGAACAGTCAAGATTAGTGTGTTCTATTCTGCCGCTACTTATAGACACAAGGGGAAATTAATTTAATACAATAAAATGAGCAGTAGAGGGTCTCACCAAATGAATGCAAAATAGGACAAGACAAAAAGGGAGTAGGACTATACCTTGTTCTCTCTTCCTCTTTAAGCCCTGCTCAGCATGCGGGAACACTCTGCTAACTGCATGGAGAATATTCTGCAATGTGGTGCTCAGGAGAGGACGAATGGCAGGTATCAGGGCCTTAGCAGGTGACACTACCGCTCTAAGAATCATAATTAGCATCATTATTATTTAACAACCATATGTAAGAATCAGACCTAGTAATTACGCTATTCTTGTAATAATAAATTAGAAAATAAAAATAAGAATAAACTCTAAAGGTTGTCTTGGTCATACCTCTGAGCAGCTGGCACCATCTTGGACATGGCGGACATAAAGTCTCTGTTTGTGATGGCAATGGAGTTGACATCAAGTACAAGTTTCTGTGATGAGGAGTAGATTTGTGGGTACCGACGGCGCAGGGCACACAGAGCTGCCTCTGAACACACTGCTTTAATGTCTGCTCCACAATAACCTACCAAGCAAAAATAACCTGTTTTAATGTCCACAAAGACAAATGAGAGCTGTAGAAATGAATGGATGGAGTTGAAAGTTAATTTTGTTTCTGAGAAACAGGTTTTGTTATAGGGTCATTCCGGGTTAATCTCATGTTAGATATTTTTATTCTTTTAAAAAGTTATCCATCTTTATTAGACAAATGTCATCTTTTAGCAGTACTGGGGAACTTCAACAAGATGTGCATTCATTCTTTACAAACATACCAACACATTTGTCTGCCAGCTCCTCCAGAAAAGTGTCAGAAGGTGAAGGAGTCCACTGTCTGGTGTGGATCTTCAGAATGTCCTTTCTCGCCTTCCAAAAAAAAGAAAAGAGGTCATTGCAGTTTAAGTCTAGATTACATATTTTTCTGAATACTCTGCACACTGAAGACCTTTAATTCCTGCAGCATGACAACAGTATTCTTAAACTTGCTGCTCTTCTTTTCTTCAGCCTCAAGAGTTCTGCAATGTCATAGTCTGTTCTCATGTCTAAGCTGATAAAACACAATCATGATCTTTCATGTGTTTATTGAACTCTACCATTATATATACAGGGTGATGGTGAGGAGGCCTTGTTGTTCATGGATAACTGACATATAAATTACATTCTTCCACATAACAATGCATGTGTCTTTTGGGTAAAGATTTGACTGCAACCCACATGTATTTTTCTTTTAAGTGATCTTATCCCATCACATTAAAGGGCATCTTAAGTTTCTCACCTCTCTGTCAGGCAGGCTGAAGAGAAACTCTCTGTCGAAACGTCCTGGTCTTCTCAGAGCTGGGTCAATGGAGTCCAGTCTGTTAGTAGCTCCTATCACAACAACCTCTCCTCTACCATCTAATCCATCCATGAGAGCCAGAAGGGTTGAGACAATGGAACTACAGAAAAAGAGAAGACAAATATTAGCTCCAGTCAAATGACCATATAGCAGCACTATAGTGCACTAGGAATGTCACAATACAAAACTTTAATACCATTTTTTGGGGGAAAAATGTAGACAACAACAAGACAGAAAACATTTGTTGTTTACTAAAATTGACTTTACTAAAAGTTAATAATAATAATAATAATAATAATAATAATAATAATAATAGGTGAGGAATATAGCTCACCTATGAATCTGGTCCTGACGGCTGGACCTGACTGGAGCCAGCCCATCAATTTCATCGAAGAAGATGATGGATGGACGCATTTGGTATGCCTACAAAGATTATAAAATGAATTTAATCAATAGCAGACTGTTGTTAATGTTAATGTTTCAAAAATTGCAAGAAGACGATTAAGGATAATGAGGACTTTAAATTACCTGGTCAAACAACAGGCGGAGCTGTCTTTCAGATTCTCCCACCCACTTACTGAGGCAATCTGCTCCTTTCCTCATAAAGAATGACACCTTTCTTTCCCCCTGACTGCACTCATTGGCCAGTGCTCTGGCTACAAGTGTTTTACCTGTCCCTGGAGCACCATAAAATAAACAGCCCCTGAAGACAAGAGCAAACATGACAATTATTTTTTCATTTTAATTATTTTTTTGTTTTAATTGGCACACCTTTTTACAAAATGTTACATTTCTGACTGCATATGAGAAAAGCAGCATGTGTCTATCCCTTAAGATACTTAGAACTCTTAGTTAAAATAATGAGCCCCATATGTAAAATGAATACAACTACTAACTTTTCAAAATGACAGTGTTTACTAGGGCTGGACCCAATATCCAGATATCTGTTAGTTAGGTAGCCAAAGCTCCAGGGACCAAAAAGTGGTATTTGGGATAGTATTTACCTGGGTGGCTGTATCCTGAACCTCTCAAAAACTTCTGGGTAGAGCAGAGGGAAGACCACCATCTCCTTCAGGGCTGAGATGTGCCTGCTCAAACCTCCAATGCTGTCAAAGCGTACCTGGGTCACAAACAGAGTTATATTAGACCAATTTCTCCAATATCTCATTGGTAAAGCAGACCTAGTCCTACAAGTCGTACACCTTACAATTTAATTTGATTAAAAAACAACAGGATTTAAGGTGATAAATAACAAGGGTTATCTTATGTTTGGGTCAATACAGTATGTATTGTGTATGTGTAGTTGGTGTGTCTTATCAATCTACTTTGATTATATTTTGATTATCTCAATGTAGCTTACCGTCCGGTCTATCTGCATTGGGTCTACATCTGCGAGGCTGGCTCCAATCTTCATCCTGTCTTTGTGTATTCCCAGCAGGTCTTCTTTTACAATGTTCATAGGCAGACATCTGCAGGAAAAGCATGGAAAACATGAAAATAATTTTTCAACAACATAATTATTTTACTGGGGCCCCTATCTGCAAATATTACCATAGGCAGCTACCATTACATAACAAAATTTAATTGTGGGTTCATGTCAAAATGCGAAATGTTATAAGAGACTCATGAGGCCACAAGAATAATAAAAACGAAAGCTTCTTTGAGACGCAAACTGTTACCCTACAGGAATTAAAAGATAAACTAATTAACTAGCAACTGGAAACTGTTTGTTTACCTCTGTCTACCAACCAGGATCTCACCTATTGATTGGTCTGCTCCTGGTCTTACTCCTCCGTCTCTGAAATTTTTCATCATCAGAAGATGATGAGGTGGAGTCACTACTGTGGATGGCATGTCTCCTTCTACAAGAGCAAAGGTGGTCAAAACTAATTATTTTAAACAAAGAGATAAAACAGAGTGATGGTATGTCCCTCTCTGCAACAACACAGAAATTAATGCTAGTAACTGAAACATTATAAAAAAAAAGCTAAGTTGATTATGAACACCAACACAATGAATCCACATAATCCACATAATATTTGCATTCTCTCTGACAGTGACAATGCAGAGATTTAGAAAAAAGGCAAAAGTATCTGATGCATCATGTATAACTACAACAACAACGCTGGCGTAGCTCATCCACCCATTCTAAATGACACCAACACTACAACAACACACAAGCCTTACGGAATACTCATAAATAATTAAAGTAATTGCAATGCTTTGGTTTATGGTCTCTTCCAAATTTAGTGCCCACATGTCCCACACCTACTTACAACTACAGTGCTTACAGAGAGAGACAGCACCCCAAAAACTGTATACCAACAATAAACACCAACAAAGACAAGTAGTAAAGTTCCTACCTCTCAGAAATACTCCTAAGGGTGGGAGGAATCAGAAGGAAAAAAACAAAAACAAAAAAACAACAATTTTGGGATGGATTTTACGTGCAGTGATAACAGCGAGTGGCCCACAAGTGCAGGCATAAATTTCTGACCTAAGTTCTTCTTGTGCAAATGTTTGCATCAAGTATTCCAGGTTAATAGCTGTCATATTGTAAATGTGTAACTTGTTTAATTCATCAATCTTCCAACAGTTAAACATTTATCACAATGTATTAGTTTGATTCAGTAATAAAGTAACATTTATATTATATATTATAGGGTCATAAATAATGTGATGTGTTGTGATGTTGGTATTTGTCAGACCACAAACATAAACAGTAGATCTTTTCTGTCTTTATTATATATTAATGGGTGATGGCTAAACTGTCATACTAACCGGCTGGTTCTTCGCCTGTTGTAGGGGCTCCTGGGAGCCGTTGAGCTGAATCTGAACCTGCGTCTGGTAGGAGATGAGTGGTCCTTAAAGTACATGCTGCGCTTCCTGGGCTCTCTGGGTTCTGAAAAAAACATTTACAAACTTCATCAAACTATTTCATAAACAAAGTAGTGCAAGCCCATATTTTAAATAACTGATCTTAAAGGAAACATTAGGAGTTTTCATCAGTATGTAGGACAAATCAGATTTTAAGCCTTTCATGTATTTTACACCATTTTAACAACAACAGTCAATGAAGCAATCGATAGTTCAAACCAAAGCAGTACCATCTTGTGGGGCCTGGTATCGAACTACGGCTTTTCGCTGTCTGAAGTCATAACGCCTCTGATTTCCTCCTTCTTCTTCTTCATCCTCGCCATCCTCCTCTTCGTCATCATCATCATCATCTTCCTCTTCTTCCTCCTCATCTCCTCCATCATCCTCCTCTTCCTCAATGTGATCATTCTCATCCCCTTCTGTGAATTAAAAACAAAATGTGCTGCTTTAGGCAGAATAAATACTTCAGGTAGGGGGATTTGTGGTTGCCCAAAATATAGTTCATATAAAGTAACAGTAACAGTCTTTTTCATCAACAGCCAATAAAACATCTCAGAATTTGCAGCTGACATCTGAATAAGACTCTAGTTAATAAAAATAGCACTAGAGGCTGGTGAGATGATCCCATCATTTCTACTGGGATTAATTGTAGTACTAGTAGTGCTAATTTGGGGTTGTCAGGCACATAAAACTCATTATCTGCAGAACTTGATGGGTCAAGGCAACCCGATCATCTTACCTTCTGGCTGGTCTTTGGTGTCTTTAATCTGTACATTTGTCCTTAGAGATCGTCTCATCCTTCCCCTAGTGTATATTCCCAGCTGCTCAGAGAAAATAGGTCAAATGCTTTTTATTTTTTCAATTTGCCAACTTAAAAAGGAAAAGGTTTTCAGTTTAGGTTTTTACCTCTTCATTAGTGTCTCTATCTCTGCTCCTCAGTCTGCGCCTCATTTTCTGCATGTCATCCATCTTCTGGAGAACAGCTTCAGCAGTGCTGAGATTTAATCAGAGCAAGTTCATCACTAACTTACCTGTCACGAGTGAGCATGTGTATTTTCTACTTGTTGATAATGGTGATTTATTATCAACAGAAACGGGTTGTGAAAGAATCTAAAGAAATAGAGAAATAAGTAAATGCTGCTAAACTCACTTAGTGATAAGGCGGTCGTAGAGCACCGACTGGTTGCGGGAATCCAATTTATATCTGGTGATTCGAGAACTACGTCGCACGGACCGATCTTCCTCTTCCTCCTCTTCTTCCTCCACTCCACGGCTCTGTAGGTTAAAGCGGCTCCTCTTAGGAGTAGAAGATGCCTCCACTTCATCTGGAAGATCTGGGGCACCAATAGATGTTAGTCAATGTTGCATATGAGCCTTTTATCAGTAAGCATGTCTTTTCTCATGTGCCCATCTGCACTAAATGTTACATCCTGTATACGCAGTGGTTACTTATTTTAAGTGGTCCATTTAGAGCTGCATGATATATAAAACATATCACATCATTGTTATTTTGGGTTAAAAAGAAAATACACAATGAGTCCCAAAAGTCCTGTTCACAGTGGCATGCATAGAAACAGCCTTTGTGTGTATGTAACTACTAAAGTACTCAGGATGATTAGCTGAGTCTATTTCATAATAGATCTATAGATCACATCTATGTGAGAGTCAGACAGAAAATAAGACTGCACAATGAGCTGAGCTCTAATTAGGTTTAGACACTTAAGGAAATTGTACCTTCTTGCTTGCCACTTGATGCTTTCCCTTCTCTCTGTAACCTTGAAGACTTCCTAAAATCAGAAAATTTAAATTAGTGCTCAGGCGTTCTTACAGAACTTTACAAATATGCTTGTTACATGCAGTAAGTATTTCTTTTAAACAACAATAATATTAACAACAACAAAACTTTTTTTAAGTGGATAAAAACATTTAACTGTAGATTTTGCAGTTTGACTTTGGCCAAGAATCATATACTCTGAATATTTAATCTCAGAAGAAAAAGATATTGACTATTTAATAAAATCATAGGGAACACATACTAGTTAACATTTGATGCTAATTTGAGTAACAAACCAAAACACTCTGGTTCTCTTTACTACAGTGGTCTCCTGCATGGCAGAGTCAGCAGTTCTCCACATTTAATAGCTGAAGGCAGAGGGTAGTTAGTTAAGTATTACAACTGCTAAGTAATCATTTACCATGTGGCCCTGCATTACCTGGTGCAGCATCCTTCAGCCTTCTCTTCAGTCACAGGGGCCCTAGTGTTTGGCTCCATGTCAGCAAATGAGACCTCTAGTTTAGCCCTCTGTCCTCTGGTTCTCAGAGAGTGGTGGAAACTACTTCCCTCACCCCCATTCATATCAGAATGTCCCTGAAACAGTCACATCATCGGTTTATCAGTTACAGAATACTGTTTAAGAAATTCAAGCTAAACATGGGCTGGGATTAAATGTCAGTTTAAGTCCGTGCAAAACATTTGTGTACTGGAAAGACTTGTTAAATCAATTACCACAGTGACTCTATTCGGTGTTTACTGAGTCAGTTAAGTGTGAGGAAAACAGTGTCAGCCTATCATTATTCACACCATTAATAACATTAAATTTGCTGTATATTAATTTATAAATGATTATGCAGCACACATATTTCAAGTAAGACATTTCCTTAATACAGAAGAAGTATATTTCAATCTATGAAATAACACCTAATTCACATGACTACCAAAACCAGACTGCTAAGTGGTAGTGTTTCCAGCCACTAAGCCCTTATCTGCTCCCCAGCCAATGCTACTGGGCACAATTTCTGCAGACACTTTATTACATGTGTCTCTGATGAGTGTTGTTTTTGGGGTTAGAAGTGAGTTCCTAGAAATCAACACTTTATTCAAAGCCACTTTTTCCCAGAATTAAGCATAACAACTAGTTTACTTTAAACAACATAACCAAACATCAATGTAAAGAGTGAAATGACAAAATAAGGCATGTTGACAAAACCATGGTCAAGGTTAATGCTACAGAAAACTGCAGTACAGACAGTTTATCTAAATGATGCTCCTGAAAACCATTTAGTGATTATTTTAGATCATAAAGGAAACAGCACTTTATAATGCAAATGTAACTGATGAATGAATTGTTGACATAAGACAGACAATTCATTATATCCATCTGGATATTTACTAGAGCTTCAGCTCCTTATGGCAATGAAAATAAAACCTTAATCCAATGAAAACCTTAAGATGCTTTGTTTGCTACACAGTTTTAACTGCAAAGTTTAATAAATGCCAGGTACACCTGAATAAACAAATGTCAGACAAAGACAAGCGAGTTTCAGTAAACTCTAATTTGTTAAGAGAGACTTCTGTTGCTCATTATCTTGGCAGCGTTAAGCAACTTGTGCTGTGACAGGCTGGCCGGGCAGCTAGTTAGCTTAGCTAGCACACTAGCAAAACTAGCACAGAGAACATGCGTTCAAAGACACTTTGTCCACCTTACAGACGCTTAAATCGTCTCATCGGATGTGTGTGTGTGTGTGTGTTCTCACATTCGCCGTGCTGTTTTCGGGGCTGCTGAAGCTGTCATTCACGGTCCGAGAGGACCGGGTGAGCCGGGCGGACTTTCTCTGCGACGCGGGAAGCAGCGACAGAAACTCGGAGCTTGTGTCCAACTCCACCGACCTCCTCTTCGGAGTCGTTGCCGCCGGCTCAGCGCCGACACTGCCGCTGCTGCGTAGTATCACCATCTTGACTGCCAACCGACCCTATCCCTGCTCGGAACGACGGTCAGCTACCCCTTTATCCTTCCCTAAACGTTAAACTGTTCAACGTTTACGTTGCCGCCACCATAACACAGATAATGGAGAATATCCGCCAGCTGACGAACGAGCTCCTCACTAAACCCTTGATTTCTGGCGCCATAAACGTCATCAGAGGTTATGGGGTAAGCTGAGCTCGGAGCTGCCGCCACGAGAAATAGACCTGCGTGCAAAAATTGTAAATGAAGTCGAACTGCAAAAGTGTTTTTTTTTTTTTTTTTCATATCACTGAAGACACGGTGCATTTTAATAGTGACAGCTGTTGATGTTAATGCATCAGGTGCACTAGCTGTTTAAAAACAATATAAGAAGAGATACATATGAAATTTGAAAAGGAGTTCCGGCGTAGGATCGCGCAGTGGTCGAGCTACTAGTGGCTAAACGCCAGTTCGCGCTCATCCGCACAAACAAGCGGAGCTGAGAGCGTCCTTCAGTCTGCAGGGGCCGTGTCCAAGAAAAGCATTTAATGCACAGAGTCAGCATCAACCGAGTGGCTTTTATTTGAATAAGTGACAGATTACAGAAGAGAAAATACAAACTCTAGAATTGTTTCTAGCCTGAAAAAAAAAAGTACAATGTGTAAAACTGCTGTACAGTCAACTGTGCTGACTGTAAAACCTCACTGAAGTTTCACTGACTCCTCGCTACTTGTGATCTGGTTAGAAACACATCAATGTTCTGGATTTTTTTTTTTTCTTTTTTGCTGTTTTTCTATAATAAACGTTTAATGGATTTGTAGGTGATTAAACCAGTAGCATTGCCTTTGCAGTGGTAATCAGAAATAAAACTTCAGATTCAGTGAAAGACTTGAGATTTCACTCATCAGCCCACATTTCACATGCACAGTAGCCAGCTGCCACATTTCACAGTGCCAGGCTATGTGTTTGACAACAAAGTCAATTAGATATGTGATCCATCAGTTTAGTCAATGTCGTTGTGAATGGCAGCAAAATTAGCGGCACCAAGGTTGTCTCAAAATACTTTTTCCCTCTGGTATTAATCCCAAACATGCTGTCAGATCAAATGAATAGACTTGAATATAGTTAAGTTATGGCATTCATCCACCCATGTTTTGTCAGGGCAGTAACAAATAGGCTTAACATAGTGTAGCCAAACTAAGTTTACAAAAAGCAAGTGTCATGAGACAGTTGGCTACTGTGCTGTTGTTTCTTTGTCCTGAAATGTGGCCAGAGAGCCCCTTCACCAGGCTGGGTGTGTTCACGCAATGGCTGCCAGGTAGTCTTTCACCTCCGCTGGAGTGAGTCTTTTGAAGCCAGCCTCATTGCAGATCCCCACCTCAATGTTCTCCTCTGTCATCTGTCCCTCAAAACTCTCCTGAGAGACACACACAGATGGACACACAGTATGAAAGACTGGTAATAAAAAAATAAAAAAATAAAAAAGAGAGAGAGAGAGAATTGCTAACACTGAAGTTAGATTCCAGTGTATTGGGTGTTTTAAAACAAACAATATACCTTCAATGTCAAGATCGCAGTGTGGATGGCATCTTCCAGTTCCAAATCATTGTTATACCTGAAGAAGCAAAACAAAGAGTTCATCTACCAATCTGTGTGATGTGCATCGCATCACGATGCATTACATCTTTGAACTGCCAACACCATGATCACATCAGTCAAAGCTCCAAATGTAGACATTAATCACCAACCATTAATTTTCATTATCAAAAAAAAAAAAAAAAAAAAACCCACACAAAAATGAATGGCAATTTTTTTTTTTACCTTTTTTCAAGGAATGTTTTTCCATTAACGTAATTCTTTCCCATTGCTGTGGCTTTCCATGCAAAATATGCACCCTATCAAGAGAAGGAAAAAGCGTTTACAAAGTTTGGCTTTTGATATTATTTCTACATTTCTACAACTGTTTATTCAGAATATTATTATAAAATGTATTCCTGACATCTTACAAATATGAAGGCATTTTATTTGAAACAATAAATGAAGAGTATATAATTCAACATGGTAGTCAAAGACTAAAATATATATATATATTAAAGCTTTCAGTAACTGTATTGTAGACAATATGAAAATGAATATAAAAAAAAACATACAGAGGGGTCTGACTGGAACAGGTAGGGATGGTCTTCATCCCACCCAGCTATCAGCAACGACACTCCAAATGGACGCACTCCACTGGAGGAGACAACAGGACAGATTCCAGATTAAAACTCTGACTGAACTCATTTTATCCATGAAATCCACAAATAACGGACTTGTAGGCATCTGTAACATGTCTGTGAAAACCCACCCAGACTGTGTGTACTCCTGCATTACAGAGGCCACTCTCTGGACAAGCTGGCCAGTGGGGATTGGCTCCTGGTAAACCAGGAAGTACTGTTGTGCCAACTTCCGGGCTCGTCGCACCAAAACCCTGCATGTAAGACACAACCCATTAACCATGATTTTATAAGAGAGTCTATGCATTGTTTTCTGTTCCACTGGATTTAAAAGCTGCTGAGCATCATACAGAAATCTACTTCTCTAAAGCCAAGACAGAAACTACTGGTGTGCCGTTTTCCTTTAAAACATACACAGTCCCCACCTGTAGTCAGGCCCCATGCCGCTGTAGACCATTCCTATGTGTTTAGTGATGGGCTCCACTTTATGGACACTCTGCTCATCGTACAGAATAGACTTCTGTTTCTTCTCTGTTGCCAGGACAACACCATTGGAAGCTAAAAGTCAAAGAGATTTTCACAATTACTGTTTTCACAAATCCTAATGTAATAGCATGTAAAGTCAAACTCTGATGATGCTGAGGACAGCTGATGTTGCAGCACCTTAACAGTGTCTGTTAGGTAGGCCCGTTGGCTTGTTTGGGCAAATGACACATCATTCATTTAAAAAAAAAAAAAAAAAAGTTAATCTGTGGCACCATATTCTTTTTCTTTTTTTTTGTTAAAAACAAAAAACTATGAAACATTGTAATAAAAAATAAAGCAACAACTGTCCAATGCCACATTTAATTTGAAGTCAGTGTTCTTTGCAGCTGCCATTATTTACATTAAAATAAGGGGTGACTTATATGACAGGGGAATGACCGAGGCAGACATCAAACTCAAGATTATACACTATCCCAGACTGAGCAATAAGACTTCTCTTAATAAGAATAACCAGTTTAAGATAATATTTAATCAAGAATTAGAAGAAGAATTAGAAGGAATAGCCCCTTATCAGCAATATAGGTACAGTCTAATGTGATGCAGATTTCCAGGACTCTTTACCTTTGATGCCAACGGAGGGGGCTCCGGCTGCCACAGCTGCCAAAGCATATTCAATCTGAACCAGTTTCCCTGAAGGGCTGCAGGAAGAAACATATTGTGTGCAGGTGATTAATCAGCAAAGCCAAATGGTACTATAATGATCGTAGTTTAAAAAACAGATCTAGTGTTTATCGGTAAAGAAAGACGAAACTGAAAGCAAAAGCTGAAACAACCGACTCATCTGAGCTAACTTGCGCTAGCTATGCTAGTCGCTGAAAGATTAGCTTTTGAAACTAGTCCGTTTAGCTCTACATAATAGTCGTTCTACTAACAGAACAGTTTATCGTGTTTGTATTATGGATTTCTGAATTAGAGTCTACTAACTGTTTCATTTAAAACCCTGTTAGCCGTCATGCTAACGCTAATATTAGCCGATTCATTACACTACCCGGCAATGACAGTGCATCACCTAGGACGGCTCACAAAATAGTCTTTTCATATCGAAAAGAAAACTATGCACATATTTTAGCAAATAACTAGCTACCCATAGCCAATACACGACCCACGTTTATATCTGCTTCACTAATTTCAGGCATTTTAAAGAAAGTTTACCTAAATGTGGTGAGGGAGAAACTGTAGCCTCGTTCCGCCATCTTGACCGTCTTCTTCTACTGTGTGTTAGCGGAGGATGGTCACAGTGTGTTTACCGCCCCCTATGGAGAGGTTGACAACACAGGGCAGAGTTATTATCCATCCATTTGAGACACTTGTTCATTCGAGAGTGGGAAAAGAGTCACAGTTAATTTAATTAATGTAAACACGAGACACATGGGTAGAGACTGGTATTGGGACACAGAACTAAAAAAATATATATATAAAAACTATATTGTCCAGTAATTATTAATATTTTAAGAAACCCAGAAGCTAAACGTTACAACTCTTCCCCAGGACGTCTGGCTGACTGAACTGAATTTCTAAATAGAAATAGATGATCAAAACCCTTTAAATTTACTGATCCGAGCTTGAATCAGCGCCCAGGGAACACCGCTGTGCCGTTTGGAAAGTTGACCGCTAGATGGCATCACGAGGCCAGAGTTGCACATACCAACCGGAAATTAACCAGGAGAAGAAGAAGTATAGCTTGTTGTCGCTGCTTAGTGACGTACTAACCCTCAGTGACCGTGAGCTGTTTGACATGTTGAGAGGAAAAGAAACGTGGTGACAACAAAATGATGAATTTAGCCGCTTTAGTGCATAGCCTCAGATGCTCTTTGCTCCATATTGAAAGCAGACTCTTGCAGGTGGCGGGATTAGAACAACAACTGGGTGAGTTTACTAGTTACAGCTCCAGACGGTAGCTAACGCTACTGCTTGGTAGCAACCTCTGCCTCTGACTACTACACACAAACACACAGTGTGCATAAATGTAACTGTAGTTTAAAACTACTACCTACTTTAACTGACGTCCCCAGCTGTCTTTGACTGTCATCTTCTCTAAACATCCTTCTATACTTGCAATCCCGTTTTTTTCAGGTCATCCTAAACTAACTTATAACTTCATCTTTTTAAATAACATTGAACTTCCTATGCTCCAGCTCCAGTGCTTGCAGTGAATGGCCCCAGCCTCTTGCCTCAGGTCGACCATGACGAGCAATTGGATGAGCAACAGAGTCAGGAGCAGCCCCCTGGCCTGTTAGATGGGATCCTGTGGATGGCAGCACCCAAGAAAAGACGAACAATTGAGGTTAACCGCACCAGAAGGAGAGCTGACAGCAAACTCCTAAAAGTCAAGGTAGGTATGGTGAATAGATCATCTGGAGGGGGCTTCACTCAGACACACAAGTGTGACTAATTTTGACTCTGTCTTTACTGCCTCTGTTTAGCAGTGGTATTATTAGTTGTATCTCACCTCTATACATTTGGTTTGTCTTATGCAAAGCATTAGGGCTACATTAACAAGCCTCAATATAAACATGCCTTGCTCTTTGCAAATTGAATCAGGTATATATTTAACATTAATATCAATAAACTTGATTTAGCTGCGTAAGACTCTGGTCACATTTTAGGTCATATTTGTGAAAATATAGAAAACATTCTAAGGCTTCACAAACTTTCAAGCTCCACAGTCAGTTGATGTTAACTGAGTGCACATAATATAGAAATGTCTCTTACAGCCACTGTTTCCTCTACAAACCACCGTTTGACACACAGCCTTTACTGTCTCTTTCTGTGTCTCCC
Source organism: Anabas testudineus (assembly GCF_900324465.2). Classification (NCBI taxonomy): domain Eukaryota; kingdom Metazoa; phylum Chordata; class Actinopteri; order Anabantiformes; family Anabantidae; genus Anabas; species Anabas testudineus. Next base: position 17,896,860 of record NC_046625.1, on the reverse strand, counting down.
TCTCTCAGACCAACATCGAGCCATGTCCAGAGTGTGGCCACTTGAAACAGAAACACATCCTGTGCGGTTTCTGTTATGCTAAAGTCTGCAAGGAGACTAGTCTGATCCGTCAACAGATTCAAGCAATAGAAGGAGGCCCTCTGAGGGCCCCGACTGTGGAGACAGTCGTGCTTTATGAGGGTGAGACGCCAAACCAGCAGGACAAAGACAAGAGGATAGTGGAGAGAGCCAGGAAAAGGCCCGCCTGGTTTGGCCATTAATCCTGACATGTTAAGGCTTCTTTTGCTACATACCTTCAGTTTGACCCAGATCTGGTCAGATACACAGAGATGCTTTACTTGACATAGTGGATTTTGTCCATTTGACTCTTAATTCATTACATGCAAGAGGTTGATGTATCCATAGAGAGATTTGTTGTTGTTGTTTTTTTTTCAGCAGATATAGGATTTTTGATAAATATTGGATCAGACATACATTTCCATTTATCTGTGTGTGAACTCGCTATATCATATAATCAATGTTTGTAGAAATTCTCATATGACATATCATGTTTTCTCCCTTTTGTTAGAATTCAAGCCAAGTCTGTCAGAGATTTGCTGTATAATATTTGACGTTTGACAATAAATTCATTATTTGAAACAAGACTAATGTTCACTTTCTACTTTGTTCACTTTAATTGTGTGAAGTACAGAAGAGTGAGCACATTAGTTAATTCATGCAGTTGTTTGTACAGACAGGTTGGTAATTTTGCACTTTAAGCACATCTTGATTTTTTTCAGTTCTATCATGGTGGCATGCAGAGCCAAAATGATGACGCCATCTAAATGTACACAGCTGTAAAAAGGTTTGGAGTAAATGGTCAGCACCTATATAGCATTTTTCTACCTATCTCTTGGAGCACATGACTGTTGCTGCCTGTGTATGTCTATGTAGATATTCCATTATAAAGATGGCTTAATCTAGCTATTGTGCTTTTTAACACAAAGTGTGCTCTATGTTTTGATCAACCTTATATGATAAAATCTGAATGGACATTTCTAAGTGACCACAGACTTTTTGAATGGCAGTGTATTTAATGTGACATCTCTATAGATACATGCTTTTTTCAAAATAATATTCATGCTAAAAAATGATATTTATCCATATTCAGTATTAACACACTGCATTCAATAATTTTACTGTATAACTGACTATTCATGAGGGGAAACTAATTACTTCTTATACACATGACAAAATACTTGCTTGTTTATGAATGTATGTTGATGTTGTCATAGCAATATGTTTTAGTGATGATTGTGCATAAAACTGATGTCATGCAATGCTTGTGTTGCTGGGACCAGTCCAGCATAGCTTCCAGTGCCTCAGTCATACCATCACCACACCACCGATTCAGTTTCAAACTCACAGTTTGATAAAGGTGGGGCGGCCAGTGATCTCCTGACATCCAGAGTAATCAAGATTCATGGTGATATTCTGTTACAGACGTTCAAATGTTCACAGTCAAGATGTTTACCTGTGAAGATGCTGTGCAGAGTAATTTAACAACTGACAGAAATATAGTGGAAAAGTATGTCTCAAATCGCAAACATTATTTTTTGCAGCTTGAAACTGGACAAGACACAGGCATGGCTTTGGATTAATGAGGTGGATTATTACTGAAAGTGATCTCATTGCCTTCAGCTGTTTCCTTCCTGTGACATGTAGCTTATGTGAGAGACATCTGAGGAGTAGGAGAATATTTTTCTTTGACCCGATGGTATAAACACTGGGTGCATTTCATTAAAACAGATGAGTCATTGCATATTTCTTTTCACATACACACACTTTCATTCCCCCAAAATACAAAAATGTAACTTTGTGGTAAGTTTCACAAGAAATACAAGCTCCTAGAGCAACAGTGAGTGTCCACATTCAACCTTGCTCTGGATTCATGTGATTTGCTCACGTCATGGAAAGAACTAAAGTTCTTTTTCAAATGAAAACCAACCTTCAGGATGCCTTAAGTGTTGGGGAGGGGGGGCATTCACTTCGTTCACTACAATGTGATGCAGACGAGTAAAAATAGAAACAAGACTGGATATTTAAGACATTGCCCAACACACACAAATCTCAGACTACATGACACACACAGAGAAACACACATAGCTTGATGGCTTGTTGTTGTTTCCTTTTCCCATGAGTTTTCGCATCAATTAGTACTTATCAGACTCACACCATGCACTGTGTAAGCAGAGGAGGCTGCTACCTGGTGAACTCCTACTGTGATCTCCAGGAGGACAACCAGTGGAAGAGAGAGAGCTACCAAGCAGACTGGCTGAGCCTGGTCATTGAAACGAGACCCCAATTCAAGTAGGTTGTTGTCATTTATTTGACATTTTCCAAGTTTTTATGTGCTGCAATACATTTACTTTACTTTACCTCTGTATTCATTGTGTTGATCAGTAATATTTCTGCCTATCACCTCAAGAAAAACACCTGTACAGTGAACGTGACTGGCAGTGAAAAAAATAAGGTGTATGCACTGTGTTACAGGCTCACACTGTCGGAGACAGACAACAGCCGCAGAGAGAGTTATAAACAGCAACAGGTGGTGCACTTCATGGTCGAGAGGAGTCCCAGCCAGACGATTAAGCTGGGCAGCCACAACAGACCCATGACAGAGCACCACCTCCCCTTCTTTAACACCACCAGGGACCTACATGATGCTACAACCACCTTTAAGCCACCACAACAACAGCCAGTCATACAAAAGCTGATAAGTGGAGTGGGCAAACAAGAAGCGACTACTATAACCCAGGACCTCAGCAAACCAGTCAGAATAAACTTCAGAGCTTCAAGCCTTATGTCCTCTCCAAGAGAAATCTCCGATCGGACACAGAGGAGGGAGTGATGGAGGGATGTGGATTGCACTTTAGAAAATATAACATAGATATTATGGGTTACAAATTAATCGTTTAGGCTAATTATAAATTGGTTTCGTTTAGAAAACTGCAGAGGTTTAATGTTATGTGAAAGAAATACTAAATTATACTGTAGTTGAGGCTTTCATATGCTAAGTAACTTGATATTTCTATCAACATACAAATAACAGACTTGTTGGAATAATGATATTAAGTGATATATTAGGAGAAATTCTCACTGGATTTATTCTTCACAATTAAATTCCCATTTTGTTTTGTTTATAAAGGTCTAATAATGTGGACATAATGAAGTAATAAATAGGCAAACAAGTTTATCAATAATATACTGTACAGTAGATTTGAACACATTATTAGACTGATTCTTTTAAGATTTCTGAAACCTATGTTGTTGGAATAAATGACACTTTAGTGATTGTCAGTCATTTCCAATTATTTTGAATTCACTGGCAGCAACCAACTGTGGTAAGACAATACAGAAAGTTCCCAAGTAAACTGACATAGTTTTTTGTGTGCACTCCAGTACTTTGGATGCTCTAAGGTGAAAACACAAATTGAATTTTAAAAACTTTAAACTCAAGATGTATTTGAAGTGTTGCACAGAGAGGTAAGTGTCACTACACTTGAATTCCTGGTATTACATCCAGAACATACTTAAAAAAGTAAGGTCAATACATAATACAACAGCTCTGTTCCCTTATTTAGATTCACGTGCACCTTCAGTACAGTTCTGCCACCCTGATAATTATGAGGTTCCCTCACACCTGTATTAAAGACAAGATATTTCAAATCAGTGAAGAGAAACTGCTATGCTGTTAAAATACACTCAGCATTGTACTGTTACATTACATAACTGTAAATATGGATGTTATAGATGAAGAAAACTCCATGGACAGATAAAAAAGTAAGTCCATCAACACATAGCACACTAACAAAAGACTTACAATTACCCTGTGGAAACTAAACAAAACTGCATTGATAATGTGTTTTGCTTAAACTAATTAACAGTGTATTTCCAGTTATGTACTCTATAGTATCACATGGAATTTATTAAAAATGTGGCTAGTTCTCACCTACATGGCACAGATAGATTTCAACACACAAATCTCCTAAGAGACAAAGTGGGAGGGAAAAAAAAAAAAAAAAACAAAAGCAAAAAAACATCTGTATAATTAATTTAGTGTCAGTAGTGTATCCAATATGGATATTATCAAAATGATTCTAAGGTGTATTTATCTGTTTTCCATAGTTAAGTTAAAGCTAATGATTTTTATTTGGTGTTTGTGAAGTTATGGTCAAATTTGTTTTCAGCATTCCAAAAAAGATTATCTTTAGATTGATTCCTCAATATCCATATCAAGTAACAACTAACCCAGAGAAAAATACATGTATTTTCCATTCCTGAGACACATACTGCGAACATTCTTCAGAGTCAAATAAAAAACATCAGCATATCAATTTATTTTGTCACTTTGTGCAAGGCTGGACTTTCCCTCCTAATATTGCTTCCTCGGCTCTCCTGTGTTTCTGGACAGTGACCTGCAGCTGCCAGTACTTGAGATACACCCACATGAGGCTTCCATTCTTCCTCTTGTCCATGTTTAACAGGTCTGCACAGTGCTTATCTCTCTTAAAAATATCCTTCAGGTCAGATTCTAGATTCAGTTCTGTTGCAATGGGGTCTTTAACCACCTTTAGCAGCATGTTCTTCTCCATTTCCAGCCGCTGATCTCGAGGTTGGATGAGGGAGCAGTAGGCATTCTGGCGCTCCACAAGCAGACTCTCTAATTCCTTCAGTGTAGCTGTTGCTCGCTGGTACCAGTTGTTCTCTCGTTCCAGGGCATGATGCAGCACAGCACCTGCAGCGCCAGACTTTACCAGCCTTTGCTTCTCTTCCTCCAAGGCCTCTCGCTCCTTGTAAAGGGAGGAAAACAGTTTTTGGTAATGAAGCTATGGGCTAGAAGAGAAATACAATAGCAGAAAAAGGCTGTCTGTCAAAGTTGGAGCAGGATGAGACTTCACCTGTTGTAGCTGTTTCCGTTCTTCCATTAGCTGCTGGCTCTGTGAAATGAGAGCCTGTTTGTAGCCTCTGACCCTTTGTCTCTCCTTCTCCAACTCAAGCTCTAGTACAGCTGCTGCTCTGCGCCTCTCTGTCAAGGTCTCCCGATATCGTGCCTCCATCTCACTTTTTATTGTAAACACATCCTTGTCATACTGGGCTTTGACATTCTGGATCTCCCTCTGAGACTCTCTGGTCCAGATCCAACCTTAGGAGATGTTGGACAAATAAGAGGGCAGTGAAGAGACACTTAAATTATAACGCAATAATCTTAACATTTTTTTTTCTCAAGTAAGATTTTGTGAAGCCCAGACTGATTGTGTCTTGCAATATCTACAGTCTTGTGATATCTACATATTTTCCTGTTGTGATGGAGTTAGTAGAACTAACATGATCACTCCTTGTGTAACTTACGAAACGCAGCTAGTCCCAGCATGGGGACCAGGAGTGCGTAATTCCACTGGTTCCCATCACCGGCTCCTGCCCCTCTTCCTCTGGGGTCTGGTTGGATGTTCCATCTGGGTGGGTCATTCAAGTTGTTCATGGAGGCTGCTGTCACACACGCATATAGAGGAGATCAACACAACAACGGGCTCCTTTAAATTAAAAAAATAAACATCTATAAAGAGATAAATGTTGGCATTTTGCAACGTAAACTGCTAATTTCTTGTCTGATAAATCTTGATTACAGGGTGCCAGTGGTTAAATGTTAACAGCAGCAGTTATAAACCACTGTAAAATGGCTTCGTTGCAATGATAACTACATGATTGTAAAGTTAACTGCGAACCCATTCATTCCAATAAAGTAAAAACAAGTTTATATAAGCCGACGATTCACTAACACGCCAACTGAACAATAATCTGTCTGCACAACTTATGAGGAATTCAGAGACGGTGTTGAAAATAAGCACTTGTGTTTTTAGCAATTAGCTTGCTAGCATTTAGCACAAACACAGCGCAGCTTGAAACGGCAGCGCCGCTATGTCACTTGGAAGTTTGACAACACAGCTGAGCACGAATAAGGCTAGCGGCGAGCTAATGTGCTAGCCAACATTTAGCTCGCCGACTCATGCTCGCTGCAGCATTTAATACACAAATAAGACGTGGCATTGTAGCTGCATACGTCCGACAACAAGTCAGTGTATGAGGAATAAATATATGGCGCTTTGTCTCACCTTGAAAGAAAAGTCTAGGTCACTTAAACATTTGTTCCTGCACACCCAGCGTATACAATTGCTACGCTTTAGCAGTCCAACCTGAGCCACTAAGGGTAATTCATTACAGGTCGTGGATACAAAAGTCCAAATAGCTAATGATATTATAGTATGTGAGTGTTTATTTGAATTGACTTATAATATTAAACACACTTTAATGAATACGTTTCATGTTAACCCATCGTTTATTGTGTTTTAATTGGCTAACCATTTGGTGTAACGTAATCGACACCCCCGTTTTCAGACAATGGTTTGATCCAGTGCAACAGAATAACCTATCCGCCACCGTGTGTCGGAATCGGTCCTTATGCGACAACATGGCGAGTGTTTGTGCTGCGTCTCGTCTCCTCTCCAAGAGCGTACTTTCTAAAGCGAAAGCAGTGAGTAGCATCGTATCTTCACATTTTATTTGTTTGTGCTGGTTGTCTTTTTTGCTGAGGGTGTTTTGCTGCATATTCAGGTTAAGCTAGTAACCGGCAGATTTTGCCTTGCGTAACCTGGTGTATGGAGCTTTTCAATGTGACACCTTGTCAAAGTGCTATATTGTGAGTCCAGCAAAGTATTTAATGAATCCACATCATGTCTGTTAGTTTCATAATATAGATTGTAAATCAAATTAGAGTTAGTGAATTGTCAACATGATGTATTTTAGCATGTTAATAGTGGTCACTTGGGTTGTCCTTGTGGATATCAGCTGTGCATGCTAGCTAGCAAAATGTTAAAGAATAAAATGTAAATATCTCTAAAGGAAACTTTAAAATTAGTATTTTTGTAACGATACCAAAGGTGTAAATATGTAAATACGATAAAAGGAGTCACTAAACGGACACAGGAGTTTTAGCCTGCTTGAGGCTTGTTATGCAAGTGTTATTATGTGTGCACATTTAATGCTACCTCTGCTGTGTTAATAAACGCACTAAACAGCATTTGCTTGTTAGAGTATGTTTTCTGTAGCTAATCAGCCATTGGTGTGGTCAGTGTTACCCATTTGACCCATGGTGCTGCTTTTGATAGATTGTTTTCATTTCTGCCAGGTCTCTGCTGCTGCTGCTGCTGTTCCTGGTTCCAGGAACTTTCACTTCTCCATCTATGGAAAGAAGAAAAATGCCAAAGTGTCAGATGATGTCAGTTACATTTGCTCATTTAAATTTCTTTAATATAGTTATTAGTATGGATTAGCGTGATGGTTATAATGCATATATACTCAACTTGTTCTCTACAGATGGTGTCTATATCTTGCTAGATTTAAAAATGTACAGAATAATAAGCTTTCATGATATGCAAACTGCTCGAGGGTTTGCAGTAACTTTTCTTCATCACTGTTTTTAGATCTCTACTCAGTACCCAGTTGTGGATCATGAATTTGATGCAGTGGTTGTAGGAGCTGGTGGAGCAGGACTTCGAGCAGCTTTTGGCCTGTCAGAGGCTGGCTTTAACACTGCCTGTGTCACCAAGCTTTTCCCCACAAGATCTCACACTGTTGCTGCACAGGTATAACAGCATATTACCTGAATTGAGGATTTTATTATTATGTTAGCTTATGTTGAATTTCACCAGGTTATGTCCTGTAAGGCAGTGCATCACCTGGTGGCAGAAATGTTGTTTAATTCCTAAATATTGGTCCATAGGGTGGAATCAATGCAGCTCTGGGGAACATGGAACAGGATAATTGGAGATGGCATTTCTATGACACAGTAAAGGGATCTGACTGGCTGGGAGACCAGGATGCTATCCACTACATGACAGAACAGGCTCCTGCTGCTGTAGTGGAGGTACAGTCTCACACACACACACACACATACACAATAGTGATCATGTTAACTCTTTTTTTCCAGTTCCTTTGTGTTAGAGGTTTTTAGTATAAAAATTAATATATCAAATAATTTTTTCTATGAGACTATTAAAATAGTCTATTCCACCATGGATTACTTGACATATAAAAATATATAGATTCAGCACTAACATTGCTTTCTCATTTCCCAGTTGGAAAACTTTGGCATGCCATTTAGTCGCACTGAAGATGGGAAGATCTACCAGAGAGCCTTTGGAGGTCAGAGTCTCAAGTATGGAAAAGGAGGCCAGGCCCATCGCTGCTGCTGTGTTGCAGACAGGACAGGACACTCATTACTACATACGCTTTATGGACGGGTAGGTCCACGTACTCGTTATAGATCTCTCTTTACTCCATATATTAATAACTATTTTTCATTTGTCTGACTCTCCTTCTGTTCCTTGCCTAGTCGCTTCGTTATGACACCAGTTATTTTGTGGAGTACTTTGCCCTGGACCTGCTGATGGAAAATGGAGAGTGTAAAGGAGTGATTGCTCTTTGCATGGAGGATGGATCTATTCACCGCTTCAGAGCCCAGAACACTGTCATTGCCACTGGGTAAGAATCAAGTTCAATGCAACAATCAACACTTTATCTTCACTTAAAACTCTAATTGCTATACCTTGAGAGTGCAAACATTTATTAAATGTACATATGTAAACAAAAGTTCTTTAACCTTTTTTACAGGGGTTATGGAAGAACCTATTTCAGCTGCACATCTGCCCACACTACGACAGGAGATGGAACTGCAATGGTGACCAGAGCTGGTTTGCCCTGTCAGGATTTGGAGTTTGTTCAGTTCCATCCCACTGGTAAGAAAAAGAATCATTAACTTATTAAACCATAGTTATTAAATAGGTTAGGGCTAGGGTACGTTTTATTTCGAATGACAGTCACTTAAAAGGTCTATAGAAGCAATAAATACAAAGTAAAAAAAAAGTGTGTAGATTACTTGTATAGTAAATTAGTGTATTTTGTTAACAGTTCAAAGTCCATTATTTTATAGTCTAGCTGTAATGGTGATAAACAGCTATGATGTTCAGTCTGTTTGTCCTAATATCTAGTAGTTAATGCAATTATTTGTTCTTCTTTATGTTTTTATTTTTACTTCAGATTACTTTAGACAGTTTCCTGTCCCATTTACTGTACGGGACAATGGTATCTGGTTTGATTGCACTAAAAAAAACTTGAGTTCATCAGTTCGGTCAGTCTCTTACATGTATACATACATTTCTCTATCAGTTGGCAGCCTATTTGTCTAGATCTTTACTTTGGTTTGATCGACAAGCTCTAAAATAGAAATCACTTGCATGAATCTTTGACTCCATATTCCTCCTGCTTTAAGTAGCCCAGTGATGTGACATCTGGAAGGCCACTAAATGCTGAGTCACAGTTCACTGAGACAAAGTGCTGATTTTTATTTTATATATATCTATAAACTACAACATAAAATCCACCTGGTTTTAATGTGTCCATGATGATAACTGTTCACAACAGCATTAAAACCTCCAGGTGGATTTAATGTTAAGGTTGAGTTATATATTGTTATATATATATATAACAATATATACAATATATATAAACAAATATATTGTTTATATACCTAAACCAGTGTTTTAATGTGATGATTGCGGTGTCCCATCTAATATTTATTGATCTTATTCTTGATAAGACAAATGCTTCTGTAAGCTTGCAAAGCTGATAAATAGCTCATGACAGCACAAGATTATAAAGAAAACGAACATGTTTTTATTACTATAAAATGTAATAAAACTGCAAAAAAAAATAACTCTTTGCACTGGAGGGTTTTGGTAGTAAAGATATAGTTAAGTGGACTTATCATTGCTTGGTCCATAAAGCACTATATCATTTTTTTTTATAATGGCAATAAAGCTTTAAGAATTTGTGTTTGGTATTGACTTTATCCTTCATTTAAGGGATGTGGTTCTATTACACCCAGCATACATAGTGTTTCTGTGAAGTCATTTCATTATTAAGATAACTGCTATTAAGTAGTTTACTATATAACAGCTTGTGCACTGTATTCATGAACAGTTAAAACCAAAATCTTATTTGATGTCTAGTGAAAGCCAGAGAAATAACATGCCAGGTTTAAACTGAGCCACTAATTTGAGACTAACAACCCACAAAAAAGCTCATTGTTAACAGTTGGCAATCAATTTGTTCTCAGTATATGTAATATTCATATTCATAAGTAACAGCAAAACTGTACCTCTTACATTCGGCAAAGTATTGCTGGGACAGCTTTCCCTTTTAACACTTACATACTTCCAGGGATCTATGGAGCCGGCTGTCTGATCACAGAGGGTTGCCGTGGTGAGGGAGGGATCCTGATCAACAGTGAGGGAGAGCGCTTCATGGAGCGCTATGCACCCAATGCCAAAGACCTGGCCTCCAGAGATGTGGTGTCCCGCTCCATGACCATAGAGATTAGAGAGGGCAGGTATGGCCTGAATGTGCATCTATGTGTCAGTATCAGACTATTTGCAGGCAATAACTGAGGTTTTCAGCCTTGCTCCCTTAAGTAGAAAGAGTAAAACAGCTGAATAAGCCCATTTGTTATAATATTTCAGGGGTGTTGGTCCAGAGAAGGACCACGTGTATCTACAGCTTCATCATCTGCCACCTCAGCAGCTAGCCATGAGGCTGCCTGGTATTTCAGAGACGGCCATGATCTTTGCTGGAGTTGATGTCACTAAAGAGCCCATCCCAGTTCTGCCCACTGTCCATTACAATATGGGTGGAATACCGACAAACTACAGAGGACAGGTAGATAATTTGTCCATGCTTATCCACATCCACACATATTCCGTTCTCATTTAGCATTACTGAATGAAACATTCATTTTTTGTTTGTCTGTCAGGTGATCACTCATGTCAATGGGAAAGACGAGGTGGTTCCTGGACTATATGCCTGTGGAGAGGCTGCCTGTGCCAGTGTCCATGGCGCTAATAGGTTGGGTGCTAACTCCTTGCTGGATCTGGTGGTGTTTGGCAGAGCCTGTGCCCTCACCATCGCAGAGCTACACAAACCTGGTGAAGACCTTAGCTTTTTCCCACCTTAAAATGTATTTTCATTGATCGGAACCGATTATTTTCATGATAAACTTGTTATACAATTTATCCATTGCTGATTTGGATGAAGGATGAGGAACTATCAGGTGGCAATATTTGGGAAACCTAAATTCTTCTACTGTTTTGATATCAAATAAGACTTATACTTTGACAACATGATCATGCTCTACAGGCAAGATTGTATGTGATATCAGTGTTGTACCACACATTGTCCCTCTTGTGTCACTGCTGACATTGTTGTTTTGCTCTTCAGGAGAGAAACTGTCTCCTCTGAAGCCCAGTGCAGGAGAGGAGTCTGTGGCCAACCTGGACAAGCTGAGGTTTTCCAACGGAAGCCTGAGAACCTCTGAGATCAGGCTCAACATGCAGAAGGTGCACACACAAACACTTGATCAGACCTGTTTTTAAAAATTGTCTGAGTCATGCTGTTTGTAGTCTTATTCTACTGCTGCTTTGAATGTTATTTTCTCATGAGGACTCTCATGTGGATCATTTCTTCATGTCATCCTTCCTCTCCCAACAGACCATGCAGTCCCATGCGGCAGTGTTCCGTACTGGCCCTGTTCTGAAGGAGGGATGCGAGAAGATAGATGCTATTTACCAGACTCTGGATGACATTAAGACCTTTGACAGAGGTACTACACAACTTTGTGTCATTCTCTTTGTTCCCAGTTCCTTCAATTCAAGGTCTTTGTGCAAAAATATTTGCCTTTTTCCATCTTCTTTTGTCCCTTCTCACCAGGCATTGTGTGGAACACTGATCTGGTGGAAACATTGGAGCTGCAGAATCTGATGCTAAATGCTGTCCAGACCATCAATGGTGCTGAGCAGAGGAAGGAGAGCAGAGGAGCCCACGCAAGAGAGGATTTCAAGGTCAGTTCTAATACATTTCATCTTTACATGTGCTCTGCATCCATTTATTATTTTTATAATGTGTATTTTCTTTGCTGGTATGTGAACAAGAATGTGAACCTTTTGGAATTTCATGGTTTTCTGCATTAATTTGTCATAAAACGTCATCTGGACTTTATCCAAGTAGAATAACAAAGAGTATTAACAAATAGAATGTTCCTAAAGTAATAACACAAAAACAATTTTGATCTTTCATGTCTTTATTGAGAACAACCATAAAAACATAGTGCTAGTTGGAAAAAGTATGTGAATAATGACCTCAAAAAAGCTAATTGGAGTAGGGCATTAGCACACCTGAAAGAAAATTTGTTTGGAGGTGTGAACTAGAGCTACTTAGACTGACAAAAAACACTCTTTTTGAGTTTGCGCTACATAATAAGAAAATGCTTATGTGAGCCATGCCTCATCAAAAGGAGCTTTCAGATTTACAAAAGTTAAAATGACCTCAAGAGCACAACAAACAAACATCAGTGAGGTAAAGAAACAACCCAGAGAGACAGCCAAAGATTTGAAGGCATCATTGGAACTGACTAACATCTGTGTTCATGAGTCTATAGTAGGTAGAACATTGAACAAGCAGGGTGTCTATGTCAGGACACCACAAAGGAAGCTGCTGCTTACTAAAAAGAACATTGCCGCACACACTAAAGTTTTCTAGCACATTGACACTCCACAGCAGTATTGGCAAAATGTTTTGTGGACTGATGAAACTAAGATTGAACTATTTGGAAAGAACACTTTCCACATTTGGCTTAAAAAGGTCACAACTAGCTATTAATATTTAAGGGTTCACATATTTTTTTCCACTAGCACTATGAGGTTTTTATCATTGTTCTTAATAAAGACATGAAAGATCAGAATTTTTTTTGTGTTATTATTTTAGACGCATTACATTTGTCAATACTCTTGACTTAGATGAATATCAGGTTTTTTTTTTTGCCGCTGTATAAGCAACTTTTAATTTCTCACTCATAATTAAAACCAGTCTCTCCTCTGGGATAATTTCTTTTAACTATTTTCCAGGACCGCATTGATGAGTATGACTACTCCAAGCCTCTGCAGGGTCAAGAGAAGAAACCCTTTGATCAGCATTGGAGGAAACACACTCTGTCCTTCGTCGACCCAAAGTCTGGCAAGGTAGGCACTCTTCAGTGTGTTTTGGTGCTTAAAGTAGGTTTTCAGACTACCAATAACCATAACTAACTGTGAGGGGTAACGGTGTATGTAATATGTAATATATCTTTTCTTTTATCAAATCACAGGTGACCTTGAAGTACCGTCCGGTTATTGATAACTCTCTGGATGAGCAGGACTGTGCTCACGTCCCTCCTGCTATCCGTTCCTACTAAGAAGATCTCCCTGTCTTTTCTGACCCCTCCTCCCCCATGTTCTCCTCTAACGTCCACCTTTACTCAATTAGTGGCTCATTTAACTATCATTTAGAAAGGCTTTATTTTCTGTAATAGAGATGACATTTTCAGACAAATTATGATTTTGTTTGCACATTTGTATGCATTTACATTAGTTGCAGGATAGATTCTGGTTTATTTCAACTTGAAATGTTTCCGGCTGATGTGAATATAGGGGTTGTGCTAACCTTGCACTCGCCACATTTTTTGGGAAATGTCCGAAGTACCAGGTAGAAATAAACCTAGAATATCCTTCAAATAGAATACTGTGTGGTTGAAATCATCCCTTTGTGCCACTTTCCTGTTCCTCTCTTCCATGTGTGTTTTTGCCTTGATGGAATCTACCTGCAGCAGAGATGTCAACATGGTCTTGTGGCCTTACACGCTGTGTGAGCTGGTTGTTTTATGTTAAAGACACTCGACAATTGGACTGCAGGATTTTTCAGCTTCTAGCTTAAGATCAAAATGATACACAGCAGTGGATGTGTTACATAACTTCGGCTTCCTGCTTCCTATTCATCTTGTGATAACACCATGTTCTCATTTACTATTTCCTGCTTATTTAAATACAACTTTATCAAGTGAAGAGAAATGAAATGGGTGTAAAATGCACATCACTGTCAAGCTGCAGGGGAAGGTTTAAATATGTAAATATTGCACCCGTGTACAATAAACATGGCAAGCTTTACTGTATGTACTTGTTAAAAGATAAGGTGTTTTCTTTCTAACTGTGCTGTTCGGTTTTCAGCTAGTATTTACTTTTTATGATACTTAGTGGGTGTGGTCTGAATTTTAAAATACATCTATCTAATGCTCACTATTTATTCAGGTGATGGATTAAATTAAGCTTAAGATATCTGTTAATCTTCACTATCAGTGTTAACCCATAAAGCAGCTCGAGTCTCTACAGTATATCCACATTTTGGTGTCTCAGCTTTGGCTTTATTATTACATTCTGGGTTGATCATTTCTATCTGAAAAGTGAATTCAAAGGATAAATTCCAGTGAAGTTCAGAGCAGTGCGAGTTAAGGATTTTGTATTTGAAAGAAGGATGCACCTAGTGTTGTCATTTGAAGTATCTTATACTAAACTGATTAGAGCGTGACTTATTTGCTTTGGAAAGAAAAATCAAGCGGTTTTGTCATTTATACTTTCATATGTCCAATAAAGTGTAGATTATAGAACCAAAGACTCATAGTTTGTCTTCCCCTACTGGGCAGGAGCAGGATGTGATGGGAAATGGACACATTTAGTCACACATGTAATTTTGTGTTCAACAAATCTTTCATTTCAGTCCATGAGTGACTGAGAGTTTGAAGTTGCATTTCTGGATGCAGACTGTGATAAATGACGGTGGTTTTCCAAAGGTGAAACACATTTAGCATAGATTTTCCCCACTTGAAATGAAAATGGATGAATCCACTGTAGTGAACAGTACCTCTGGGGAAAAAAAAAAAATCTGAAAGTTGTGTCATGGCACTTCCTTCTTGTTAGGTGGAAACATTTCATTATTCATCCAAGTAGGTTCTTCAGTCTGAAGAAGAAGGAAGTCCTGTTGCCATAACTCAACTTCTACATACCTTCACCCGGATGACTGGGAATCTTCACCAACAATAGCTCTGAAACTACTGTAGGAGAAAAGAGCAACTTCAGTATGAAAGATGATAGGAGATTCCAGACAGGACAAGGGTTCAGAGATAGGACTTGGTAGGAGATGGAGTTCAGGGTCACAAGGTCACGAGTGAAAAACATAGACCTGTAGTGGAAATTTATGGTATAAACATTCAAGAATTAACAGAATTAATGTTTTCCTTATGGTACACATATACCTAGTTCCTCAGGAATGTTATGTGGAGGGGGCCCTGTGAAGTATAAGTATGAGGGTTGGAGAGAGGTAGAGGAGACATTTACATGATTGTGGTGTTTTCTCCATGCCGGCATGTACGCATTAAACTGAGATGGTTCATCACACTGAGTCCTTCTTTGAAGTCTACTAAGATTCAGCTATATTGAGAGGAAGAGTAAAATTTTCTACTACACTACCTGCCAAGGTTAACAAAATGACGTTGACATCAAATAATAATGAATGACATCTAAACATGTATATAGCAGGATGATGGGAGCACATTACAATTCAGTATATGTGTAAACCTTTACTGTGGGATCCCTTTACTTTGATGACTTATTTTTCTTTATTGCATCAATGCATGTTTGTTTCCACTAGGAGGCGGCAGAATCAGGCTGGTGAAAAACTAGCTCTACAGGAGGATTACAACAATGTTAAAAAAAAGTTGTTCACTTGTAATGGTTGTTAGTCAACTTACCACAACAGTGTTACTGTTACAGGCTTCTCTGATAAAGGCTGTAATATGTTCCTCTCTAGGATAACATGCAACAGCTGCAAGTGCGATAAAAAACATGTGTGGTGTGTTTACTTTACTGGAAATTCAGCAGAGCAAATCAATCAGTAGACAAAGAGAGAAGTAACCTGAAACCATGTCACATCCTGACCAGGTGGGAAAGACAAACTCAGAGAAGGCAGAAATGAAAGGCGTGGCACGTTTCCTGTTGGAAAATAAAAGAATTGCTTGTGTTAACTACAGGGGGGAAACATTAAATCCACCAGGTTTGCATTTATGTTAATACTGTACTTCTTTTCAAACCAGCTGTATAGCTACCATCTTTTTGCATTCATTCACAAGCTATATATAGCTATGTATATTTATCATGTTCCTCGTCACTCTTTATGCCTTTTAGCACTAGTAGCACTACAGCCAAAGTGTTCTTTAAGAGTGTGCATGTTTGCAAACCATCATTGTTCTATTTTATAACCAAACTCTCTGCAGACAACGCCTTAGTTGACCAAGCATGGTTTGCAAACTCACTGTTATCACCATAGCAGGTTTTTTTTTTTTTTTTTTTTTTTTTGCAGACTTAGAAAGGAAACATCACACAAACCTTGAGATGAACTGATGATTAACAACTGTTACAGACCTTCAGAAATTTAAAATGATGATAAAACTGAAACACACACACAAATACGAAGCACACTATTTAATCATTTTACAGTTAGAACTCTGCTTGCACAAATTAAGATTGTTATAAATAAATACAAAATGTTGGTTCTCGAGTTTTTATCCCTGAATGTAACTTTAAATATCTATTAATTTACAGATCACAAGACAGGTGGCTGTTCCTCAGGTGGCAGAGTGGGTCATTTGCTCATCATAGGGTCGCTGGTTTGATATCCTACCTCCTAATCTCCAGCTGTTCCGATGGAGGCCAGCAATTGTAAACTTCTTAGTCTCTCAGGAGAAACCTATGAGCGCAGCATATCCCAAGTAAAATCTCCCAGGGGCTATTTCTCTAATTGATCTGTGGGTTGTTGTTTCTCCCGAGGCCGAGTTTAGAAGCAGAAGGCAGGAATGCGACATACATCTGACGGACGCACTGATGTGGGAACATGTTAACAGCACTAACTCCAATTTGCAGAAGTTGCAGCCTTAGGCATCTCACAAGGTTGTGGCCTATTTCCAAGAGCAGAAATATGCTGCTAAATTTCAACAGCTGTAAATGTGTCAAACCACTGCGACCACTGCTCATTCTTTCTGTATCCTGTAAGTGTTCACATCTTTCAATGCAGGGACTTTTGCAATCTCAGACATCATGTCCTGAATCATTTTACTTCATATCCCAGTGCCCTAATAAGGAGAAAAGACAGCTAGTGGCTATTCTTTCTGCAGCCTTTTTCAAAATAAGCTACTTTAAGTAGTGCTTTCAGGAGATTGGAAGGATAGATTAATTATTCAGAGAATATGGGTGCTTTTACTAAAGTGCAGATTTATGTCTCCAGTAGATGATTAATGCCACATACGATGGCATTTATAGCCTCAGTTGCTACGTTAGTCCCTAGATGGATTATAAAACAGATTTACACAGTGTAGTAAAATAGGCAGCTATACAAATACACCTTTAGATAGAAATAGCCTTAATAGAAAACAGCACTTATCCTGGAGTTAGAGTTCAATAAGATGAAAACCAAAGGAAATCCACCTAATTGGCCGTTAATACATGACTAGTGATTTATAATTCTTTATTAAAGCAGCTGCATTGCTTCATCAACAAATCGTTCCGCAGCAGACAGGAGAACGCGTGTATCTCAAACAAAAAGGTCTCATCATAGTTTGCTAAAAACAGAAGTGCAACAATGGCAAAAAAAAATGTATCTGAAGCAATGTTGTCTGATGATGAGGAAGAGGGCACACTGTAGAGAATTAGACATCAAGAGAAAAAGAGCTGATGAGAGAGAACAGAACGGAGGGAAAGGGCTGTTGGCGTTTGGCAGACTGATAGGGAAGAAAGGAAAAAGGCCAAATGAAGGCAACTAGTGCCAGTGTGGGCTGACTGGGACAAACATTTACCATAATAGCCTTGGAACGCTTACCAGAACTCACAGCAATGAGGATGTGTTTTCAGGAATGTTCACAACTCGTCAGTTTCAATTCCTTGACAGCTATTATGCCTAGACCTCCAACATACTCTCACTTTAGTCTCACTAAACAATGGCCTGACCAGTAGTACTTCTGCATAATCATGGTGAAGTGGTAAATCTAATAGACCTGTGTGTGGTTTTCAGAATATTGGTCATCATTTAGTACGTCCAAGGTAATGAGTTTCCTCCTCCTGTCTGATGTTGGACCTGGCTTCCTGTAAAAGGGCTGAAATTAAATTAACTCACATTAATTAAATTAGCTCACGTTAATTAAATTAGCTCACGTTAATTTCATTTCAGTTCGAGGGATTGAAAGGTCATGTGTTTTTTCTGTAACGCCAAGAGAAACACTGGCTACCAAGGTATACATACATTTGGGTAAAGAAAAAAAAACTTCAACTCAATTTCTTCTATTTTGTACCAATGATGAAAACATAACAATTGACCAGAGAGCACAGCAGCTTTTCTTTCCATATACTTTGAGTTTATTTAAAAAGATTTGGTATACACTACAATTCTCTGTCTTCCTCTGTGATAATGAAAAAGAGCATATAAACACAGAGACATTTCATGGCAAAGAACGCCAAGGTCAATGATACGTAACACACTACAGATTTCAAAACAAGTCATCCAGGTCCAATGATTGAGCAATTCACCGCGTCAGCCATGTTGGCACCACTGTTGCTAACATCTTGCTGATTATGAAACTTTAACTTTTCAGCTGGAATAAAGACATAAAGTATTCAAAAATGTCTGGAACAAGACGAGTACATTGTTCTGCAGTGTGCACTCTCAGATCAGATACACTTTAAAGGAAACAAAGGCTATCATTTTGCAATTATATTTGACAGAAGGGCAGCAAGGAAATGTACAATTGGAGAAATCCACTCTAAAAGAAAGCTGACATATTACAAACAATAGCATCAAAATCAGCAATACTGAGCCGAGGCTGTTAAGGCATCAATCTTGAAAAATATTTAACATATCAAAATCTTGACAATGACACAGAAATCAACTTACAAAGAAATGTAGTTATGTTTCTTTGGAAAGTTCTAGTGGTCACTGTGCAGTGTTTAAGAGTAACCAAAGTCTAAATGATAACTAACTGTGACTAATACATTTTCACCAAGACATCATCTGAATATAAACTGGCATCTGAATATCTCAAGCAGAAAGAGTGTGGGGACTAGATTTCAGAAACATCGAAACAGATTTAACGGGTTGCCAGAACCACTGCGTAGATGATATAGAGGATGATGATCCCGATACCAATACCCAGGGCCACGTGGTTCAGTGTCCTAGCCACCCTGCTGCTCCGCTCCGCCTCCGCCTGGTCTCCCACACGATTAGCTTCACGGGTCTGAGGATGAGAGAAAATTTTGACTGTCATAAATAAAGACACGTTGAAAATGCGACACTCTCTCTCTGGTTTCTAGCCACATGGGTAATGTAAATTTAATATTCACCCTCCTTTTAATTCTACAATCAATAAGTTATGTAGTCCATTGTTAATATAAAAACGTCCATTACAGCTGCTTTAAGTGGAATTAATGTGTAATTGCTCTGATCGTTAAAAAGGGGAAATATGGCAGAAGTGGCAGAAAACTTCCTCCATGTTTCTGAAATCGAGTTCACTATCCAGCTGTGTCAATAAAAGCAGTCTGTAGCATCCACTCCCTCACTCCCCAAGCGTGGCTGTGATACAATGCTTGCCAAAAACTGAAAGTCATTATTTCTGCTTACATTTGTGAGATTTACAAAGCAGGTTTTACTTAGAGCTTAAGATGAATTGTACAACGTAAAACTGTCACATCACTAAAAGCTTGATTGTGTTTCAACTAATTATACTATAAGATCAGTGTTTGAAACACGGACTGACATTGTCACTCACCTTACAATATGATATGAAGGTTTGCTAATAAATCAATAATTAGTGTTTTTACCACCTCGATTCAGACACAATCAGTGTCTCCTAGTAACTATGAAAGTGGCTTGATTAGAGCTGCTATATTTTAACTCGATTTTAATTACACACTTTCAATGTTATAACATTAAGCTGGTAATGATAAACTACAGTAAGAGGGTTACAGTTGCCAGTAATGGTGTTTAAATCTTAACATTAGTCTAGATCATGAATGTAATTCATACACTAAACTCTTTCTATAGAAAAACTGTAGAACTAGAAACTAATCGGTATGTTTCTCACCCTTCCCCGACTCAGGCCATCTGCTGTGTAACCATAATAACTATAGTACAGAAGACATCAAAGCCACTAACTCAAACGAAACAAATCACTATCACTGCTCTACCTGTTGTAAGTGGTACAACTTCTTCAGTCTAGCACCTTTTGCAGGAAGTGAAAGTACATTTGCAACGGCTCTAGAGTTCAATTTCTCTTTTTTGCAGCAACTGTCACCTCTAAATGAGGATGTGTGTGGTTTTTAATTTCTCCTTTATATTTAAGTGACTCGTATCTGAGCAGTCATAAACACTTAACAATCAAACTGTATTGGGTAATATCACAGCATGAAACTATGATATACTGTAGTATTTGTTTTAAGTAAACTTCATTGACTTCATTTGAAGTCAAAAAGTCCGAAATTTAACATCCTCATCTTAAGGCTTGGATAAATAATAATTACAGAATAGAATATTAAGCCAAAACAACAACAACCATGACAAAGGGCAGTGCTTTATATTACAGGTCCATATTTTTTGAAGTTTATTAACTTGGGTTTAGAGAGCAAAACTGCTATAAGTACCAAATCACACATTTCTTTATATGAAATGTCTAAGAAATCAATAGGAAGTCATTTAACATGGATTTTAAGAGAAGCAATGAAATCTCTGGCAATTGATTGAAATATTGAAATAATGAATTGAAATTAAAATAATTATTGAATTGAAATAATGCTATGTTATTGTATATTGTATAGAAAAGAGAATTTTCTGTAGTAGCTAAAGTACGTTTTATGAAGTAAATGTAGTAATAAAGGTAGTCTGTCTATCTGAGAACAGAAACTCTTCTGACTCTAATGTAATTGCACTTATTACACGATTTAATGCATCTTCGTTCCTGTTTGCCAGCATCCTTAAATTATCCCGCACTGATGCACTAACGGTGAAATTGTGTTTGGTGCATTTTGCAGATTGTCTCTGCTTTCCTGCTGCTGCTCAGTTCGGTGCCTGTCTAGTTTCATATGCTGTTTGCCCTAAAGAATAGTGGGCTTGTCTGTTTTTCTGTCTTGTTCCTTTAGAAGAGATTGTGGATTAGCGCTTTGAGGGACTGGGGGCTGTTGGCATTTCTGAGAAAACCACAGAAAAGAAGAAGTGAGTACAAGTGATGAAAGACAAACTGGAACACATCAAAAGCCTACAGATCAGTTCTCACAATTGAGAAAACCCTACCACTCGCACTTTTACACTCTGATTTAGGGATGTTATATGTAACAGATCATTTTTACTACAAAGACGCTACAAAATGTATCTTAGCGTGGAGAGGTGTGTGAAGCTTTCTGTGACTCAGACTCATTGAACATCACTGCCAGCAGATATACTTGTAAAAGCTTTTGAGCAATGCTCTCCCTTATAAACCAGTCAGAGAATTTAATGACACATAGTAAAAAGTACAGACTACAGTTGCTGGTGGAGATAGAGCTTTCAGCAGATAAAGATCACATATATTTAACCAGGAATGAATGGAGATGAAAACAGAGCTAAAAGTTATATTGAATAATTAAATAATAAATATCGTTGTAGTTTTTCCATAAGTTTACATAACACATTCACCATTCCATTTATAATAAACAGTCAGCGTGTTGTCTGTGTGTTGTCAGCAGGGCTGTACTTCTGTACTTTCAGTGTCTTGTTGTTTCGGTGTAATATATTTCTATTTACATTCAAGTCTTACAACCATCTTAATTGGTGGGCGACAAGGTTTAGACTTTCCGCATGTCTGAATTCATTTTGATAAATAGCTTGGAAGATTTGGACGGCTGTAAACAATCCTTCATTCAGAGATGACTTGCCAGGTGAAATTGAGAAATACATTTGTTATTAGTACATTACCACAAGGGTTCTGAAGAAGGACAGGATGCATTACTCATAGCTGCACACTGTAGATAGTGCCAGTTACTGTTTGGGTGTTCATCTACTGTCAGCAAGACCTAAACTATGAGGAAAGCCTGATGTTTTGGGACACAAAGGACCATTTGATATCACAGAAGCAAGGAATGGCTTGGCACTAGAGACACAGAGTGCTTATGTCTGATCCTGACAAAAGCATAGCTTGTCTGGACAATCCTCTGTTGAGCTCTGCTACTCTCCACTTCTCAACCTGGTTCCAGCAGAAAACATGTCTCATTTTCCCAGAAATTTGCGAAATAATGCATTGTTTCTCAGAAAGCCATTGAAAAAAAACCATGTGAACTTGGCACCATTATGTCAAATTCCCACTGGGCTCTTTCACTCCGCTTTAAATTAAGCGTCAAAAACTAAAAGCATTCAGTGCTCTCATTTCCACAAATGCCACTGAGGGAATGTTAAGTGAGACAGATTCCAGGCACATTCATATCTCTCCACCACTCCCCTTTTTCTGTTTTTTGTACTCTCACATTTCCATCTCAGTTTGCAATTTCTGTTTAACCTTCCAGCTTTAAACACTCAAAGTGACACTAGAGCACACGCAGTGAACAGACATTCACCTCCAATGTCTCTGTCCTCTCCCTGTTTTCCCGCTGTTTAGTTCAATCTGATTAGGATTTTTAAAATCTCTCTCTCTCTCTGTTTCTACTAACATGTAGCCTACAACGCTCAGTTTTTAACTCAACTCTATCTACCGGCTTTCAGTAAAAGAGATTCTGTTTACCACTGTGGATGTAGAACGACGTCTAAGTAGTTGGTCGCCAAAAGGAAAGCCCAATTAAACTGCCCAGATGTAGTCTCCAACGCAACATGCACAGGAGCCACATATCTACAGTACATATATATTTTGGATAATCTGTGTGGTGCTTACATTTACAGTAAATTTTGACTTACTCCCATTGCCTGTTGTGAAAATATTCTTACAGGATATTTAGGGGATTTCTAGAAAGCCCTCACAGTTTGGCTTTCTCTATTTCATCTATTAACTACACAAAAGGCACTTAAAAGCTTACTTCAAACCAAATATTTTTCGCAGGTGAGAAGTCTGGACTGCAGGTAGTCCATGATTCCCAAAAATAATTTTACATTTTGATTATTCAGACCACAGAATGTCTTTGCGCTGATGACTTTTAACTTACATTTGTGAATGCAGGACAAACTGTAATTACAGATAATGTTCTGAGGTGTTCTTCGAATCTTAATGACATAATCTGACATAATTGGGCAATGCACGGGGTATTTCACCATTTTCTGCATTGAGCATGAATAGACCCTAAACCATTATGCAAACAATGGAGCCTCAGCACTGACACATATCAAATTTCACAGTGTTAGTCATAGCTATTGATAGCCAGCGAGAGGTGTGCAAACGCATCATGGAAACTACAATCTGTTTCAACTGTACACACAACAGCCACGTTGTTACAGAATGTACACAGTTTTCTATCAACTACTTTTTTGTTTGCCCTTGTCCAAGGCTGCCAACGGCAAATGTAATCTAATGTAAAATGAAATCTTTGTCCTTTCTCTGCTGTACACTCATTCAGGTTACAGCAGCTAATTTGAACTGTGATGTACAATACCGGTAAAAATACACTTAGTCACAATGATAACTAAATACCAAAATGAAATATACAGTATTTACATTGAACAAGGAACAAGGGAATGAGATGGATGGTCAAGAGCAGAGGATGAGGAAAAAAATCTGCCTGGGTAGGTTGCAGAGCTGTTGAGAAACATGAATAATCTTTGCAACATCTTGGAAATGCTATTATTGCAAAACCTAAAGGCATGTGAAACAGGATGGGAGTATAAGTTGAATAACTGACCATTTTAAATGAAAGACCGGAAAGGCACACTATCTGTTTCAAAGAAAAAGCAAACATATGCTGGGGTTTTCCACAATGCTTAACTTTGATTGTACATTGAGAAAGCTTGAGGCTGCTCCTCCTACAGTGGGTGGATTGTGTCACTTCAAGTTACCAACGCGCTGAGTTCAAATCATTTAGATTGTAGATTAAACACTGCACGTCCAAAAAAAAAAAAAAAGAAAGTCCCACACTCTAATATTTTGTTGGACCGCCTTTAGCTTTGGGGTTAAGCTCTGTACTCTTTGGTGGCCAAACCATGTGTAAAAATGATGTGTCATGCTTAAATAACTTGTTGCCAACTGAAACATAATCATCCATGCAGTAATTATCCAATGGGAGGCTCTATTTGCTTAGTTAAATCCAGGGGGTGAGTTTATTTTAAACAGGGAGTGTATTCTCTCTCTCGCTCTACTTTCTCACTGATGATGTTTTCATAGTAGCAAATTACAGGTGAAATAGTCTGTTTCTTTTTTGTCACCTACCTACACATCCTTAAAAGCAAATCAAATAAAACCTTTGTTATCTTATGTTGGTTCTGTTCTAATGTCATCACTGTAAAAGTGTGTTGTGTGCTGACTATAACTGCCTCAACACGGCATTTAATTCAGTATTTACTGAAAATGTGAATAAACCACTCACTGGTTTATTCACACCCTAGATCTTGTTCTGAAAGAAATCGCCTTAAACTGGTACATTCATTGTCTAAGAAGCTATTGTAACTTTATTCCAGTACATGATTATCTTGTTGATATCACTGAACCTTTGTAGAACAAATGACACATAAAACATAATCTGTCTGCTCAGTCGACCCAGTTTCGAGACTTTAACATGGCATTCATCGGGTTGGCCGCTGTACTGTTTTGATTGTAAAGGAAATTTAACGTGTTGGTGTAACAGTAGCCGTGCTACACTGTGATTTATTTCATGCGATGAACAACAGCAAAGAGCGAGATCAGCTAAGTCCCTCAGTCACACACACATGCTCCTGTTGTCCCCGATGTTGTTTTTCTTTTCTTTCTTTCTTTTTCTTTTTTTGAATTCCGCAGCTTGGTTGTCTTTCCTGTTTCCTGAACCTCTGCTCGGTTTGTGGACTTTTGTGTTATGCACCATTTTCTTTGACCTTGCCTGGTTTCTCTCTGTATGCCTGTAACCTGCTTGGACTTGTATTCTTTTTGTGAATTATTTCTTTTATTTTCATATACCTGGATTTAGTCTAAGTCTGCTTTTGTCTTTTTGTCTTTTGAATTTTGTAACCTGACCATCTTTTCCTTCACCGTAGTTCCCTGTTCCTTGCCTGCAAACTGTGACAATAACTGTTTCAAACAGGGGAAATTTACATTTACATTTATTTCGTTTGGCAGACTTTTATTCAAAACAACTTACAAGAGAGCAACAAGGCGTAGAAGGCTTACCACTACACTAACCAGCCACTGAATAGAAGGTATAGAGTAAATATAAGGAGAATAAAGAGCAGTGTTTGGAACTAAAAAGTCATCCATAACAATTATAGTAATTATGGAGTAAATAACAGAGTAAAAATATAAACCAAAAATGTGCTTAATATATATATATATATATGTAGCTCTAGATTAGGCCTTCACACTGGTTTGTGCAGCAGATGAGAGTGACAGGATGTGGAGAGAGCTCCAGCGTGAAGTCACAAAGTTTACCAAGATGAGTCATTTATGAGTGAAAAATGTAAAAAACTTTTACTTAAGTGACAAAACAATATTTGTCATTTTTTAGAATTATAACTTCAACCACAGGCTTCATACGTCACATACATACACATGCTCCTTGTAATCTCACAGTTCCCCAATTCAGCTTTTTTCATAGTAGTAGCAGTAATCCAGTGATGGTTAACTGTACACCAATGGAAACAATGCAAACACAAACGGCTACCAGCAAACAGATTTGCTAAAATGTACACAACTAAAGTCTAACAATGATTAGTTTATAGTCATCAATATACAGTAAAATCACAGAATGTAAAACATACTCCCTCAAAAGGAAGCTGCACTGCTCAACATGACGTCTTTTGTTTTTAGCACTAAAAGCCTGGAACGTACAGCTGGTCTATATAAACATAATGAGTGACATTTGTTGACATCATTTTACATAACGCTCTATGTGCTGAAGTTCATGTTTGTCTAAACAGTTACTCATTGCTGCCATTTAGAGCTGTAGATGTAGCAGTACGAACAGTATTATACAAAATCCTGTTTTACGGCTTTGTACTAAATTCACATCATCTGAATTTATTTGCAGTTATCCAGAAATGTCCACATCTGGAGCACAGTGACTAAAAAATGAAAGAATATAATATCTTCTGCTCTGTCTTGCAGCTTTGAGTCTCATAGAGTATCTCTTCATTACAGCAGTCTGGGATACAGGCCAAATAGAGTTGATGGCTGTATTTCCTCTACACTCCCACTGCAGATACAGGCATAAATTACTCGCAGTACACACCCTAGCTACACACAGTCTACACACAGTATAAAAACACCCATTCGTGATCAAACATGCCTTATCCCACACACTGGGAAAAAGCCCATTCAAACCACAGAAACTAAAAAAAACAACATCACGTTTCATGGTATGTTAAAACCTTTAAAAAGTCACTACTACACCACTACAGTTTTTCCACTGTGATACCAAATGGAAACAATCAAGCAGCCAAGACAACTGTGCATTCCCATGTCTAGTAAAACAGACTTGCACAACACGAATAACTCGAAGACGCAAAACGAGTAACACTTTATAAACTTTCTCAAGAATTAAAACTCTATTCTATGTCATAATGTTAAATGGCTCCATTTTTTTTGTATTATTTTTGG
Organism: Anabas testudineus; assembly: GCF_900324465.2. NCBI lineage: Eukaryota > Metazoa > Chordata > Actinopteri > Anabantiformes > Anabantidae > Anabas > Anabas testudineus. The sequence continues at coordinate 17,870,078 of NC_046625.1, read as the reverse complement.
CATAAATTCTTTTTTTTTTAGTCTCATTTCATGATACACTGCAGTTATTTTCTGGCACATGTTGACTTTCACTGTAATTACTTTGGAGAGGGTGATGACACTTTCATCACCCGCTTTGCTTCCTGTGCCATCTTCACACCTTCCAGCTGTTCTCATTCACCTCCTGAAACTTGGCACTCGTATGGACACATACACCCAACTATACACAAATAAATGATGTTGTTTCCAGTATTAATTATTCACAAGCATTGGAAATTGAATGTTGGAAACAATTCATCATCGTGGAGCTCATGACAGACGTCTAGACCCTGGTTTGCCACTTTACTATGCACTGGTGAACTGCTGAACTGCAGAATGGACTACCACAGTGGCATAGATTCAGAATTAAATAACTTGGGTTTTGGGTTTAGGGGCCACTTTTACTTTGCGCATATGTAGGTATATCACATAGTTAATGAGCAGTATGACAATGGTGGAATTAAACTCACAAAGATGGAAAAGATGAGGGCAGCTATTCCAAGTGGCAGGCAGCAGCACAGCATGGTGAAGATGGAGTAGCCCAAGTAATCATTCACAGGATGAGCCAGTGGAGTTCGAGTCATCAACACTGTTGGCTGGACGGTAATGGTGGTTGGCTGTCCTCCATACTGCTGACCCATGGGGGGTGGCTGTTGTCCATAGCCTGCACCCATATATTGACCTGGAGGTGGGTAGCCCTGCAGGGCACACACATGGAATACAATTCAAACTCCCCAGCAAACAAGTGACTAAAAAGGAAAGTGAAGTAAATGGATGAAAAATGTCTGGAGGGTAGTGACTAAGTGGAGGTGGTGACTTACTCAGTGCTCAACTTCTTTGCTGGAATGTCTCCAGTTTATGTAATTTTTACTTTTACTACTTTACAATTCAAAAAGTAGCCTACTAGACTTTTTACATTTACATTTATTTAACGGTTTCAGTTTATTAGTTAAAACCCAGGTTTAAAACTAGCTTTTTACTAAAATAACACATATCTTCAACCTTACACTTTACTCATTACATTTTCCTTGGCATGATTTTCACCATTGAGAATTTAGAAAAAGGAAGTCCACTTGTCATTACTAACTTCAGTGCTGACATGCAAAAGTGATCATTGATTTTAGATCAAATAATATTATGGCATTTAAATTGCATATGTCTTTGTATCATTAATTATATTTGTAATATTTGTTTTCATTGTTTTACAAAGCATCATGGTCTTCATGGGCACAGCACTGGTAATCCACTGTGATGAAAGGTGATGTGAGGCTCTCAGTACTGTGAGAGCTCAGGATGCAGGATGTGCTGGTGGTTGATGGGAGTTTTTTTTTTTTAAATTAAGTTTCATTTTATTTTCAGTGGAAGAATCCTGTTTGTGTGTGTGTGTGTGTGTGTGTGTGTGTGTGTGTGTGTGTGTGTGTGTACACATCCTCCAGTCTTAATCCTGTCATGGGGCGTTTTCCACTGTATAAAGAACAAACAACGTGCTTTCAGTTCCCGCACAGATTCCCAGATGTGCGGGAACCTTTCTTAAAAACAAACGTAAGGAAAAAAACTACATTCGTGAACGAGGCCTATTGTTTACTTAGTGGAGTATTTGTAGTATTTCTAAGCAGTGGTATTTCTAATTTGGTAAAGAATTTGAACTGCTACCTTTTTAATATTTGGTGGTTTTGACACTGGCCTAGTTTAACAAGATATTCAGGCCATGACGTAACACTTACAGGAAATCCCGTCACCAATTATCTGTTCTTTTTGAGCAGTAAACTTCTCATTTCTCCTTAGAATATACTGCTATGATGATCTGGGTGTTACGTATCTTACACATTTTCTAGGTTTTATAAACCATACTAAAAAGATCATAGTAACAAAATAAAAAGAGAGCAGAAAAAAGTATCATTTCAACATTTTCATCATTTTAATAAGACAAGAGAAGGCTAAATCCAATTTGCTTTGTTAGCATGAAATTTAAGGGATAAAGGTGAATTTATAAGACTTAAACATTTACCAGTGTTACGTAATAAAAAAAAAAAAGAGGAAAAAAAAGAAACAAACAACAACAAACTGTTAAAAAACACTAAACTGTGTCATTAATTCTTCTGTATTTGATGCAGTTCAGTTCCTCCAGTCGCTGTTGGGCTGCTTACCTGAGGCTGAGGCGGGTATCCCGGGCCGGGCTGCGGGTACCCCGGGTTGGGGTTGTCATAGTAAGGCGGAGGGGGCGCCTGTCCCATGGAGGACTTCTCACCGCTAAATTCTGGTGGAGGGGCACCCGAAGACTTGTTGGGGTCCATATCTCAACAATTTGATTGATTTACTTTTTGGAAAAAAAAAAACAAAAGTATTTTTTCACTCTAAACAACCTAAATGTTCCTCTGAACTGCTTGCTCCAGATGCAAGTATGCAAGTGTTAGACGATAAAAGTCCACCTCAGACCGTCGGAGAGCCGAGGCTTGATGAAACTTTCTCCTTACTGTCAAGTCACGGAGAATGAAGAGGAAGCGTGCAGGCAGGGCTTTTCAAATTAAAAGCTCCATCTGACAGCAGCCTCTCCTCATTCACTTTAATGGAGAGAGATTTGAATGGATGTGCCTCACTGAACCACATTGATGATTGAAAAACGTAAACACACGATATGTATGATTTTAAATATAACAGTAACATTTGCTCTAAATGATTTAGACTTTTATTTTAGTGCCTTATTTCCGTTCCTACTCTGTCTGCCATCGGTTGACCACATGGTCAAAGAATCAACAAGCTGAAAGGGAGGGCCCAACTTGGGAGACGTGTGCCTCCCCCACCATCACTTACCATTAACTGGAAAACGAAACGTTGTGTTACAACTGAGAACTCGCTGTGTGTCCTAATCGTGTGTGTGTGTGTGTGTTTTTTAAGTAGAAACATATGGTTTATAAATACTATCAAATGATGTTCCTCTCTACACACATCATGCAGTGCATCAGTGTCGCCCTCTCATCTCTCTCTATTTATACATAGCTTCGGAAAAAACAAAGTATTCAGTTGGTTGAAAGCATAAAAATGATGTGATGAGTATAAACACAGAGTAGGATGGAGACAGTGGCCACTAGGTGGCGCCAGAGCCTTTTTAAAAACACCAAGGCTGTCAATTAGACTGACTCTGGAAAAATGCAGGAATTCACCTAAATTACACCAGAGTTACAGAATTTACAGTTGAACTGACAAAAGACCTACATAGTTTCAGCTGTGTCAACTTGAAAAACACCTGTCACATACCCTAGACACACTCCCTCCCCCCTGTAGACACGTGTTTAATGTTGTTAATGTTTAATGCTCTTTCTCTTCCTTGTAATAATAATAATAATAAATTTATTTATAGAGCTCTTTTCTGAACATATGTTACAAAGTGCTTCACAAGACAGACAAGAAGCACATGTAGCCCAGCAAGATCAAGATCAACTTGAGCAAGCACTAGGCAAACAGTGGAGAGGAAAAACTCCCCCTAGAGGGAAGAAACCTCCAGCAGAACCAGGCTCAAGTTAAACGGCCATCTGCCTCGACCGGTTGGGGAGCAGGAAACAGTTATACAAACAAAACAATAATACAAACAACTACCACATCGGTCCTTGGAGAGACCAGTTCCAACGTAAAGACATTGTAATCTAATGGAGAGTCCTCCCAAGGACAGATTTGTTTTAGCTTACAGAAGATCGCAAAAGGCTCGCCGGTAGAGGGATGTTTTAAGGAGAGTTTTGAAAGATGTTACTGAGTCAGCTGATCTTATATCCTCGGGTAAGCTGTTCCAGAGTTTAGGGGCTCTAACTGAAAAGGCTCTGTCACCTCTAGTAGTCATTCTGACATCGGGGACATACAGAAGATTTCTACCAGAGGATCTCAGGCTACGTGCAGGCTCATAAGGCTTTAAAAGCTGGGATAAATAGCTGGGGGAAAGGCCATGCAGAGCTTTAAAAGTTATTAATAAAATCTTAAAATCAATCCTAAAACATACTGGCAGCCAGTGTAAGGAAGCTAATACAGGAGTGATGTGATCGTATTTTCTTTTTCTAGTTAAGAGTCTTGCAGCCGAATTCTGAACAATCTGGAGCCGATTAATAGATTTCTGGCTGAGACAGGTGAACAGACTGTTGCAATAATCAAGGCGTGAGGAAATAAATGCGTGTAAGATTACTTCAGTGTCATGAAAAGAAAGAATTGAACGTATTTTGGAAATATTTCTAAGATGATAAAAACATGCCTGGACAAGCTTTGTGACATGATGCTCGAAGTTAAGTTTACTATCAAACCAAACACCAAGACTTTTTGCAGTGGGCTTAACTTGTGTGTATGCCTCCCCAACAAAAACTGCTACTACGTCGACTACTGCAGCATCTTTACTGTGTGCTGCTGCTTTATTATGACCCTCAGTGTCATCCTAACCCGTGTCACCTGCGCTTTATTCAATCCAGGCTATTGTTAATACATAAGTGGTACATCTGGATCTGATACACAACTTAGAAGAAAGGACCTTTTATTTGAACCCAACCATTTATCATATGACCAAAAGTGTTGGAACATGTGGAGTTAACATGGATTCAAGTCAATAAGACTTAATATTTACTTGCAAATCCTTTTCTTGCACTAACAGCATCAAGCCCGTGACCCACTGACATCACATTTACATTCTTCTTTTGTGATGCTTTTCCAGGATTTCACTGAGCCTCTTTCAGTTGTTGTTTATTTTTCAGTCTCCTCTTTAGCTGGTACAATTCATGCTCTACATGGTTTAAGTCTGGAGACTTGTGCAGTGTAAAACCTTCCACTTCTTGCCCCTGATGAACTCTTTGTTGTTTAAGCTGTGTGCTTTGGGTCATTATCTTGCTGCATGATTAAGGATCTCCCAATCGGTTTTCTTTTTTTAAAATTGGCATACGAAAAAGGTTTCTGTAGAGTTCATTTTCCAGTTGCCATCATATGTTACATCATCAATGAAGATTATTGGGTCTGTAACTTGTACGTTTGGGATCGTGAGCAGATTCTTTCTTCTCCAAACTTTAGCTTTTCCATCACTTCCTCTTTATCTCCTCAGAGCTTTGTCCCAGAATTTCTGAGGCTCATTTCTGTACTTCTTGACATATTCCAGCCTGGCCTTCTTGTTCTTCTTGCTAATGAGTAGTTTACATCTTCTGGTGTAGCCTCTGTACTTTTGGTCATTAAATCTTCTGCGAACAGTAAATTGTTGTACCTTCACTCCTGCCCTCTGGGGGTTGTTGCTGATGTCATTACTGGTTGTTTTAAGGCCTCTCTTTACTGCCCTCACAATGTCTTCTTCAGGATTTACCAAATGCTTTGCTTTTCATCCATAGAAATCTCTCTAGTTTACAAGTTCTCTATATAATATATAATATAAATGCAGTGTGAACAGGCTACAGCAAAAATAAAGGAATTTGTCTCACTGTTCCAATACTTTTGGAGAGGAGTGTAGTTGTAGGTCTATAAGGTTTTAAACTTACCGTGTTTTGAGATGATTTTTATTCGGATTTGGTATTAATGTATATATAGTGCAATACATTACATTGACATGTAGTTATTTGGCAGATGCTTTTTTCCAAAGTGATATACAAGTTAAAGACAAAGCAAACAAAATATCTAAGCTAATAGTAAAAAACAGGAAAAGACTCCAAATGTTTGTCTGGTAGTGTAAATAAAATGACATAAGAGTTTAATTAAGACAGTGTAGTACCACCGTTCAACAGCAGCATGTCGTCTAGTGGCTGGGATGAAAGGCTTACAGTGATTTGCAGGTTGACTAAATGTATCCTGAAATATCAATTTGTCCCAAACCCACTGCTGCTTAAATTAAATTAAAGTTCACTAGTTAACTGTCTGCTGCACTCACACACACACACACACACACACACACACACACACACACACACACACACACACACACACACACACACACAATTGTACACAGAAAAGCCCAAAACTCAGAGTTGTTTCAACAATTCTTTTATAGAAACAAGATACACTCTTTCTGTATCGCTGAACAGAGAAATCCACTCCACTCGTCGATAAAGCTATACATGGGAATTAACAGATTAACATGAACGGATGATAACAAACAGCACTCTAATCACTCATGACTACGTGGATATTTATCTGACACACAAGCCTTGACAGTGGACTAGGTTTGTCACAGTAAGCGACTAATATCTATATCAACGATTACCTTACGCATACAGTACAGACAACAGAAGTAGTGCGAGACACTGACACAACCAACAGTATGTAGACACTATGGGATTTTTTTGGTAATAGGTTTGCGTTACCACTTTCATGAAAGGGACATGTGTAAGTATGTCTGAGTGTGGAGGTGTAGGCTTAAGGTCAGTCGTGCAGGTATGAGGCAGAAGGCATCACACCTCACAGCCGCTACACACACATTACTTTCTGCTCAACTCTCTATGTAAAAAAAACGAAAGTGTCTTGCTGGCTGTCACAAATCCCTCTGATCCTCCTCCATGCTAAGTCAATGTGTGCTCTGGTTGACATCTAGCAGTCGCAGGCACGACCTACAGACAGAGGACGATAGGAAGGTGAGTTTTCACACAATTTATTTTTTAAAACATGATATTTTTTAAAACAAAAATGTAATATACAGTACAAGTTCGGACAATTGTAGAGTTTATTATCATTTGAAATGGCAAATTCACCAATTTTTATTGCATTCCTGTGTTATTTTACCACAGTATATAGTCATGAAACCCCTGCCTGGCTTCTATTTATGAAAATACACCTCTGCTGCTAGATGGAAAACTGATGATGTAATTTGGAGGAGTTTCCAAGATCAGATGGTTGCTCCTACAATGGAGCTTGTACTGGTTAACCTGCTCCTCCAGATGACTCATCATCATCAATGATGAGGATGATGAGGAGTAAGTTGAAAATTGGCAAAGTTGACCATGAAAGTGTTTCAGATTACTTTCCTCCAACATTAAATTTAAACAATACATCTAATTTGCATTCAAATTGTAGTTTAATACGATGTAAAGCATAGAACAACAGGAGCTCCTGGACATTTGGAGAAGAGGCTGATGGCAGATGTGTGTATTAACATTTTGTAGTGCAGTTTAAATTAATCATGAAGAGCAGTGAAACATATTTGTCTCATTCTCTGTATGTGAAAAATTTGATAAAAACCATATCACTTATTCTCTGATGAGTGGTGGAAAAAGTGTTTGTGTTTCAGCGCACATGCAGGTGGAAATTCAGTGCAATGTGTCCCTGTAGACTCCTGCTGGCTTGCTTACAAACATACGCGCGTGCACCGTGCACACACACACACACACACACACACACACACACACACACACACACACACACACACACACACACACACACACACACACTGTGTTTTTCCATAGTGACCACCTGTGTATTCTCTCTCCATCAGTGGTGCTGAAACTAGCTTGATTTTCCAAGTATCTGACATCATCAATCACCAGGGGACACTACAAATTAATAACATAAAGTCTGCCTTACAGACTGCCGTAACCCTAAAGAGCGTCTTTCATGGCTGCACCACTATATAGAAAAGGAGTAAAGACGCCTCTAACACCACCCATCTCCTGTCATTTTCCACCCCTCTTGTGCCAGACACCCGGAGTCACTCCACCTGTTGAACAGCAAGGTCTCTGCTCAGCACTATGAGAGCTTTTCATACTGTGTCAGTATGTGTAAAATGTGTCACATGTATACAGGGGAACCAACAGCAGAATAAAATTAAACCTTATCAGCACATGAATACCTGAATATTGAATATGATGAAAAGGGGTTCAACGGTTTTTTGGTGTTCAAAGCTGATAGTTGCTTATTGCATGTACAGGTTTCTGCACCTTTTTAGCCATTCCCCTCATAGCTAATGTCATGTGTCTGTGTTTAGAGGTGATGAGCATTTCTGCTGACATTTAAAGTGCACCATCACTAAAAACCTAGTTTCCTTTGTGGGTAAAACATATTTTAGTAGAAATAGGCCAAAGTTAACTGAAGTCAAACTGGTGAATAACTAATACTTATATTTATCTCTTCTAGGTTTCACTTCTTGAGATTGTGTATTGGATTTTTGATAGGGAGTGGAATATCTGACACATGATGGTTGTTTGCTACCAGGTGAAAATACAGTACACTACCTTGGTCGGTGAGCATCTGCTGTGCACCGCTTCCTGTCCTTCTGCAAGGATAAGAGAGGCGAGAGTAAGATAAATGTAAAAGCAGACTTCTAAGATTTTCTTCTATAGAAACTTGTGCACAACTGCGGTTCATAAAAACAACACTAGATTTGGAACATGGCAATATATGTTGCCATGTTGTCATTTTACTAATTATAAGTATGATTTTTAACAACAATTACACAAATGTAATGATAAAAAATCAATTGTGTGAAGAATCACCTCTTGTCCTGGTTGAACTTGCACCTGCAGTGGCCACCTGAAAGAAAACAAAGAAAGAAATGTGCTTTCTGTGTGTAGTTCTTTATTTGAGCCTGTTTTTGACTACATGTGTGGATTTAATTTAGTATCTTACTGAGCAGGATGGTGATGCCAATGAGGCAGAGGACGGCAGCGAGAATCAGGCCTCCAACACGCAGTCTGTGGTAGTCTGCGCAAAGAGATCAGGTTTAGTTTAATAATAGAAATTATCAAGTAAAATAAGACAATGTGAAAAGAGTGTAACTGTACACAAAACCTACATGAACATGTAGATAAAAGTAATTTACAGAAGCAAGTGATACGAATTTGTGCACAGTTCAGTCATGAAATCATAGTTATAACGCTAACTGCCAGTGGCACATATCCTCTTACATCTATTAAATAACAATAATTGAAGATGAAAAAATAATTACCAAATTTAAATGGATCATCTGCAGCTGTATGAAAAGAAATGAATGGCATCAGTTAAAAGTAAGATACACATACACAATGGCCTAGTTTCATTCTCTCACTAATCATTGACATGACTGAAGGTCAGGTCGATACAGTTCAACTTAAAATAAACATTACAGTCAATTTTAAACCAAAATGTCTGATGATGATGTGTTTCTGGGACAAAACCTATTAAACACACAACTCAAATGATACAAAAACATAGTTGTTAGTACAGTCAGTGAACTCACCGCTCTGTTCTTCTGCAAACACCAGAGACACAACTGCAAGAAAAACACACATTTTCATGGTGAAATACATGGCGAGACATTATATTCTGTACACACACACACGTACATATATATTTAAACATGAAGCTTTTCCTTTCTGCACTGTAATTGTCAAACACTTCATTTGCCATCTTATTTAAAATACTGGGATTTCGCTTTTGTTCTCACTTTGTTTCTGTAACAGTAATAGGGGACGATTTAAAAAGCCAGAAGCCTTTTGTCTCATGAACAGAAACTAGAAGAAAAAATACAGAGACTTGAAGAATGTGCTGATGGAGGACAGACATTCAGGGAGAACTTCCTCTGTAAAAAGGAAGTGGAACAAACAGGTCACAAGTTCTTAGTGATGTAACATTATATCAGTGTTTACAGTGGCTTTCTGCTAAAAAAAAAAGAAGCTTGTCATTTTATGGAGAATATTTGTCTCTTGAGAAGAGTTTTACTTACGTGTCATGAACACCAAAGCACAGATTTTTGACATCTTCAAACTTGAGGTCGTTTACCTGCAGAGACAAAGACAATATCCTAATATCAACAACAGTATAAACCATTCAGACGCTTTCTAATCCAACATATCTTAACAACAACCTGAATAATGAATGGAGATTTTACTAAAACTGTATAGTTTTATTGTGTGACTGATGCATACATGCAGACTGACGTTCAACTCTAGGCTCTAGTTGTATTAACATGGGGTAGATAACATTATCTCCAGGACCCAGTGTGACCAATTTGAAATGTGTGTGCATGTAAGATAGCTGATTACGGTCCTGCAAACTGACGGGACGACATAGCCAACAGAGATGTGATGCTATCCATTTAGCTTTCTGTGTTTCCTGGGGGGCACTAAAAGGAGTTAAACAAACACATCACTCATCACTCGTACTCATCAACCGTCTGAAGAACACATAAAAAAAAAAAGATCAAATTCAAACAGGGACAAAGTGGTCTCTCTCACTCTTCTTTCACACTTAAACTTGATCTGTTGTTGATGAAGGGTACAAAGTGCTCTAATGGAGCCTTTACAGGAGAATTGAATCTCTGTGGGTAATATATTACACCCGTGCCACGTAAAAAGCTTCAAAGATTCAATCAAATCTGTTCTTGTTTCAATGTTACCCTTTTATTTTCCTACTACCCATTTAGCTTCTACCTTTTAAAAACGTTTGCTTTTGCTAAATGTTTTTGAAAAATCTATGTGAATATTATTAAAGTGCACTCGTCCCCCCACAGCTATTTCTGTCTTTAACGCCATTTTGATCTCATCTCTACAGTAGAGATAAGGAAAGAATAAGATAAGAGTAAAGATAAGATCACCTTTCTTAAAGATTTCTAGTCAGACTTATCTCCTGACACTGATGCTCACATTGTAAGAATCCTCCTTACATCATCCTCAATCAACAAGTAGATTTCCTGCCAAATAAAATTACGTCCCACACACTGTCTGATTGTTGTCAGCTGCCATGTTGGTGCAGCGACAGCAGAGGTACCATGCGCATTGGGTGGAGACACACCTTAGGAAACCCAGCAGTGATTTTCCACTTACTGCACATTTCTACTCCGAGCGTACAGTGTGATATTTCACTCCTCTCTGTTTCGAACCTTGTAATTGTAAACGGTCTCATGTGAAATACTTTTTGTGTGGAGAGCCGCAGCAACTGAAGGCCAACCAAGTGAAAATCCTGCTGCATGTTAATTTCTTAAAGATGTTACAGTACATCTAGCGTTTAGCATTTTTAAGTGTCTGAAAGGCAACAACGGTGACCTTTAAGACTCAGCGATCGCAATCTAGGAGGATTTAAATAAAACAATGTGTCCCCTCACTCAGCTGTTGGTATTTGGAGTTTGGCAGAAATGGAGAAAGAGAAGAGCAGGATGAGTGCTCCTCTCCCGGTGCCTCTCCACAGTTACCCATGGAGGAGCAGAGGGAATGTAGAGGGTGGGAAACAGGCCAACAACCACTAGGGAAAGGTTTACCTCAGGAGAAAGACACACGAGGAGGAGAGAGGAGGAAGAAGTGGAGGGCAAACACAGAAACGGGAGGGAGAAAAACAGAGAGCAGAGGAAGAAGAGGACACAGAGGGCAAGCTGAATGTGAGCCTGCTGAAAGGGTATAGGCAGAGGGAAGAGTGAGAAGGGGACATATGGAGAGAGGACAGATTATGGAGTATAAAAGCAGTGGCGCCTCCCTGTTCCTGTTTGAAGATCATATTCTAAAGCAAATGTTAGTGCAGGGCGGAGCTAGAACATGAGTGCTGGAGTTGTGTATTCAATCCACTGAAAAGAAAAGCACAAAGGCAAAGCACTTTGAGGGATTAGTAAAGTAAGATGAAAAACATAAGAGTTACAAAGCTATTTTCTTTCTATTTTCATTGTTGCTGCGACCAACATTCATTTGTAGTTTTTGTCCTCACATTGATTTGTTGCTTTTCTTGAACCACACATGTGTTAGCAACAAATAATTAATGAATAATCAAACTCGACTAGGCCAGTCGACTAATCAATTCCTTGACTGTTTCAGCTCTAACGTGTAAATGCAACTTCTTATATACAATCATCAACAGCCACAGAACCTCAGAGGAGCCATTGCTTCATTTCCTCTGGGTACAGATATCTTCCGGAGCCACTTCTTAATCTGGGCCTGGTCCAGGGATAAAGAGTTTTCTGTTCTGGCTCTGTCGCACCCCTCTGCCTGACTCGGACTGTCCCTTGTCTTTTGTTTTCAGCTCTCGCTTCATCTCTCTTTTTCCTCCTTTTAGAACTGTTTTCTACTTTTCTGTCTTCAGTCTGTCTTGGTCTCTCTCTGTCTGACACTCCTTTCCACTTATGTGAAACGCTTTGAGAACCGTTTTGTTTGAAACCACTGTTTCACATTCTTCATCCTTAGTCTCTTCTCATATCCCCTCTACTCTCTTTAAGCCTCTCCTCTCCTACTTCCCTTTTTCATGACACACTTAGACATGTCTGTGCTCCTCCACATGTCTCCTCTCTTCTTCTTTTGTTAAATCTATTCCACTCATTTATCGCTTCCCTTACAAAAACTCTGTATTCGCAGGCTTTCTCTGCTCATCTTCTCTTTCCCATGCCACTTTCTTCTCTGCTTCTATCCACCATTGAGGTTACACAAGAAGATGCAGGGACATGAAACAATGCAATGCATCCTGTCAGTGACTCTGCCATTCTGAGATGGAAGTAATAATTAGATTTATTCTTCTTACTGTAAAGTATTTTTTTAATACTTTACAGTTACTTTACACTTTAATTAACTGTATGTACTTTCAGGTATTGAACTTTGCTATAATAATAATAATAATAAAAAAAGCCTCCATGAACTACAAGCTAGAAAATGACAGGATGTCATGTCAAACCATTCAGTTGCTTGTGCATGTCAGGGGGTAAAGTTGAAATATCACTGAAGTGAACTGGAGATTAAAGTTGACCCACAAGAACTTAGATCACTCCCAGTTGCAACAGAAGTTGAACAGGCAGAAGAGATACATTCAACTTCAAGTCCCAAAGGGCGACTGCTTCAACATTAAACTTTGTTTGCCACAAAACCTCTGTAAATCTGGTGGCTTTAGTCATTAGACCCACACAGAATCAACACATGGTTAAAGCAATTTCACTAAATGTTAAATTAATAACAGCGCAACATCACATGACAGCTTGCCGAGCTGAGCTTCCTCATTGCTCGGTTACGTGTTGTCGACTCCTGCGGTCTCTGTCGTCATCTCTAGTTGTTAAACTGTTCCTGCAGTTCCTGTCAGAGCCTCTATCCTGTGTCTGTTGTTAAAATAGGGAAAACCAAGTTTAACATATTCAGTGATGTAGGCTACTGAGTGTGTTGCTGATCCAGCTCATGTTCTCTGTCAAGTAGCTGCCCGCAAGTTGCTCTATAGCAGGAAACAGTACTTCAAAATGAAAGCGTGGTGCCAGGAATCCAATACACTTCAAAATAAAGTATTGGTGTATTGGGAACCACTGTTCCAGGCCAAAATAGTGACAAAGTAAACTTGAGTTTACTCAAAGCCGATTTAAATTGAGTTGCCATTTACTTTTATTGGAGTGGATTTTTAAACAAAGCATTTTACTTGTCATTAAAATTACACAGTGGATCACTCTTTACACCTCTGACAGACCCTGTTTACTCATGAGCTACTTTACTATTTGAATACCTATTGAATAAAACACACACACACACACACAAAGCAGACACACTGAGAAAGGCTAGAAGTTGACTTTCAATGTGTTTACTACTCCCTCTCTATAGGCGACAACACACATAGAGATGCCTCTATGGTCCTTGAAATAATAGGAAGCAAAGTGTTGTATTACAGCAGCCTAGTGTCATATGCGTCCCACACCCTGTCCTAAAACCACAAATCACAGGGACAAACATCATATTCATTGGTGTTGTTATATTTACAGCATATATGTATGAGGAACACACTGTGTGTGTACGTGCACACCGTTTGTCTTAAAGTGAATTTATCCCAGACAGTCAGTTTCTGCTTCCTCTATTTTGTGTGCATACTGTATGACTGTGTGTGTGTAATGGGGTGTAGCACACACTATGTTTGAATTCAGTCCATGTTTCTATTTTTCCAACACTCCCCCCACTTGCTTGTTTGAATGCTGGACACTTCTGTGTGTGTGTGTGCGTGCACGTGCTTGTGTGTATTCCTGTACTGCTCTACAAAGACAGCTGCCTATTCTCTGTGGTATTTTTTTATTCCTAAATTAGCAGCACTGGAATCCAGTGCGCAACACATCCTTTATAAAACGCACACACACACGTGCGCACAGGAAAGTCTCTGATGTTGAGGCCTAAACACAGTCAACACAGTGTGATCCTGCTTTACACTCTGCGATGAATAATTAGTTTTTATCTCAGCTGACACACAGCTGACTTGTTCCTCCCTTCATGTTACCAGTCCACTCAGGAATTTGTCAACTACAATAAACAATTTTCCTCTGGAATCGAATGCCTGGAAGTGTGATTGATGAAGTGTATTGCTGAATTATTAAAGAGCACACATCTTTCTCTCTGTGGCTGCTGAATAACTGTGTGATAACAGGAAACAGTTACTGACCAAAGATAAGTTTCAACAAATCCAAATCCAAGTGTTGAACCCATGACAGTGTAAAAGCTAAACTGAACAAGACAGTAAGGAAGGAACAGTCAGAGGGTGGGGAATCAATGAAGGGAGGGCACAAATGAAGAAATGAGAAAAAAAGGAGTAAGGAGGAGTAAAAAAAAATCAACCCTGAAAGAGGAAGGCGACAGGAAGACGAGGGAGAGTGCAATTGGGAAATCAAGGGAATCAGGAGGGACACAAAGAGCCAGATGGAGGGTGAGAGGGAGTGGAGCGTACTAGAGCCTTGACTCACACATGGTAACCACAATACTAGTACAGAACGGCTAGCAACAGATCTCATGCCCCTCAGATTGCAGTCATGATCGGTGGATTACCAGGATGGATCATTTCATCTCACTTTCCCTACGCTGAGCTTGATCGTATAATTGTATAACATTGATCTTATACATATATACATATGAGCTCTAATAGACTTTGAATAAATCATGAATCCGATTGTGTTACCACATTTTACCACACACTCGTGATTGCCTCAAATTGTTCTAACAGTGTGATAAGTTGTACATAAAGACGGTCGTTTGGCCTCTGAAAGTCACAGTAACAACCCCTGTTTAAAATCAGTGTCTTCAGGTATCGTGTTTGTATACCTCCGGAGCGATGTGGGGAAAGGTGAGGAGGAAGTGTGTCTCACCTGAGCGCGTGCTCTCGCTCTATTTCGCCACCGTCTCTATCAACTGTTTTCCTCACTTGCACTCGTTTTCTTTTTTAAGATCTGTGGTCATGTGAGGAGAGGTGAGGACAGAGAGCTATGTCTGACTAACCTGAGAACGGAAAGACAACTCTGTCTGTTGCCACCTTCATTCACCCTTTTTCTCTGTCACCTTAAACCTCGTTCAATTCGCTGCCTATACATTCGGTTAATAAGTGAAATATTTAACCATACATATTGTACCTGTAGCCATAACTACACCTCAGTGTGGCTCTGTAAAGAGTGTAAAAACAACCTCTTATCCATTAGTGCTTAAAGAATTACTCCAGAAGGGATCAACAGAAAACTGATTCCTGATCATTTGATGATAACAGCATTAAATAATCAAAACTATGAGACAGTCCTGAAGGTACATAAGGATTATTGTTCACATTTGATCATTATTTCCATAATGTAACAAGTGAAACACTTCAATTCTTGCAGGTTGCAGCAATTTAAACAATATTGAAGATTCAGTCTTTTGGGTTTTTCAGTGTTATTATAAGTAAATGGAAACAAACTGTTTGACAGCTCCTGGATCTGCCCTTGGCCCAATCTGACCTTGTGCCACATAGCAGCAAACTGTTATCACCACTGGCCTTATCCATTGGCCTTTCCTCTCTCTCTCTCTCTCTCTCTCTCTCTCACACACACACACACACACACACACACACACACACACACACTGTTACACGCAGCATACACTGTGTGTACCAGCACCAAACTACCATAATTCCTCAGCAGGAGATCCTCAGCTGTCCTGTTGCTGAGAGTGTCCTGTGACACTTGTTACATGCCCACTCTGGTATTATCCCATTTCAAATATCTGATGCCCTTTATTTGAAACACGTGAAAGAAGTCGAGGCAAATAGTTTTTCGGACTTTGCTGGTCAGTTATCTGGTGGGTTGAACAAAAACCAAAAGCACAAACAGACACTGGGATCAAATGGCGTGACGGAGGACACCATCCCGGGCCGAGACGCACGATGGCCAGGGGATGAGTGCCAGTCCCTGGTCCTGGCTCTGGTCTGGAGAGGAAATGTCAGCCTGATAACGTGGCAGGCTTATGGCATACTCCAGCGTTTTAATGTCCTCTACACTTTACTCTGTTCTAAATTCATTTTACTGGGACATGTTTGAGATTTAAAGCAACAGGCCAATGGATAAGAAACGTGTTGATTTGATTTTATTAATAGGAAATATGTCGATTTGATAAACTTTGATCAACTCACATTAAAAGTAGTTTGAGAGGCACTACGTTAACCAGCATTAAAGCATTCCCTGAAACTGGCCTAACACCAAACCCACTGGAAAGATGCGCACCAGCGGACTTGAACTTCACACCCAAAATGACAACACTTAGAAAAAAAAACGATCTTCTGTGAAATTATATCAGTTCTGGATCCAACGCTTACCTGTGGCAGGTTGTATTTAGCAGCGACAAAAAACAAAACGAGGAAATGTCTCCAAACGCACGGATCTGGGTTTGGTCTCAGACGCAGCGTCTTTTCTCCACACTGTGCGCCAACACCCTGACTTCACTACACTGTCCCACAGGTTGGCTTGGTTTTAGGAAGGGGCTGAGTCTCAAACGCCTCAGTTTGCCTGATGAATCCTGATCCCAGGTCGGTTTTTTCTGTCCGTTTGGCCGCTGGGGAGCGGAGGACTGGAGCGAAGCGGGGCGCGGAAACTGATCCCGAGTCAGGAGGCTGGGAGCCGGGAGGAGGAGTGAAGCGTTAATGTTTGTTTGTCGAGCACGAAGACTCCAAGTTGGTCAAATTGGCTGATCTCACAGTATTAACTTCCAAACTAGGAAGAGAAGTGTAATTAACTACGGTATCCCTGAAACGGACACATAGACAGGAACATATAAATAAATAAACAAATCTGAACGCATCAAGGTGTGAAAAACACCATGACATGCTGACATGAAGCAGCAGATAAACACACCTGTTTCCATGTGTTTTCTTAAGTTGCAGTGCTTTGAACTCCTATAATGAAGCGTTATGATCAGAACTCAACCACGACTATAATAAACATGGAAATGAATGGTTTTATAACATGTTAATGTCATATTCAGTACATGAAACTACTGTAGTGATAATAACCTGACAAGAGGACATGACAGAAATGTCAATAGACAAATGACTGTCTAGGACATGGACTAAATCCACTTTATGTGTAGTATGTTGTATGTAAAAAAACGACGCTGATTTTGATTTAGCATAATGACATATATTTTAATTTAGGTTGTGCACACCAGAGGTCTGTAACAGATTGTTTTTTCTGATTGTTTCAATCTTGAAATGGTTGACCACACTGATAATCTAGGTCTACAGTTTATTAACATGCAAATGCAATGTACAACACACAACACTGACTAAACATTGCATAATGTTCTTAATGCTGCACTGTTTCAGAAACATTATAAAATATAAACTACAGTAACTACACTTAGTATCAAACTTCAGACAGACTGAATTACTCTGACTCATGGCAGCACAGATGGAAATCTATCCAAATCAGATACATTTTGAATAAGAACATGTCTGGGGCTTTGTTAGTGTCATCTCACTTATGATGTCAACACACTGAGCAAGCTCGGCACTGCACACAGCCAATGTCTCCACCCATTCTTCATCTTCTTCCTGGATGAAACCGGTTTGTCCAGCACGATGTTAGATCGTGCTGGTCTCATCTTCCGCTCGTCTACAAGATAAGACAGAAGGGTGGGGTGGTGGTTTGGAAAGAAATATGAGCAGAGAAACAATAAAAAAGGGCCTATTACAGGCAGCGTGAGCATTCAAAGAGACAGATGTACTTACCTGCTCTTCCTGGGACATCGTTTATCTGTAAATGGAAAAGCAAGGTGTGTTAATGAGGGTACGCACGCTTAAATGCACAGTTACAAATGTATTCCCACTCAGATTAAACACACATGGGATAAATTTTATATAGGATTTACAGAAAGACTATGCGCACAAAACCTTTTGGTCATTATTTGCTATGAAATCTAGTAATGATGACTAAATGTCAGTTGTTTCAGTCTAGGAGAAATTACAGCTATATACTTTTTATCCACAGGTTTATCATAGTCACTTATTGACTTTCAGTAAAGTGATTTTCAGCACTTACAAAGTAAAACGCTGACTCCTCCTGCCACCAACAAGCAGGTGCAGACTAGGCCTCCAATTCGTAGACGTTCATAGTCTGAAAATGAATGTTGTCTCTTAACAAACCTTAACCTTAACATCCAAATATAATTAAATTTGATATTTCCAAGTTAATACATGCTGCTCTAAATGTATTATTTACAATACAAATAAATGAGATGATTAATTGTGCAATTTAGATGATAAAAATCCAATAATAGTATTTCTACTTACTGTAAACAAATGGATCTGTAGATCGAGCAAAGAAGCCAACCAAGAAATAGAAACACAAAAAATACAGTTAGGAACAAACCTCAAACAATCCCACAATGCAACAGCAGACTCACTTCAACTTGCTCAACAACTGTTAATGTACAGACACCAACGATAGGCTGGTCCCTGTTGGCTCGGTTACATGACTTTGTTTATTTAAAGCATTCATTCTGACATGGTGACATGTTTTCATATACAGTACAGTATGAAGATCAGTGAACTTTTATTTTAGGCCATTATTCAAGACTCAAAAGAAGCTGAAGTGTCCGGTTTCCTCATAAACCAGTTCCACAGTAAAACAATGCCAGAAAAATGTTAAAGTACACAGAAGGTTTTGGTCTTACTCGCTTCAGTTTCCATGAAAAGCGTGAAGAGCACTGCAAAAAAGCCAGACAAACAAAAAGTTAATTTGTCTGAAGGAGAGTTATCATTGCATACAGACCGTGTCTCCAGTCAGAGGCAGCATTTTAAAGACATGAGCAAAACTGTGCATTGTTTAGTTGATTTTCGTTCTGCGTTGTGTTCGTGTGCTCCTTTTTGCACTTGTAAATTTGTGTATTTTGCAACAAAAACTGTAAAAGTGTTTTCTAGGTGCAGTGTGTAGTATCTGCTTTGTTGCCCTTCACGTTTCACAGATTACAGTTGTGTAAACTCAGCTTCTGTAGCCACATTCAACTCATCAGCCCAGATGTGACATAATCTAAAGTGGTAGAAAAGGACAGACTCACTTTCTCAAGTGAACTCCTCGAGCTGGTTTGGTAAAGTGAATCATTTCTCAGTAATCTCTGTTGTCTTTTTCCAACTGACAGCTAACATTATGTCCTAGAGGAAAAAGGATGAAACTACACGCCATATGTGGAAATAATCTGTTCTTTATTTTATTTACCTGCCATTACGGCCACAAGAGTGAGATGTCCCATCTTCAACAGCAGCACTAAGAGTCAGAGAGAGAGAGAGAGAGAGAGAGAAACAAATAAAGAGAGTGAGAGGGAGAAGAAGCATAATAGCGTGAGAGAATAAAAAAAAAAAAAGGAAAAGTAGAACCTATGCTTTTTCCATCAGGTTCCCGTGTTTCTCACTGCCCTTCTCCCTCTCACCAAGAATGTCCTTGTGGTGTAAGAGGTCAGTGTCTCGTCAGCAGGGATGCGTTCGGAGTGTTTGGAGAGTAAACAGTGGATGATTTTTTGTCTCTGAGTGAAACCCAGCGGGTCTCCAGACAACTTTCCTTCAACATCCACTCAAATAAAAGAGAAAATCCACTGCATTGGGCCAAATGCTGTCATGTGCTACAGATTTTTTTTTCTTAATACGTATTTTTCTTCCTCCCATTTCTGGCTTTTTTTTATGGGAAACTGAATTTTATCTTCTGACTTTGTACAATGAAATGTCTTATTGTACAATATTAATAATATAAGAATATAATGTCAATACAAAATCCACCTTTCTAGTGACGCTGTTCAGTTTGGCTAACAACTAGTGTTATGTATAAAATATATAACAAATATATATTTTTTTATTTAGCAGGCCGAATAGTCCTTCCTGTGCTATTGGGTTGTAATTGATTTGTCTGAAGGTCAAAACAGATTTCTACCTCGAAGTTGATGATTTTTATGCTCAGAGTGCACAAAAGTTACTATTCTTCCTTTATCAAGCGCAAGTAACTCAAATCACTGAACATAACGAAACCCAGGTTTTAAACATTAAGACACAGCATATTCTAACCACAAGACCCTGTCACCTTTAAGTGACCTTGGACACCCTTGGATCAACATAAAGGTTAGAGACACTGGATTTTAGAAATTTTATGTTTATCTTTCATTTACTTATCTTCTCTTTGACTCAAACCAGTTTTTTCGCTCACTTATCCGTTAACGTCTTGCCTGTTACTTTAACCACTCACAAAAACAACTAAGTGAACTTGGCAGCTTAGTTTTATGCTTTTCTTTAACCTGGTTGTAAGTTTTGAAAATCTTTTCTTCACATTTGTTTTTTACGTACTGTATGTAGAGTATTAAATGTGTTCAGCATGTAATGTCTTACAGTGATACAGAGTGCAGGATATTTACATCATATTATAGCAAAGATAATGGAAACACATATTATCAAGTTATTTTTGTTGCTTCCCTCATGCCTTTGTCAGAAGGTTCAGTGTCAGATATCATGGCATTAGTCAAGGTCAAACAGGCCTCTGTCTTTCAAATCCCACGTCTGTGATGACACAACAGCAACAGACTGCCTGAGTGATTTACAACATCACTAAAGTTTGCCCAGTTTAGTGGATGTTATTGTGCAGGGTCAACATTGGCACGTTACAGTGTCCTCAACAGCAAATTATGTTGATTAATTTGTTAATTATTAATTGTGGGACAAAATCAAATAATAATTTATATTGACTGCACAGTGATGCAAGTTTTTTTTTAAGTAAACAAAATGCCCAAAGACTACCCATATACAATATCATAAAGAGAAGGTCAACATACCGTACATATGGATGAACAAATTTACATGATACATTCATTTTTTCACCTTTGAAACTGAAACAACCTGAATTTTTCATTACAGTGAATTTTTACTACACATATTTCTGTTTATCTTTCATTGTTCAAAACACTGAACACTGTTCACAATAACGCCTTCTGTATAAATAATTATAACATGAGAATCACAGGCCTTAAATAATAATGGTACAAAATGTGCCCTTGACCCCAAAGCCTGAGTCCTGCCCTGCCTTGTTCCACTATGTCTGTGCTTACCTGAGCTGACGGGTGCAGGAGCCGAGGTGTATGTGTGTGTCAATGTTCCAAGACAATGCCTGACTGACACTACGTCTTTTTTTATTTTACCTGAATAAGAAGTGTCTGCTCCTCCTCTTTGTTTAGTATATAAACTTTTGTGCACGTGTCCAGTGTGAAAGTGTGATGGCTGCAAGGGCATGTATAGGAAACAAGGGTGGTGTTTTTCCAGAAACATCAGCGTGTGTGAAGAGTGAAAGGCATTTTTTATTTGCCTCCAGTCGGTCACTTTCATACTTTATATTTAACATACTTACTACACTTCTAATGTTCCACTAAGACACAGATGCAAATCCTTATATTAGTATTATATTAGTGTTTCATGTTTGGTTGTGAGTCTGCTTTATAACCAGTAATATGAAATAAAGCCTCTCTCATTTATACACTGTAGGATTTGAATGTCCTTGTCAAACGTAGCCAAAGTGCCAACACTTTAGGAAAATGCACAATATAACCACTGCCCGTAAGACAAACATCATGCCCAAGCATCCCAAACCTGTCCAGGGACTGCAAGGACAGCAAATGTCTGGGAGAAAGTGTTTGTGTTTGTTGTTACGTTGGAATGAAGACAACGTTTGACGCCTGTGGATAACACGTACTAGGTGACCTGACCAGAATTCATCCTCGTTCCCCTTACTTTCCCTCACGCCCTCCCTGTGGCACAACAGGTTTTGTGTGTTCACATATCAACACACTAACACTGTTGAGCTGCTGACAGATTAATTTTTATTTAACACATTTTATTGTTATTTACATGTATTTGAATAAAAACGAACAAATATTTAGTACCTTGATCACCACACATCCTCTTGGATAGAATGATCTAAAGTTGCATCTACGTGGCCCTAATGAAAAAATACTACTGATGTAATCTGTCAGGATAAAACAGCACATGGAAACAGTAGCTACAGCACTTATTATACTATAACTTTAATAATGTTTTAATGTTTAGTAACTGAAAAGAGAATTACTTGACATGTTACATGTCATACGTGGTTTATTAATTTAAGTCTGTGCATTGTATACTTTGTTTTGGAAATGCTAACGTTAGTGCTAACATGCTGCATCTTTATTACCTCATAACAAATGCTTCATTGGGCTCTGTAGGTCATTTCCATGGATACGTTCAGTCCTTTCCCCACACATGCTTGCAAAGACAACATGAAACAAAGTGGAGCCTGTTTATGGTTTGGAGAGTTGATGCAATATGTGTTCATTGGACAGCGAATGAGAAAGACTGCGAGGCGGCTCTGAGTGTTTCCTGCTCAGGATGCTGACCTGGCACCAGGTGCTGCAGTGTGAGGAAAAATAATAAGTGTTATGGACATTAAAACATGTAGACTCTGAAATAAAAATATCAACGTGAAAAAACAGCCCTTGGTTCTTGTGCTTGATAAATAAAGGGCACATAAAGTGCTGTCCTTCTATTCTTCCTGCCGGTCTTTGCTTTTTGTCACGCAGCCACCATGTTATTGTTCTGTGTTGTGTTCCTGTGTCAGGTATCTCAGGTGTCTCCCAGTGCTCCTCTCTCAGTTGAATTGATTGCACTGTGTTGATCTGATGGTTTACAGGCATTTTCCTTTCACTGCTAGAGGGGCGAGAGGCAGAGATTTTTCCACTCAGGTTGTGTTAAAATCTTGTACAAAGCTGGTTTCAGATTGTGAGGCGTTTGTCCACACTTTCGTCAGTTGCATTCGTTTGATCAATTAATTAGTTTAATCCCATAATGTGCAGTATGCAGGCGATTGTACATGCAACACACGTGTAGAGTGCATGTGTCACAGTGGTGATTTGTGACTATTTATACTTTGTCACATTCTGACTTGCATCAGCCTCTCAACAAATGATAATAACACTAGAGATAGAGAAGAGACACAGACACAGAGATACACAGAGTCCTGGGTGTGTAATTGTGTGTATGTGTGTGTGTGTGTGTGTGTGTGTGTGTAAGTGATAATACAATAACTTGACAGCAGATAGAGTGGCAACTGGTGACGACAAAACAGAGACACAGAGTACAGATGCGTCAATAGCTTCATCTAGTGCATTTTAATAAAGATACAATTAAACAATATGTGTGTGTTACGAAAAAACTGTATGTATAAACACTTTCACATTATGTTAAACACGTTTTGAAAAATAGTAACAGTGTCTGTGAAACAAAATATGGAAACTGTGAAAAACTTTTTTGAGTGATGCTGTACGTGTTTGTGTTTAGTGTCTGTCTGCCTGTAACATTATGTGAGGTTAAACAAAAGCCGTGACAATTGCATGTCACTGAAACACTTTTGAGAAGATAATACTAAGCGTGGTATTTTTTTAGGGGCTGTATGTTGATATTTCTGTTTTTGTAGTGGAAATAACAATAATATTTTGTTTAGCAACATACAGTATCATTTCAGCCCACTATTGAGCACTATCAATTAATTAATAAATTCTTTTTAGAGCTCATGGACTAAACTTGGGTTGATGTAACACATTTCATTTCTTGTCCTGTGAGAAGCTGCCATCAGTAGGTTAAAAAACTGACTGTCCAGACCTCTGTGAAAAACTGTAAAAGTAAATGTAAAGCCATGTACTATTTATACGTATTCATGTTATATAAACTAGTTTAAATTACAAGACTGTATTTTAACATTTCCTTTACTAAAAAGCTATGATATTATACAATATTACAAAAGTCATTAAAAATATTTTCTTTTTTACAAAGTCATATTTGAGAAAACAAAAACCCAGAGCTAAGACATGAAGAAGAAGAGAAAAGCAAACATGACCTGACTGAATCCTCAATGCATTTGATCTTATGTCATACAAAGACAAAATGTAGCCACCATTTCAAACTTTATATTCAGTTGTTCTGCTATATGAAGAAATCAGGCACCCGAGACAGAGGCCTCCAGAGAGTGAAATGAGGTGTAGCTGAGCAGCTGAGTCAACACATTGCTCCATACAACTTCTGTTGTATCAACTAAAAGACGAGGGAGAATTCTGTCCTGCTGATTGTGTGTGTGTGTGTGTGTGTGTGTGTGTGTGTGTGTGTGTGTGTGTGTGTGTGTGTGTGTGTGTGTGTCTATCTGCCTCTCTGGTTGTCCATGCTGCTCTATCAGGTGTCACAACACATTTAGGGGAATGAAGACCACACTTGAAATTAGTCAAATACCGGCTGCCATATTACATTGTTTAGAATGACTCGAATTACTAAAATTCCCTTGTGTAGCTTTACATCGGCCAGTGATTTTACTATTTGAGAAGTAGAGCCACATCATTTCAGTGAATTTGAAACAATACATGAGTTGTACAAAAACACTAAAATACTACATATAGGTTAATGATAGTTTAATGAACTAGCATAGTTTTAAATTGTTACTTGTGGCCTAATACCAAAGTTAAACAACAAGAAGAGAGAAGAATGATGAAAACCAATACAAAACGACTTGACACAGGCAGATAAACAAGCAGGTATGTTAGGCATCCACCAGGGGGAAACAAACATCTTCACAAACGCATCACTGCTCTGTGTGACTCTCTTGACTCTGGTAAGTGTTCTCTGCCTTTCACATGCTGTTGATCACTGCAAAACAAAGTAAAGAACCTAGTAAAGGACCTTGGTGCCTTGGCTGACCTCTGTCTATCCCGATCCATGTCAATAAAAGTCTAGGTCATCAATCAGATCCAGTTTTGTGCTGCTAGTTTTTATTAAAAATAAAGGGAAGCTGCTGAGTCGCAGTGTCCAACATGAATTATAAACACTTAAAACGATGCAGTAAAAAATGTTGGTTTAGTGTAATTTACAATGTTTCTTTGAAGTGACTGTTGCTCCTCAGGAACGGCTGATTGGTTTGTTATCTTTACAGGAAGTGCCTCCATCAAGTGGACAAACTGTGAAACTGACTCACCAGGTGTTACTGTACAATGGGGACCTGGGTCTTTAGAGAGGTCTGCACCTTCAGTAGCTTGTTGGTATAGAGCTGTTAACCTACACAATGCCTTAGCACAAAGAGAATCCACACCCCTCATATCCGCAATTAACTGGTGACCGTCTGCAGGCGATCTTTTTATAATCGCTTACTCAGCAATTTAATTTCACCAAAAAAAAAAAAAAAAAATTAAAAGTAAAAACACAGACAGAAGTTAACGTGTACGCAATATGAAGCTTTGTGAGGGCAGTGCACACGGGGCTAATTATTTTTGGTACATTATTTGGGTGAAAGACACAGACACTGAGGGCAGGATGAGGAACCCAGTTTGGCTTCAGACATTTCATCATCTATAGTCCTGGGGTGAGTCCAGGTTTCATTTCACTTGCTCGAAGGATTTTAAAAGAGAAACACTTAATTCAAGGTTTATTCTCTATGGGTTTGGTCTTGAACGGAGCCCAGCTCTGGATTTGCTCCCAAACCACCTGCTAGTCATCTGTTACCATTGTGCTCAAATCATCTTCTGTTTCTTTTCCCCCTGAAAGCATAAAGCCATCACATGTCACTGATCACTTTTCAACGTACATTTACTGCTACATGTTCACGCGCAGCAAGTGAAGCAATACTTACTGAAGCACTTCTGGAAGCTCTCTGATCTCTGCAGTAAGATGTATAACAAACCAAACACCAAAATGGTCGCGAAGAAGCCTCCGACGGTACACCCGATGAGAATGGCATAGTTGTTGCTGACAACTACAGTAGAAGAAAAGAAAACAGCATGCTTTAAAACATTTTCCATAAGGGAAATATCCAACAGACACAAAAGATATATTATATTCAATATCACAGAAATATGGCATAAACAAAACATTACAAAAACATAGAAACTAAAATACTTTATGAAACACCAGAGAATACACCACAATCATACTGGAAGAGAACGACTAACTGGAATGACCTGCTTGTAATCTAAGGCAGAAACTTCCTTCAGGTGATCGCTATTGTGTTTTTCCAGCAAGTGTTCTTTGAATCTTTGTAGAAATGTAACCAGAAGCGTGTACCATTGAGAAAAAAATCTATGAAATAACACAAATAAAACAACAGAGTGAGACATTACTATTGAATGCAGAGGTTTCCTCAGCATTAACGTGGAGGACGGCAGAATGTGCTTTGGGATTATTTGGCTGCTGACACACTACTCGTGAGCCGTTGTCTGAAATAGAGGTTCTGTTGAGGATCCACACGGCCAGTGACTCTCCGTTCTTCATATCACAACGTCCATAGAGAGACTGAGGAAGGAGGGAGGGATAAAAGTGAGAAGAGTGCACACAAGGGAAGATAATAGGACAGGCTACCAAATGTACTGGAATAGGTGAACATATACAGATGCAAGAAAAAGTAATGGTGCCAACAGGAAAACTGTGAACCCTCTTCCCACTGTATTAGTGATACTGTTGCAGAAGCAGTCGTGTCCTAACGTCTAGAGGAGTGACCATGCTGGTTCAAACCATTCAGCCAGCTGGATTAAGTGAGGCATGTGAAAAAGCAGCAGCTGTGGTGGTGGAGGTGTTTTATCTTCCAGGTTATGTCAAAGGATGCAATACAATACAACAAAAACTAGTCCCTATGAAGGCAGAGAAGAGAATGCAGACATTAAGCAACATTCAACAAAACCAAAACGTTTGAATGAGTGAAAAGAGGTATAATAACGTATAATTTGAGGCAGTAGAACAGTGATGCAAAGTTATTTTTTTGTGCGTTCTTGTGTACACTGTGTTCCTTCTCTGTTTGTGCTGAATCACAAACGAGCTGAGATTCAGAAGAACAAATGCCTCAAATAGTTATTGCCTTGCTGTCATATAATACGGTGCAGTGCACTCCCTAAACACGCACACACACATTTTATGTGAGAGATTTGATTTCTAAGTACGTCAGAAAAGCTACAGTGAGTTAAGAAGATGGATAGAGACCCACATAGGCAAAAAGCTGGGGCAGGAGGTGAGCGGCTCACCTGAGGGATAGCTTCCACATAGCCATTAGGGCAGGTGAGGTTGTATGTGCGCTGACTCCCATAGAAGGTAAATGTGAAGTTTGGTGAGGCAGCGGCCACTCCACAGCCAAACGCAACAGATTCACCTTCAGCCACTGTGACGTCAACTGGAAGCGTTCGATAACCGACGACTGCTGTGTTCAGTGTTGAGGTCATGGTGGTGGAGCTGCTTAGAGCTGAAACTTGAATTATGTGTATGACAGACAAAGAGAGAGAGAGAGAGGGGCATAAAGGAGCAAACAAATAACTGGATTAAATAATTACTTGTTTTGAAAAGACATTTTATTATCCACAACCAGAAACTACCTGTACCTGAGGCATATGAGTGTAACATGTGATTTTAAATGAAGCCCCGTGACTACTAGAACAAATCTATTCATACTGTGAATCTGTGTTTCCCTCACTGATTTTCTTGAAGGAGGAAATATTAAAAAATTCTCCAGCAGTTAAACTTGGGCCCTTCCTCCCTTCCTTATCACATTTTCAGATAAGGATTTATTATTTTCAATGTGCGTAAACACTAAAATCCTTAACCATGATATACATCATATATCATATATACTGTATGTTACTTTACCTGAGGAGGGTTTAGTGATTTGGAGCAGGGTCAAAAACAGCAGGCAGCAGATGTGAGAGGCTTTCCACTTGTTCCACATTTCTCCTTTTCCCCTTGTCTCAGGTTTCATCTCCACTCCGTCTCTTTTATACCAAACAGTAGCACTAAGTCACACTACAAGACAGGAATGCAGTGAATGTGCGATGTTTCTTGTGTCCTGATATGAAAACACGGAGAAAGACTGTGAACGCTTAGTGTTGATGGTTGTTTACACGATGATGATAATGATGATAATACTTTTAGTACAAGGTGTGGCTGCTAAACGTCTTTTTTGTACATTTTCTGCACAAAAATCAAACCACACAGCTGCAAACATGTTTCTGAGAGATCCCCATTACCTCTACACTAATGGCTTCTTTACTGAACTTTTGTCAGCCACATTTTCTAAATCTGAATTGTAATCTGTCAAAGTATTAGTAACTATATGGAGACTGAAATGTGAAATGTGACAGGTGAAATTGGTAAGACTAACCACAAAATGAGATGGAAGTTCCCCAGCAGGTCTGCGAGCACCTTCCTTACTGACACAGGATCAGAAAATAGTAAAGAGAGTGTCAGTGTCTCCGCACGATGCCGACTCTCTGTCGACCTCTCTCTGCCTCACTCCATCCTCCAACTCTGCAGGTTAGGGCACCTGTAGGAAGGCAAACATCTTCCTGGTTTACCTGACAGATTTCTGTGAAGGAGGAACAGGTTGAGCAGGCCCAGACTGAAACAAAAATAGCTCCAGTTAACACTGCCAACTATGCACACACACAATCACATCTGGTATTCCTCCCTCCCTCATTATCCCTCTGGAGTCGAGATTCAAATAACTTAGTCACAAACTTTCACTTTCAAATAAGTTGCGTCTTTCTGAAGGACAAACAGGTTGATCAGTTGCCATCATGACAGGAATTGCACCGGTCACCACGTACTTGTTGAGTTGCTGGTGAATTATAGGGCGTTGTTTAATGTTAGAAATGGAGAAAAAGGATGGTGTTGAGTTAAAACGGTAGTGAACATTGAAACTAATCCTTCTTTATACTAGTCTTATTTTCAGCGCACCACATCACTGAATATTACTTTGTATTATATAACACTAACAAATAAAACCATTTCATGACTGATCGAGCAACAAAAGCTCACAGCAACTATGCTTTTTCAAATATTCTCACTGGTACTGCAGTTTTCTTTATGTAGCAGTTAAAACATAGCCATCAAATATTTTATTACCATAATTCAGTTAGTACAGTAGTACAATCATCAGCCTACATAAACACGTAAGACACATTATTGGTGACATTCTGGGAGGCGTGTACTTAAATGCAGCTGCCGTGGGGTAGGAAACAGCAGAGAAACAACCATTATGATGAACTCGTTGGCATCTGCCACCCAGGACTCTTTCTGTTCAGAGGACTTGTGAGGTATTATTAAATTAAAGGCTGCACTGGAATCCAGGAGCCTTTTGTTGCTGTCCGGATCTTTGTGCATGTCGTCTTTCTTGTGAACCACAGCTCTTCTGCTTGAATGATTTCAATTTGCACAGTCCTCTCCACAGTTTTGCTGCACCGAATGTAAAAATATTTCTATAATACCCTCTTTAAGATATTTAGCTGCACATTTAAGAATAAATTATGAAGCTTTTGGTCACATGACATGGATGTTATTAAAATATTATGTAATATTGTCATAAAGATATTATTAATAAATAAGCAAAGCGGTAATATTGACTAAAAAGAAGTGTGCCCTCTGTGGGATATATAGCTGCAAATTTGAGAACAGATTCTGAGTAAACATGTTGCAGATATTATATTGATATTGACAGAGTGACAATTTGCACACGGTCCCTAACTCTGTATAGCCATGTGCTGGGGGGGTGCAGTTCTGTTGTCCGACCATTAAACATCAGACGCAGATCGGTGGATCTGTCTGCAGGAGAAGTTTCAGCCAAATGTCTGTTGAATATCTAACTTCAAACCAATTTCACCGCGGTTTTCTTCCATGAACTTCTCCATGATCAAATTAAATTCCAGGATCTCAAATGCGTCTCTAAATATTGTGTTTCACGTTGATATGGAGAAGTTGATCACACTGCTTCTGATCCTGGCGCCAGGTAAGTAGAGGAAATATTTATATTTTTTCATTTTTTTTAAAAATTTATAGAAAGTGTTGTAATATAATGTGTAATTATTAACCTATTCAGTTATTAGAATTAACTTGTATTTATTGTATCTAATCTATTTATATTGCCCTAAACAGTGAAACTGGATGAAAATCAGTCACAGGGTAGATTCAGCTGCTGAATTGTACATAGGAAGGAATGACTTAATTACAATACCAGAGAAAAAGGAGTTGGCACCTGCTCATTAACACAATTCAAATTTTTGCACCCAAACCAACTTTCAGTTAGATGCAGGTTGCTCACTAGTTTCTTTTTCTAGTCACTGTTATCCTAACAGCAGATCACACTACACACACACACACACACACACACACACACACACACACACACACACTCAAATTATTTGTAGGTTGCAAGAAGTTTCTATTTCCTGTCAAGGTTGTGAAGAAGTAAATCAGATTACACTGCTTGTTTTCTGCAGGAACTGTCAGTGCTGACTGGCCGGTGACTTTTGAAAACCCAAATCCTTGTGCTTTAAAGGGGTCGTCAGTGACCTTCAGGTGCACATACAACTACACTGCTGAAGAAACCGTTCTAAATCATACATGGCACAAAGGACTATTGAAAGGTGACATCTGGACACGCGTGGAGCTCTCTGAACTTTCTTCATATCACAGTCGTACTGAATATCTTGGTGATCTGCATCACAACTGCAGCCTTGCAATTCATGATGTGCAGGATACTGATGCTGGACATTACTACTTCAAGTTTGATACAAACAAGTACGGGAGGCGTAGTAAAGGCTCTGTGTATCTGTCTGTCACAGGTAAAATTGCTCCAATCGCTGTGTTGCCATTCAAGTTTGATATTCTGAGCTTCTCTTAACATCTGGTCTCTTCACCTGACTGATGTACAGAGTTGAGCGCCAGAGTGCACCCACAGAGAGTGAGAGCAGGAGACACGGTGACGCTAGAGTGTAGAACAACTTGTCAACTTTCCAGCGTAGTCTGGTTCAAAGATGGACGGCCGGTAGCTGAACCAGAGTTCCAGGCCAAGGCAGAGGATGCTGGGAATTATTTATGTGTTGTCGAAGGACGGGAATCATTGCGGTCGTACCCTGTTGCTCTGGATGTTCAGTGTAAGTAAGGTAGCAACATTGATGAACAAGACAAATGAGACAAAAGCTGAATCAGTTTATCAGAGTTGGATAGAAGCACATGTTCTCTGAGCCATTATCGTTTTAACAACATCTGTTGCTCTGCTTATTGTGCTCACTTCTAATGTTATTACACTTTAAGATGTATAACATTATTAAACAAAAAGAGTTTTAAATATTTGAAATAAATAATCTTTGTCTGTTTATCCTCTGTCAGGATTAAACATAAGGACTTTCTTTTAAACTGAAAACAAATCTGTAAAAAGGATGTATACAGCAGTGAGTTGGTGGTGTTTCACTGTATACACAGATCCTCCATTAAACGTGTCCATTGAGGTGAGTCAACCTGGCAGTCTGGCTTTGGGCAAAAATGTTAGTCTGACCTGCAGCAGCGCAGCTAATCCTGCAGCAGATTACACGTGGTACAAAGGTGCATCCAGCTCCAGCCCTCTGCTCCAGGTGGGCTCAGGAAGGGTGCTGCCTCTTCTCTCTGTGGAGGCTTCTCATACTGGACTCTACCTCTGCCGGGCCAGGAACAGCGTGGGAGAGAACAACTCAACTGAGGTGCTGCTGACACTGGGAAGAACAAACAGTGAGTATGCAGGGAAACTAAAGCTTGTGGACGACTGATGCAGCAGTCACAGCCAGTATTGTCAATGAGTCAGCAATAACATGTCGATAGCAGATATTTTAAGTGTTGAAACATAGCTTTTATTCCTTATAGTGTTTTTTTCCCGTCTTCTTTTAGTAACAGTTACCCGTGTCCTGCTCTTTTTTGGTTTGGGAATCAAAGTTGTTATTGTGATGTTACTTCCACTGGTCATTATTTGGGCTTGGTGAGTTAAGATATACATGATTTTATTTTTTCACACCGTGGACATGGTTATTCTATTCAACGACTATCATAGCATGTCAATGAAACAAAGAGTTCCATGAATTAACGTTTCTTATTTTATGTATTTAAGCAGGAAAAGACGTAAGACGGCTGCGAACAAAAAGGTAAGAAATTATTTATTTATTATTTATTTAAGTAAGACACAAATTATTTGTTATTATTTGTCACAAAATGTCTCATGTTGTCTTGTCCTCTGCTTTCAGGTGTACAGTCATGACTATGAAAACATCCACACTGCCTAAATGGCAGAAGAAAATGTATGATTAAAAGTATGTTGAAACTAGATATTGAATTACTTTACACTTCCTTTATTTAAACCAGCTTCGCTCACTGACTGAGTGGAGCTAAGAAGATAGTTTGGCTGCTTTAAAGTTGACTCACACTTTCTCCATCTTTCACCTGTGACAGTGCTCAGGCCTTCTCGTGGCTGTTTTATGTCAGTATGTGTATATATCATTTATTAGTATTAAAGTGGAAATAGACGTAAATATAGTATTTTGAACAGTGCAAAAATACTGTTGTTTAACATGTGTCATTGTGTTGAATGGTTCCGTACTGCCACATCATAATGAAGCCAAATAAGTTGTAGTAAAGCCAGGAGGTTCTGCCCCCTTGAGTTTGAGTGCATGTATAGCATATAGGGCTCTGCCAGACTTTTAAATACTGTAATACTTTGTATGTTGTTTTAGCTTTTTCTAAGCTCGGTGTGGAGGCTGGTTGACATTAGATGTTTAGATTTTTAAATATTCTATGTACATTACTGTTCAAATGTTTAGGATAACTTGTCACAGCTGCTTCTATAAAACACCAGCACACAGAGGCAGGCTGTGTTTGCTGATGCAAGTTCATCAATTGATCATTGATTATTAACACTTTTCACACATTTTCATGGAAGACAAGAAAAGCTATAAGTGACCCCAAACATTTGAATTGCAATGTATGCACTTTACAGAGCATTTCAAGGCACTTCTTTCACACTGTAAAGAGGTTTGTATATATGTCTAAATCTATGACTTCCTTTAAACGAGTTGGATATTGACCGTGCAATAAAAACGCTGACACTTTACAGTATATGAACATAACACCTTTTGAACCAATGCTGTCCTTAAAGATGTAGCCCAAAATAGAAGAGCTGATATGTAAGAACATTTTGTAAATGTGACAGAGTCACTGCCCTTCTGGTTTTCCACTTTCTCACTTCTCTGGTCAGCTTCTGTTGGCGCCTTATCACACTGAGGAGTTTACTCAAAAACTACACAAATGCGACCCAGTCAGAACCATGAACGGCTTTTAATTGGATCATTACGACTGCATTTTCCACCATCATCTTCCAGTTTCCACTTCAATAGCGAATTTTTATTAACAGCTGCTTCAGTATTTTCCACTTCTGGGTATCACTTATACAGTACTTGGTGCACTAAAATCCAGTAGGATTTTTTAAAAATAGTTCTGGATGTCAGCTGTGGCTAATGTTTATTGTTTCAATTACATACAACACACAAAAAGCAGTTCTAGTAACAAGTAACTCACAATCTACTTTATCAGGTGTAATAAATATTTAAATATTTTCTCCTTAAAGAATGCCTGGTTTCAGCACCATTCATCATCATCCCACAACACAATTGTACTGCAACAAAACGGCAGCTGCCTTACATTCACTTTTAGTGATTTGAAAAAGTCAGTCCAGTTCATCCTCATTCATCTCAGTGCATCGATATCCAGGAATTAGCATGTCCAATGTGGTGTCTTGCTTGCATGGAAGGTTAGTAATAGTTTAATAGTAAAAGGTCGACAATGAGTCTTGAAAGGTGTTTTTCTTCTGTTCATGTGATTTCGGTCATGAATGAGTTCATAATGTAAAACTAACATACACAAACACAATATTGAAAAAAAAAATCTAAGTCTTTAAATACTGTCTGTCTAATGAAATGCCTCTTGTGCTTTATAGTTTAAATCTGTTGGAGATGACTTTTAACTGAATATTTGTGGGTCTTGCTGAGTCTTTACGGCTCTGTAGCAGTTGTCTGGGTGAGGACGTATGAATGTTGTGTTGATGACTTCTTTTTCCTAAAATAACAAGACAAATAAATCATTAGAAACACACTCATTTGCTGATCTTGACATAGTTCCCTGGATATCACATTAAGATTTTAGTTACACATTGTAGTAATTCACTGTCACCTTGTGCACCACTCACCTTGTCACAAGAAAGGCAACTAAGGCTATAATAGCCAGGAGAGCACAGATGGTCACTCCAATGATCACGGCTCTGCTTCCTGCAGAGTCCGATAGAGTTGCTGCATTGGACAAAAATATAGAATGAGCTAATGTAAGTCAAAATGTCTTAGTCAGTGTTTCATACTGTATATGCATGTATGCAAATAGTTTAACTCTCAGGTGTAGACCTTCTTGTTTTGAAGTTTGCTCATTTGAAATGAATGTAAAGCAACTAAGTAAAGGTAGCTGGCTTTTCATTCACCTACCTCTGGAAGCACTGAGTGCTACAGAATAAGTCTGTGATCCATGTTTGTTGCGTGCCACGCAGCAGTGCAGCCCATGAACCTTAGCGGTGATGTTAGCCTGGCTGAATGTAGGGTTTCTTTCTGTGGGTGTTGCCAGGGACTGCCTTGCTTGATGAAAGCTTTTGTCTGCTGCAGGGAGACATGCTTCCCCTTGATACCAGGTGTACTTGTGGACAGGTGGGTTGGCATC
Source organism: Anabas testudineus (assembly GCF_900324465.2). Classification (NCBI taxonomy): domain Eukaryota; kingdom Metazoa; phylum Chordata; class Actinopteri; order Anabantiformes; family Anabantidae; genus Anabas; species Anabas testudineus. Next base: position 17,835,356 of record NC_046625.1, on the reverse strand, counting down.
ACTACTGCAGGTGAGAGTCACAGGAAGCGTGTCCTGGAACTCTCCGGGAGGAGACACTGACACAGTTGTGTTTCGGGGAGAATCTAGACAGTGGGGAGGTCAAAGGTTGGTTACGGCTAGCTCGAGGTCATATTATATTCTATTAAAACATCTAATTTGTTGAACCCATGCAACAAAGCCAATTTTAACCTATTTATAAACAAGAGTCCTTCTTGACTTCTCTTTGTTTGAGTAAGGCTATATGTACTACAGAACACACTCACAGGTGAAGAATAAAGAAATAACTTTGTGGGCTGACTACTCATTAGTTGTTTTTTCATGTCTTGAACACCATAGAGGACACAGAACACCTTGAAACATGATTAAACTTCACTTACACTGCACATCAAGGCCAAGCACTGGTGACTTCTGCTCTTTATCCCCAGTCTGTATTTGACAGTAGTAACTGCCTGAGTCATTAGATGTAACTTCACCGATGTTCCACACATGTCCAGTGTGTCTTGGGGTGGTGTCTGTGGTCTTGTACCATCTGAAAAGTGCTGTTGATGTGGCTGCAGGGCTGCAGCAAGCCAGACGTAGGGTCTCACCATCAGTGATGTCACTGGAGGGACTTGCTGCCACTGTCACTGCACTGGGGGAATCTGGAGAACATGCATAGAATACAGTTATTTTTTTATGTTTAATACAACAGTTTTATCACTATAAAAAAGTTAGCCCAAGTTTCAAAAGCCATAACTTCTCTGTCTAATAAGAAATGCTGTTTACACAATTCTGTATCATGTATTCTTTTGTACCATTTGTTGGTCATGCAGATAAAGAGTAGACAGAAATAAAAATACAGTAAGAAGAATGTGACTTCACTGAGATTGGTCAATAATTACTTAGGACTATCAGGATCAGTGCCTACTTTTCTTACACTCATCACCCTGCCCTACAAACACACAAAATGAGATTACTTTTCAACAGTGTCTAATACGATAAACTGCTCTCAATCTCCTTTTATCTATGTTTAGCAAAGACAAGTTATTCTTTGTCTCCACTTGTTTGACTGCGAGAATAATCTGCAAGCACCAATGGAGGATTTAGTTAGAAAGAAGAAACTGTTTTGTCTACTTTGTCAAGTTGCACTTCCAAATAATGTATTATTTGGAAGCACTCAGTTTCATTTCAACTATACACAAATAGCACAAACACAGGGTTGCACAGAGGAAGTAGTTACTACTTGGTGCAGTGCAAGGGCAAGACGTCTTACCGCAACATATGACTGAAACATTCTGCCACAGGTTCTACATGACTCATTAACCTTAAAACATTTTGTAATGCCTTGTGTAATTATCCCATGTGGCAACAGACAGAGATCCTGTTAAGAAAGTGAGGCAGTGAGCAAGATGTTAGACACAGAAAGAAAATGAACAGCCACAGTCTTGAGCAAGAACGAGGCTTTGTGATTCTGCTGAGGTCTGACTGTGCAAACTGATATTCTATACTATTTTCAATGTTTCTATAGTCTCTTTGTAACACTACAAATTACAAATTGATCTCTTTGATGACAGTCACTGTCGTGTTCCCACCTGCCACCAGGAGCTGGACTCCTCTCTGCTGTGGCATCTTCTCTGTTGGATGGTCAGTGATGAGATAAAACACGTAGGTTCCACTGTCCGACTGTCTCAGATTAGTAATCCTCAGAGAACAATTGTTTGTTTCTGGCTGCCCCAGGTACTGGATCCTGTTCTGGTAGGATGGATGTGGGAAAATGCCGCCACTGTGGAACACATACCTGACACATACAGACAGTTACTTAGAGAGTTAGAGTCAGTTGGTTTAACCATCATACCATGAGTTCCTCTCTGTGCTTCTGTGTGTTTTTTTTATAAATACCTTGGTGTGATACAGCGGCTGTCTTCAAGACACCACATCTCAGACAAAACCTTGTATTTTTGTCCTTCACTTTCTCCACCCTGGTTGAGAACAATACACAAACTAACTTGAGTCTAGATGGTGTAAAAACATAACGACACATTTGAAATAGTAATCTTTCCTTTGTTTACCCTCGATGAACCACCTCTCCTGACTGACACTGGGATACAGTTTGTACAGATTCTGGATAATGTCACACAACAATGGCGTCTTTATTGAATTACCTGAGCAGGAAGCTGCCCCTCTTTGGTTTCATTTAAACTTTGGGGGTAGTCATAGGAACAAGGGAGAACAACTGAGGAACCAATCACAGCACAGATAGGACTGTCTGGGACACGAACTGACCAATCACCGGCAAGAATGCCTGCGGAGCAGAGGACTAGTATTTTAATACAGTTACACCATCAATCAAATTTTATAAAACTAAATTATTACAACAAGAGTTAAAAAATGTTATGGATGTATAAATTTGTTACATTTTCAGCATTAAAATACTAACAAGGTAAAACAAGGTAAAATTAACTGTGAAACAAGTAGGTTACTGCAGTTATTACAGCAATGCGACTTGTACTCAGCATTTTCCAGGTGTGTCGGCTAAGAAGGGCTGTACTAGATCTCAACCTGATGCTTACAGTGGGAAATTATTAGATTTCTGTTAGAGCAATGTAAAAACATATTGGAAGGCATATTAAAATGTATTCTGCCATTAAAATAAAGTTGTGTTAAATGAATGTAAAAGCAGAAGCTGTGCGGAAGCCAAAATGAATGAACGTGTGGCCTATTTCAAAAAGAATCTCACCTTGGACAGACAGCATGAGCAGCAGCCAGCAGCTGGACGCCATGCCCTGACCTTCCTCCTGCCCTCCTGCAGCAGCTTCACCTTTTCTCTCCTTCCCACTTGTCTCTGTCACTCTGCGACACTTCTACTCTTTATTTAAGTCAGTGACTTCTCCTTTTCATTCGTAGGGCAGGCTGCTTTACTTCCCCTTATTGTCTCTGTCACGGGCTGAGGTGATGACGGGGCTTTCGTGTCAGCAAAGGGACCTCAGGGTCAACAGAGTGTGCGGACGGTAGGTGGTGGTTTGGGTGCACTGACTGTTTATATGAGGCATCACACTTGCTCAAAATAATCAGCTCTCATCCTTCAATCAGTTCCCTTTAAGCCTTGCTGTTGTAGACTCTGTATTATTATGATAATACAGGGCTGTCGGCCGCGGGGTCCACCTGTGCAGGTGCGCTGCCTCAGACGGCCCCTCTGTTAGCCCTCTCAGTGACGTCACGTGACGTCACGAGCGCCCCCCTCGGGTCCACGCAGAACCGACGGACCACGGAGAAAAGTTTCAATAACTTAGTTTCACCTCGTCCAGTCTTCCAAATGTTTCTGTCTTGTCTGCAGGTGGCTTCGGTTGACACAGACGCTCGTCCTAGCTTGTTTTTTCTTGCGTCTCCGGGGTCAGTAACCTGTGAAGAGAGCACAAAGGGATCTACTGAAAACTGGGATTTATCTGTGGTGGCGTGTGTTGTCGTCTGTCTCCGAGGCAAAGGGTGTCATTAGTATTTCTTTCTTTTTAAAGCAGGTTAAGAGAAATAAAATTGATAATATTTTTACTAAAGGAGAAGGCTGGGGTTACACCTGCTTCAAGAAAAGACAGGTGAGTCGCTCTCTGGGAGAGTATGTGAGCCCTGTTCGGCTAATATGTTCATATATTATAAGTGTGGTTACCTTACATAGTGTTTCAGGACATGATCTGAACTTAGAAAACAAGTGGCTGGTATACTGTTTGTTTGTAATAAGTAGGCCACGTGTGTCACTCTTTTTTAATCAGCGTTTTATTTTATCATTTGTGTTCTTTCTGTTGAACCCAATCTGTCCCAAAGTCTCTTAGGAGGGTGCTGGTCTGACAAAAGCTAATACTGAAGTGACCCAAATCCAGTAGCACTGGTCTTTTCTAATGTTATGCCCGCAATTAATATATCTAAAAGTATATTAATATATTGATAATATACGCAATAGACTAGGAGATCTACCCTTTTAAAACAAGTAGCCATAAGGTAAAGACACAGCTGAACTCAGCTACCTGTGAGAAGTCCTGTGACTGGTTTAACCTTTGCTGATGGTTAATTAACCCAACATCCCCTTATCCGTAGTGACATGAGTAGTTTGCATGGAATTAAGATGCAAAGCACAGGTGCTTTAATACAAATATATATATAATAATAAACCTGTTAATGGATCCTTCTGTCTAAATCCAGGGTGGGTCCTCTACGGGGTGGGTCCTTGTGTGTGTTTGAACACAAAGTGAAAACAACAAACACGAAAGAGCTTTATTAATTAAAAATATAACATATATTATTAACTTACTAATTTAATGCAGTAGTATAGTTGTACACTAAGTTTGGAATATTACAATACATGTTCTTAAATTCCTGCTTATTTTTTAGGCTGCATTTCTGTCTATCCAGGTTTTAAAAGATATAAACATGAAATATAATATGGTGTGTGTCCCTCACTATTATTTTATTGTCATTATACCAGGTTATAAAGGGACTGGTGGCGACCTACTGTAGATGAATCAAGGAGAGAAGGAAGGAGACAGCTCATCAAATACACGTGCACTCTGCTTCCCACTGTATACAGATGTATGCTGAGAAAGTTGTAACAGAGGGGAAGATGGGTGAGTGCACACTTTACATGCACTGTTGTTCTTCTGTTGCTCTCTTTCGCCCCCCCCACACCTCCCTGCGCTCACACACACATGCACGGATCGAAACTGTGCTGGTCATGCTACACCTTGTTCTGCCTGCTCTGTGCTTTTGGGACCAGACATGAGTCCACTCGACAGTTAACCATTAACACACTTGTTCAAAGCTGGTTGGCTGTCTGTCTGATGTTCACTAGATTTATTTGTGAGGTTTGACTGTCAGCTTGGAAAACATTTACTTGGACTTGTTGTAATATTTTTTAATCCAAAGAGTTAAAGTGTTAACCTAAATAGAACCAACAAATAACCTCCAAATTACACAGTAACACATTGTACTTCCTGCATACATAATCATTTACAACACACTCTCCTGTCAAGCATAAACAACTCTCTGTAACCATATCACAGGTAGTATGAAGTTCTGCAACACACCACTCAACGTCAGTACATATAAAAGAAAAAGTAAAGAAGACAATCTACATCTGTCCAACTGTTACTCTGCATTAGCTGTAGTGTCACAGTGTTGGAGTATATGTATTGGCCAAACTTTATGGCTCCTAAGGACTTTACTCTGTTAGCCTTTATAGGGATATATCTGTAAGGATAGATAAGATTTCTTGCTCCATTTAGAAAACAGTCAGTATGAACTGTGAAATGCTGCCCGTTGGTGCACACAAAAATATGCTGACCACTTACATTTTATACATATGATCCATACAGTAAAGCACGTAAAGGAACCTACCTTACATTAGAGGAACAAATTGAGAAAGTCTCTTGCTGGCAACTGATGCCATCTCCACAGTTTGTGTTGCGAGGTCTTCTTGGTCACTCTGTCCTTCGTGTGCCGTACCTTACTTTCCTCTTGGTTTTCGGTGCCTGACTGAAGAGAGTCCACCCAGATGTGGTGGAGTAGAACCTTTGGTGTGTGCAATTACAGGAGAAGCACAGTCAAGGAGTGGCACATATGGCGTGACTTGTTTTGTGTACGTCTGCGCTAAGCTTAGGTGGGAGATTATTTTCAGAAATATGCTATATTTACCTTGGTGTGACATGCATATAAACTATTCAGGTATGGCAAGTAGAAAAACACAAATATGTACACTCACACACAATAATATTTTCCTAATTAGCCCAATAATTACTATACAGTTTGATTGCGTTTATTTTTACTCTTCCTCCATGACAACCACCTAAAGTGTGAGTCATAGCTTCTGTTGTGTGTCTCATCTTTGTGTGTGTGGTCTCCTTATGCTTCTGTACTGTTATTTCTGTCTCATCCCACCCTTGCCACGCCTAGATGCATAAAATGTGGTCTTTTTGATTTGACATTCATTTTTAAGACTACTGTCAAAGTCTTAATATCACTGCAAGAGGAAAATGGTAATACAGGACATGCTTGCTATGCAGTGAGTGGGTCAGGAGGCCTAATAAACATCAGCCTAGCGTATAAAAAAAGCAAAGTGTACTGCCACATGTCTCATCTGGTGCACAGCTGCTTCTTTTCACCCAACAGAGAAGTACTACAGTGGGAGGGAGTAATTCGTGCAAAGCTAAGGGGATCCCTCCCAAACATCTTTCAGAAAGAGTAATGACACGGTAAACTTTTTCCACTCTGCTGCCTCTGGGTGGTCATGTGACTCATGGATGAGGATACAAATAATCCAAATTACTCTGAATGCCTGTGTGGATGGGTCACATACATGTACTGGAAGTAATGATTCATTCCTGCCTCTCATGGAAGCCTTATTTACCCCAGTGGCCAAACCATGGCAGTAAACTATTTAGTCACACAGAGTGGCAGCGCTAAATGCTGACTGCATTGTGAAATATGCCACAGCGATGCATTCTAACACTGTTTAAAATGTCAGCATATAAATTAATCTTGGCTATAGTTGTTGTTCAGTAACACAGTGTCTAAAAGAAACTTTTGTACTGAAATTGCCTGTTTTGGCAAACATAACATCTAATTCAGACTATAGTGTTCATCAACATTTGTAATACAACACAACACCCACTGTGGGTTATTGCTTAAATTGTAGTTGCCTGTCAGCTCTCTTTTATATGAAAATAGAAATGATATCTGTTTTCAAATTAGTTACTTTACTATAAACTAAATAATTGTACAAGTCTTTTTGAATCTTTAAACATGACTATTAGTTATTATTATGGTATTTATTATTGCATGTCTATAATTATATTAGTATTATTAATACAATATGTATAACATATATAAAACAACTGTCTACCAACTTTTACTATTGCAGTGCATATTTCAGCGCACAATTTTCCTATTTCAGAGGAACCCCAGCCTCATAACACATGCACACAGATTCACACACAGGAGAAGGTGATCTTAGGGAGAAATGGACACAATAGAGTACTTGTTCTATCCGCCTGTGTAATTGGTAAGGCTCCTGTGTGGTGGGTGGATACAGAGCAGGAAAGGGGGAGGAAGAAAGGAGTGTGGGAACAAGGGGGTGGACAGAACCTTGGTAGGTGCTAAAGCTGAGGTGGAGGATAGTTCCTGAAACATTATCTGAGAGAATGAATGCATGTCCGGGTTGTGCCTCTGATACAACGTCCAGTGGATGTCTGACAGTCATCAGATGTTGCTTTTTGTCTTTTCTCTGCTTGAATTTTGTGTCTAGCTGGATTATTAATTGCATTTACAACTCAAGAAGCAGTAACAGCATTATCATACCTACATAACTTGATATTTGGAGGTGAAGCCTGAGGACGAGTGAGGGAAAAAGAGGGCAGGTACACGAAGGATGGAGGAGGAGACATGAGGCACAAAGAAGGGAAAGAGGAAGGAGAGACACGAGTATACAGGGATGCAAAAAAAAAAAAAAAAAAGGCAGGGAGCGTTCTGGAAAAATCCAAAGTAGAGTTTTCCACAGAGAGAATTGTGCTGTGAAGACAGGGAGAAGATGTGAGGAGATAGCAGAAAAGGTTAAGGTCACTGGAGCAGTAGGCCTACACTGCTATCATGTTTCTTGACAACAACAAAGGAATTCAGCCACACACCAAACATTTCAAGTAATTCTGTAAACACCACACACTGGTTCCTTGTCAGTCTATAAATTGTTTACTTCCACAGATCAAGACACGCCAAAGAAACTGGCTTTAAGTGTGGTAACAGTGCAGGATTGTTCTTGCTTTAATTCAAGACTGGCAGAATCACAGTGGCTCCCTTACATGTCAAAATAAAAACATCTGCAGCCTGTGTTACAACGTTTTGTCCATAGAAAAAGAGAGAAACAGAAACATGAGAGGCAAAATGTTAATAGAAGATAAAGAGAAGTTGGAAACTTGGCATGTGAGGTGTTTTCTATGTTCAGAAGGGAATACTCATATGTAGGATCGCCTCTCATTTCCTGACACACTGGAAAATACCACTATGACAGGCTGGCTGTCTCTTGCTACATTACATTAATGTTTTACACATCTCCAGGTTCAGCAATTAAAGATACTTGGATCTACTTTAAAATGAATTCTCATGTCCACAAAAACGTTAAAAGGCCTTTTCACAGCAGACCAACATAATGAACATAATGATATGTATGAAGAGCTTTTGGATACAGTAGTTGTTTTTTGTGTCACATTCGAAAAACCACAGGTCTTTGTACAGTTAAATGAATGATGACTGAATTCCACTTGGTTGCTTCAGTCAGTCAGTGTTTTTCTGACTCACAGTCTCACTGCTTTGTGGGATACTTGAATATAACAAGTCACCCTTAATATTATTAACTATGCTAATAGCTAATAATATAGCTTTTCCTACTAGAAAGCCAAACCAAACTTACCATGAAACAAGGATGATTTCCTGTTATTTTTCTGAGCTGAGCTGATGAGTTGAGCTGTTCTTAGTGATAAGGGATGTGCCAGATGATTTTTGTATGTTCAGTAACCTCATGCTCCACTCATCCAGCCAATGCTTTACATATGAACTTCTCTCCCAGATAATATAGAAATGCCTACAGTAAGTCACATGTCTTAAAAAAGGAGAATAAGACAGGAGAACTTGTTAAACCACATTCATTAGAGATGGAAACGAGGTGAAACTAAAAATCCTGTTCTGGTTGTGTACTGTCAACATGCATAATACCTGGGACCCTGGAAATGCCACACTCCAGTCTTAGTTATGAACGTTAATGGTTGTATGCATGTTTTTCATTCCATGTCTGCAATGAAAAATGTGTTTTACTTTTAAGCTGTGGATCAAGTTGACAAACTCTGCTCAGAGCAAAGGATAACAGGGGCAGAAAGGGACACACTGAGAATAACACTGGTGTGCAGGTGCACACATGCACACACAAACACACACAAACACTATGTGCACACGGAACAGACATGACATATGCTAGTTCAAGAGTTTGCTCTTGCTTTGTGGAGAAATGATAAACTTTAGACTATTGATCTAGTCAGTGTCATTTGTACTTTTCAGACTGTGCCAGTAAATGTGCTGCATGCCCCTTCTCACTGGGATTACGAGCTGAAACAAGTTATTTTGCTGATGTTTGTTGTAGGATGGCTTACAAACAAACAGCCCAAATACTAGCAGCCTGTACTTTTGGCATGTATGATTTTGTCGAATATATGTATATAGCAATGTCAGCGGCAACGGTTAACTTCAGTTCACCACTGTAATATTTACTCTCTTCAGATACCTTTGTGTTATGTAATGGAAAAGGCTTGAATGCTGCTGTTTTATGTGTACTGGCCTGTGCGCAATTGTGTGTGTCTCTATGAATATATTTATACTGTAAAACAAGTCGATGTGGACTCAAGTATGTGTCTGTCTGCAGGGAGCAGGGGAATCTCTCTGACCTGTGTGTTGACCCCCTGCCGAGTGATTGGCATGTGTGTAACGCTTATGACCTTGGGAGCCATTGGAGCAGCTGTCTGGGCCGTAGGTCAGACCATATACACGTACAATTTTGGTCAAACATCTAACAACCACGATCAATTTGGATTGAAGTGTTCATATTTTGTAGTATTCACTGTCAAAATGATTAAATGAGTTCTATTATAGATAACACTTTCTGAACAAATGGCTGTTGTTTTTATTATCCTTCTGCAGTTACATATTGCACAATGGAAGAAGACACGGGGCTGTATGATGGTGAGTACCTGGGAGAGGAGATGCTGATCATTCCTAAAATAATTATGCCTCCAGTAATGACAAATCTGCTGTGATTAAGGCTGGCGGAGTTTATATCTTTTACTGATGTCAATGATGTTGGCAGACAAAAAAACTTTAATTTCCTAGGTAACAATTCCCAGAAAATATACTGGTCTGCAAAAGACACATTTACAGTTAGATAAGAGAAGAAAGTAACACTTGAGTGTAAATGATGCAAAATAGTATGTATGTTTATCAAACTTGTTTTAAAAATAAACCACAATTGTTTCGTTGTAGTTCAGGTAAATTCTGCTGATCAGCATCTCCGAGTATTTGACTCCACCCAGAGGAGGTGGCGCCAGGTGTGTTCCTCTCCAGCCAACGAACTGCTTGCTAGCATTAGCTGTGAAGAAGTGGGCTTCGTCAGGTGAGAGATTTTTGCAATTATGTCTCAGTGTTGTCATAAATTGTGTTATATAGAAGTAATATAATGTGTGTGTGTGTGTGTTTCAGTGTGGTGAATTACTCAGTCACATCAGTGCCAGATGCCAGTGGAGACGGTGGAGAGTTCTTCTGTGTCAGACAGGAAGAGCTCAGCCATGGCAAGAAAATCAAAGACTCATTGTTCCCATGGTAACAAATACCTGTCTGTTTGATCTTGTAGCTGTCCCACAGCAGTCTAACCTACAGTGTCCTCTCTGTTGCCCTTCATGCTGTTTCTTTCAGTTGTCTGCTCACATGAACAGGAACTTGGACTTAAAATTTTTCTTGTCTCTGTCACACTGTTACTAACTCTGTCTGTCTCTGTTCCAGTGACTGTGAGAGCAGGGAGGTTCTCACACTGTTGTGCCAAGGTAAGATGTGAGCTCAGATCTAAACTAGCTGACTGACACACTGGCACATTTTAAACACAGTTACCTTACTAACTCATCATTTCCCACACATACTATTTCTTTTTATCTGCATCTCATCTTATCTGTTTATACTCAGTATTATATAGTTATTTATATATCTCATTCTTGAATACTTAATTCCTCAAATCTTAGATGTTTTTTTCCTCCCTCTTTGTTGTCCTCTCTGTCCTCTTGCTCCTCGGCAGATTGTGGCAGGCGTAGCTTTGCAGCCGACCGTATAGTTGGTGGAGTGGATGCGAGGCAGGGCAGCTGGCCATGGCAGGTCAGCTTGCAGTATGATGGAGTTCATCAGTGTGGAGGATCCATCATCTCAAACAGATGGATTGTGTCTGCAGCTCACTGCTTCCCTGAGTAAGAGAAAGAACTTGATTTTATACTTAAACAGTAGCTTGAAATGCATGTATTATTGTTAAACATAGTTTCAGTTTGTACATTTTTTATTGGGTTAACATAATCAGATTTTCATCAGTGTTTAATTTGAAGTTTGTATTTATGTTAGTAACTCATCTTTGAATAGAAAACTCTTGTGTGAGACATTGTTTTGTCTTTGTATTTCTCTCTTACTATGCTAGACGGTACCGCTTTGTTAATCGCTGGCGTGTGCTGCTGGGCTCCATTTATAATAAACCAGTCAACGCCAACGTGGTGGAGGTCAAGACTATTGTTTATCACAGCAGCTACCTGCCATTTGTAGATGCTAATATTGATGACAACAGCAGGGACATTGCTGTTCTGGCCCTCTCCCAGCCACTCACTTTCAATGGTAGGACACACAATGACACACAGGGTACGCATGCCATCTCGCACTCATTCACACACACCTGTGTGTTTGAGCTGTGATGATTAGCGACAAGGCCAATGGCAAAGTCATAGAGAGAAAACTAGTGAGACACAGAGATGCTGCTGGGTTTCCTGTTTCTTAGATTAGACCAAACAGGACAAAAGGTCTTTTATCCAACCTAATTTGATCAGCACTGAGCAGGATGTAACCTCCAGCCCCTCTTGGCTCTCATTCCCTCTTTCTGTCCTGGTATCCCTCGACTCCTTTGATAACCCCCACTCTAATAATATGAGGGCTAAAATACTTCTTACGTGACTCAACTCTCCTCTATTGACTATTAGTGAGGCCTATAATCTGCAGAGAAGAAATAAAAGTGTGATTCACCCCATTCTATGCAGTAAAAGGAACTTGGAGTAGAAACGATAGAAACGTTTTAGTAGGTCATGTCTGACATCTAGTGTTTGCCATTCAGAAAAACAGATTAGCTATTATAATAGCACAGTATGAAGTTTAAGTGGCTCTTTCCACAGTGCACAATTTTAATGCAATCCTCAGAATCCCATAATCTGGTAATATAATGGGAGATTGAATGTTCTTTTATATTTTAACTATATAACATTTTTTGTTCTTCTACATTAAGGTGGTACCTGTTGCACTCACATTTCAGTCCTTGTTCATGCCATCTCAGTTCATCTCACTAAAGTCTGTTCATGACCTTAGTTGTCATTTTACAAGAATAAAAACATGGATGATTTATCATGTGTATGGTTTTGTATATACAGTATGTGTTTGTTTCACAGCTTATAGGCATTTTATTCCCCGTATCTTGTCTCCCTGTTTTCACATGTCAAAGTGGTTTCTAATATATTTGATCATTTCTGCAATGACTATGTGCATTTGAATGAAGTACTATTATAAACATGAGTTTGCTTATTTCTGAACACACACATATGTTTTTGCGCAGAATACATTCAGCCTATTTGCCTGCCAGCATATGGTCAAAGGCTGATAGACGGACAGATGGGAACAGTAACAGGCTGGGGAAATGTAGGATACTACGGTGAGTTGACATTTGATTTACAGCTGAACTGTGATGAACTGCAGACAATTACTTGTTAGGCAACATTATGTACACCACTTAACAGTTTTTTTTTTCACAATTTTGTTGTACTGTTGTGCTAAGTGTGACTGTGCAATGACAATAAAGATTTATCTTTGTTTTCTTGATGGTGGTGGTGGTGGTACATTACCTGTGTAGAAGAAAATCATCAGTGTACTGTCAATTTCTTACTCACAGGTCATCTGGCAGATGTTCTCCAGGAAGCAAATGTCCCCATCATTAGTGATGCTGTCTGTAATGCTCCTGATTATTATGATAATCAGATCACCACCAGCATGTTCTGTGCTGGTTATGAGAAGGGAGGCACGGATGCCTGTCAGGTCAGAGTCTGTCTGTCTACGTTTATGCATTCTGCTGCATAAAAGCATGCTTTTTTGGTTTCTAATTAGAGAACTGGATTTTCGCCTATATAAGCAAATCTCAAGAGTGTATTTTCTGCTGTTGGCACATGGCACAATTTGACTCACACTCAGTGAATCAAATCATCAAAATAGAATGCATGACCAATAGATATAAACACGTTACTGGATGTACATAAATGATACTGTTTGTCCTACTTACTTCAGTTACTGAAATGGGCATTTCAAATGTGTGTGTAAACTGTTTGTGTGGTTTCAGGGGGACAGCGGTGGTCCTTTTGTGTCAGATGACTGCCTGTCTAAGACCAGTCGGTATCGTCTCCTGGGGGTGGTAAGCTGGGGAACAGGCTGTGCTATGGCCAAGAAACCTGGCGTCTACACCAAAGTGTCGCGGTTTCTACCCTGGATATCTTCTGCTATGAGGGTAAGAGACTTAATAAATCATTTGTTTTTATTGTGTTTTTCATTGAAATACTGCTACAGGTTGTGTTGACCTACAGAACACAACAGTGACCTACAATTATAATAACTCTTTAGTGGGACAATTAGGTCAGCTATAAACCACTCACTACCAGTTTATGGACATGTCCCAGATTTCTACATACAGTCATATTTATTTATTGTATACAAAGCAGAATCATTAGATCAACAAGACATAAAGGGCAACAAAAAGTTGTTGACTCTCATGAACTCATGCAATTTGTTGTCTGCTGTGTCTCACCTACCGAGTTGTTTATTGTTTTATTGTTACTATTACGCTATTATGTATTTTCCTTTTTTTTTCTAAATGTTTTAATAAGATTGGAGTCATGAAATTATTATTTTACAGAAATGTTTTGCAATGCTTGTAAATCTAAAGTCAGATACATCTGTAATTTCTTCTTAAATATAAAAGTCTACTGTTCTCTCTTTCCAGAACTATCACAACTCACCGGGAGTTCACAAAATGGCTCGGACATGAAATTTCAGCACCCACAGTACAATTATACTTTTTCAACTGTTGAATGACAATATGGTCAGACACTATAGATGTCAATGAGGAGTGTTACAACTAATGAAATGATGTAATGTTCCCCTTGTATCACCTTGTTTCCCATTCATTCCTTTTTCCAGGAAATGTATGCCAGTATATTACTCCGTTATAGATATACTGTATCTTTGCAGATTAAGTTTTAAAATCTTAAACAAAGACCTGCTGAAGTTGTGAGGACATTGCAAAGGTGAATAAAAGAGTAAAAGGGAAATTTAAGACACATAATTGCTTAATTACATTTAAAATGTGTACATAAGTACTTCTAACTTTTTACACAGCAGAGATCCCATTTTGCACAGTAATTAAATCTTAACCTGTTTGATACATGACTTGTTTTAATGGATAATTATCTTTGTCTATCTTGTCTAATCCATGTTTATGATGGACATGGACAGATGAAGATAACTCTCATATTCAAATCAGTATTTTGTTCTTGTTTTGTAAATATTAGTTTATGTGTTTTATGTAGGTGTTATGTTATGTGAGATATGTTATATATGTCTGAATTATCCACACATTTTAAAGCCAAGTGCAATAACAATATAAATCATCTTCTTATAAAATCAAATTTTAACACTTTCCAGCACAGATTTTTAGCTTTTGATTCACAGTGTAAAGTAATTTGAAGTCAGACTCAGAGATGACTTTAAAACTGAATGATTTATGGAAATGCTTAACACAGTGTACATAAAAATACAAATTGTAAAATGTAAAAGCATTCATTGAGTATTTTATTGAAATAAAGTTTTAATTATAAAAATAAACGGACACAGTCTTTGTAATATAATGTCAGAATACAGTTCAAACAACAAAACAAAACAACAGTACCTAAGACACTACAGAATGAAAGAAAGACAGAAACCAGCTAAGTACAGATTTTTAAAAAACAATTACTTGCCAAATGAAATATCTGCTTTTGTATTCAACTAGTATTACTGGACAGCATAAAATAGAAGCTAAATAAATAGAATACAAAGTATAATAAACACTTTTTTTCAAGACTACTGCACAGACACTAACACCTCAATGAACCCACTGGCACACACACTGTCAATAGAAAGACATGATATGTCTCATGATGATTACAATGCTGTTATTAAAGAGTGAAAAGTCTCAATCAGACTCATTTGATTTAGCCACAGTAGCGTAGATCACAGTGTTGCTATTGTCTCCCACTGACCTATAGAGAAAATGATGGTATTAATAATTCATAATAATAAATATTTTATAATTGTAACCATATATGTAATACTGTGTTACATGTTGGGTTTTTATGATTGATTCTGATATTACTCATTGAAACCGAGTAGGTTAAATGTTGAAGGATTAAATATATTAATACTATCAGTGAAAAGTACTTGGAGGACATTTTTCACACAAAATGGTGTCTGTACAGTAGCTCTGATTATAAACAATGTGAATCTTCGGTTTTTATCATTGCAGGCTAATGTGATGTACTTTTTAAAACCTTTCCTGTGATGTTTGTATTATAAAACTGTGAAGTTACAGTGCAGTGCAGTGGACTTTACTTGACTCAGAGTTAAAATGCTGTCACACTTGGTAAACGGTAAACTTACCAGGTGTTCTGTGGAGTTCTGCTGTTGTTTATGTGATGTGGGAGACTGGGGTTTCTGGGTTTAATGGTCACTGTTGAATAGTGAACTTCATCTACAGGAGAAGTGCAGACCTGAAACAAAAGAGGGAATTCAGTCAAAATCTGCTGACATCTGCAATTTGTGACTGTATATGTACAGCATATACCTAATATTTTGAAACAGAATGTTTACATCATGGTTGTGGTTTAGGTTACTCTGTGAGGCAGATGTAAGGTCCTGGGCGTTAGTAACCGCTAGAGGAGAAGATTCTAACATATGGACGTTGGCATAAACACTGTCAGATTGATGGTCAAAAGCTGAAGAACTTGAACCTCTCACACTGAGCCTGAAGTCAAACACAGGCTGCTGGACAGGAAATAAGAAAAGTCAGATGAGGATATTTGTACTTCCATTAAAATGTCTAATTTGGCTTTTTATCATTTGTAACATTTTGGTTAGTTATTTATCTTTTTTGTCTAAAGTGGGAAGTTCATATATCCCGCCAAATCCTTTCGGAGAGAGTAATGAGTTATCTAATGACCTTTACTGGAGTTACTCACTTTTTCCTCTGCACGGAGCTGCCGTTTCCTCCTACCAACAGGAGATTACAAAAAAAAGTCACTTAATGTTCCTTCCCTTATACAGAGGGTTTCTTGTTACTCAATCCTGGAAAACTATTGTTTACTGATCATCTTATTTACTGTATTAAAGATATACTGTTAGTGCTTTAATCCATCACAACTCACAGTCCTACGTCTATTTGCAATCACAGTCACTTCAGAAATCTGTATATAACAGACTTTTAAACAGATACTAATGAAGCATTAAATCCAGCCTTAGCACAAGTCTCCTTTCAACATGTAAACACGGATGAAAAAAGTTTTACAAAGTAATGTATGAAAATGAGCTTTTTAAAAGAGGACATACATGCAGCCATGGCAACGCTTCATTAAACACATCATAAACAGCTTCACAACATATGCAAAAAAAAAAAAAAAGAAGCAGCAGTGACTCAAATATGCAAACAGAAGTGCTATTCAGTCACACCCGCTTTCTCCATCAGTCACTGACTCACCAGAAGAAGAAGAATACAGCAACCACAAGTGTCACAAGAAGGACTCCAACTCCAGCCAAGACTGGTAAAGGCTGAATTCCTGAAGAGAAAAACCCGCACACACATAAACCTGTATGATCACTGTTGGTAGAAAATTCACCTCTGCCTTTTAATTATTAAATGTGATTTTGTTTTCGTCAATCACTGTAAAAAGTATAAAGTAAAAGTCACAAACCAGGCTCCTTTTTCTCCATGGTCAGTAGCAGCTCGGTCGATTTGTTTTCCCCCAGACTGTTCATGACCTGGCAGAGGTAAACTCCGGCGTGCGACGGATCCACAGAGAGTAGAGACAGCACCTGTCCTGAGCCCACCTGCAGCAGGGAGCTGGAGCCAGGGGAATCTGTCCTCTTGTACCACGTGTAGTTGTCTGCTGCAGGGTTTGCTTCACAGCTGCAGGTCAGATTCACACTGCTGCCCTCAGTAACGTTTTGTGGATCGACTGAAACTGCAACATTCATTGGACGGTCTGAAAGAAAAAGTCCCAACAGATTATTCCTGAATGAGACACAACCTGCTCTGTTGTTGTACAGTAGTACAGCATATGTCTGAGAAGATATAAGTTAATGATTTCACCAAGACAAGACCTTAAACATGATACTTGTATTTCGTGCTGGATGGATATATGTGTCAAAATCATTTCCCCTTTTAAGACCAGTCCCGCTGAATAAATGTGTAGTCAACTGTACGGAGAAATAGTCCATAAAGCTCCTTTTCTCCTTTTGGACAGTAATAAAAGTTGTGCTAAACATATCCTAAAGATGAAGCCCCACAATGTTACAGTTGACTTTCTTGGGAGCATCTAATCTACAGGAAATTAGAAAGTTTGTTCACAGAGGTCAACAACTGACCTTGGATCATAGTGACAAAAGTTGAAATGGTTTTATATTCTACTGTTCCTTCTTCTGATCAAAACTAAATAAAAACTGGGAGGACAGATGATGGAAAGAAGGTGAAGGTTGTTTTAAACACGGATAACACGTGCAGTACATCTAACTGTACATCTAGACCCACCTTTGTAGGACTGAATTTAAAGAATATCTACTAGAGTCACTGTTACTGTTCATGGAGATGTTTCTGCTGTGAGAAGCAGTTTAGTTTAAGCTGTGTACAGTACTTACATTGAACGTTCAGAGCCACAGAGACAGATCTAACAGACTCTTGTCCCAGGACAGCACAGTAATACCTTCCAGCATCCTCTCTCCTGGTCTGGAAGACAGGTTTGAGTACAGGTTGTCCATCTTTGTACCACACAATTATTTCAGGTGTAGGACAACCAGACACACAAGTCAGGCTGACTGTTTCTCCCTCTGTCGCAGTGCTGGGCTGCACGAGAGCTGTCAACTCTGATTTGGAAACACAAACAGATTTATTTTATAAAAATATTACAATTTTTGACTGATGTACTACTGATGTATTTTTCCCATTGTGTTGTTACCTTTTACAAACAAATAAAGCCCTGTAGTACTTCTCCATCTGTCGTATGTTGTCTTAAAACTAAAGTAGTATGCTCCTTCATCGGTGTGTTGTACATCTTTGATCTCCAGACTGCAGTCACTCCAGTAGTTGCCTAAATATTTAAAGTCTGGGGGTGGAGAGAGTCTGGAAAAGGGGAGTCAGCCAGTTTTCGCCAGATATCAGCCGGGCTTTATACCAGCTCACTGAAGTGACCTCATGGCCGTTGGGATAGTCATATTCACACTTTAGAACTACTTTTTTCCCTTTTAAAGTGCACTGATTTTTGAAGGTCACCCCCCAGTCTCTACTCCAGGCACCTGAGGAAAAAATAATAAAGGAAACCACCATTTTAATATGGTCGTGGCTCTCGAGACAGGAATTGGCAAATAACATGGGCACCTACACAGGCTAAGTTCTAAACTGAAGTTTGATAAGATCACAGGCACGTTTCATGCTAGTATAAATAAAAAACACAGGTAGTGTGGGATTCCTTACCTGCTATAATGACCAGAATCATTAGAATCCAACTTTTCATGATAAATCCCGGATGATAATGGTTTTATACAGCAACATGTAAAAAAACTGCCACCGAGTCAAAGTTACAAGCTACAATGACTTATTGCTTATTGTGCATTTCAGATCATTTTGTGGCGTGGAAAGCAGAAGTTCCTGCTTCCGCTCATCGTCCATGCTCATCAGAGTGTGTGTTAGGTAAACTTAGAAAGTCTCCAAAAACACGTTTTCTGAATGCACACATGTAAGGTGGTAGGGATGTGGCAAAGCATGTCTGAGACATTAGATTTATTAGTCATTCACCACCTATTGAGACACTGCAGCCAATGCTGTGTGTGGTAATATGTTACCATGCAAAGTAGGATGCTGAGGGTAGAGCTTCACTTTTACAGTGTCAACCTGGGTGTTTCAGGAAATGAGGAACACAAGTGTGATCAGTAGAGAACATATTGCTTATAATGTATCTTGCTCCAAAATGATTAGTGATCACTAAGATCACTGCATTACAATAGACCTTATCTGCCTTTGGCCAACAATAACTATCCCTGTCCACAGGGTGGCGTTAGTGGACAGATGCAGCAGGCTCTGCAAACCGCTGGTGGACAATCAGAGCGAAAAGAAGATTAAGGCAAGTTGATCAGGTTTCAAGACTGCGTTGTGAAAAGATACAAGTAGAGTTTGTAGAATCATGTGGTTGTTTCGCTGCCAGTCAATGTCATGACAAAGTTGACAAACTGTAGCGGTGATGCTTTGTTCTTCCACATTTTGCAACCTCACGTCTGCAGTGCACATCAACAATTAGGCAGCATGTTCAAAATGGCTCCTGTGGTTTTTGAAGTTTCTCAGACATGTAGGAAACATTGTAATTCACATTCACACATGAAGAGGAATAAGGTAAAAAGAAATGACATGTTTTACTGAGGATTTGAAACATCTACATCAGTAGTGAATTAGAACAATCAAGACGATTCAAGATGTAATTGATTGGACATATGAAATAATGAATGTGCAACAACCTAACTGACAGTGTTTGATAAGGGATCTTTATTGATTTCATATTAAACATATTAAGCATGTCATCATTCTATATCAAAACAAATTACATTTACTTAAAAGGTTCGGTTGAGTCCTCTGACTGAATGCTGCATGTCACACAGCCTGAAACGTGTTTGTCTGCTCTTAAAGGAAAATCAAAAATCATCTCTTTTTATGAAATGCACTCAAACACATGCGTTGTCTCCCTTTAACATTACTGCTCTTGTACTGTTTCATCACATAACTCATTATTAATCCATCAGTGCTGCAAGAATTGCAACATATATTCATGCCATAACTATTAGTGCAACAAACTACATACATACATAAAAAATGTGCTTTAATGTAACCAAGCTGTCTAAACTAAAAATATCCCAACAAGCATATGTAGATTATTGTTGAATTGAGTGTTGGAAGTCATGTGTCGCATGCTGCATATTGTTTATGAGGCACAGTATTTATTTACTATCGTAGTTAGAATGTGCAATGTAATTTATATTAGAGACAAATATGATTGAATACAATTGATTAAAGGCATGAAACGGGTGCACAGGCTGGACTCCGAATCAGCAGCAACACCACTGGAGAACAGTGTAAGGCATCATTAGAGTTCAGAAAGTTACTTGTTTCCAGTCTTTTCTGGGTAGGTGGATGTGAATTGACTGGTTCACACGAGGAAGGCTGATGTGTTGTTGAGCTGAAGACGAACATCGGAGAATAGTGGAATATATCTAGAAGTAGAGATACACAAGAAAATGTTAACTAAAGCAGAAATGCATGAGTAAGTTACTGGAAATAAAGCACTTTAATTTAATCTGGTTCTTTCTTCCTGTCTGGTTTTGTTTGTTGCACCAATGAGACTCTTCTTATTTGGAATTTCTTATCTTTGATAGCATGAAAACTGATAAACTGATACTAATTAATAATAATAATTTAAAAAGAAACTAAGGTTTTGTAGTGACTTGTTATGGAACTAAAACAAAGCTACATCATGTGGAAATGCTCTATTCAAGTAGAATAGTTACAGTAGATACTGTACTGAGCTACTTGCCACCTCTGTTTTAAAGTGTGCAGCGGTGTTGTACCTGTAGGAGTTTCCCTGCTGCTCCATCAGTGGTGAGGTTGGGGCAGTAAAGTGTAAACAACTTTGGAGGAGTCCTTTGGTTTTCTATCCCCACCTAGTGGTAGGTTGTGAACCTGCACCTGATCCGTGCTGAACCAATACCAACAACAAACAGAAGCCACATAAGTCCATACGGACATCTGGCACAGATTACGTCATAAACAGTGATATTATTTTCAAAACCGGGATGAGAGATTTATTGTCCTCTCACAAATAGAGCAATGTGTTGAAGATCGCAGTAGTATGAGAAAGAAGGAAGCAGACAAAAGAGAAGGTGATGACAGAGGAATAAAGAAGAGAGCAAGAGAGAGATCAGATGAAGAAACCAAAGTAGTTGTAAAACAAAATTTACAAGACAAGAAAGACTAGATTGTTGCTGTGTTGTTGCAACTTTACGAGCAGACAGATGGTGGAGACAGCAAATGACATCATATGGTTGAGACAGAGTCTACCTGGACAGCTTAGAGTAGTGGACAGTGATGTGGTTGTGGTTGGAGGCTGTGCGGCGAGTTTCAACTTTTGAGACTGGTGGAGCATCAGTCAGAGGAACAATGGAGGGGTGGGAGCTGTCACTCAAGTCGTCTGGCTCCTCCTGCACATACACACACAAAGGTGGATCAAAAATAGATCATATTCTCTTCGATGGCTACGTGAGACTGTCTGGTTGTGTAATGAGCTCCTCACTGGTATGTCGGACATCTTGCCCTTTCTCACTGATGAGGTCTGTTGGGCTGACTCATAGAACACAGTGTCAGCTGTCACTGATGGTTGCTTGGGTCACACACAGAGAGAGAGAGAGAGAGAGAGAGGAAGTAAAGAGAAAAACAGAGCCTTACATAGACGATTAATCTTTGCTTTGTGCATTGCTGGGTAATTTAAACTTTAAATGCATATTTCTGAAGTGATGGCTACATGGCAAGCAAAAACCAAAGATGTTGAAACATCAAGGAAAGACAATAAGAAAAGATAAAAATGATTACTGTACCTTGTTTGCTACTTCTACTGACTCCATGTCTACTCTGTGCATGTTTTTACTGTAAAGACACAATTTATTTCAAATAAAACCTAAAACAGACCTCCTACAAAAAATCATGGTAATATTCAATGATCTAATGCTATAACAACAACAACAACAACAACAACAACAACAACAACAATAAAATAATAATAAAAATAATAATAAGGATAATAATAATAATAATAATACAGATTACACAAATGGCTTAAAGTGTTGGCTCCCTTCCACAAAAGCATCCTCTGTCTTTCACACCTATGAGAACAGATATGGGGCTGTAAATTTGACTGAACTGTGGAACTGTTTCTCGTAGCACAACCCTTTAATTAGAGCAAAAGTGCTTAATTTGTCTCAGGTTTGATGGGTATGACACCTCCAGGCAGTTTTTTATGTTGTTGTATTTATGTCCTTTTTTCTCCTGTCTATTCAGACAGTGACATTTTAAGCGGTGGGACACTGTTACACCTTGATTTCGAGGCCTTAACCTTGTATCTTCCTTGTTTTCCTTGGTTCTTTTTTGGCCATTCAAAGGATCCTTCTGTTCAATCTAGGCTCATTTTTTCTTTGCTTGGCATTTTTTTTCCTTTCTCCTCAGACAATTCTCCTGTTCAGCCTGATTTACTGATGACACCAACATACTGATTACGTTAACTGTAACCCTAACTGAAGACATTTGTCTGCTTGAACTATCAGAGCAGGCAACTTGTTGAAAACCACTTCTTATGAGTTTCAATATGTTGCTTTTACAGCTTTCTCTGCTGTTTTGGTCTATAGTAAACCAAAGGTGTGCAGGTGCATGACAAAAGCGTCATGTCAAGGGACCAAGACTTTTAGCCATATCTGTGTAGTGGACATAACATAATTTTGTGTTGCTCCATGAAAATTGGTTTATTTTAAGACCACAGAAATGACCCATGAAGCAGTGAATAATTAGCAATGTGCTGCCTGTCACCTGATCATGATGGCCACAGTGAGAGTGATGAGTCCAGCAGACACTCCTACTGCAGATGCTAACGCAATGACCTTAAGACGACCTGTCAGTGGAAGGATAATGAAGTTTATCAGTATGACTAGCAACAGGAAGAAATAAAAGGAAGTGATGGATGAATGAGAGACAGCATGTGATATGTAAAAATAGAAGTGCATCACAGAGAAAAGTAGATACAAAAATAGAAGCAGAGAAAGTGTGGAAGAGGGAAAGAGCTGTGCATCATTTTACTGTCTAGACTTGTGTTTCCAGTTCTGATTTCCAAACCTAACTCTACTTCTTCAGCTGTCTAGACTCAAATAGTAGTTTTCCACAACACCTCATCACCTCCTCCTCTCCCCTCATGGTTAGAAGGGCTTTACATGACTCACAATGACTCACAGAAAAAACAGTTAGAAATCATGAGACCATATATAATGAAGACCAGAGCCGGGACCTCATGCTGCGAAAGTGACAGGGAGGTTTCATCACTTATCATTTCCAACACACCAAAGCCGATCCAAGCATCTCCTGTGTTTTAAGCTCATTTGAACACTTCAAACCTTGTTTTTTCAATCATCTCATATAATCCTGTCAGAACAGAGCAGGGCTGTTTTACAAAGTTTATGACAGACACCTCATCTCTTCCATTGCACCCTTAAAAATGACAGTACAATGCATGACGGGAAAACAATTATCAGAAAAAATAAGACCATCATAGACTTAAATTTAGCAGAAACCCTGTTTAAACAGTTGTTAATGTGTCTATGAGGTTAATTTACTAAATGACCCACATAAAACCCCATAGCTATTATGTAAGCATGCTAACTTGAGCACCGACTGGCACTTTTTTATGTACCTCTAACTCGCACAGTGAGGACAGGAGAACTATGTGCTCCGATTCTATTTCTGGCCTCGCAGTAGTATTGACCGCTCTCTCCAGGGCCAACCTCCGAGAAGGTGAAGACAGGACCAGACCTTGTACCCCATGCTGCAGGATGGACACAGAGAGAAGATCCACTTACTGCCGCCCTCACTACAGGTGGATACAGACATAGACTGACAGAGCACCGCATCTTACTGATTACAAACATTATCTGCAGGTTGTGTAGTTAAGAATTGATTCTTTGTGATGTTAACCTTCAGTCAAATCAAATCTTTAGGATACTAACATTGTACAGAGCCTCCGTCCACAGCTAAACGGTGCCATGTGAAGTTCTCCACTGCTGGGTTGGCCTGACTGATGCAGGTCAAAGTCAAAGGTCGGCCAGCATCCACCACGCTGGAGGGACGAGCTAAAATTGAGGTGTTCTTAGGAGGATCTGGAGAAAGAGAAAGACAAAAAGAGGCAATGAGGAAGTGGTAGTAGTAAGAAGTACTATTATACAGTGCTGCAGATATTTTAATACACTATCTGATAATACTAAAAATTCAGAAAAAAGACACAAGACCTACAGAAGGTAAAGCTCTGGTGTATTAAATCATTATTTTACAAAGGCACATTTAAAAGCGCTGATGGATGATGTGTGAAAGAATAATCCCAGAAAAGAAACAGAACAAATAGGTGAGAAAGTAGGCTGTGAAGAGGTATGACTGAGAAATACACACACACACACACACACACACACACACACACACACACACAACCAGCACAACTGTTCCTTACAGAGTACAGTGAGAGTAACAACAGGTGAGGCTTGGTATCCCAGTCGGTTCGATGCTGTGCAGTAGTACTGACCACCGTGGTGAGCACGCACAGATGGGAAGGTCAGATTCTGAACTGTTCCTTTATTGAGCACCTGGTCACCTAGGATACGATACCAAGTGTACCTGCCGAAGAGGAGGAAGGTGATAATGGTGACAATGAAGATGATGATGACGGTAATTTATAGAACTGGGAAAATATATGTATTATTATTATAATAACTAATCATTTGATTGCACATTGCTGGACTTTGTGTTGGCTCCAGATACCAGTGCAGAGAAATTATACATAGATGAATTTATCAATACTGCCCAGTCATAGTTTTCTATCAATAAAAGTCTGATTGAAAAGACAATAAATAAGGAATTAGATAAATAAATCTAAATCAATTTCAGGACGATTCTGATAATGAAGATAAATTTGGTTCAACTCCAACATTGAACATTGAAAACTCTCCTTGTTGATTCTCCATACCTGGTGGCAGCAGGGTTTGCATGGCTGACACAGCTCAGATTCACATATGTGCCTTCCCTGATGTTAGCCGGAGGACTCACCAGGACACGTGTGTTCTTTGGAGAGTCTAAACAGACAAAGACCAAAACCAAGAGCCTTATTACTACTGCTGACTTGTTGTCCTTTAAGTGACAGTTAAGTTAATTGAGGCAGGTACTGGTGTGTACTGATCATGCTGCGTGAAACACAGTTACTTATTCAATTCAACTAAAAAACTGTATAATAGTATTATATAAAGAAATCCTTTGTTTTGTTAGACCAGTTAACTATCATATATGACAAAGAGGAGTTCTTCTTTACCTGCCATTTTAGTATATTTTATTATAAACAGCAACATTAAAGTGTGGAAACCCGGCTGACAGAAATCTGAAGTCAGTTTGTATCACTTCCTGTTAACTGAACTTTTCTCATTGTGACTAGAGTTGCCTAAGTAGTTTAACCCAGACAAACATCTGACAGATGTAAACAACAGGACCTAACATATGAATCATGCAGTTTTTCATAATTAAAATTAAATTCCTAAACACATGAATTTTGAACTGTGCTGGCATCTGAAGCGGGGAAAAGACGGCGTGCCTTAGACACGAAAGAGTGCAACAAACTCACAAGTGATGTTGAGTAGAAGTGGTTTGGAGCGGTCTGTTCCCAGTGAGTTGCGTGCCACACAGAAGTACTCTCCTCTGTCTGTGTATTTCAGGTGGGACAGATGGAGCTGAGGTCTGAAGCTGTCTGGGATGCTGCCACTCTCCATGTCTGGAGAGAAGATGTGAAGATCAGCCCATGCCGAACAGCACAACGTATTCCAAACACATTTGTCTTCTTTAAAAGTTACTGTGACTCTGAGAAAATGATCAAACCTCATGTTACTACTACAGCAACCATGACAACTGTCACCAACCAGCCTATATCTACCTAGTATTTAAACCAACCAGCACCCTGCAGACCGTGCTGCTCTGTACCTTTGAACCATGCAAAGCTCTCTACAGGTGGAGCTGCATCACTACTGCAGGTCAGAGTGACAGACCCCCCCTCGGACACTTCCCCTAAAGGAAAGACTGCTATGGAGGTTGAACGAGGACCATCTTGAGAGGGAAGAGAGAGACAAACGATACGAGAGGAAGAAACAGGGAATAGGAGGTGAGCAAAACTTCAACAGTGTAACATAACAAACAAATGTTGAATCATTTATTATTTATCAGGGCAGTGATTTGCCTCATGGTTTGGTGATAGCAGTAACTCACGTCCCAGAGCTAGGGTCAGAGATGTGGAATGTACATTCTGAGGTGGGATTGGTCGACAAGTGTAGGCTCCTGCATGGTGCTGGTCAAAGCGGTTGATAATCATCCATTTCTCATAGGAACCAAGGTTTAGTCCATCCCTGTTTGCATATCCACAAATCATTGTAAGGATTTACATGTAATGTCCCCTTTTTCAAATATCATCAATTGATATATCAACAATATAAGCATTACATGTACACTTAGCCACCTGTACAGTGCAAGGCTCCTTCCTGGAGCAGCACATCCTGTGGCTAGGCAGCCTACAAACACAGTCTCTCCGAAGCCAAACATATTGGCGGGCCTGGCTGGATGCACTTGGACTTGGAGATCTGAAAAGAGCACACATATCCAGACATGTGCCGACACTCTACGGGTTGTGAGTGAGACCAGAACAGTGCTGTTAAGAGTGTGTAAGTGTACCTGTTACATCAAGAGTGATGGTGTCAGGGGAGGTCCATCTTCCCAGGGGTTGGTCTGTCTCAAACCTAAAGTGGTACTGACCCACATCACTCAACCTGACACCTCGAATTTGGACTGAACAGCTAGAATAGCTGCCCCCAATGTATCTGGAAAACAGGAATAAATGACCCTTATTTATTTCTAAATTATGTCCACTCTCACAACTTTTTTCTTTCTGAAATCATGTGTTTCTT
Organism: Anabas testudineus; assembly: GCF_900324465.2. Lineage (NCBI taxonomy): Eukaryota > Metazoa > Chordata > Actinopteri > Anabantiformes > Anabantidae > Anabas > Anabas testudineus. Next base: position 17,808,437 of record NC_046625.1, on the reverse strand, counting down.
CTACCGTGTGCGTCCTCGGTATGACAGGCTGATCTGGTTCGGGTCAGTGTGGTGGGTGAACTCCCTGCGTCCCTCTGCAGACACACGGAACCACATGACTCGCTTCACATTGTGGCCTGTGGCACATGCAGAGAAAAAAAAAAAAAAACAACGTTTCAATATCTAACAGCAGATGTAAAAATGAGAAGGCTCACGTCCTGCTTTCATACCTGGTGGGTAGTCATAACGGCAGGGCAGAGTAACAGTTGTTCCTGCCCACACGCAGATCTCCTTCCTAGAAAATGACACACTCCACCTGCTCTGGATACCTGCACACACACAAAACAGCTGTAAATCTGGAGGAACTTATCAATACAAAACAGAAAGAAACACAGGCAGTCAAATGGAGCACACCAAAAATGCATTCGCAATTTTTTAAAACAGCACACGAATAGTGAATATTTGTTATAAAGACTTACACAAAGCTGCTATCCAGACCAGATGAGGAGTGTAATTACGTTCAGTGGTCTTTTTACTGTTTGTTCTAAAGTTTTCAACAAAAACCACTTCAGGGTTCCAAATACATACAAGCGTCCTATTGGCTGTTACAGCACCAAATTAAATTTCCTACCATTTGAAATCGGCTAATGCAGTTTGGTGAATGCACATTCGGAAACTAAGAGAAGTGTAAATTTTCACCGCCCACAAGTCAGATTTTTCCTTCCATGTGGCTCCTTGGAGGAAAACTTGTCAAACCACAGCTTTGCTCAGCTCTGAGTCACATAAATTTGAAGCAGTGAGAATGAGTGTTGTTGTGCAGCCGTGGTGTCGTCCTGTGCTGCTAACTGCCTGCCTGGCTGACTACCTTGCACAAAAGTCAATCAATACTTATAAATAACCTGAGTGTAAAGGCAAGGGCACCTGGCTGCAGAACCTGATGTGCACGATGGATCCTATGAGTGTGTCATGTTTTTATGGCTATAACTAGTTTTATATAGTGGGTATAAAACCTTTCTGATTAAGTGTACAAATATTTGATATTTAAAGAGGCTGCCAGCTCATCTCTCTGAGTGTTGAAGATACATTTTGTAAAACTTGTTTATTTAACGTCTGCACATCAAGAGGAGGTAAATTAAATTTTCTCATGGATTTCTGTGATTGTCACTTACCTGGTAAAGCCGTCAGGATGCTGCCCAGAACTAACGCACCTGCCAACATCTCCGCTGACACGAGCTGTGTAATGTCACCAGATAAGGGGGAACAGCACACGGAGACAGGGGGGTGAACATCACATTCATCCAGATAAAAAAAAAAAAAGGCATCCCGCTGTTTAAATATGAAGCACTCACCTCTTAAAGTATCTGCATTTACCTCAGCCAGTCAAACAAAGAGAGACCTGTGTGATGCGGCGACTCTGACTGGGATGGAGGTGATTTTGCACAGTGATCAGAATCGGGTGGTGTGAGATAGGAGGAGGAATGGAAGGGGCAGAAGGAGGAGGATGAGGAAGTGTGTGTCTGTTTTTGGACTTCAGCTACTTTCTTATCAGCCATTTTTTCAATTGTGTCTATTTGAACGTTTTCTTACTTCTCCCTTTGTAAATGTGGAACAGTTTTAAGGTCGTTGATCTCGATGATCATCTTCTTTGTCCTGCCGTGAAAATGTGACATGCTTGTGATCATGTCACTTTCACATTTGGAACTTGTGATTGGACATGAATGACCTCTGGTCTCACAATACAGCAAGTGTATCAGCAGAAGTACAGTGGGATGTGGACGAGGACAGAGAGGAGTTGAATACTTCATGTACTGAGCTAATTAAACTAACACACATCAGTGCTTTTTTAACAGTTGTTGGTTTGAATGTTGTCTATCTATCATGTACATCTAGTCAAACACTCTTAAGTATGTAATAGAAATGGTGTGCGAACCTTGAGCTTCAGTTTTTGTTGCAGTGGAAATGTTTAAATCTTTTAAATTTAAATCATTAAATAGCATAAATAAAAAAAATAAAAGTAGATAAAAACAAATACACATGCTGCTATTATTAATATACAGTATACAACGTTCTGTATATTTATTTCATGTAGAGAGGGAGCGACCAGTGCATCCTCAGATAAGTGTGTTTATGGGTGGAGACTGTACCTTCTCTTTTGGTATTGATCTTATGATGCTGCTATTGATCCTCAAAACATGATTTTCTATCATATAATAGTATTTACATTGTTGAGGTATCTAACCACCTTCTTCTATGTTTACCTTTAAGAACACACATTCAAACCATTGTTCATGTAAACATTTTAATTAGTGCAGCTTTGACTAAACAGGCACACATAATATATGATATTGTAAAGGTGAGTCAGTGTTTCGACTTTGACATAGTCACAATAATGGTGCAAACATCAGCCATCGTGATTGACTGATTGTTAACAAGACAGACATGTATGGTTCATTTGCGAAATGAATCCAGGCCGTTGGCATACATTAATATGCATAAATCAAGCTGACATAGACTGTGCAACCCACAAGTCCTCTCATCCAAAGCTCTAATTGAGAAATGCTGGCAACTGAAAGCTGCCCACAACCAGACGTGGGGAGGTTCGAGACCTCTCAGTCAACTGTGTCCACTTAGCCTGATGAGTCTAAATGACTTTAACATCCTACCCTGCCACAGCTCGGCCAATAGATGTCAGTTTAGCGTCACGACTGGGCCAATTGGCTACTTACCCCAGCAATGACCCAAGAGTAATGATGATGTACAGTTTAACATTTCAGTCAATCTCCATTTACATGCATCCAAGTAGAGGAAAGAAATGGGAGTAAACTTCTAAGTTTCAGAGATGATATCTTGATCAGCATCTGGAAATGAACATTGACATTTTGTTTATTAGCCAACTGATCAAAAATGATGGAGGAGGCAATATCATCAGTGCTCAAGTTCGAAAGCATGGATGTCTATCTGATTTATATCCTGCTACACGCTGTGATGTGGAGGTCTCTCTTTGTTTCAAATATACATAACAGAGTTATTAGAGGTATAAAGTTAATGGTTTTATTTCTCACTTGGGTCCTAAAAAATATAATTTTGTCTGCAGAGGTCTGCATTGTGTTTAGTGGAGAAAGTGACTCAAACTTTCAACTCCAGCTCTAATAAGGAACAGAAATTCTCTGGTTGGGAAAGTTACCTTCAAAATATAATCAAAATCCACAGGATATAAGGTTAAATGGAGAATATATTCCAGTTCACAGATTGCTAGGTTGGATTATGGGTTGAGACCCGAAATGGGTCGCAGGCCCTCCGTTAGTGGGTCCACATGACAAGAACTCTCGTATGATTTAATGATCCTGGATCTCGGGGAAAAAAAGTCTTTTTTGGTCCCTGGCTGAAAGGTTTTGAGAACCAATGCTGAAATGCAGTCTGTATTATAAAGAGTAAGAAGAGTGGTGGCTTTGAGCTTAACCTGTAACCACAGAATGACTTCAAAAGGATCATGGCACACTAATAGGTCAAAGCCTGATGTAATCTTAATCAAAAACATACCAGACAAAACGAATGAAGAGAAACAGATGGATGGATCTAGATTATGTGTGACTGACCACAAACAGAAAGAGAAAGAGGGTGAGAGAGGGAGCAATGAGAATGTTTCAAGGGGAAGGTAAGACAGAGGGGGAAAGAGACAAAAACATGATGAGGTAAGGTTGCTAAGGAGGAAATAAAGAACAAGGAGACGGACATAAAGTGAAATGTGCAGAAAGAGCTGAGGAGATGAAAGACGAAAAGGGGGGAAAGCTGTAGAGTAAAGTAGATAAGTGTTAGATTGGTTGAAGAAATGGAAAAAGTGTGACAGAGAGCAATAGGCAAACGTATGACAGCCATTACAGTAGTGAAGGTATCCGTCCACTGACCGCAGCCTCTAGGCCAGATGAAGTGTGACTGTCTGGTGGTCAGACTGGACCTGAAGATTTTCCGCTGTTGCAAAACACTTCCTGCCTGCTGTTTTCATGTAATGCGAGCGCTCACCGTTTGCTCCCCTGCCATACTTTAAGTTGTACAATATGTTATTTCTATGTTATTCCTTATGCCCACAGATTAGACTCTTGGCTCTCCAGGCCCTCCAGCCTTGGACCGACTCCACATAAGCAAATAATGATTGGACTGTACAACATGTGTTAGTCTTCAAATTGAGTGGTGCTCTCCATGGGGGGAAGTCTGGGCAGGAATGACGATGATCAGAGCTACAATCGTATCTGACAAGGTGATATGTTGTTCCTGTGCTGTCTGTTAGGAGCTCTACATGACGACTTGATGAGCAGGATTTTTTGCCAAGCGAATCACTGAAACCAGCCGGGAATTAAACAAAAGAAATCAGGGGAAGCCAAGGAAGAGAAGGGACTTTCTTTTTTTAGTTAAACACATTGAGTTGATCAGTAAAACAAACGCTATTTAGCCACACAAGTAAAAGCCGAACCAAACATTTGATGAATTTGTAAAACTCCTAAATCTTTGCAAACTGTTGCGACACTATTAAATTTATCCTGGTTTTGCTCATTCCTGCCCCATTCACAAACTCGGCTGCAGAGTCAGATTTCTGCTCCTTGTCTGCCAGAGACCTGTCTGTGGCTGCTGTGGTATTCCACGCTGAATGAGTCATGTCTGGTGGTTATTATGGGCAGGCGTTTGGTTCCCCCCCATCTCTCACCCCGTCTAGTGGCAGCAGACAAAATTACATCTTTTTTTGAGACTGGTCCAAACGAGCTCACTCCGATTCCCGTTTACCCAGGCTAGATGAGTTCACTACACATTTTTGTTTGGTGGTGTAAGAATATGTTACTCTTTAAACTTAAACGTTAAATTGATCTTTCTGAAGGAGATGATGAGGAACATGCCAGAATTTAAAGGCGCATGTGGATATTTAAACATCAACAGTAAGGCAGAGGTTTGCTGAGCGGATGAGAGATTTAGGGGACATGATGTTAAAACCTTAAAGCTTTAAACTAATAATAGGTGGTGACCTGATGCAGGTGTAGGCGTTTGTTAAGTCTCTGAAATTGCGGTAGTTTTCCATCATTTAGGAAGTTCCTCTGCACGTTTCCCTAAATGTAGCTACAGCAGCTTTACCTGGGCCGTTTGAACAAAGATAAGATGACTAAGAAAATGAATTTGCTGACCAGATGTTTTACTAGAAGGTTCACAGACATGAAACCGTTTGTCCGTTCCTATGGGGCAAATCAAAATCATTGCTCCAAGATTTACAGACAGGATGTGAGGAAAAGAAGAGCGCACCTTGTTCACGTCTGCTGTCCTACAGATTTCCCCAGCTGGGAATTTCGATCTCAAGCCACAGTGGCATAAACTTTCTGCTGAGAACCAACGGACTCCCCGTCTTTCTGTGTTTTCAGATATGAGTAAAAGCCACTTCCTGGTGTAGAGTGAGAGAGAACATGTGTGTCTTCTGTGCAGTATGGGTACGACAAAGAGTCAGCATGTGGGACTCTGTGTGTATGTGTGTGTATGTGTGTGTGTGATGGCTTTACCATGTGCAGAGTCCCTGTATGGGACTGAATGAAGTCGGATATGAAGGAACCTGTCAGGTCTGGGCTACTGTCGGAAGCCCTCCTTCTGTAACCTCCTCCTCTTCCTCTTTGTCCTCTTCATTCTCTGTCTGCAGATTGTACAGGAGATCCAGTTTATATAGATTATATATATTGCCATTAATATATATATATAGTATTTTATGTTTTAAAGGTATCATTTGGCAAAAAACAATTTTGTTTTAAAGACAGGTCTTTGTACCAGTTTACTGAATAAAGTGAATCCAGTAGCAGACATATTCAGTTCTGTTGAGGAAGCTGAAAGATTAATAAAGGATGAAGGAAATGATTTCCAGTGCTGCAGTTTCTCAATGTGGAACAAAACAAACCTGTCTTGAATAAATGTGCTATTGTTGGACAGGTTAGAAGAAAAAAAAGAGTGAAAAGAATCAGTCTTCCTGTCATAGGTGTTCATTTGTAGGTGTGCAAGCTGCTGAAACAAACTGTAAAACATTTTCAACATTAGCACTTCATTAAGTGCAATATGAACACAGTGTTATAATCAGTGTGGTTAAAAACAGAGTTTCAACTGAATCTCCAAGCTGCCTTTACATTTCTCATTTGAACCAAAGCGGCTGTAAACACAGACTAAATATGTCGGTAACTGTTCTTCTGATGACAGATACTTTACTGGGGGATACTCTCAGGTTTTAAAGAACATTATACAAGTTGAACAATCAAGATAAATAATGAAGCATGTAGCTGTCGCCCACATGGTGTGAGACAATGTCACTGTTAAATGTGGAAGTCCGAAATATCTAAAGGGTATTAGAGACTAGAGATTAGAAACTTTGCAGTGGCAGAGAAGGAGCAATCAACTTTAGACAGTGTCCAGTCCCACCATGGCAGCCCTCTGGCTACGCCCCTGGTTTCAGGTCGTTCACATGGAACTAGCTCAATCCAGGACTTTCCTGCAATCCCAAACCCAATTCTAACCTTAACCCAAACCCTATAATTAGTTTCGTTGGAGGGAAAATCATCCACACAAGTCATTTTCTGGTAATTGACTGCAAGTAGAGTTTAAATGGTCACAGACGCATATACATACACATGAATACACTTCTATACACGGTGGTCATGCAGCTGTGGCGTGTGTGATAATGAGACAATCCTAAGAGGGACTCATCTGGACTGTGTTATATCATCTCCCTGGAAACAGTCAGCCGCTCTAAAATAGGAGTGCTTGCTCCCAGTCAGCTGCAGCATGATGTCACCCAATATAATTCCTACAATCAAGGAAAAAAAGATATTTGATGACATATGAATGTGCAAAGAACAGTGGTTTTTCTTAAATGTGGAGATTTTTGTGGCGCAGACTAATTTGCAGTACCGTCTGCAGCTAATGTTTGTCTAAACAGAGACGTGCCCTAAACAGAAAAACTTGTCGCCTAAGCCTTTGCACCTGTGTCTTATTTTACCATGTGGAAGTAAAAATTTAAAAAGGAACACAAGTCTTGTCTTGAGTATATTCAACATGTTTGTTATCAGAATATTTACCAGTGGCCAACACTGATGCGTGGACAAAGTCAAATTATACAAAATGAAGAAATGCACCGCAGTCGGGTATTTCACAGGGTTTCGCTGGTGCTCTACTTTTCTAATGAGTGTGACTGAGCTACTGACTTCATAGTACTGAGTACTGAGGGTGTACAACCCTGCTGTGGCTTGTATCACTAACTCTACATCTGGATGGAGCAGTTTTACAGTACATTTACCGTTTTACAGTGGAACCATACGCAGACAAAATACTTATAATTGCACTCATCTCTTAGGAAAATATGACTATCAGCCACATGTTCTACTTATCTCTATGTTTTCAATTGTCTAGTCAGTTAAAAGGTTGTTTTTTTTTTTTTTTTTTGGCTGAGAGAACACAAATCTATATGAATGTGAATGTGACCGTGTCACTTCTCGCCTTTAAAGAGCCTCAGATTGGCCGAGTCTGGTCTGTTTCCCGAGCAATAGCTTTATTAAAGACTGCATCTGTGTGTGTGTGTGTGTGTGTGTGTGTGTGTGTGTGTGTGTGTGTGTGTGTGTGTGTGTGTGTGTGTGTGTGCGTGTGTGTGCATGTGTGTGTGGTTTACTAGCTGGCTGCAGTGGTTCTCAGGGGACAGCCCACTCCAGCTGTTCCTTTACAAGACTGTAACATCAAACGCACACCCCCACACACACCCACACACACACGCACGCACGCACACGCACACACACACACACACACACACACACACTCAACACAAAGATTTGACTTCTCGTATCTTTCACTTCAACCCTCAGCCTCTCATAATGAGTTCATCAAATGAACTCTTCTCCTCACTTCTTCTGTTCCTAACATATATCTCACACCTTCTGCAAAGTCTCCTTCTAAATGCTTCATGTTTCAAACTGTAAACTGTAGAGGTATTGCTAATTTAGAGCCAGATTTGTTGTATATTCCAGAGCACTGGAAAACAGGGGAAGATTTATTGCAGCTTGTTACTTGGTGCTGATCTGGTCAAATCACCAAACCAGCTGGTATATACAAAGCCAGGCAAATACTTTATTAAATATAAATAAACAAGGTACAACTTGGTAATTAGTGAGCTTCAGAGGTGCTGGTGGGTGGAACAAAGTCAGGTTAGCTGGTTTCCCCTAATATCAGTAATACTGGTGCTGAGATATGGTGTTATTCTGACAGTCCTATTTCTTGAGCTGTAATATGTATACTCTAATCTAACTGTGAGAAAGAAAGCAAATACGTTTTAGGCCTCACATGCACAAATGAATTTGCTGGAAAAGTAACTATTCACAGCACTGTAAGTCCAAATTAAAGAGGAATGAAACCAGTTTGCCAGTCCAGTGGATTAGGATGTTTATTGGTGACAGCTGTCTTCTCACATCTATCTTCCAAACAAACTGGTGTTAGTTTTGTGCACAGTCTGTGTACTGTTTCTCATTGATTATATATCACGTTTAATGCTAACGATTGCAGCCATAGTTTTCAGATTTTGTGCCAGTGTTTCTCAGAGGTTTCTGCCTGAAGGCTATTTACCAGCCCGTATCCCTCTCTTTCTGTCACACTCTCTACCCTCAGTGATGTGAGCTCCCTGGCATTTAAGGCAGCCAGCCATTACACCATGGAACGTAGTGGAGCCAACCAGAGCCTCCAGAGTTTGGAAAACCGTAGTGTAAAATGTTTTATTTATTATTACCTTTCAGTTGATACCATTTATCATAACTGACCTTGTTAAAAAAAAGGAGCTTCTGTTTCACAAGAAGACCAGATTGATGTACCCTCATTACCCCCCCATGTTGCTAAACTCTACCCAGTTAAGAACAGTCAACAGTCAAACTGTGGAAATCAGAAATCATTGAAGTCAAACAGCATGACAGCCTGGCTAAGCTCTCATAACCAGTTGGGGAAATAACACTGCCCAGATAAAAAAGAAAACAAGTGGAGAGAAAGTTAAAAATACAGTGAGAGAGGTGAGGTGGTGAGTGACTCTGGTGGTCAAATTGTTCCTGCCACCTCATTAGTGGTGATGACATCACAGCCGATTTCTTTTTTTGGTCCGCGACTACCCCTCCACTACGCCTCTGTTACAGGAGAAGTAGAGCTGCTACTGGCCGGAGTCTTTAACAGCGGAGTCTGGGGAGCTGCTTTTATGTCATCAATAACTCAGGGTGAATAAAAAGGAGGCTGGATCAGCTCTGATTGAAGAAGTCTTTTTGAGCTCAGTATACACAGCTCAGCTTTTTCAGTATTAGAGTTACTCCCCTTCGTCAATGGACTGTAGAACAGCTGCAGATGTCTGTAGTCAACTGATTTAGTTGTAACAAAGCGCTTAACAGTTTTCCTTGAGGATATGGCTCAGGTTAATGCCTGTGGGGAACTTTCAAGCTTGTGTATGTTGCAACAAAGAACATATCTCACAGGTGACCAGCATTGTTTCCCTAGTGGAGCCCGGTCAATCCCTGGGTTTTGTTTAGTGTCTCTCATCGGGAAACAGCAGCCTAACAGACATGAGAGGTAATGTTTATGTTCTGCTGAGTCTGATCGGCTTTTTTCTTTTTATATCCACTGACATGAACTAGACCTTTTAATTAGACTAATATAAAATGTAGAGGGTAATTGGTGGTGCTAATGTGGCAAATGAGATATCACATGAAGGCTGTAAAGGCTGTTGATTGGTCAGTTTGGGCAAATAGTTGCTAGCAAATACAAAACAAGACTGAACCGATCAACTGTGTTAGGTTTGTGTGCTGATGATTTAAAGAAGGGGAGTGAGAAACAGCCTTGCGCTCTTCACCCTTCACCCCCAGCAGAGCAGAGCAGCTTTTTGTGGAAATACTCAGTGTCAGTGTGAATATTGTGTTTTTCTAAAACTAGAGAGCGTCTGTGACAAAAAAGTGGAACTGCAACTCAGGCAAGCTGCAGCAGAAAAGAAGCAAATTACACCCGAGCGCCAGATAACAGATTGGAAACAGACTTCCCTCCATTAGATTTTCTTTTATTGCTCCATTTTGTTCGCAAATACTGCGCGATTCAAACTAGAAGAGACACCCTCATGCAGTGGGACTCAGATGTATGACGACAGCCTTCAGACACATTCAGACAAACAAGAGATAAAAAGTCACACAGACTTTAATTTCCCGGCATTTGTTTCATTGTTTAACAGCGTTCTGAGGGACGTCGAATCAAACAATAGCTTTTTACTATGTGTTTGAACCCAGTGCTCCGCGAGCGTGTTTGTGAGAAACTCTATCATAAAACGGGATATGAACGGAAAAAACTAGAAGAGCAAGCACGGTTTCAACTGATGTTTTCCAGTTGTGTGACCTCTCTTTCCTTCGCCGTCTTTTTTCTGTCTCTCTCTGCCTTACTCGGTTTAATAAGGCCAGCTGTAGAGTCTGGCTCTCTTGGGAAACACAGTAGAGTGTGGCTGGAGCTGAGGCTGAATGATCTTGAAATTGGTGGTGGTGGGGGTGCAAGTTGGGGGGGCGAGCACTTCCGACCATTTTCCCCATGCAATACACTACGCAGTCTGGAGCTCTGGCAGGCCGCCGCCAGCTCTCTCCCCTTCGTCTTTGTCTCCCCCCATTTTCATTTCCTTCCTCTCTATCCTACTTTTCTTCCTCTGTCTCACATCTAATGCCCCTGTCTCCTTTCCCTCTGACTTTCCACCATCCCTCCTCCACTTCTTCCTTTTCCTTTTCTTCTTCCTGCTGTCCCCCTTTCTGTGCTCGTAGCCATACAAAGCAGACAATCACTTTTTGTAATGACCCCTCTCCAGACGTCTGCCCAGTGGCACCAAAAGAAGTCCAGAAACCCCCCCCCCCCATCACTTTCAGCGCTAAAATCAACTGTACGAGGACAGCGATAAATAGCCCCGTTCCTTGGAGTCGCTCTCCCCCTCTAGACTCCTGCTCCGTGGTACCATATCGGGTCCAGACCTGCTTCCGAGTTTTGACAGGTCCCTGACCCACGCCAGAGTAGTTCAGCTGGGTTGGGACTGTGGGTGTGTGTATGTGTGAGTGCCTATGTGTCTTTCTGTAAGTGTGTGTGAGCCACGTTTGGCTCGGCTGAGTTGGTGGGTGTTTTTCATCAGACTAATGAATAATAAGTCTGAGCTGGGAGAAGAGTATCGAGCGAGAAAAGAAGAGGAGGAGAAAGTAGGGGGGAGGAGAGGGGAGGGGTAATGACTATCAGATGGTGTTCAACTACTGTGCTGCTGCCGCCACTGCTGCTGCTGTTTCTTTAAAGGAAAACACCACTCAGTGTGAAAATTTACATACATGATTTATTTTCTGTGGAACCGTGCAATCACCATTGTGAAAACAAGCAAGTCGATCCCAAAGTTGGAAGAGACGGTGGAGAGAGTGTGTTTGTCTTTTAAAATCTGATGCAAGTGCTGATTCTGCAGGAAAAAGACCTTCTGGACCCACAGAAGGGTGAATGGATGTTTACATCTATCTATCCATGTTTGTATATATATGTATTTGTATATCACGTGGCTTCCTGTGTGTGAATGGGACGCCATTCACGCCGTGAAGTATGGTTTAACTTCTCCGCCAGATCTATTAAGCATTAAAGAGTCCGTCAGCTGTCATTAATAATTAGATTTAGCTGGATTAATGCCACCTGTTCATGAAGTAGAACATCTTTATGAAATGTCATCATTATCATAATCATTGTCCCTGAAAATATAAATATAAAGCTAAAAGTTTCAGTCATGTGCTTCAGAAGTGTCATTCACAAAAAAGTGGATTATTATTATTAACTAACCTGCATTAAAACAGAATGAAAGTAACATATTATTATGTTCAGCTGAAAATATTTCTACTGAACATAACTTTAGGTTGACTCAGTCGAAGGTATATTCCCTTTATGCATCCTCCTGCCACTCTAACTGAGGTGTAAACCACCAGGTCCAGGTAAGTTGGCAACATTGAAGCTCATAATATTAAAATAATGGAGCATAAATAGTGTTGAGTTGAACTCTCATTCAGCTTGAGGTTAAAAGTTAAATGTCATCCTGCAGAAGGAACAAGGTTTTAGTTTTATGGACATTCAAATTTTATTTAGGCATCAGGACTGTTTAAATATATTCACATCAGGCACATTGTGACAGTATTTTTGTAGAAAGCGTATTTAAAAACAGTTGTAGTTTAAGTACACATCCAGCAGCAAGCACCACCTGGAGAGTGCATTTTTCACTCTTCTCTTACCTCTGGTTTGCTCTTTTCCTACTTCTCAGGTGAGTCTTAATTCTACCGTATAAATCGTCTATATTTAAAGTAATTTCTATTAAAATCTTAATATAATAATTTATAATGTAACACGTGAGTGACAATTCTTGTTCGCTATATGAAGCACTTTCAGCATGACTACATAAAATACAGAGTCCATGTTGTTCACTAAGGTCAACATCCTATGTCATTTTATGTAAATGTCACCATTAACGTGCTGTAATGTGGCTATTTTCTTTTCATACAGTACAACATTCTTCTGGCAAATGCAGCCATGTGTGATTATGAAAAGACTTAATGTCAACATTATATCCAGTGAAATGTTTTCTGGCCTGCAGGCAATGATTTGGAGAGAAATGGATACTGTGTTAGACCAACCACACACTCCTGGGAGATGCAAATAAGAGGAAGATCATGGCAATGCATGTAATAACGGACCACAGTGAAGGTGGTTTGGAAACACATCTCCATAGTTGGTAGTCACTCAAATATATACAGTTTGACAGTCATTAATCAGGACATTTGGGTGGTGATCTATATATAGATTTTTTTTTATGAAATTCTTTTTACTTGACGCATTGATGATGATTTTATCCCATGCAAGAGCTACAAGCTGTTATGTTGCATTGCACTGTGATCATTTTAAAAAATGTATTGGATTTTCAAGGCAGCAATACCATTAAAAACAGTAGCTGTTGAATCTGGGTCAGTGATTGAGGTGAAGTCAGTAGAGGTTACTGCAGAAGACCTGGGGGCAGCGGTTGCATTAAGTTGGTGGGACACTTGGATGAAGTGACTTTATGTAATGTAGCTTCAGTCTGCATCTGTTCAGTCTGTTCAGAGTTGAACATCCGTGTTACCATGTGTTTTCTAACAAATCTGATATCCAGTGACTGGATGTGTCCAATGAGAACTGCAGAGTGGAAAATGTCATTTTGTTTGTTTGTTTTGCGTTCTAATCTTGGTGCATGCAAGCTAAAAAATGTGACATGAAAGATTATTCACTCATTTCAGAGCTATATGAGATATTTATTAGGAGTGTAACTGATCTGAAACTGAGACCTAAACCACAATCCAAACATCCACGGTCTTGTGTTGCCACCCTGTTCCAACCTCTTCTGGAATTTGCCTCCTGCATATTAATCCCTGAAGCATGCAATTTATATTCAAAATACCAGAAATCAGATATTTCCTCTGTTGTTGTCATAAGAGGACCTAACACTTGACTTTGTGTGTGGGCTTTATGTTAAGAAAATAACGCTGTGTCTGTGTAGACGCGTAGCATGAGCTGCCTGTCACTGCAGCAGCTGCGGTGTGCTGTGTTTGAAGCATTCATGCACAGTAGGCCATCCGGGTTTTGGAAACGCTCAGTGCCCAATAGTATACAACCCTCAACCTGACACCTCTCTGAAATCACTTTCCCCAGTGTGGAAAAAAATAATAAAGGTATGAACCTAACTGTGGATTTGGAAAATTTTTACACCCCTAGTATTTGTAGTGAATTTGCATAACATGCCTTAACAGTGACATAGTGCCGTGCTGGGATGTAATTATACATTTACTTCTACTACTTTACTCTGCTTACACACACAGTTTATGGTTACATCAGTTACTTTTCAGATTAGGTTTTTACAAAACATTAATAAATAAAAAATGTCTAGAACCAGTGCCTCTTATCCAGTTGGACATCTAAACCTTGTTGAGGTCCCTTGTCACATTGCAGTTTTTATAGCTTCTAGTATAGTTGCTTTTACTTCAGTCTGACTGTCCAAACCCTGTTTTACCGTCTTTCATTGGAGACCTTAATCCTCATCCTCCTGTCTCCTGTCTCCTTACCGCTACAAACACTTAATGTAGGTACTTCAATGAACCACTGCAACCAACATTGGCCTCTGTTCATACAGCATAAACAGTATGACTGTGATTGAAGGGTCGAGCTACAGAGACGAGAGAGGGAGAGAGATGTATGGCCAAAAGAAGAAAAAGACAGAGAACCGGAGCGAAGGAGAGACACAGAGAATATCTATAACATTGACAGATTATTTATTGTGCTGTTACTTTTCAGCAGCAGCTTACCATTGCCAATCTACACAAAAGATGCATACCAGCAATGGCAGTTGGGTTTAGAGTTTTCAGTAATGCACCACTGAGGATTGTAGACCTCATAGTTGAGTTTTACATAGGTTGTCAACCTTTAACCACTGTACATTTAAAACAGGAAGCAACATTTAAAGGCCAGTCAGTTCCTTGGAAATGAGAGTTAAGTTGCACAATCATGGCTAATAAAATCCAACAGACTTTAAGTAGGAAAAGCAGATTAGAGTTTGATGAGGGCTGTGCAATACTTTGAGTAAAATCTGAGGGTGTATTCGATTTTCCAAACGGCCAGAAACACCTGTTTTTCTTTCCACATAAGATAAAACTTTTTAAATCTGTTCTGTGTCTTAGTCAGTTTTATCCCATTTGCCATTCTTCCTTCTTTTTACTTTCTCTGCGGTCTCTTCCTAATTCTCTTTCCATGGGGGACGAATTGTTAAAAACAACAAAGTAGTTGAAGCTCCATTACTGCAAACCCCTGAGCCTCAACTTTATCACTATAACACCCTAAAAACTTTAATCCCTTGACTGCAAACTTCTTGCAGGTCAATCAGTGTCACGGCTACAGATACAAGGCTTTGGTCAGGGTTGAATTAATCCAGTTACTGGCTTCAGCCACAAGCCTAGCCTGAGCTGTCAACTTCCAGCGCCGCAGCTGCCTGCCTCCCAGCCTGCTGTTCAGGGACAACGGCAGCACAGAGGAGGAGGCCAAGTGAAGAAAAGAAGATATGAGGAGAAAGTCGAACTCTTGCTTTACCACTCAAGCTTCCCAGCTTTTTTCTGTTAAGAAAGTAAGCAAAGAAAACATTCAATACAGTAAACTTTTACCTGTTGCAGCCTGCAGTAAGTTCTGGATAGAGAAAAGCAGCGTGTTTGTTGTCTGCACAGCTGATCTGTGTCAAAACCTGCAGAAGATTCCAGAAGATTTTGAATTTATATTAAACAGGTAGATCACAGGGATGGGTCACATCTTCATGGCAACAACAAGACAAGTTAAAAAGATACGGGGTTAGTTTAGTTTTAGAAATAAAATGTTTTATTGATTGTCCAGGGTCTTGGCTTTATTATTCACATCAGACATCAGTTTAGTTTGCTTTTTAAATCCCCACTGAAGGAAGACGATGTGCATACAGAATTCATGATGATAGGAATGTGAGTTTCTGAGGGCTGCGTGACCTCTAAGGTCAACACCAAGCGCTCGTGATGCTAGTTCTGTTTTAGGGTGGATTTTCCCTGCAAACACCAGTGTGCAGCCAAAACAAACTCCTGCTGATGGTTTGCCTCTTGCCTCCGGCCTCCCTGGCCTGCTTCTAGACAGCAGCTGAGGGACCCTTACTGCTCAGAGGGAGGAGCGGAGGAGTCCTCCAGCCCTCCCACCAGCTATAAGACGAGAGGCAGACGGAAACACTCAGACAGCAAGCACACGTGGAGCAAAGAGGCAAAGACGGAGAAGGACGAGAGAGAGAGAGAGCAAGCGAGAGTGAAACCGCTGCCTGGGAGTAGTTTTAGCTACCCAAATCGAAGCAGACAATTATAGAAACAAAGCAGCTGAGAGAAGAAAAAGAAGACAAATCAGCAACCTCTTGACATCAACATGCCATACAAGTTTTATTTCCATAGGATTAAATGAAAGAGGACCTGACCTTTGGGATGTGAAGTGTTTTTGTACAAACCAAGAGAGAAAAACAAGAGGGACCTGCAAACTGTGACACAGCAGCTCAGAAGTCAAGTTCTCGAATGCTGACTTAGGATCAACCTGCTCATCTGGTAAACCAAACCTAACCCAGCACCCAAGGACTACATCTGACTGATCACCTGGCTTTACACATTTTTCAAAGAAGAGTGGTGGACCCCTTTAGTCGACGACATTAACAGCAAGCAGCTTTCAGTCCCAAGTTTGTCAACAGTTGAACCTCAACTTGTTGGATTGCCCAGTAGCTGTCAAATCATTGTTGTGGTGAAGATGACATTTGCCATGCTGCGCACGGCCCCTCCTGCAGGGCGCTTCTTGTACGGCGACATCGCACTTCTCTCTGAAGATGATGATGACAATGGCAGCGAGGGGTCGGGCTCAGAAGAGCGAACCTCCAAGTCCTCCAACTCTGCTGCCTTCCGCCTGTCCTCTTCGTCCCCATCTGCCTTTCACATCAAGGTGAACAGGAAGAGGAAGCTGTGTGGAGGAGGAGGTGATGATAGAGTAGGTGATGTGGGCATGGCAGCGAGGCTCGGCCCTACAGATACTTCTCCTCCCGTGCACCAGAGGACTGCAGCCAACGCGCGGGAGCGAGATCGCACTAATTCTGTCAACACAGCATTCACAGCTCTCCGAACACTCATCCCCACCGAGCCTGCAGACAGGTACAGAGCAGCATGACTCAAACTGTGTCATGACATTTGGTCTGATGCACAAATAAGTGAAGAATGAAAAATAAGACAAAAGCTGTCAGTGATCCAGCACTAGGAAGCACAGATAGATCATTTGGGACAGACTTGTAATGGTATTGAGTCACCACTGCAATAAATTACATTTTTTCTCCTGTAATAGTGTTTCATAAAGCTACTTCAAACATTAATGGAGAACAAATATTTTGTAGTATTATCAATGTCTAGTCGCTCTGCATGTTTTGAACCTTCACTGTATAAAACGTTTACCAAAGCAATGCCAGTGCAACTCAACTTTAAAACGTTTTTCTTTTTTAATATCATGAATCTTTTCCTGTTTTGTTGATTAGGAAGCTGTCGAAGATCGAGACGCTACGTTTGGCCAGCAGCTACATCAGCCATCTGGGGAACGTCTTGCTCCTGGGCGAAGGGCTTCATGATGGACAGCCGTGCCATGCCCCCTCACCACCATTCTTCCATGTTAGCTCCTCCCCCAACCGGGGATCTGACCAATCAACTCAGCCAAAGCACATCTGTACTTTCTGCCTCAGCAACCAGAGGAAAATGGTGAGCAGACAAATATAAGTCCATAGAATAAAGTAGAGAAATAAGTGAAGACGTCAAAAACGGTGTGTATAGTAAGCTCTTCAATAAAACGATGTAATCAACACTTGGCAAATGGTATTAAATGGCAGGAAAACAAAGCTTTTGGCACTTTGTTTTTAATCTACACGGCATTATAAATGTATTTCTTTATCACTTAAACATTTTTTGAGAATTCAAAAGATATAAATTGTGCTGAAGCGTCATTTGGGAAACTGCTGTGGTTTATGGTCAGTTTGATGTTTGAAGCTGACCTGAGATCACTGACCGCGCCTGTAAACCTGATTGGCCCTGAGGGATTTTTAAAAGCAGAACCTCTTTAAAGTCCTCTTCTGGGGTAAAGGACTGTGCATTATTATACTGCTGGGGTTTCCTTTAATTTGAGCAGGTGGCTTGAAAAGTCAAGGTGGTTTCTGAACTGACAGGACAGTTCAGTGAATAGAAGTGATTGTTTTTCTATCAGAGGGGTTAAGAGAGGGTAACTGCGAGAAAATGCACATAACTGCGGCATAAAAAAAAACAAAAAACAAAAAACAACATCTAACTCCAACTGGGATGTTTTTTTCTTTCCCCTTTTAAGAATATGAATTTAAAGTTTACAAGGGTATTTATGCAGCGGGTCAGATTTATGACCGGGAACCCATGAAATTCATCCAAAGCCATGTGTATAATTTCAAGAATGTATTGACGTCAGCCTGAATGCAGGCTTTTAATCATAAGTCCTGAAAAACTGACCTAAGATACAGAGATTGGTAACGGGCAATGGCTTTGTTCCACTGAAACTAGATGCCATAAAATTAAAAACAGGTATGTTGTAGCATTGTTACTTTTAAAGAATTATCATATTAGGTTTAAACACAACAAATCAGGGAAAAAATCATTTTGTGAATGCAGCAAAAAAACAATTCTTTGTGTACTGATAAAGCCACAAACTGATTTCTGGTTTCAGTTGTAGGGATTTGATTTTTTTTTTCCAGCTCACCTCTTCCACTTTTTCTCCACTGTTGCACCTTAATATACAGAAAAACGAGGACTCCATCCAGTGCAAGTTTCAACTCACGTTTGATTGATTCGGCACAGGAAACAGACATAATCAAGAACATTCTCAGCTTAGGGAAGCCAACAGTCTGATGAGATACTGTATAACAGTGAATGAGGAATTGACATCAGCTGATTGAAATCAAAACGTATATGCCTCCCGCTCCTTCAGCACACACCACAGAGGATGATAGAGAGGTGACGTCCACTCAGCTTTCCCCCCTCTAACCTATAGCCGCTGCCCATTTAGCAGGATTTATGGGTAAGGAGCTGACATCTGGCAGACTCCCCCGTTACCCCAGCAGTGTGTGAAAGTTAATACCCTCCTCAGTGTCTAAACCCAGAGACCCTTTAGCTTGGGGATAACCTGAGTCTCAGCAGTGTGTGTCTCCCCCTCCCTGCTGCCTCCCCTCTGAACCTCTGTAAGTGAAAGCCTATATGTCCTTGGTGTCTAAACCCAGACACCTTCATCTGTGAGATAACCAGGCTGAAACCTGTCTCCTTTTCTTTTAGCTTCTGGTGGCCTTTCCTCGTTATTCTCTTATTTACCCTCAAACGCTTTCAGTTTCTCCTCCTCAGCTTATACCAAAGGTTCTTCTTGCACCCTTCCCCCCCCCACCCCTATCTCTCCCTCAGGTCTCTGTGTATCGATCAGCCTGGTAGAAGTCAGGGCTGTCAGTAGGAGCTGTGTAATACTATCTGCTGCTGTCAACTCACTGCTGCAGATGCATGACTGACCTGTAAATGCATGCTGGGTAGAAAACAATTTAGAAGCCCTCTCGTGAAAACACAGACACGTTGACTACATCTGTGTTACTCGCTGTCAATCACACTGTGCTGTTTCACATTAACTCAAGTGAGGGTCCCACTAGTTGTGTGCCAGGTTACTTCTGCTGTTTTTCGTGAATCGCGCTGATGAGGTGAACCCAGGTGAAAGTCATTATATTTTCATCATCGCTTTATTGACTTCCACGTCCACATCAATCATGTATGAGAAGAAAGAAAAACAAAATGTAATTATAAAGCTACATTTATGTGCATTTAGTGTGTGTATGTAAGTGTTTCACAACATAAAAGTACATATATTGATAACAAATGCCACAACACACATAGATCTTTATATATATATATATATATTAGATTTTTCTACAGGTTGCTGTAGTTTGTAGCAAATACAGTAATATTCAAATATATGCACATGGTGAATTTGTGGATCAACATTTGGTACATTTGAGTTTTTACAGCAGCAGTAAAAACCAAACCGCTAGAAGTGATTTAGCTTTTTAAGACGTTCATCAACAAGAAAAACTGAGTTTAAAAGGTTTTAATGTTTCTCCATAGTGGTAATATATGGTGAAAGAAATCCCACAGTCCAACTGTATTGCAGTTGTGCTCATGTTGTTGCCTCTGTAAATGAACATCACATTGATATTATTACCTTGACAATAATTTTAAGAGAAAAATGGGGAAGTCTAGATTCACCAGGCGTTTAAGTGGTTAACTGTGATTGGCAGAACCTGAGAGCATTTCAGTTCCCCTGGAAAAGTGCATTTAAGTGGGCTAAAGGGCAGAGTCAGTGCTGGTGATTACAGAGAGAAACGATTGTGAAGGTAAATCGAGACTTTGTGTCCTGAGTGCTCTCTTTGTATGTTTTTATGGTCATTGAGGTTCATCACAGCTGTCAGGTCTGCTTAGACCAGCTGCTTCAATTACACTTGTTTCCAATGTGGGAGAGGGTGAAAGTGAGAAAAGTATACGCTCATTTCCTCTTATTATGTGTGTATCCAGTATAACTGTTTCAAACGGAGCAGCCTTGTTAGTGACGACAACTGCACAGAGAGTGCTGAACTACTGCATAGTACACACAGTATTTATTGAAATACTCATGGGATTTCTTTATCTATGTGACCTTATTTGCTTTGAAGATATTCAAAATATCTTGGTGGAATGCTTTTCTAGATGGTGAATGTGAATGTGTACACATTTTTTTTTAAGAAAACTATTTTTCCCTTATCTATCTAATCTAGAAGATCAGTTTTTAAGCACTTGACTAAAACTCGGTTTGCTTGAAACACATAGGATATATACTGTAGTTGGCTTATTCAGCTGTACTGAATCAGTCATGTAGTGCGACATACTGCAGGGAATGTCATTTACTTTGTATTTTTTGAACAGACGGTCGGCTACAGTATACGACAAGCATCCACATACATCACGTTGACTTTTGACTCTTCATAAAAAACAGTTGTGGGGTGGAGCACCAGCAGTTTGGCATGGACAAACTGGAGTGCAGCCCTCACATACTGGTGCCTTTGATATATGCAGTAAAAAAGGGATGCTCCTGATGGATACATCTGTAAATGAGATGTACATGGCTGAGGATAGAGGATTGAGGTGAGCTTAGGGCTGCTTAAATCCCCATGCTGTCTAGGTGATTGATGCAGAGATCCTGTGTTAGGCCTCTCTGCCTCTGCTGATCAGTGCAACTGTCAGGTGCCTATAGCAGTAATACCGCACAATCGCAGCCTCTTAAAATATCAACTCACTGTTATCTAGAGGCTAGAAGGAGCTCGTTTAAGGCACCTTCATTGAATGTTGAAATGATACTGAGATCGTGTGCAGCCGGCTCTTTCAGTAACAGTAGTAATGCTGAACCTTTTTTCTTTTAAACTTGGCACATTTTCCAGTATTTGATGAATAAAAAAGAGAATTTATATGTTTGGAAACAAAATAAAAACTTCTACTATGATACTTATTGCGTGGTTGCTGTAAAAAGACCATTGTCCCTTTGAGACAGTTTATTTTAGTTGACTTTACAAGTATTTTAAGGCACGATCCTGATGTAATTTCAACTTGAAGGAATTTGATTTATTTGGAATTTTCTATAAATGAAAAAGAAATGTGAAAATTTAGTGGGACAGCAAACCTAACAAATGATGTATACTCCCCCTAATATCACAAACAGTTTTAATTTACATCTGAGCTGCTGTAAAACTTTTATATGTGATGATTTTTGTGGGTGGCTGGAAAGCAGGGTGGATGAAAAGACAGTGGTACTAAAACTGCACTGTGCAAGTGGAACGGACTTATCTCTTGTGTGTGTGTGTGTGTGTGTGTGTGTGTGTGTGCGTCCAAGAGAGAGAGAAAGAGAAAGTGCATATGTATGTGTGTGTTTGTATGAGACTTATGTGAGTGACAGATTGAGTGAAATTGTGTACGTCTTTGCACATATAGTACAGTATGCACACACACACACGCACACACACACACACACACACACACACACACACACACACACACACACACACATATACATACATACGCAGACACACAGGCTGGCTGGCTCTCTGTGTCTGGAAGTCATTGGCAGTGCAGAGCAGAGCAACAAATGAGCTAATTGTTCTGCAAATGATTTATCCTCTGCGGAGGCCTGTACAGCCAGTGTTTAATTCAGCTGCTGCTATTAGAAACACATTGACGTTGGGCTTTGATGGTGATGTTAAAGAAGCCTGGAAACCACTCTCTGTGAAACGCCCTCCCTGCTCACCCACACGCACTCACACCTACACAAATGACAGACATGCACACACTCTGTCGGGCATGCACGACCACAGGAGTGACTGTCACACGTACAGTGCACCACACTCACAGACTTTTATCAGAAGCGTTTTACGCTACTCCTTCTATTTTTTTCTTGTCCTTTCAGCCAGACGGCAGTTCATTGCTGCTTTCTAGACACCCAAAAAACCTCATATATGATTACTCAGTTAAAGAGCCCTGGACGACGACTATGCTTTCAACACTTTCTAAACTAATGGTGTGCAGGAAGTTGTGGAAACAGAGACGGCGAAGGAGAGAAAGCGAGAGAGAGAAATAGCCAACAACTCAGCAGGATAATCAACTTAGCTATTTATCCTCCAGTTTGGACAGTTGGTTTTCGAATGTGCCGAAACTACGCTTTGCTTCTTTATAGAGATCAAATGAAGCATGCACCTTAAAGAGGGCTTAAATGCATGGATAGAACATGTGCAAGAGCACATTATTGGCTGTGGTTTTTACAGTCATTTGGATATTAGTCTGTTTTCAGTGGAAAAAAGCATTGCGTCACTTGTGTGCATGAAGTAGATGTTTCAAGGTCATAGATGAAAACTAAATTACCCTCATTTACTGATAATGCTGGTGTTGACTTGGAGTTAATGTTTTGTGTCTCATGACCAAGAGCTTTGCCTGTTTGTTTCTCTTTTCAAACTATGCTGCTAAGGTGCACTGAAGGTGGCTAAAATGCTGCAGGCAAATATATTCTTACCCACGTTTGGTGTGTGTCAGTGTGTGTGTGTGTGTGTGTGTGTGTGTGTGAGGCTGGCTTTCTGTATGACTGTGTGCCTTCATGCATGAACCTGTCTGCATATTCTCAGCACAGATGGAAGCGGTTAAAACCTAATTCAAGACCAACAGAAGAAGTCGGGTCAGATAACTAACAAAATCTATTAGCAAAACTATCATTCTGTTGTCCTTTGGTCTTCAGGGAGAAGGTTGCTCACAGAGCAAATTAAAACAAAAGTACAGAAAGCTGAGCCGTGCAATGAGCAAATCTAAAAAAAATCCACAAGCAGAAAAGTGCGTTTAAATTGAGCCGTTTCATAAAACAGTAACTACTAAGGCTAATGACATATTGGCTTTTGCAGGGTGCACATCACAGTGCTGATGACAAAGTGATGGTTAGTGCGTAATGTAGCAGAATTAAGTCAGCTGAGACCAGTGAAAATGAAGTTGGGCTTGTGCTGCCATCATAACAGATGATTAAAATTTGGGAATAATTAAATACATGTGTGGTCGCATGGTGTGAACTACATTTGATTAGGCAATCTAAGATAAATCAAGTGTTTTCTGCAGCCATCAGGATGCTTGTTAGCAAACCACAGTGAACATGGAGTACGTGTCTGATGTATCCAAGCCACATAATGGCAGACTGTGGCTTATTTGGTGTTAGTTAGCTTAATTTAAATGCCTGATGTTATTCATTGCACCATTTTGATGTATGTCTGTGATCTTCTAAAACCACGGCCGTTTATGAGGATAATTACAACTTCTATTAGCCGCTCCAGGCACTGATGCACATTCACATATTTTCACTTGATAAACTAAAAAGGGATATTACCAGTTTTCATTTCATGGTTGAATACCAATCTCCTTATACGATTGTCAGGCCGGTACCCAAGTGGAATTATTTTTTCCAACCAGTCATTCCTCTCCTCGTGCAGCCAGGAACTAAATGAGATGTTTGTATTTGATGGTTTAACCCAAGAGAAAAGACAGAGAGGGTGCATGGAAAACCCACTGTTATAACAGCCAGACTGAGCTTTGGAAGAGCTGTATTAAAGAGTGTGTTCACTAGATTCCCTTTAAAGCAGAGGCAGACTGCTTTCACTTTGATAAAACAATAATATTGTTCCACTATGGAAATATCATCATATCGTATTTAAAGTAAACATCATCAGGTAATCATATTAGTGTCGGACAAATCACCCCCCGGGGAAGTTAGCGTCTGTGCGTATGTGTGTGTAGGTGTTTGGAGAGAAAAGGAGAGAGCTGAGATGTCATCCGACCATGCCCTATTAGTCTTCAGAGATTGTTTTGACTACCAGGCCGGCCTTAACGCCCCCTCCTCATGTGTGGACTGACCCAGCTTCTCTCCAGCTTCACCAGTCACAGCTGTGCTTCCTGAGCTATCGCTGAGCACTCACAGTGAGATGTGGGATGATTTCATGGTAATTTCATGTAATTTGGTAAATCATCCAATTGTCGTGAGCAGTTTTTGAACAAAAGTTTTCATGTACCCGCTTTCCTTAACCACCATTAAGCACTTTTATTTCCATTTATAAATACCTACAATTTTCCACAAGGACTTCCAACAAGCAGCATCGAGTCTGGTTGCAGTTGTGTCTTCCAGCTGTTGGTTTTGTAGTTTGTGTTAGTGGAAAGCACAATGACAGCAACGTTATACTAAGGCCAGAACCTTTCCGGGCTTTGTTTGTTTTGTTTGTTTATCTATTTGTTCATATCTAGACAATTCCATGCACAGGTCATCAGCTCCCTACATTCACCTGTTCTTCATTGCCTGATTGCAAGCTCCTGGATAGTAACTGCTGAGGTGATTTGAGTGTGCTCTGTGCATTTTTATGCTCTTTTTATATCTTGTGCGTCACTTACTTTATGTATTTGCTACAATCCATGTGCTGTTGCAGGAGCAGCCAGATACATTAACAATCCTCACTACTTTTATTAAGTCTAGACAATATTGCAAAATACTTTAGGTGAAAATAAACATGTGGACCATGTTTGTCAAGGGTCAACACACCATGTAATAAAACATTGTTATTACTAAATATTTGTGACACAACACGTTTTCTATTCTTTGATAAAGTTTGTTTCTATATGTATATATTTAAATTATTAAAATATCGTTTAGATAAAGCTGCAGTGATTCTGCACTTTCAAAATCTAACATCCAAGAAGAATAAGAGAAAAACCACCAAACAATAAAATATAAGCCAAAAAACAGTATGATGGTGATAGTGTATGTCTAGATAATAGCAATCTAATAATGATCCTCCGTTCTCAATCCAGCTGGAGGAAGAATTGACAGTAATAGTTCCTGTGTCGCCCCACTTTCACCTCAATCAGTGGGAGGACTGATTCCTGTCCAAATCCTATGATCTCACTCCCTGATTACTGGCTGATACCCTTCCAAACACCTACCCACCTTTGTTGATGTCAGTCAGACGGATTTTTCCGAACACCTACACCTTGTGCATGGTCTGAGAGGAAATGTGTAACAGGTGTTCGGCTGATGAGAGGAAAGCGAGGGGGGCGGCTGAGAGAGTCGATACAGTATGAGAGGGGGAGAGAAAAGTCACGAGAGAATAGGAGCATGGGGAAGTAGCAGTCTTATACCCCCACATGAAATTGGCCCCTTGTCTTTTGCAGATAGATACAAAGAGGAATTAAATATTACCATCTATGTGTTAATCTATTAAGTATTTACCAAGACATGCATGACATGAGTTGTGTATTCACTAAAATCCCCTGACTGTTGCTTGAAAAGCCGGGTAGATGGCCTGAGAAGTGAGCTGAGCAGAGGTTAGGTGAGGAGGGAAAATGTGATGTTATTTTCCTGGCCTGATAGAGAGAGTCCCCTTAACAGCCAGGAAATCAACGCTCCTCTGTTCTGATACCACATATAAATGAAAAGCATATCATCATGCAGGATTGAAACAAATACTTACAAATACTGATGCATGATACCGTACAGAATGTGAAGGCGCGTACTGTTCCTTTAAAAGTATTTCAGTGTTGAATCCATAATGATCGAGGTTTTTTTTTAATTTCTCTGTTGCAGAACAAAGACAGGGACAGGAAGACGGCTATCAGAAGCTAACGACGAGGACACAGACCACATGGATAAAGTGCTCAATGGCAGCACTTTCAGTGATTTTACAGTTCCTGCAACTTGAGGACGCATCATGCTTGTGATGCATTACGAAGACATCTGAAGGACTTCCACAGCACTTCCAGGGCTTTTCAAGGAACTTTACTTTTTGTTGACTTCAGTATCATTTTACAAGAACTTTTATTTTCTTACATTTTGGGAGTGCTTTCAAATTTAAGCCACTTTTCAACAGTACTTTTATAGGGCTTTGACATTCGTATTAACACCACGAAGAACCTTTCAGCAACACTTTTCAGAGACGTTACTGTATCGTTCAAAGACTCAGTGGCTCTTTGTTCAGAGTCTGAGGAACTAAAGGCACATGATCAAAAACACCCATGGAAGACAAAATTGTATTCATCAAAAGCTGTGTGTTATTAATGTGTAAACTGAAATATAAATGTATATTTATGTAACATAACATTATATAATGAAACTATGTTATTTAACAGGCATATGGCATTCATGAAAAACAATGAGGAGGTACAAAACATTGACTCACACAGTTTGTGGCGTCACAGAAAACATGCTGGACCTTTTGTGGCATTGGTTATTTCTAATAATCATTTCTGAACGTATCTTAATGCTGGAAAATAACACAAGATGACCAATAAATTTTTTGTGTATCTGAAGGGAGATTTCATTCACATGTCAGTGGGATTTCGAGAAGCTTGTGCTCTCAAATTCTCCTCGGTTCCAACCAATAAACATTAGGAAAGTTTCCACTGTGAAGCTATCCTTTGCCGTGGAGATATTTTAATACCAAATGGTGGTTTTATCGTACGTTTGCTCATTCAGGCAGTTAGGGGAGTGATGATTTTGTTTCAAATAAATCCTCTGACCAAAGAAGCGTTACAGCAGGTCTCACAATGACTACACCTGTGCCTCAAATCATCCTAATTTTTGCTCGTAGCTTTGGCTCTATCTCTCTCTCTTTCTTTTTCTCTCGCACACTCCGTATTTCTTGCTTTCTTTCTTTTCTTCTGGGAAAGGAAGATTAGAGCAGACAGAGGAGGGCAAAAGATGGGGCGGACGAGAGGGGTTTGAGGAGCAGAGGAAAAAGGCAGAGGGAGAAAAAAGGAGGGGGCAGAATTGAATCTGCAGGTATGACTACTTGGACATCTGCTTGTGTCCCCTTGCTGTCCTCTTCCTTACCTTTCCACATGCTCTCTCTCTCTCTCTTGCTTTTCCTCTTCCTTCCTTTTCCCTGGAGTGCCACAGGCCAGCGTCTGGTTGGTGATGGTTTTCCAGCGTGTTTAGCCACACACTCTCTCTATATGTCTTTTTTTTATCTTGTTATCTTTCCTCTTTTTCCTCCACTAAATATGTCCACTACCTTCATAGATAATAATCAGGGCATCAGCAACGTGTCCTTCTGTTTAGTAAAAAGTTTTTTTTTGTTTTTTTGTCTTTAGAATGAGCAACAATAGCACTGTCTTCACATTTTTATAATAGGTAAAAACTGGTTTCATATAGCTCCAGTCGATGCAGTTGTTCCATACCCATCTGCTTTAGCAGCAAACGTTTAGAAATGAAAACCAAACCTGCACCTACTGGAAATTTAGCTTTTTGTGGCTAGTCTCCTCATAGTTATCATGGATTTTAGTACTAAAACTCATTCAGAAAACTGCATTCTATGCTGAATCTATAGCGTCTTAATTCAGCACTTTAAATCCACATAACAGCAGCATTTCTCAAGCTATTTTCCACCATTAAGTAAGATGTAAATGAGCCATTTCTTTAATGGAGGCTAGCCCCTGTGCTGCACCGGTTTGGTGTTTCCAAATTATTTTTTAACAATGCTAACAAGCTGTTTCTGCTACAGAGGTGCCAATTATGGAGTTTTTTCCTTCAATGTGACAAGTGCCTGGTGAAGAAAAACAACCAACAAAAATACAGACGTCAAACCCTGCCAAAGCAGCGTTTTAAGTGGACGCCTCAGTGAAAAACAAAGCTGATTTATTGTGTGTGTAATCTCACAAACAGCCCAAAACCATAAACAGCACTAAATTCCAAATACTTAATGTGTCCCTGAGAAGGCTCTCTTTTATGATATATGTCACAAAGGTGAAGAAAGGAGGAGGGGGGGGGAGTAGATTTAAATTTGGGACAATTTAAAGAAAAATATAGTTTCATGCTTCACACTGCAGCAAATAATGAACTAAAGATAGATGCAAAATCCTTCTTGGAAAAACACTTATACCAAGGAAAATGCAGTTCTAGCATATTATGCTTCAAATGTCCTTTAAACCCAAGTGCCAGGGCTGTTTTTTCTCCCTAAACGTAAGTCTGGGAAACAAAAGACTAAATGTCAGGGCACAGTCTCAGTGTAAGTGGTCCCTACTGCTCTCTAGTTCCTGAAACAAAGATTTAAAAAGCGCTGCACGTCTTGTTTAAAAGATCTTAGATCTATTTTGAGCCAATGAGACATAGATAATCTTACTGTTGAAGGTTTTTTAAAAGGAAGCAATAGCTTTGAAAAAAGTGCTGTGTGTCTAGCATGTCCTAATGACTTCTGGTCCAGCTAGTCTGAGAGCCTGATCTCTCTAGCAGGCCGTCTGTCTGAGCAGTGGAGAGGGGAAAAAGGAACTGGTTCCTCCCACACAGACCAGATCAGATTCCCCCCTACGCCTACACACTCACAGTTTAGCACACACACAGATGACCATTTACACACCCGTACACCAATGAACTTGCATATGCACAACTAGATGGAAGTACAGTGTGCATGCGTGTGCATTGCACGCACACTAAGCAGAAGGATCTGTGATATAACTTAGCTGTCTAATGATCTCTGCATTTTACATTGATGAAAACAGATCAGCTGAGAGGGCAGGCTGCTGTGGCGTACTTATGTGGGCGGTTTTGGACCAAGGTGAACTGGAGGTTGGACGATCGACTGACTCTTATTATCAATATAATGGTCTCTGACGAAGATGTCCCCATGGAAATTTGGCATGTGAATACCGATAGCTGAAATAATAAAAAGGAGTTTTTGTCCTGGTGGGTGCCAGTGCCAGAGCAGCAGGGGGACAAAGCCGGAAACATAGATAAATTAAGCATATTGGGAATTTAGTTGGAAAATGGTTGTGCGTATTCTATTTGAAAACTTCTAAACAAAACAGGTATCACATATAAA
The DNA here is from genome assembly GCF_900324465.2 of Anabas testudineus. Classification (NCBI taxonomy): domain Eukaryota; kingdom Metazoa; phylum Chordata; class Actinopteri; order Anabantiformes; family Anabantidae; genus Anabas; species Anabas testudineus. The sequence continues at coordinate 17,779,393 of NC_046625.1, read as the reverse complement.
CCTGGTGGTTTCTGGTGAGAACAATAACAATAGCTTACTAGCAAGTTAAATTTCCACTTTTTCTGAAGGTAATTTGATTTTCACTGAATCTATTCTGCAGCAACTGATCCCGGTGCCTGGTTCCCATCTTTACTCAATTAACAGAATAACTATAAATATTGATAATATATTAAAGCCTGGGAGGCATTGGGAATAAAATTTCTGACAACATGCTGATTTCTTCCCTTAAAAATATTGACTTTTATAGGATTTTCTTTCAGCACCTATTGTTTATTGCATTGTTTGCTTGCATTAGCTGTTCTTTACTTTAATGTCACTGAGAAACAGCTATGAAAAAGCAGAAATTTGAACTTTGCCCAGCTGACACGGCAACGTTAGTACTGATTTATCATGATAGTGGTAGAACAACAAATTAAATTTCAAATTCACACTGCATTTGGCTCTGCTTTGTGCCTTCTCCTGCAAAGAAACAAAACAAAAAAACACTGGCTCGCAGCAAAATGTTCCACTGTGTATCATTAATGCAGCACTTTTGCAAAAATATTGATAGTTCCTTGTTTAAATAGGTCACTCTAATTAAAAGTTGGGTTCCTAGTGACTGCTTGACCTCAGGATTGTTTGCCTTCACCGTGCTCCTCACTCTACAGACCAAGAAATAACTGAACAGGAAACTGAATGTAAAGCTTGTAATTGCTTTTACAAATAACAACCTTAAAAAAAAAAAAGCAGCTAGACAGGCTCTTGAAGCTTTTCTCAAAAACATAAATGAGTCATTTCTACATTTCTCAACTGTCATAACATGAGAATCAGTGAAGGAGACAGGAACACTTCCTGTTTCTTTTCCAATTCATCCATGTTTTTGTGCTCAGATGGTACCCAGCTGAATACGGTCTATTAATTAAAGATGGATAGGTAGCAGTGCTTTTCCTGAAGCATGACCTCCTGTTGACATTGGAGCTGAAGTTTCCTCTGGTGTCCTCTCCTGCTCTGTAGGCCTGTTGGCCAACTTCCTGCCTCCACTCGAACTGTCTCTATAAAACATAAAGAACAAAGATATAAAAAAGCATGGAGGAAAGAGTGAAATGCACCTTTAGGAACATTAGTCTTTCTTATCCAACTGGGACCTGAGCTACACAAACACACACACACATGCACGCACACACACACACAGTCACACACGGCAGGAGGCTAACTGCTCCAAGTGGGAGCTGTGCTGCTGAGGGCCGGATGAAAGGAAACACTAAAACTACAACGAGGGAAAGACAGGTGGCCAGTTTGGCAGGTCCACACGCTCACGCACACACAGTCTGACACCGATACACACACATATACATGTGTACACAAGCGCCTTCCTTCTCAAACCCCCTGTTGTGCACACCTGTGAAAGTGCCAAATCCTGGATTCTACCTAATGCAGCTCTCCTGCTCTCTTCCTACCTTCCCTTTTCTCTCTTCTCTCTCCTCTACAATGAATCTTTCTCTCTCTCTGACAGCTCCTCTGTGTAAACATTCCTCCTGTTAGCCAGTCGCCTGGTTCCCCTTTAATTAGTTGTTAAAAAGACATTTCCTGCTGAGGAGCATACCACCAAGGAAGCCTCTGTGACTGTACATGTGTGCTTTCTCCCAACAGGTACATGCAAATATTCGGTTATTCTTGTAAGATCACCAAGTGCTCATCACTGCTGTAAACATTCAGTCACCTGTATCTGCACGATCACGAACATCTAAATTAGAGAACAACGCTGGAGTGGAGGGCATTACAATGAAGCACTGTTACATTAGCAGACCATGAGGAGAAGAATCTCTCATCATCTGAAATGTCTGTTAGTCTTGCACAATGTTTTGTCGCCTGAAAACAACCCAAATGTTAAGGGGCCAGTTGTTTCTCTTCAGCTTGTCAGGCATCTTTTCATGTGCGGAAGCTTGTGGTTGAGCATGTTCAGGCCAGGTAACCAAAGCGAGCTGATGTTCTCTCGTGGGCTGAGGTTTTTTCCCCTATTGTTATTCCTCTGTTTGAATTCTCACAGTGACTGGTTTGACTCAGAATTAATATCTGTCGGAAAACCTGACCAAAAAGAGACCAAAACTACAAAGGGTCAAATGACAACTAGTGTCCTGCCCCATAAAACATTTAGAGTTGCCACTAATAGTTATTCAGTCTTCTCTCATAGAAGACTAATAAAATCTACAAACACTTACATTTAAGAAGCTGGAACAATAGGATTTTGGTGTTTTAGCTTAAAATGACATTAGAAAAAACTATAATTAACTAGGTCTACATGTTCCTACCAGTTTCCAAACACTAACAATGCTGTAAAACAGAAAGCAGCATTTTAAATGTTGAGAATATTTTAGATACACTGGAATATGATAATGTGTTAAAGAGATTTACATTTTACATAACAGCTCTGTGCTGTCAGCAGTGGAGAACAGGGCCAAGAACAGGCTCGGTGACCGCCAGCTGACAATCAGCAGAGACGAATGAAACCTTATCAAGCAAACGAAAAAAGATTCAGCAGCTGATACTGAGCTTTTCCACCTTTCCTGCTTTAAGTTGTCATCGATGAGAAACAGAGATCTGAGCTGGTGACAGATTGATATTGAGATTGAAACTGCGGGTGAAACACACCCTGGTGCTTATAGTAAGTTGCACGCACGCACGCACTGTGTTGCAAATGTTTCATCCTTTTACAGGTTGAATCACAAGACTCTTTATGTTTTACTAGCTATAAGGCAGTGTGCACAGATCTGAGTCCAACTCTGAGCATGTGCTTCCCTACGTGAAGTGAAAAACTCTGATTACTCTGAACACAGTTTTTAGACAAATTAAAACACACAAAAAAATGGAAATAACAGCTTTTATCCAACTGGTGTTCACAGCTCACATTAATAAAAAGATGGTTTTTGTGAGTGGAGGTTTGGGTGGGGTGAGGAGGAGGAGCAGGTACAGACTGCTGCAATCCTTTGCTGTTTTAAAAGAGAGAAAGAAAGAGATGGTAAGAATGAGAGAATTAGAGAAGAAGCCAAGCCTTCAGTCAGTAGCAGCTTGCCAGAGCGTTGCTTTGCTTCGCCAGGTCCCTGTGCTCTCTGCTCTGTCCTCTCCAATAAGACCCCTAGTTTAATGCTGGAAAATTCCCTCCAAGCTGTCAATCACCCTCTTTAATAAAAACAAAGTATAACATTGCGGTCTCACTCGCTCTCCGTTCCCCCTCGAGAATTCAAATGCAAGGTTTTGTCTGCGGAACTGTGAAAATCTCCTCTGCTTTTATTAGCAAAGCCCTGGTTCGACCGAAACTCTGGAAAAATCTGGCCGCTCTCCGTTGTGCGTCTCCCATCTGGACTACATTAAAGCCAACCACCTGGACCCAAACCAAACCTGAAATGAAACTGGGGGTATTACAGAAAATAACTCCGGGATCTGCCTGCACACACACAGATACATATCTTCTTTTATTCACTCACACACGCATTTGTGTGTGTGTGTGTGTGTGGGTGTGTGTGTTTGCTCCAGACACGGTTCATTCAGCCAATTGCTCTCGCTTTCTATTCTGTGCCTAATCAGATTTCCTTAAGGAAAACCAGCCTTAACCTGCGTGATGGGATCTGGTTTGACTGACTGGCTGGTTGAATGTGCTTTTTCTTTTCGTTTTCTCGATTGTTTGGTTAACTGACCAGCTGAGGGGTTAGTTGGGTGCTGACAAGCTGGCTAACGTGGCTGACAGAATGAGGGATTGGCTGGTTGACTGATGAGCGACACTAAGTGACTGACTGAGTGGCAGCTGGCATCGTACAGTATGTGTAAGATTAATGAACCCTTTCTTTTACCTGGTGAACCAAGAAGAACTCCTTCATATTATGGGTTTTGGCTCTGAGCGAATGGCACGTCCGTCGGCAGTCATGTTGTGTTAAGTCCATTAATCTTCTTTATTCATTTCCCAAAAAAAATAAAATAAAGTAAAGCAAACAAATATTATTAAAGCCAAAACTTGGTGTTGCAGAACTTTCTTTTTGGTCTAAAACTCTAAACCTATATTTTCTTTATTTTCAGCGAATTCCATAAAAAACTAAAACCAACAATGAATGTTTTAGCTCCACTGTAATTCAGAAACTACAGTACTAAAACACATCAATGAGCCCCACTGCTGCACTGGGTGACATATTTCTACCTCACTTTTTTCCTGCATGCCATCGCTTCTTTCTTGCAGAAGTCGCCTTCAGCGACTGTGAAATGTGATGGTCATTCTCAGCCTTTGGAGCTCTTTCATAAATGCTACTGTCATTTTTTTTTTCTTTTTGAGGAAAAACATCACGTCACTCAGTCACTGGTGTGTTGTATGTTTTTGAACAATGATGGAGGCCCATGGCACAGACGGGTAAGCTGAAATCATGATTTGAATTTCCAGACGTTTTAGTGAATAGAAGCAATTTATTTTTAGTGTCCTTTCATAGTATTTGTTCATAGTATTATACATACAGAACATGATTGGACGTACCCTTTAACATTGACACTGTCGTTTATTTTAATCCCGTTTTCACCAGCCTGCTGCTGCATAATGAACGCAGCACCAACTGTGACCCTGAAAACAATGCCCAACAAAAGCACAGTTTTCCCCCATTTGATTAATGTTTCCTAAAAACTACAATACCCAGCTGTTTAAACAAATTACTAAGACTTTTAAATGATATGAAACTATATATGTATGACCATTTTCAAAGGATTTACATCTTCAGAGGGAAATTGTTCCCTCTTGGCTTGGGGCCGAGAGCCACAGACAGACTGGAGAAGTCTGAAAGTATCAAGAGACTTTCTTGGTTTCTGGTCTTTTCATTTGATTTATTGACAGTGAGGAAAATATAAAACAACATCAGCCGTATACTGGATTCTTCTATGTAGAGTCTTTATAAGTGTACTAAAACGAAACAAACACTTTAAAAAACAGTGCAATAACGTTCTTTTGCAAGAGGTTCCTTCAGGGACACTGGCAGATTTACTCTGAAGAAGTTTGACTTTATTTTAGAGCTAATTAGCAGCAAAATATGTTGCATGGCTATAACAAACAAGTCAAGGAATCTTTAATAATAATGCTCAGACTAAAGACACGACAGGTGCACAGCATATGACAGGTGAAGCTGTACGGTCTCATCTTAGTACAAAAGCTGCAGAATGGAGTCAAGAAGCACATCAGAAGCTGATGCATTCACTAGCTTACTGCTTTGGAGGACACGCGCACGCACACGCACACACACACACACACACACACAAACCCACTCACACACTTCCAAATGCTGCCAGCTGGTTGTATTCCAAAACCACTCTCAGCCTTCTTAAATCACCAAGGTAAAGTGTTGTAGAAGCAGAACAAAATGAAATGAAAATAAACATGGCAGAGCAACGTTTACAGCCCAGAACCCAGTATCTCTCCCCTCGGTGAAAAACACACTATAAATTACTGCAGATCATTTTGTGGAATTTTGGAAAAAATTGTTCTGCACTCAAACAAAAAAGTTTGGGCAGTTGATTTATATCAGCATTAATTGTGCATGCGAGTGAGTGCGCTTTGTGTATGTGGGTGATTTGTGTGTGTGCCTGCTGGGTGTCCTTGTGTGCATCCGTTTGTTTATGCAGAAGATTTGTCTTGTGCGTGTGAGAAAGAAAGAGTGGGAGATGGAGTTTTAGCCATAGAGACTAACAGTGCTGTGGTTTTTGACCATCTGATCCTGTACATTTGTTGCTCTGTAGGCAGCTGGACAGTTTCCACTGCTCATAACGACAATATGTTCCATATGAATCCCACTCCTCACCACTGTCAACATTTGGCTACAAATGCAAAACCGGCTGCACACATTTGTAATATCCTTCCACTGGTATGAGTCTGGAGCCAATAAAAAGGGGACGAGACAAAATCATCAACGTCAAGACAATTCACCGTTTATTGCAGCATCACTTGGGAGACAACAGATCTCAATGTAATGTGTTCCCTTGGTGTTAGGAGCTCTTTGCTGAGCTCTAACCAACTGTTTGGTGAAGTCAGAATGACACTTAAAGACGCATAGAAATGCATGCCAGTGTTTTTTGTTCTGCACAATCCTAACTTTCATGCTTTGTGTGACTGTGGCTTTTTGTTAAAAACACAGTTGATGAGAATGAATTTTGTGCCCAGAAAAAATAAAACAATGTGCTAAAACACTATATTGTGGTGGGGAACCACAGAGTTGGTGATAATTTCCTACGGGTTCATCACACAAACAACCCTGTTCACATTACACACAGTCATTTGATCCATGTGCAAGAGGCTTCAAATGTGTTATTACAGACAATATGATGCAGAGCAAAGCAGTAGCATAATTGTATATACGAATGTGATGAGAAAATTGGTAAAGTCCTTTGGTAGCAATTACAGCTGCAAGCCTACGTTGAATCATCTCAGCTTTGCACATCTGCACTCTGCAATTTTTGTCCAATCTTACTTTGCTAAATTGCTCCAGCTCCATCTCACTGAATAGGAAAAATGAGCAAAATGAAACTGTCAAGGCCTTTTCGAAGTTCTCAGTTCAGCTGCCTGAACAGTACTGACTGGGCTTTGGCTGTGTGTTTGGGGTCAGTGCCCTGCTGAATGAATGGTTCTGTGCAATAGAAAAAAAGAATGCTGCTACCGCTGTGCTTTTAGTGTTTGGCTTGTTCCCTACATATATAGAATTGAGCACACAGTGTATTTAAAATCTTATTAGAGCATGCACAAATATAACATTTCATATTTTCCTTCCAACAAATAAATAAATAAATCAACAGCTTTGTGTCTTGGACCATATTAAATTGTATGATAATATTGTGTTTGCCTCCAGAAATAAAAAAATAGCATTTAGTAATACAGTAAATACAGTTGTAGTAACAGTAAAATAATAATATTTTTACAGCCCCAAAATGCAAAAACAAGTGAATTTCAATGTACCATACTGTATAGTGTAATGACATAGGATCTGTGTCCCAGTTTGCCCCAGAGTTTCTTAGTGCATAAAGCTTGTGTCTTGGCTAGCAAATCAGAATCTCCCTATTCTAAGCACACTGAGTTGGGCATATAGCACTAGCATTTTATTATAAGCAGGATTGTACACTGGCAGCAGCTCACATGGAAAAAGGGGAATTAGCGTTAGACGAGTGGTCATAAATTGACCACACAGGACACTGCACATTGTGACTGACTAGAGTGCTGCTCACTCAGCTGTACTGGTCATTTTATGGAAACACTTGGAGACTCAAAGGAGCGGCCTTGTGGGAAGGTTACATTTCTTTGGTGTCAGTGTCAACCTGGTTTCCAATCTTTTGCTCTGCAGCTGGTCCAGGTTCCTGTGTGCTTGTCTTTGTGATTAATGTGTCATGGATGCAAACTGAAGAGATCTGTGTGGTCATTGTGCCAATGGATTAGAAAGGTTCATGTTAGTAGGCAACATATCTGATTTCACAGGTAGTGATTCAAAGCACAATAGCTTTGGTTTTGCACTAGTTGTGAGAAACGTCTAACGTAAATGTCACAAGGTTAAAGCCAGGGTATGATAATACCAACTGAACTGGTGATTTATGAGTAGAAAAGCATTTCCTAATCCTGCATAAATTTTCAGGAAAATAAAATGCAGGAAAGACTGAAGTTACTGGCAAACAGACAAATGTGACAGCGTTTAAAGAGTAGCACTGGTGTAGTCCTTCATTCACTCTGTGTTTCTATCTAAATACATATTTTTTTCCACTCATGCTATCAATACCCAAATACTGAAAGAAGACAGAAACCAACTTCAAAGGGTCTCTAAGTGTTATCAGTCAAAATGAAGAATGATGACAAGACTGGGAAGCTGCAGACTACTTTACCAACATCTATTTTAAAAGTTAAATCCCATCCATTGTCAACATACGAGCAGTTGTCTGAGGGTCCATCCAAAGATGATTCAAACAGACAAGGAAAGAAAAGGACAGAGCTTTTTTCCTTCAAGATAGCCCATGATTCAAACAGTCACATGGGTCAAAAGCCTGTTACTGGAATGCAAAATGCACACAGAGTGCCCATTGTTCATTAGTCAGCATTAGTCAACATTAGTCAACATTAGTCAACCTCACACAGGTAAACGCTGACACTGCATTAATGACCACTCTTATGGTTCTGTCCAGCTGCTCCATTGTTTTTGAGTACCTTGTCTCCAGGTGTAACATGACCAGCTCACTTTTTTGTGTGCGTTTTGTTTTGGTTGTAACACACCTATAGATGACAGATACAAATTATGATGTTAGGATTATAAGGACCTTAAAAAATCCAAACTTCGCTTGCGCAGAAATGCTTAGTGCCTTACCAATCTTTGAAAGAATCTGAATGAGTTATTATTTATGAATCTGGAATCAATTGTGGACAAGTTGCAAGTCAACACAGAAGTCTGTTTATGTTGAACTTGAGTGCAAAATGAGTAGGAGTTGCCAACTCGACAAACAAAAACAAAAACTTCCCCAAACTTTGGTTTGCATCATTCCTCTCTTTCCTCCACTGACCACACCGGGCAACTTATCCTCAGCTGAATGCCACAATAGTAACACCAGCTCTAGCCAAGAAGGTAATCCTTAAAAGCTGGAAATCCAAACAAACAGTGGTCAGATCGTCTTTCAAGACATATATGAATGGAAAACATAACCGCACCACATGACCAAACCAACCGTGCTTCCATACACCCACACTTTTACATGCATTGCTTAAATGTCTCCTGTATCCACTCAAGCATCACTTTGATTATTTGTCTATGTCGAAGACACATCAGGGATTATGAGCATTATATAATCGTGTAACACAGCAGCGGCTGCCAAAGATGTTACCTGCACTCAGTTTACTTTACTTTGCTCTGGGAAGATGTATTAGATGATGCATATTATATGCAAGTCAGAAGATCTAGCAAACTAGCAGCAGCGAGCTGGACACACCCGGTGGAATTTGGGTGCCACAGTTTAGCGGCCACTTGCACGAGCAGTTTACCGTGGCAGTTACAGCAGGGTTTTGTGGTAAGGGCGGAGGTCAGAGCACACTGGGTTTTCCTATAGAGGAAAGAGAGTCAACCTGGCTGAAACCAGGAAGGACAACCCTCATGGATCAACTCATCTGTACACCGCAGCTCACACAGAAGTTTACAATAAAAAAAAAGTGACGGAGTGATGGATGCAGGCACAAGAGCCTCAGGAGACTACTGGACATAAACAACATACAGTAAGAGCCAAATGACCAATAACAGAAGCGTTCCAAAAGGATAGTGATCCCAAACACACGACAAAAATCTCAGTAGAAAGACAAAGTCAGAAGTCAGTTTACTTGACGTATGATTTCATTTGTTGTATAAGACTTTGTTATTTTTCTATTTTTATTATAGCCAGCTTTAAACCATCATCATGCAATATTTCAACAAATGCACACATAGTCACATCCAAAGTGAAGCAGTGCTTTACATGGAAAGGATTAGGATCCTTCAAAACGCTTATTTCCCAGAAGACCTACTGACTCAGGTTCCTGTACTGACTCAAATGACAAAACAGACAGGACAGGAGCAGAAACTAAGGCAGATCCAGATGGACGCAAAATAGAAGCCAGAGCTCTGTAGGCATAATGAATGGGAGATGATTCCAGTAAAGACACAGAAAACAGGTCATCCTGTACTACTTCACTGTGTGAGAACTCACGAAGACAGCGACAAACAAGGATTTATCTTCTTTGCTTTCATTTCATCTTTTGAAGTGCTTTTCCCTCAGTCGTTGGCTTTAACACAATGGAAACTCATGCGATGGTTGCAGATTTGATGTTGTTATTACACTGGTGTGATTATGTTTAGAAATATGAGAGTACAGTGAAAACATTTAGTGAACAGAGAAAGAACAGCTTCTGTTTATTCTTGGTACGGCCCCAACAGTCAAACAGTGCAAACAAACCATGGCGGACTGTGCAGAGTGACGGGATTATGGGTCCCAGTAAATTAGGGAACGCGCTCCTGCCACTTGTCTCTGTGAGGACCATAAACCAACCTCGTCCTCCACATACAATGAGCCTCCTTGTGAAAGAGAAAAGATGTTCAGGGAGAATGAGACGAGCCTGCCAACATAAATAAAGAAAGTAGGAGATTTACTCTGTAAAAACGTGGAAGCTTTCAAACGAAAGAAAGAATAAGATCTCTGCTCCACTGTGAGCCATCGATCAGGTGAGAGGACTTACTCTGATAGAAGAACAATGATACCGTTTGGATCGATGGAAATCACATGCTATTCATGTCTGTGTCATGCCCAGCATGTTCAATGCTATTCTTAAATGGACACATTTAATATGGTATCTCATTAAATATTATAGATCTACACTTCCTCTGGTCTCAGAAAATCCACAACAGTGTAGGGAATAAAAACAATATTCTGGTTTTCTATTCTATTCAATTTCTCTCTTCCTTATTTCTGTTTATTTGTTAGTGTGTGCTAGTTGGACTTTGGAGGATTATCTGCAGCATTGTCACTGTTGTCTCACCATACACACTGCCAAAAGCGTCGGACAACAACAAGCTGAAAATGGAAAAAGAAATGGTAGGAAACTTTATAGTGGGACCTTTATGGGAACAAATTGGCTGTGTTACTGGAGTTTCTGTTAAGTGTTTGGGAGTTAAATATACTGTTTAGTAACGACTGCAGCTGACAGGCCATTATGGAAACAAAGTGAGCAATGCGTGACAAGCTTTTTATCAGCACAAACTGTGGTTGATGCAGCATTTCAAATGGCGCACGTGAGTATTCAAACTACACACTTTGCAAAGCCAAGCTTCCAGGGAAACTTTTTTGTCTTTACTCTTTTTTTGTGTGTGGCACACACTCTGTCATGACTCGTGTGTCTTGTGGCTTAGAACCACATGCAACACAATACCTGCATGGCATATGTCAGGAAAGACGTCAGCTTCTGATTTAAAACCAGTCCTGGTTTCAAAGCTGCCACACAATCTGCCTGCTCCTGAACAAACTCTTGAACTTTTATCTGAGCCTTTTTAGTCTGTGTTGATGTCCTCTGAAGAACTGTTTAAAGAAAGCTTAGCAGAAAGTTGCAGTATTATTGTTGTTGTTCTTTTTATATAATTCTCTCATGTGTTTTCTTTTGTTGTTGAACTCTCCTCCAAACCTCCAGACACAGAAATGGTACAAAAGGATCTGGACAAGCATCTGTGGAGCGCTGCTGGTTTGTTTTGGTGCTGCTCCCTCATGAACAGGCAATGGGACCAGTGCCAAACCTACATCAGGCTGCTCCCAGTTATGCTTTTTTATTAGTTCTTGTCACATCTAATCAAGTGTCTTGTTGCGTTAAATGTTAGGTAATTGGTTGCCACATACAGAACGGTGTCACATTATGACTGAAAAAAAGGACAGGTAAAATGCTTATGCCAGCTTCAGCTAATTTGCTGCTACGGCTCTAATGTATTGCATCTGTTGAAAATAAAGGGGTTGCCACACCAAGGAAAAGTCTTTGCTTTGACCGATTGGATGTGATGATTGTTTCCACTCATTATTTTCGCCCAAGGTACTTAACTGTAGCTGTAGCACCTATAGGTAATGTAACTGTGTTGCTACGTTCTTCGGTGCTCCGTGTGAGGTTTTATGCTTTTGCTCTTTTTTTTTTTATCCAGGTCAGTGTTGTTATTTATTATTTTATCCAGTTATCACTAGTTACCTTCCTGTTTGTTAATCCACAAATGTGCCCACTGCATTTAATAACACCGTGTAATAGCTTAAACTAACTGCAACAAACTATCCTTTTTCCTTTGAGCTTGGTTTCAATCTTGAAATATGAAGTTGGAACATATTTAGTGATGGAAACCACCAGAAGTGCTAAAAATACCTCTGCCAGTCTGGTAGCCACGAGACTCCATCACACACTCATTACCACACGACCTGAGGTTGGGAGGAGAGGAGAGAGGAGGGGATGTGGTCAGGAGAGAGAGACATATAGCGTGTGTGTGCGTCTGTGTGTGTCAGTGTGTGTCTCTCTGTGTGTATGTCTGTGTGTGTCCGTGTGTGCGTGTGTTTGTAAGGCTATCATTGCGAGTACCAGCATGAATTTTTAACCATTGGACTGAGGACATTTTTACAAAGTGAAGACATTTTAGCTGGTCCTCAGCAATGAGAATGGTTTTTAAAAAGCAATGTCAGGTTGAGACTACGTTTTAGGGTTTGGATTAGCTTTTGGTTAGAGTAAAGTTTAGGGCGAGGCAGTTAGTTGAGATGGTTAGGGTTAGGGTAAGGCAGTACACAGTGGTCTATGTGACATTAGGGGGCTAGGGAATGCATTATGTCAATGAGTGTCCTCACACTGACCGCCATATAAAAATGTGTGTGTATGTGTATGTGTGTGTGTGTGTGTGTGTGTGTGTGTGTGTGTGTGTGTGTGTGTGTGTGTGTGTGTTAAAAGGGTTAGCAGCAGAAAGGAAGGGAGAAAGTAAGGGATGTGGTGAGAGGAAGACAAGAGAAGTGAGGAGTAGAAGAAAGGAAGAGGGAGAGAGGGGTATGAGGTGTGCGTGTGCGTGTCTGTCATTGTGTGTGTGTGTGTCTGCACAGAGTCAAGAATGGTTGTGGTCAGATACATTAGTATTATATGATATTTCCTATGGTCTCCTGGCATTTCTGAATGACGGCACATATTGCAGCCCACTGGGTTATTACTGAAATCTTACATCACATCATTTCTGAAGAATTTGCAGTTTTGTTTGACTGGACAAACATCTTTTTCTATGACTCCCCCCCCCCTCCGCTTCTGCTTCTCATCTCTCCTTTCCTCTCTCTTCTCCTCTCCTTCTCTTCATCCTGCACACTTCCAGGCACCTTCTTTTTCTTCTCTTGTCTCTGATTTATTCCCCCCGCTTCTCTCCATCCGTTTGTCTGTCTGTCTGGTGTTCTCTGTTCCAGCTGCCGAGTCCCTGCAGGACAATCAATCCTTCTCCTCAACCCATACCTGGCCCTTGTTCAGCACACACATGCAAGAACACGCATACACTGACACACACACACACACATACAGTAGATATTCATACATATACAAATGCAAAGCAACGTGCACACACACAGACACATATACCAAGTATGTACACACAGACAACCAACAAAAAATATACACAAGTGTATATCAGAAAGACAGAGGGGCAACCTGATCCTTCAGTCAACCTTGGAGTGAAACACACAAATTGAACTTCCAGGTTTGGGTCTAAATCTGAAATCAAGACTAACAAGGTGATCCGTTGCTCAGCGAGCTGAGGCCATGTGCTGGCAGCAAAGTGGGTTTGAGCTCAGTGCAAAACCAGTTTCTTTTTCACCCAGTCTCTCATACCAGAGAATAAATATGCAGCTGACCACATCTAGATTTGAAAATAGAACCTACAAGTTGATTATATGGAGCTACTTAATCAGTTTGTGTGTGTTTTCCAATAAAAATTGCAATGGACATTTGAAGTTTTTTACTCATTGCTGACCAAGTGACCACGGTTTTATTTTCACGTAAAGTAAACAACACATATAGCAGAAATATTCTGTTGTTCCATAACAGAAGTGGAGTCAGAAGTGCAAAGTGTACAGTAGGGTCCTAAGTGCAGGGGCCCAGTAATTACTGTCCCTTCAACCACAAAATAGCTGAAGGAAACAAACTATATTTTGTGGTTTCCAGCCAGTTCGTGTAATTTTACTTGTGTTTGTGGAACAAATTCACATTTTAAAGTTTGTTATTGTTGGTGGTTTAGCGGTAGACATCTACACAGGTGGTCAAGGTCTGACACAACACCCATGTGAACTTCCATCATACCAAAGCAGATTGATTGGCGTGTTTGATGGAGGAGGGAAGGTGTGTGTCTAAGTATGATGAAGAGGAGGCCCCTTGACAAATATGATACGCTGCCCTATTTGCCCATGTAAAAAAAAAAAAAAACAGTTCCTGTGTTGAACACTGATTAGCCGCAGCAGCTGTTGAGAGGAAGAATCCTTCAGTGTGTGAACTGAAAACCTTTTTGTTTGTATTCAGCATTGTACGGCACAACTACAAAGACAGAGTATATCTTAAATGGTGGTGATTTATGGTTTTACAAAGCAAACAGCAGCTTATTGTGTATTTGCACTTATATTCCTAACTTGTGGGAATAGGCGAAACAGCCATGCCTCTCGTTGCAAGGATGTAAATTCCTTTGAAAAATAACATCAGTGCATCTCAAAGTTTTGCTTCAGGGACACATTGCAGCCCAACGCACAGACCTGCAGTTCTCGCTCACTCTCTTGCTCAGTCATCAGTCTCTTTCCTCAAGAATGTAGAAGTGTGAATTATTGTATTTGGACATTTAAACAGCTAATTAAGGGTGCTGTCTGGGCAAACATTATCACATGTTTTGGTCCATATACATGTCAGAGAGTGCAGGGCAGCCCAAAGCAAACACATGACATCAGCACACAGAGAAAGAGAGCGACACAGAGAGACCAGCGCTGAGAGAAACTGAGAGATGAAGTGTGAAGCAAGCAGACAAAGAAGGCAGGAAAATAAATAAGCAGGATTAAGTGAAACAGAGAACACTGTGAAACAATGAGACAGAGATATAAATATGGAAAACACGGGAAAATAGACTACAGTATATTCATGTGTTCCATGGGTGGCTGATGTGTTGGTGATGAGAGAAAGGGGAAGATGAGGAGTGAAACAGGAGAGAGGCCACATGCGGGATTAGGTGTTGATGCAATGAGGTGATAGGAGAAGAGAGGAGGATATTATCAGTAGAGTCAATGTGTTAATATGTTTTATAGAAGAGTTCAGTATTGAAAGAAGAGAGGAGATAAATGTACGGAGGAGAGAAACAAGCAGACAGACCAAAAGTGTAGAGGAAAGAGGAGAAGACAGGAGCTGTATATATAGCTGGATGCTCTGGAGATGTACTCTGACTTAGCAGCTGTTTAAACATCATAGTAGCTCATAGTTTGTTGTGTGTGCTTCAATATCAATACCACATAGTCCACTGAGGATATTAACACATTTAAAAGACTGTGATGCAAAGATTGTTCCTGCTAATTTCAGCAGTGATAAGTTGACTTTGCTGTGATTTTAATAATCTTCACCTGTATCTAACCAGTTGCTGTCATATATAAAACCTAGCTCCTGTGTAGAATGAGGATTTTGTTTGCCAACAATTCATAAATTAGAGGTTACCCATTCAACTCAACAGTTTTTTCCAAACAGCTCTGGTGCTGCTATTGCTCAGCAGACAAACACCGTGTTTAAAGAAAGGTAGTTATTCTTATCATTTACAGCTCTTTCTCTGAATGAAGTACCCTGTACTTTGGTTTGCAACATGTAATTTGATTTTACAATATATTATATTATACTAAGTTTCCACATATTTTTTTTTACTGCTTTAAGCTTAAATGTTTCTTACACATGAAAAAAAGAAACATCTTTAGCAGGCGCTGAGCTATGTAAAGTCCTTTCTTTAGGATATATACTTGTAAAAACATTACTGTATTCCCAGCAACATGTTATTTCCTGCAATATATTCAAAAATATATGAACTGCAAGTAGTGAAGAGAGTACATGAAATGATTGCATGGAGACTACTAACAATTGTTTTCATTTAGGGAGAATCTTAACAACATGAAGACCTGTAGAAACCTAGTTGACTTTTTCACTACCTTAAAGGCCTACTAGGGAACTTTTTGACCATATAAATTTAAGATTAGAATATAAAGTTTAAAGAAGAGTAAACTGACAAGACAGAACAAGGACAACTGTAGTAATGTATTATTAATAACTTGAACTCATATACTTTGAAACTGAAACAGATTGTGAGCTTTTACAGCTGTTAAAAAAAACTCTTCCTTCTTCTTGGGTCTCGATGGTGATGTGTGTTTTTGTGATCAATATACTGAATTTATTCCACTTACTGTACATTTGTATGCTCCTGGTTAATTGCATTTTTTTTTTAAAGTTATATATTCTGCTTAAGAGTTTGCTCATCTCTCTCTCTCTCTCCCCTTTTTCTTGCTCCGACGCCCGCTCTGCCCCTTTCTCTACTCACTCTGTTCCTCCAAGAAAGTTTGCTCATCTCTCCAGAGACCCACCTGATCTTTCTGACAGAAGGTGAGCAAAAGAGACGAGACACGTTGTACTTTCAAGAATGTCGTCTTAACCGTGCCACACCACCTCTATTTCTCTCTCACACACACACAGACACACACACATGTGTGCACCAAGCCATCCCATTTCTCTCTTACACGCACACGTGCATTAGTGAGGACATTCCACTGACTCGCTTTCTTACTTTCAACCTTCATCTTGACATTGACCCAAACCACTATATGACTGAACTTTTACTCTTGTGCTCAATTCAAACCACAACAAGCGGTGAAGCATACTTATATGCACACTCACAAAGAAGCACAAAACATAAACATATGCACATCACTTCCACAACTGGAAAACCAGTTAGATGTTGTATAAGCAGGGAAATACGCACCATGTTTTACACAAACATCTTACCTGTCACACACGTACCATGTTTTATTCCACATCAACACTGCAAAAAAAGTAATTTACTGCTGAACTTATGATGCAGAACACAATCAGAGTAACAATGAACAAAGACAAAAAAAAGAAGAGACAATAATGGATGTAAACCAATATTAAAGATAATAAATAAGATGGAGAGACAGAAAAAAGCAAGAAGTGGAGAAACAACGCATTGCTTTCGACCACTGCCGCTGAGGACCTTCAAAATCCGTTGATTTGTTAAATGTCAGCTCACCTATATTTAAATCATTACCCTGCTCTCTAGGTGGAATGTTCTCATATCGAATTCATCATAAAATGAAATATTGCCAGTAAGTAGCATTACTTTGCGCTGGTCTTGTGCAGAATCAACATTTTAAATTGACGGTTTGCCCATTCGAGTTATTTTGAAATCGAATCTATCTTTGTGAAAGCTCACTGGAATTCGAGAGCAGTTTTATTGCACAACATCTTGTTTGCTTTCTGTTCGAAGTAAGGAAAGGTTAAAGCTGGCACAGTCCCACGCACCGCTAATGCTGAATGTGGAGTTATTACAGGCAGTCTATCGCTCAGATAAACCGAGTCATTTCAGAGCCAGCAGTGTTTGTAAGAAGCTGCCAGATCCAGGTTGAGGATTTCAGATCATATTAACAGACATCCTACTGCAACCTCCAAGGGAAACAAAACCCTGCTGTGATGAGGTGACACTTCCAGTCCCTCAGTGCCAGGCCAAAGAAAACACGGCAGAGTGGAAGAGGCTGGAGAGAAAGTGATAAACACATTAGAGAGACAGGTACGAAGGAAGGTAGGAGGTGACTGACTGAATTAGTGAGTTCTACTGTATGTATGGCTCACAAATTAGAAAAGCATTTCAATATAAACAATCACTACAAGAAGATTCATATCTATTGAGATCAAAAAACAGTAATACTTTCATTAGCTTAGATTTTAGCTTCAAAGTGTTTTTGGAATTTAAAACAGGAGTTTGAATATTTGAGTGAAGTAAAATGTGACCTGAGGTTGTAAGTACTTTTTTCAAATCATAGGTTCCATCATGATATTTGCTTCACAATCCTACTCTCTTTTGATTTTTTTTCTTTCATATCCACAGTGTAAATGCATTTTTAGAAGCTGTATGGTTGCACACTCTTGTCCTGTTGGCCACGGTGCAGATCCCGACTTAAAACATCGTCCTGTAGACAAAGCTGTTGCTCCTCCGTTCTTCAACAAATCTTGCGTAGAGATGAGAATCGCCCACACTCTCTGGCAGATTCACTCAGGCAGTGCAAGAATTCAAGCCAAGGCCTTTCCACCTTCAAGCGGCCCTCTCACCATTTGGCTACCTGTGCCTTCAGTCATTTTGGACTCAGCTATTTTGGAAAGTTCTTGAAACGTGGCTTTAGGTTTAAATCAGAATAAAGATGGCTTTGCTTTATTCCATCCCCAATCCTTCCTGTCTCTCCTTTGCTTTTCCACTGTAAACCTTCTTAAAAGGCAGATATGCCATAAAAAATAATTGTTAAAATGAATGTTTTAACTTTGGCTAAAACCGGGCCCTCTAGGCAATCTGTCCTGACTTTGTGGTTGACTGATGCTAAGCAGCTCTTGGCATGAATGTAACTCTGCGATTAGTGCCCCCTTAAACACTTATAATTCACAGCCTATGAAAATATTATCAGAGAGGGCCAGCTCTCTGCCTGAGGGGGTCAGGAGGTTGTTTTACTGGTACCATGGGCTCAGTGTGTTGAACTGTTCAAGCTCACAGCATTAGAGTTGTCCTAAATCACTTTCAGAGGGTTGAGAATGTGTAGAAAAACTATATTAGCTATGATCATATGTAGGGAGTAATGTAAACGCCAAAATTAAGCATAATGCTCCGGCTATTAAAACCTTGACACAAGTGGAACATGTGGAAATTATTTGAAAAGCTTGAATCATAATGACAAATGGTTTGTTTTTTCAGTGTTGTGTATGAAGGAAAGCCTGGATTCTTATATGTTCACATCCGCACATATACACACCCACACACCTCTGCTCAGACCTAAATTTCCTGTTAAGTAGTGGTAGGAGGTGTATATGAAAGATCTGTCATTTGGATAGTGGCTCACTTCAGCTGACAGTTTGTTTAAGGAAGTTTAAATATCAATAAATACTTTGTTCTGTTGCACAGGTGCTTTCCATTTTAGATTTAATATCTGATGTGCAGGGGAAGAAAATAATGAAATATATCCAAAAGAAAAGCAGCAAACAAAGCTACACCACAACTTACTGCTCATTTTTAAGGATTTTCTGTTTCTGTTCTCAAGTTGATCCATAAATAAAGTCTGTGAAATGATTTGCTAATTTCCTATTTCCTGAGTTCATGTGTGAAGACAGAGCAAGAGTTAGTTTTTTACCTAACAGAAACGACCTAATAGAATTTGCCTTTCACCGTAGACCTCCAGGCTGCTGCTGTTTAATTTAAGTTAATATCCAGGATGGATTATAATGGCGGTCATGACATGGTCTTTAAATATGTATCTTCTATTGCTACACCAAATCTGATAAATTATATGTGGTTTATTCAAATCTTGCAAACAGTTAACTAATTGGCCAACTTTCGTTAATTAGAGGCTGCTTTATTTTTTCATCTTCATTTATTCTAAGATTTGTTCTTAGATGATATAGAGAGCAAAATTAAACTCACCTGACAGTGAATAGACTCCAGCGCTGATGCTCCACTAATACTAACACAGACCACTGTTTCAATGTAAAGGCAAGTTCGCCCCCTGGTGCTCAGAAAAGAAACTTAACAAGTGTGAATTTCTCCCATGGCTGCTCTGCTTCATCCCTTTATGTCACAGTACCAGTGATTATTATGTGATCTTTATACAGATGTCAGGAATCAGGTGGACAGTAATTATTGCTATTACAAATAGATGGTTATATAATGGACCCTGAAATGTGAAGAATGTTTACTCAGTATACAGCAACTATTCACCCCGGAGTTAATACGCATGTGTCCAGAATCTCACCTTGTACTTGGCTGTTAGGTACAGCAGGGCCTCTGTGAGTAAGTCTCAGGTCGGACCTAACATATTTTTTAGGTTCAGCGTTTACTGCCCTGGCTGCGTTTGCCAATGTGAACACTGTACAGGACATTTCACAGATAAAACAGTTTCCACTGAGCTCCACTAACACAAGAGTCTCCCTTTTAGAGAAGATGTTTAAATCTAAACTTACGATGCATTTTAAGACGTTGATATGAATTAATAAGTTTCCTATTTGTTATTAATTGCATTATTACTACTTCTATAACAACAGAAAGTTGTTCTAATAAGGTTTTGCATTTTCTAATTATCAATGCAATAAACTTTAATTTTGTTTCATTTTTGTATCTTATAAACTCCCATACTGTTTTTTTTTTTTTTTGTTTTTTTTTTATTGTAGTCTTCTGTTTATGGTTTTTGTTTGATGACAAGGCAAGAGCAATGTATGTCTTGTTTGTTAATGTATGATTGTCCAGCACTTTTTGAAAGGTGCCATACAAACACAGTATATTATTATGGTGCCATGCTACACATGGATCATTGTCCAAACTATGATGATACCCAGAAGAAACAGGATAATTAGCACAATGGCACAATAGTGTCTTTAAAATGTCTTTAAAAAAGCAGCACGTTATACCACACTACATTATTTCACATATTCATTCACATCTTTGATAAACAGGAAGCGGGAACGTCAAAGTTGTTGGCATGTCCAGAAGATGGCGCAATAGGTTAGATTCGGACAAGATGTGAAATCGTCCAGAATAAAAAAAATGGTCTTCTTATAATAGGTTCGCTTTGGTATTATAATTGCTCTGTCACAAACATTGACAAAACAAAAACCCACATGAGGACATGAGGATGAAGTGAACGTCATCGTGCTGTGCATCGACGCACAGACTGAGAGAGAGAGAGAGACAGGCCACTACTGCCACAAATAAACCTGAGAGGGCACATCGACAACATCTAACCTGGAAGCTATGGGAGTCAAAGTGTAATTATACTGAGTACTGTCTTGAAGTTAACTTCCCTTCACATGCTGTACAGCTGCATTGTAATGCGGAAATCCAACGCAAGCGTCAGATGACGAAATGCAAGAGGGGATGTGCAGTGGGTGTGGAAACATGTTGGTGAACGACTGTTCATTTCTGCTGCACTGCGCTGCAGGGATTTCCCATGTTTCACGACCGTACGCATCATCCCTCACGTAGGCTCATTAGTCTTATTCTCACAGGACGAGAGGAGACGATATAATAGAAGCCAACTCTATATTTTATTGTATGATATAGATATAACACAGTATAACAACCTATAATACACGTCAACTTTAAATGGTTAAATTGTTAAATTTAGCCTATTCCTTTTTTATTATAGGCTAATCTGCATTAAGTCACAGTGAGCATCCAATTCATGACGCCAGTTCAGCAGCAGAGCAGCCTGTCTCCATGGGAACGTTACATGTTGGTTTCATGACGTCTTATGTAACAGTGCTGCATCCATAGGTACACACACACTCTCTGCATCTGTAGGTGGTCCAGTCTGCAGCCCTCCACAGCTCAGTGCACAGTGAGGCCTGGTTACAGCCTGTATAGATCATATAGCCTGCCAGGAACTGCCACAGCACACATAATACACATATTACACAGTGTGGATGCTGCCTGTTGGGATCTACAGCTGCTGGCTCCCTGTGTTTTATACTAGATCTTTGTATCAAGCTATTTTTCCCAGGGTTTCATCACATCCACGTGTCTGACTACAAAATGCATCATCATCCTCCACCACTTCCAGGTTGGCATCGTGCCCGTTTCCCTGCCTCTCCTCGTGTCTGTCCTGTTCCCTGGTGAATATATATTATATTATATGTCGAGGTGGATAAAACCCTCAGGTTTATTAAATCAGTAGTTTGTGGGATGTTGACCAGGGCAGCGTTACTATGGCAGCAGCCGCGGAGAGGCCGTGACCAGCCCCTCGTTCAGAATGGATCCTACCAGCGAAGGATGACGTGACGTCACGTCGCCGGGGCGACCAGGCTCTCCGAGGCACGTGTCGCGGGTCGTGTATAAAAGCGGAAGGAGGCGCCGGAGACTGCGCACACTGACTCGAGCAGCATCACCCGTGAGGTAAGCAGCTAAACCGAACCACACTTCATTTACAAAGGTCCTTGTAGCGGCTAGCCTTCTGGTATTCGCCTATATTTTCTAAACTGAGGCCGTTAAAGGTGTTTTACACGATGAAACTTATATTCCAGTGTCAAGTGCGGCTTATCTGTCGGTGCAAATGCGTTACAGTAGCTGAGTTCACGTCGTTAGCTGATGCAGTTATAACAAACAGTTTTACATCTCTACCGTTAAATTAGCTGCATATTTCTATGAGACTGTCGTTGTTAAAAGACGAGAACAAAGTTGGAAAGCCAGCATCCTGTAAGGTGAATTTACTATTACACTACGCTTTAAAATAAAGGCATTAATTAAAAATAAATACATAAAAGTGGTGGAGTGAAATAGTTCAACGTTATGATGATAAGAAGAAGTCGTTTTCGTTGGATGCACGCTGTAATGGTACAGGAAGAGGAAGAGGGGAGGGGATGCGACCGTGGCCTTGAAGCCTGGAGATAGACTGGCTGTTGTGTAATACGTTTCTGCATGAGTCGTTGCATCACTACACTTAAAAAAAAAAAACATTCACCACTGTTGTAAACCTAACGAAACTGCGGCTTATTGCGAAGAAACTCTCAGTATATTTATTTATAGTGTGTAACTCTCTAACTTACCTGAAAACGATCTGAGCGGGTAACGTGACATTGGGAGCTCCCGATGCTGCATCTTTGCGGAAGTGGATTAGTCTCCATGTTATGTAACTCAGTACTGTAATAGACATTACCGTGTAATACCGTGGAATAACAGCTTGTGTTGGCAGAAGTGTGCATGAAAACGAGTTTAAGGTAAAACATGACTAGAATATTGAGGCTGCGTTACTGCTGTGAGCTGTAATGAAGCCGATATAAGACACACGGAATGAATGAGTGTACGTGATGGAGGTGAAGCTACGTGACTCCCCAGGTCTTGATGATGAAGTCTGACGGACGAGAAGGGACGGTGGTGGTGTAGGAAACGAAACGGGACGGATGAATAACCTTGGCTTTGTGTCATATCGAAAGATGACAGAGGTGTGCTGAAAGCCCCTGTTGCGTGTGAAGGACAGAGAGGCGGCGTAGTGTCGCATAATTCTGCCGCAGTTTGACTCCAGACTCGACGGACTTGTTGATGCGGTTCAGAGGCCTCAGTCTTTAAAGCGACACATTGGGAGTCAACGTGTTCGTTGGACAAAAACTAATATCAGCATATTAAAGCCTGGAAGCCACAGTTACACTCTTACTGTGTAAAACATAGAGCATTAATGTCTCTGATTGTCTCTTTTAATATCAACTTTTATTATATTATATCATTGTAATAACAGTGGTAAAGGTGCAGCACATATTACTCAGTAATAAACCGTGGTATTAGTAATTGCTTGCAGTTACTTTCATTGATTTTATGTAGGTGTGGTACATGCAGATGCAGCCATGTCTGGCCTTGTCTCACTGCTGAAGGTCATCACTCCAGCTGATGAAGGTCAGAGTAGGCCCAGAGCCGCCGTAGTGATGCTGAGCAGCTTCAAATCTTTATTCTCAAACATTTTATCATCTTGAGATGATAATCTTGAGATCCACATACTGGACTTAGGGTTTGGGAATTATTCCTTATAGCTCAGGTTCTAGATCACTGAAGGTTATTAACCTTAAACAGATTTTAAGTCATCAGGCACAGTAGTACTGTTAAGTACTGCACTTTACCTGGGTTTTCAGGCCCCATGATTTTAGTATTTGGAAGAAAATTAGCAATCATGTCAGATTAAAAGTTTACACTATTTATAACATGATTATTTAACAAGGACATCTATATGGCCTTGGGTAGAATAGGCATTTCTTTTCCAACTATGTCTAGTGTACTTACTGTGGATGTATTAATTAAAAGTGATTGTGATGCATTTTCAAAGTCAGCATTAAAATCACCTCACTGATTTCATTTCTGTGGTTAGAAATGTGCACCAGACATTTGGTGAATGGGCTTCACACGAGCGATTTGCTTCCTCATAGCTCATACCATACCATATTACTCATAGCGTTAGTCATGGGCATAGCACATTGCTACTGAAATGAACTGCAACACACTCATTACTGTGTGTACTCTAAATCTTAATTTAAATGATTTTCGGATTAATGTTTTTTGTTTGCAATATAAACTATATAGAGAAAATGTCTGTAATGTAAATGTCATTGATAATGTGACTGACATCTGGGCCCTTTGCTGATTCTGCAGTAAGATTAGCTGGAGCCAGTAACAAGCAACACATACAGAATGGCATGTTATTCCAACCCAAGAAGGACTACAGCCATGCTAATAAGACGATATGGACAAGCCAATTGTTGTGTATTTAGTGAACAATCACAATGTCTCTATGATCACCGTCATAGCTGTGGACTGGATTCTCTGCTACTTGCTGTAAGAAGTATAGAGGTTATGATTCATGTAGGTCAAGTCTTCCTCCTTCCTCTGACCTTCAGTACATCCAGCCATGCTGTCTGACTTCAAAAGCCCTAGACACTGAATCCTTCAGTTAATTCACACTCAGTACTACTAAAGGTAATTTTCCTCATGAGACAAATTTACATAGCCTACAAGTTTGAGTCATTCCTCCTTCTTGTCGTTCTTATGAGTCTTTTTTTTTTAGTGAAGACATATTTTCCACTTAAAGGGAGTGTGGTTGTTTGTAGGCTGAATGTCTTTCTCGATCTTTCTCTGCTGCTGACTTATTCACCAGCCATCTTGTCCAGCATGTGTAAAAGTGGGAACTCAGAGTGACTCAGCACTCTGTCCCTAACCGTCACAAATTTAAGGAAATAACCCAGACAAACCATACTCTAGGAAGGGGCATACAAAACCGACACTTAGAAAGCAATTACTTCTGCAAAAGCAGTTTTTCTTTTATATATTGTGCCAAATAAAAAACAAAGATGTTTGCATGCCTACAGGATAAAGATGTGCTACTCTGATTGATTGACAGAGGAGACCAGGGGATGTCATCTGTCAGCTCACAAAAGCTCATAGGACTATGGATAGAGGCCTGCATTACCTCTGCAGAGTGGTCACGTGTCTCTCCTTTTGAATTCTTTACCCAGCTCACCTTTTACTAATTCATAGTGGTTGGTGTGTGTTTGTAGACTTCTGTAAGCTTTGTAGACTTTAGTAAGCCTTATAATTTCATTAACCCAGGCCGGTGTTGTGTATTTGGTCAGAGATCTACTTAAAGTTGTCACTGTGTTAATTTAGTGGTTGTTTATGTTGCTTTGTCACTGATGAAATGTTTAATAGAAACTGGACCTCCTATCTGTCTGTCCCTGTCAACAGGAGGCCAAGCCTGCTGAGTTAGACATGCAGCCTCAGGTGCTGTGTGTGCATGTGTCTGGATGGTGATGTGATAGTGTTGGGCACTTAACAGACTAGTTTACAGAGGCAAAGTGACATTGCCTAAGTAGTAAGACTAAAAAAAGGTAGGAAGCAGGTGTAGTGGAAGTGAGGAAAGAGGAGAGATGTGCCCTAAGTTGTTGATTCAAACTCAAAACGTTTGAGTCCACTTCACTAGTGTGTGCATATTAGAGTATCATTTGATTCACAAAAAGGTGCTCAAGAAGAGAAAACATTACCTTATTGGATAGTCTGTGTGGCCCTCAGCCAATCAACCTACTGCAGTGGAAAAACACTGGAGAGAAAGGGTGTGACAGAGAAGAAGCAAGGGAAGCTGGAAGAAGTGGGGGTGTGGCATGGGCAGGAAAAATGAGAGCACAGGCAGTCACTCACAAACTTTCCAGGGAAGACACAAACCAATACAACCCAGAGTATTAGTACACCAGCTCTAAACTTAGCTCTAACTTGTAACGCCAAGTAAATACCAAATTTCTCTCCTTCATGCATGTACATCACAATACTGCTGGAAAAATCTTCTGTACAATAGTCTGTCTGCACTCTAAGTTTATATAAAGGATAGCAGTAAGTCACTGGACTTCAAACTCTGTCCAAATAATCTTCTCAAAATGAAGGCCGTTTTGAAATTTTATCATGCAATGCATGTTGTCTTTGTCCTTTTCTGGAAATACTTTTTATCTTTATATCAGAAAAATAGGTCACAGCTCAGAGGGAGGGTAGAGTTGTGCTGAATGATTGCAACTAGACAGACAAAGAGTTGCAAGGTCAGAAAAATAGGGGGATGGAGGGGGGTGTTGAATTTTAATGATTAGTTTGGGTTGGATGGAAAATGGGACAGGCAGGAAAAAAGTGAAGAGACAAAAAAAAGAGAAATTAAGTGCAAAAAAGAGAGAGTAAAGAAGGATAAGTCAAAAAGATTGAGTGAGGAGAAATAATAAGAAATAGGGTAAATGTTTAGAAATAAAGGGAAGTAAAGTGTGCAACTGTATGTACTTCCCTCATAAAAGAAGATTGAAAGCTTCTTTAACTGGCTGCTTCTCCTTTTTCTCTAACCTTTCAGGAGAGGAGATGTTTGCATCACATGTCAAGTGACAGTTTGAGCAGTGAGAGTTTTTTTTTTCTAATTATAAAGAGCATAAGTAGGAATGAAGGGAGGAGGTTGAATGGAGAAATAAAAAACTCGATGGACACATTTCCTTTCCTCTTAATCGTCCTTTTCCTGACTGGTTTCAGTTCTGCTTGCTAGCCCACCAATCAGAAGAGGAGGTGACTGCACATCAGAAATCTGAATCATACTGTATTTTTTGCTTACATGAGTGCCAGGACAACAGATAAATCCATTAAGATGCAGACACAAGCACATAACATAACATAACACCTCAATTTAGGCCAAAAAAGTGTTCACTGTGAGTTGACCAGAAGTGAACTGCATGCGTTTCAAAATCGATTTCTCAACATTACCCATGATGACAGCCTGATCACAGGGCGTCAGTTTTAGCTTTTAAATTCAGTCCTTCTTTGGAAAATTACTGAGTGTATAAAACCTGCAATAGGTAGTAAACCGTTAGAAAAATGTTGAAAGTACCGTGCTGCACTTAATGCTGCCCATCTGTCTGCCTCATGTTACTACATTTTAATGAGTGTCAGCAGATTGCTAGCTGTAGTTAACAATGTGTAACCTCTCTGCTCTGCACAGTACTGCCTCTGTAAGCTGGAACATGTCTGTGTGAGGGTTGTCACAGGGTGTGTGCTGAATGCAGATCAGAGCTGGTTGGTGTAGAGTCAAAAGAGGCAGGACTCTGTGTTAGAGAAGTAGGAAGTTGCTCTCTATGAAGATACGTTTTGTAAAAACTTTAATATTAGTCAACATCAATCATTGAATAACAAAATACCTGGCACTATATTGTTTTAGTAAGTTATTTACCGATACATTTTGCATATTTCAGATAAAGCTGGTTGAGAACATCTATCTTTTGGAAACTAACTCACAAACTATTAAACACCACTGGGCATCAGAAATGAAATCTTAACTAAACTACTAAAGTTATATAGTCTTGTCACTTACAATAAACTGGAAAGTGTTACTGTCAAGCTGTTTGCATTAGTGAAGCAGGAAAGCAAACTGTTTAAATACTTCCATTTTATGCTGGAAAACCCAGAGCAACAGCTCTGTTCAAAATTAATGCAGAGGTTAGTTTAGGGGGTGTGAAAGCCAAGGAGTGGGACAAATTGTGAAAAGGGGTTCTGGCAATGAAAACGTAGAGTTTTGTTAATACACAATAGGTAATGGTAGGAAGGACATGTGTAAAGGAGAGGAAATGAAGAAATGTGAGAACAGCATGGCTATAATGCCCTCTCTCTCTCTCTCTCTCTCTCTCTCTCTCTCTCTCTCTCTCTCCCTGTATGACCTTGTATTATAGATGCTAGCAGCAGAATACAAAATGGCTTCTCTGCTTTGAAAGGACAGGGATGACAGAGAAAAATGCTACGAACAAACAAAGAAGTATGCACTACCAAGAGTTAAAAACTTGGTTGAAGGCTTGCCTGAGAACAAATGCCAAGCTCTCACGTACCATGAGGATATGGTAGAAAGAGAGAGATTATTAAATGTAATCTGGTTGCCCCTTTGGTCTATTTAAGGTTGTACTGTACCACAATGCATTTGACCTAATTGACAGTCTGCACACACACACACACACACACACACACACACACACACACACACACAGAGCCACGCACAAGAGATTACAGTAATTTAAAATGACAACCAAGCAGTATCAAGGGCAGTCTGCATTGCCCTTACTTACTCTACATGCGCCTGTCACACTAATGCAGTTTCAGGTGCCTTGTTGTTGTTCCATGCAGCAAGGAGAGTCACATGACTTGATTTAGACTTGGGAATTTAAATATGAAACCAAAGAGTGCTTGTTCTTGTTAAAATGGACAAACCTACCAGTGAGGAAGCGTTAGTGCGAAGATAAAGAAAGTGAAGGAAGGAACAGAGAGGAGAAGCAGGTGGTAGCAATGCTGGTGCAGGAAAAGGGGGAGGAGAGGACAGAGGAAGTGTTTGTGGCTGCAGAGAAGTAGATCAGAGTACAGTATTAAAAGCAGTGGAAAGCAATGGAAAGGAGAAAGGAGGTTGCATAGTTGAATCCAGGCCAGGCTTCCTCTCACTTCAGTCAGCAGACAAGTCCCTGTTTGTTGTGTTACATACCTACCAGGTTTTTCCTCCCTTTATATCGCTCTGTTTTCTAAACATGTCTGTGCATGATCTAATACCTCATCATCCCTGCTGCAGATGCACATAAAACATTCTATTTTACTGGGTTTATTTTAAAACGTTTTTGTGACTGATAATTAACAGAATCTAACCACAGCACCTTCCTAACATTGTTATACCAATATAAGCTTAATGTGTGTGTTTTTTTTTTTTTTTACATTTTTATGCTACACTGTGTCACACTTGCCAACAACTTAACTCAACTGATTAAAGCCGCCTGCAGCCTGGTATACTTGTTGATGCTTTATTAAGCTGAAGTGAATTTTGGCTTTGAGAACAAAAGGTTTAGATTGTGTTGCCAGCTCAACCTTAAAAACACATTGCAACCTGAATTATCTGATGACATCACTAAGCCTGTATTTTTGTCCTTCTAATTGATTGACTTTTTTTTATCTCCAGTTAACTCCACACCCCCTAAGCAGCAGCAACAATGCCAGAACTCTGTGTTGGAATCAATGGGTGAGTTTAAAACCCAATTACACATTTTATAACCAGAATGGCTGAGACTGATTTTAGATAATTACAACTAGATACCAGATGAGGAGGACGTCCACTGTTCCGCAACAATATCTGGGGGTTAGGAAACAATTATGAAATGCACTCTGGAGGTGAAATAATTTAATGAAATCCCCCTCTTATACAATATGCGCACTTTTTTATGTAAGAGAGTTGGTCCATGCAGTACCATGTGCAAATGTAATACAGAACAGCACCATAAATAGTAATGGCACTGTAAAAGCTGCAGTTTACATAAGTTGCACATTGGAGGTCTGCCTGCAGTTCTTCATCTAACAGTCAACTAGGTATAAGTTACAATAAAAAAACATGTAGCCACAGTCAACTAATCTGACAAAGTCAGGTTCCATGAACAAGGATTCACCTTCTATATGTGTTTTACAATAAAGAACTTCAAGCCATTGGCCATTAGTAGCAATTATACAGTGGCAAGAAAAAGTTTGTGAACCTTTGACTTTTCTGCATTAACATGTCCTAAAATGTGATCTGACCTTCATTCAGTCAAGAGTATTAACAAATATAATGTGCCTTAAATAATAACACTAAACAAATTCAGATCTGTCATGTCTTCATTGAGAAAAAACATAAAAACCTCTAGTGCTAGTGGAAAAAGTATGGTCACATACTTTTGCTTGCCACTGTAAAGGAGTGGAAGAACTCATGACTTGTAGCAGGACTTCTCTATGGTAGGCAAAGCACTGTGGGAGGCTGAACTGAGAGGCATCATAGTCATAAGCTATTAGAAAATTAATGCGAGGCCCAGGACTGGTTTGACATCCTAAGGAATTTTTCCACTAATGTTCCCAAACAACCATTAAAACAACTCTCTCTCTCCTCTCTTTCTCTCTCCTCACTCTGCAGCTTCGGTCGTATTGGCCGTCTGGTTTTGAGGGCTTGCCTTCAGAAGGGCATCAAGGTTGTGGCCATCAATGACCCCTTCATTGACTTGCACTACATGGTAAGAAAACAACTTGTTACTATCCTATTAAATTATTTATCATGTGTATAAAACTGTATCATCAACAATCAAATAATGGGAACTAATGAGATAAGCTTGCTGATGTTGAAAGAAGCTAATTAAAGAAAATAACTAACAGACCATAAATTGAACTCATGGCCATACTTCAACCAAATACCTTGGCTTAGTTTTAACAGATTTAACTTTCTCTGATTCAAAATTTGGCAAAAGGAAACAAATCATTTTGTTTTTCCATCATTTAACTCCTAGGTCTACATGTTCAAGTATGACTCCACCCATGGCCGATACCCAGGTGAAGTCTGTCACGAGGGTGGCAAGCTCATCGTTGACGGCAAAGCCATCTCTGTCTTCCAGTGGTAAGTGATGATGTTTAATGGTCTGAGGCTGTTCCTGCATGCTTAAAAATTTTATTATGAAGATTTTTTTTCCATCAAGGCTTACCTCAGTACAGTTATATTAGTATGAACAATCGTATATTATTGTTGTTGTAGGTCAGTTTACATACTTTATTTCATATATTAGGTGAGGTGTTTTATGCCACTTGGCCTGCTGGTCTTTAATCTCTGAGTGAATTCTGTCACTCACAGTGGAATGACAGTGGAATTGGGCTTTTTGGTGCTTTGGGCCCCTGTAGTTGCCCCTCAATCTATTGTACCAGATGTTGTTTTAGTCCATTGTGTAACTACGGCGCTCTTCAAAAGGCAGTACCAACAAAAGTGAGGCTTGTGGAAGAGACATTCCTGTTTCAAAGCTCCTCTTTGTTAGGTTCCCTCATTGTGTCTTCTGTTTTTACACATCATCGATTTTTTGGAAGGCCCCTAATCTGTACAACCCATGCTATAAAAAAATATTTTTTGTTCATTGCTAGCATGAAATTATCCAAAGAGGCTGTGCACACTGACTTAGAAACCACAAGATGTACTGTCCTAACAAAATGATCTCCCACCACCACTCCCTACTGTATGCTCACTGTGTTCTTCCTTTGACTCTAGCATGAAGCCAGCAGAGATCCCCTGGGGCAGCGCTGGAGCCAAATACGTTGTCGAGTCCACTGGAGTCTTCCTCAGTGTGGATAAGGCCTCTGTACGTACACACAAACACATGGTCAATTTTAGGGACAAATACACACAGAGTGCAAGTTCCTAACGTGTCTCCCCCCACCCCACCCTTTCAGGCTCACATCCAAGGTGGAGCTCAGCGTGTGGTTGTGTCCGCCCCCTCACCTGATGCTCCAATGTTTGTTATGGGAGTTAACGAGGACAAATATGACCCCTCCTCCATGACCATTGTCAGGTAATAAAAGTTTAGACTTGGACATGCATTCTAAAAGTAAAGTTTTTTTTCACAACTGAACTGAATCAGGTAAAATGTAGTAAGTAGTGAATGTCTGTTTTTCTGTTGACAGTAATGCCTCCTGCACCACCAACTGCCTGGCTCCCCTGGCCAAAGTCATCCATGATAACTTTGGCATTGAGGAGGCTCTTATGGTAAATCACTTTCTATCTATATACTTTCTATAAGAGACCTGATTTCTTTATACTGTGTCCAGTATGTTTAGCCTTTAATGACAGACAAAGGAAATGGTATGTTTCATGCATGTAACATGGGACTATTCTTTGTAGACTACAGTCCATGCATACACTGCCACCCAGAAGACAGTGGATGGCCCCAGTGCCAAGGCCTGGCGTGACGGCCGTGGTGCTCATCAGAACATCATTCCAGCCTCCACCGGTGCTGCCAAGGCAGTGGGCAAAGTCATCCCCGAGCTCAACGGGTTAGGACAAACACATTTATTATCAGACTAAACTGATGAACTGCAGCTGCACCTTCTCTAAATGTGAGAAGGAAGGAAGACATGAAAGAGACCAATCTCTCTCTTTTCTCCCCTCTAGTAAGCTGACAGGCATGGCGTTCAGAGTGCCAGTGGCCGATGTCTCAGTGGTTGATCTGACATGCCGTCTGACCAAGCCTGCATCTTACGCTGAGATTAAGGAAGCTGTCATGAAGGCCGCAAATGGGCCCCTGAAGGGAGTGCTGGGTTACACTGAGGACCAGGTAAAATTATTTTACATACACTTTAAACCAAACATGTTTACTAATAATACCAGAAATAAATAATAATTTAGTGCATTGAAAGCATGGGTGGGTGCTTTTTTATTTTGGATGTATACAAAAACATAAAAAAATATTCACATTTGTCCCAAATAATTGTGGTGTTTTATTTTGTAACACAAATGGGAATTAACTAAGTAATGAATAACAAAAATGTGCCTGTCTTCACATTAAATGACCTGTAATTTGTTTTGTGTTTTGCAGGTGGTGTCCTCTGACTTTGTTGGCGACACCCATTCCTCCATCTTTGATGCTGGTGCTGGCATCTCCCTCAATGACAACTTTGTCAAACTAATTTCCTGGTTAGTATTAAGTGTCTTGCTCACTTTCATGCATAAAACATGATAGCAGTGTCGATGTTGTTCATTTACAGAGAAAAAGGCTTCTCTTTTCAAAAGTAATCATTTCATTTCTCCTCCTTGTCCCCCTCCTCCACTGCAGGTATGACAATGAGTTTGGCTACAGCCACCGTGTTGCTGACCTACTGCTGCACATGAACTCCAAGGAGTAAACACTTCCTGGACACAAAGAAAGCCAGGAAAGGGACCACCCCAACCATACTCCCAGCCTCCTTTCTCTTTTACACACAAACCCTATTCATAGCCAAGTCATAGTGTCACGACCCCTAGCGCTACTACAGTATACGTACAGTAGGTAGCAGCAACTATGTGTTTGCGTGTTCTGAGTTTATCTGTTTTTTTTCCTTTACGGATGATAAGATTGGTTGCTGACAGTATTTGTGTCCGTGTGCCCCCTCTCCATCTCCCTTTACCACTTTTAGATGTGTTATTATGGCTCAGTATGGTAACTACTGTATCCATCTCTGTGTTGGTGTGTTGTAAAGGCTTAGTCACAAGTGGAAAGAGGATGCTGAGAGGCAGAGCTACTGTAACTAAGAGTAATGAGACAAAGAAATAAAACTTTAAAAATCTCAAGTTGTCTTGTTTCATTATTATAAGCTGTTGGCTGTTTCCTGTGAGACTCCAGAACTGAAAGTACCAGGGACTTTGTGTTTAAAGTAAAGCTGCATACATCAATAAATAATATTATTAGTTAAATATTTAAAGAGTACAAGAAAAGCTTGATAATTTTAACTTGTACCACCAATCTGTTAAAACAAATGTATGTGTTGTATTGGCACATTTGTCAATGCAATTTTGTCTCCTTTCCTTCCATCTTTATATTCTTTATATTCTTCTTTATATTATTCTATTTTGTTTTTACAGCCCATTGTACTTTTTTATTGCCCAGCAGTACTTCACCTGTGAGGTTGGAAAAAGTAAAATATTGTTTAGAAAATGTAGAGAAAAAGATGCACTTTTTTTTAGTACTATTCACCTGCTACTATTCGAATGTTAATATGAATACTAAACCGTCCATGTAAAAGGCTGGAGGTATCAATATATTCACTATTACAGTAAATAGTGTCATCCTAGTAGCCAAAGACACAAGAGAGGATATCTATTATCTCTTAAAAGATAATTATTTAGAAAGAAAATAGCTCTACCCCAACTACTGCAGTTATTACACATTAATGCAAAAGAAATAATTATAGAATCAAATTATATTTGACTTTATGCCTTGACAACTTACTGCCTACTAAACAGGAAGTGATGAGAAATGCCTGTTTTTGCTACAATGCCACCTGCTGTTTACTGAACGTACTACATTAGAATCTTTATACTGTGACACTGGGCAGAATTATAATTGACTTCAAAAGTGTAATGCACATTCAATTATCAGTATCATGCTTTTATTTAAAGGTACAAGTGTAAAAGGTGAAATGTGTAGCCACATCTGTTGGTGAGATACAGATCCACACTGATTGCCAAGTCTGTTTGAGTCAGTGGGACTAATAAGGCCATCCCAAAAAACTTCCCAATACATACATCACCAAAATATGTCATTAAATAATATTGCAGTAAGTATGTGTCCAAACAACTGTAAATAAAGCTAAATCAATACCCGTTATTTTCAATTCTATTCAGTTTTATTTGTATAGTGCCAAAACACAACAGATGTCACCTCAAGGCACTTTACAGTGTTAAGACATCACAAAATAATACTGTATATTGAATTATATAGAAAACTTAACAACCCCACCTGAGCAGCACTGGGCAACAATGGAGAGGAAAAACTCCCTTTAGAGGAAGAAACTCCCAGCAGAACTAGACAGGCAATGGTAGCATGTTAATGGATATAAGAGAGGAAAGGAGAGAGGAAAGAGGAACTCAGTGTATCAGTAGAGGTCCCCCAGCAGACTAATCTATAGCAGCATAACTAAGAGATGGTTCTAGGAACCACAAGAAGACCTGCACTCTGAGAACGGAGAGTTCTGCTGAGAAAATATGGAACTACAAAGTCTTTAAGATTACAATCCAACAAATGCATGGACTAGTTTTACAGCATCAGACAGGATGTTCCTAATTTTAAAAATATTACTAATAAAAAATTAATAATATTACTCAGATGGAACAAGGCAGATGATAGAAGGCAGCTTTATTTTAACAATTAAGCATATTTAATAGATATACCTTAATAATAATAATAATAATAATAATAATAATAATAATAATAATAATAATAATAATAATAATAATAATAATTTTATTTTGAGAAAAATCTAAAACATTTCAAATTCACAACTAATAGGACCGCTGGCCACTCTTTCCAAATGACATGTTTGATAAGTGATCAACAAAACAGACTGTGTTTGGTTGCATTGATATTTCAGATCGATGTGACGGAAGCATGGCTTGATACCATTAATCATACCTCTTTACATTTTAGTACATCTGATCTGACATTTGAGATATTTGTTTTTATTAAGGTACCTTGTAGTACCTCCTCTGCTCCTACAGTAATGCACAATGACACATTTAGTTTGAATAGATAAAACTGGAACTAGGTAATATAATTATATTTATATAATAATTATATATATAATTATATTTTATAATATAAAAGTAGCAAAGTAGAGGCAACATCAGCACAAGGTCATGGTTTTCACTTGAGTAAGAAGATTCAAATCCAGTCATTTGCCTTAAGCCTCATTTCCCCATCCTAGGACGGACTGGACAGCTTTGAATGTAAAAGTTTTGAATTAAGCTTCAGATGCAAAGGAACGGAGGCTTTCACTGCACACAAGAGTTCATTTGGGTCCGTTCTGTAGGTACTCATTTGAAAAGCAAACTGACGAAGTCAACACTAACACTTTAGTTTGTTGTTGTGTTTGTTGTGTAACCACTTATAAAATTGATTTTTTTAAGCATTAAGAGCATTCTTTTTTTGGTCCTGTCTTATTTTTGTGAACATTTTAACTTGTGAAAAATAAAATAGTGATTCTGCAGGTATCTCTTAATCAAGCAAGACTGAGGTCTTGACTGAAAAAGACAACTTCATCATGCTGTAAAATAAATTTAGTGTGGAGTGAAACTGAGCCAGGCATAAATGTGTGGACATATTTATATACTCCTTTTTTTTTTTTTGATTATTCATTATTATTTTTTTTTCCTTAAATTTAATTAGTTGAACCACTGTACATTCTTTCCAGGTAGCCCAGCACTAGTTGTACCCCACAGGCTCCACCTTCTCATAGAAATTAATATATCATAAATAAAATATTTTGGCATGACGAGCTCCAGAATTGGAGAAGTGCTACAGACCAGCTGGATCTGGAGAGGTGTGTCTACGTGGACGTGACCAGGTATGTAACTGATATAAGAGCAGAGTGACAGCTCTGCAACAGCCACTTACGTCACCATCTGGAGAAGTTCTGCTAACTGATGCTCCTTTGAGTTGATGTAAAGACAGAACGAGTCATGGAGAAGAAGAGTAGACCTGAGCTTGCACTCCCCTTTTTGCTATTTGCTGCTCTTCACTTGGAGGCGGCTGTTCTTGAAAAGATGTTTTACTGCCCGGCGGAGAAATTTAACTGGACATATGCGAGAACGTACTGCCAGAAGAACCACGTTGATTTAGTTACTTGGAACAACGTGGACCAACTCTGGCTGTCTGAATGGTTGGTGGAAAATGAAATCAAACAAGTCTGGATTGGCCTACATAGAGACTCTGGGAATGATTCAGTCTGGAAATGGATAAATGTCTAGTGAGTAATTGAGTATTGTGCTGATTCAAATAGCTCCAAATGTAAACGAGTGAAATGCGTTAAACAAATGATTTGTTTGTTTCAGTACTGGAGAAGGGATAACAGGAGATGACCTCTCACAGAGCAGCTTCTGGGCCAGTGGAGAGCAGAGCAGTCACTGTGCATATGTGTCAAGTGACCTAACGTGGTACAGTGATCTATGTTCAAGTTTACATAGTACTTACTGTTCACAAGGGACGTACATCAAATATTTCAAAGGTAGCGTTACATGGGACCAGAGTTCTCAGTACTGTCAGCAATATAACAGTACTCTGGCTACCATCAACAACACAAACGAAAAATATTTATACTTAGAAGGCTGGATTGGACTGTACCGAGTGGCAGGGAATAACTGGAGCTGGATTGGAGATCAGACATCCAACTACAGTAAATGGGCATCAGGACAGCCACTTGTCCAGGACTGTGGCTTATTTAATGCTAACACTGACATGTGTCAGAGCTCTGAATGCTCCCAGAACTATCGGTTTGTCTGCATTGATGACAACATGGTGCTGGTGCATGAGAACAAGACCTGGGAGGAGGCCCTGTTGTACTGCAATAACATGACAACACCATGTGACGACTCCAACTCCTGCATCTACCAACTCCTTAACCTGCAATACTCGAGTGACTACAGCTACGTCAAAGACAGGCTATACACAGCCACGACCAATGAGGTTAGAGAATGGATGGTGGTGTTAGTGGGTTTAAACCTTATCAATATCAAACGGTAATTTTTAAGCATTACTGTTTTGAAATGAATCAAGTTAAACAGAATATATTGTAAAATAAGTAAGTAAAGTAAGATTAGAACAACGCAATCTCTGCAAGTCTTTTTGACAGAAACAGTTTAAAATGTATTTATATATATAAACATATATTATACATTTATAATATATAATTAAATTAACTTAATTGATTGTAAAGGAAGTGTACATTCCAAATAGTAATAGTAATAGTAAATTACTTTGCCCTTCCTATTTGTTTTAATGTAAGGTAACTACCAATGTGTGAACATGTGATTTTTTTGTCCAATCTGTCGTTAATGCAAAACATTACAAAAACAATAATATTATTATTGTTGTGGTTATTGTTGTTTTATTATTATAATGAAATCATCTCTAAAGCTTGTTGCTCTATAACCTCAGTTTAGCAACAGTAAGGTAAATTCAAGTGAGAGCGAATGACACTTGCTTTGTATCTCTCAGGTTTGGATGGGCCTGCGCTTCCTGGGAGGGCAGTGGTTTTGGATGAATGGTCAGGTGCTGGATGACAATGAGTGCCCACCTGAGCAGAAACACTGTGGGACCCTGTCCAAAAATGACTCGGCCAACTGGAGCGCCAGGGACTGTGCAGAAACAAGAAACTTCATATGCATCAGTTACAGCATTACATAATATGACAAATGAGAATATAACTGGAGCTTTATGCTGTAATGTTTTTTACTGCTATATTACAAATGCCTGTTTTGTCTGTAACAAACTTAGCTTTCTCTACTAGGGTTGAGTTTTATGCTTCTATCGATACAGTTGGCTG
Organism: Anabas testudineus; assembly: GCF_900324465.2. NCBI lineage: Eukaryota > Metazoa > Chordata > Actinopteri > Anabantiformes > Anabantidae > Anabas > Anabas testudineus. The sequence continues at coordinate 17,741,726 of NC_046625.1, read as the reverse complement.
TACTGTAAGTTCAGTGAAGTGTACATTTTGTATTGTGTGTGTTTGTTTTATCTGGAATCAAAGGGTATATAAGTTGTTCTGACCATGTGACCATGCTGTGCAAGTTTCTTTTTTGGCATCTTAAGATGGCAGCTTTTTTATGAATAGTACTGCTCCTTTCCAAACACACACCTGGCATCATCTTTTGAAATGCTGGATTCAAGAGCACAAACCTGGTAACAATTTGTCTTCCTAAACTTCTAAACTCTCATCATTATTATGAAATCATGACTTACTTTGCCTGGATGTTTATCAGCTATTTTAAGTCCTTATTGCCTTAAAGCCATCAGGCATTTGACATATTCATTTCAACAACATGAACTTGCTGTTTTATGCAGAAATACACAAATAGGCTTGTCATTATGTAGATATTCAAATACTTCAGTACCAGCTGGTTACAGACATTGACTTTAAATGGTAAGTTAAGAAGAGAAGAAAATTAGCCAGTTATCTTTCTTTTATTAAGTACTGGTTTTAAGCATTTTACAATTAAAAGTAGTGTAGTAATCAATAGATTGATTATCCCACACACAGCCTGATTTTCATTCATTCTCCTAAGCCTATAAGGTATGGAAATTAATTAGTGGTGTGCAAATAGTCTAGCTATCCAATATCATTTATTTCTATCTCTTAAATTTCTGTTATGCAGGGCCTATAGTCACAGGGTATTGAGTGTACTACATAAGGATAGATATGATGTTAATAATTCACTCACGATTAATTCAGTAATTATAAGAGACTATGAATATAAGTTAATTGTAATATTCATTACACTATATGTGTGATAAGTGACAAGTGCACACACACACGATACCCGAATGACAGGATCATGCGGACCACTCTTACGTTCCTATCGGTGTCATTCCGGAGACATTTCGAGGTGGAACCAGTTTCACTTCCGTTTGTCATTCAACGACACTCTTGAGAAACTGTCTCTTTTTCTCAGCTCTGCATTTAAGTGAGTGTTGAAACTTAAATTCGCTGTTGTACAGGTGATATGATGTCGATTAGATCTTAATATAATGAAACAGATTTTTTTAACCTCTACTCAGAGAAATGTTCTCAGCATTTGTTAGCTAACGTTAGCAGCGGCGTGCACAGCGGTGTCCGGATTGTAGCTAAATGTTGGCTAACTTAGCTGCGGTGTAGAGGAATAATCTTTGATGACATTACATTAACGTCACCTTTTACAAAACATTTTAATCAGATATGGTCGGCTTGTTATTTCCTCGAAGATGTAAATATGCTTGCCTGTTCGTAATCGTGTAGCTATAGTGTCAAACAAGGAAGAGAAGGCGATGAAACATTGTCTAAAGCCATTAAAGGCTATTTAATAAAGTACAGATTATATGGACAGGAACATGAACATGTATGTGTGTATTAGATAATGGTTGTATTTAACTAATATATTGTAACAAGTCAATACAACCAATGTATATTTTCAATAGTGCTGAAAAAGTTAACCACATAATTGATTAAAGTGTGTTAATCTTAGGAAATAATTATGCAATCCAGTGAACAAGTCCATGTTATTTTAGATTTTGTTTTTATTTGATCATACATTGAATTTGTTGTGTTTAGGGTTGTTTTGTCACACTGGCCTTGCTTGTTTTGTTACAAATTTCAAAAATGTGAATGTGAATGTCTCTCTTTTCAGGGAGCTGAATTTTGTGACCAGACATCATGACACTTTTTCACTTTGGAAACTGCTTTGCTCTGGCATATTTTCCTTATTTCATAACGTACAAATGCAGCGGCCTGTAAGTGTCTGTTTTAATCAGGGATTTGCAAGCATGATTGGATGCAATGATTTCACATGTTTTTTATTTTTTGTGTATTCTTTTGTGGTAGCACCATATGCTCACACACTAAAAAGTCTCTTTTTAATCTTCTTAGTATTGTCAGGGGTTTGGGAGTGGCTTCATATAATCTTCTTAGAACTCTGTAGTGTGCTGTTGCTCAGTTCTTAACCACATAATGTGTTTTTTTTTTTTCTCTTTCACTGGCCCTATCTCTTAACATTGTTTTGCATGCCTTATGGCATAATAACCTAAAACATGCTATATTCTGTGGGGTCCTATTATAAAGTCCTACCATCTAACCCTTTCTATGTGTTTAATCTTTAGTTCAGAGTACAATGCCTTCTGGAGATGTGTCCAGGCTGGAGCCACCTATCTGTTTGTCCAACTTTGTAAGGTGAGGTAATCCAAAGCGACATCTTTCTGTAAAAAATGTGTGTAAGACCTACTCTAAAAAGTGTTGTGCAGCACACTGTTAAGCCATTACAACAAGCTGTAACATGTTTTCATAAGCCATTTAGAGACTTCATAATGCATTGAGGATCTGCAGTGACACTTAAAACTCATAGAAGGGCTAATTTGATGTTTTATGTACATATTTATATGATATTAGCCATACTCTGTTTTAGTGAATGAAATCAGCCATCTTGAATCAGTCAGCACAAGCTGTGGTTTGGGGTGGTGAATTGTGTATAAAACTGAGTGGAACCAATTGCAGTAACAAAAGTTCACATACAAATACAGTGAGACAGGAGTGATTTTAGATAAAGCACAAATTATAACATCATTTGTTTCCTTGTGTGTTGCAGATGCTGTTCCTAGCTACATTTTTCCCCACATGGGAAGGAGGAGCAGGTGTTTATGACTTTGTAGGGGTGAGTTTAAAGTTGATTTGATTACTCGAAAAAACATAAAATACCATCTTTTGCGGGATATTGAAGTATTTCCTATATTTGTCTTTCAGGAATTTATGAAGGCAACTGTGGACTTGGCAGACTTGTTGGGTCTCCATCTTGTGATGTCTCGTAATGCTGGCAAAGGAGAGTACAAGATCATGGTTGCTGCCATGGGCTGGGCAACTGCAGAGCTGGTAATGTCCAGGTAAGTAGTGCAGACTCCTGCTGCACAAGAAACCTCAGCTTTAATTTGTGAATGATATCTAAATATTTATTGTGACTGTTTGTCTTCTGTTATGGTTGAGGTGTCTTCCTCTGTGGGTGGGAGCCAGAGGGATTGAATTTGACTGGAAATATATCCAGATGAGCTTTGACTCTAACATCAGTTTGGTGAGTAGCTGTTATCTCCCGTTCCCTGCCTTCACTGCTCTGTCCCTACTTGTGTTTCCAATCCTCTGTCCTTGACTATTACTTTTTCTGTTGTCTTTTATATCACTTACCTTCTTCAATCATGAATTAATTTTGCATTTTTTCTGCCAGCCTCCTTGAAAGCAACAGCCTACAGAAAAGATAGAAATCTGTACTATCATTTGTTCTTGTGAATGTTTGAATAAAAATAGATTTTAAAATGTTTTCCACTTTTGTCCACTTGCTTGTGTAAATGCTCAGTTAAAAGCAGTAATTATTTTTGTGTTTATAGGTACATTATATTGCCATGGCAGCAGTGGTGTGGATGTTTACACGATATGACCTTCCTAAGAGCTTCAGGTTACCTGTTACTGTTCTGCTGGCTCTTTGTGTCTACAAGGCCTTCTTAATGGAGTAAGTTCAACACACTGCTGTGCTCAACACCAGCAGCTATTTCATTATGTCTTCCAGTATAAGCCAGACTACCTACATCCTATTTTTAGCTCCACTCTTCACTTAATAGCCTAGCATGAGTGGTATCAATCTTCTTATCTAACTTTTGACAAGAACACAAATAAGCATGTGTCTCCGGATTTCTGTGAATTTTTTTAAAGTACAGTTTCATAGAAATTTGCTTTACTTGTTTAAGTAATTTAGAATCACTTCACTATGCTTCTCCTAACTACAGATATTCTACTGGATTAAATTGTGTTACTAGCACACATTTGCTGACTTGCATAAAGAATGGGAATCCATTTAGAAGGCTAGTAGATCATTCGAATAAACTTTTATTTTGTAAAAGCATTCATTCTGAGTCAGTGTTGGTGGCTGAGGTTGACCACAGGTTAAAAACAAGATGATACGGTACTCAAATGCTGGCATCTGGTTTATTTGTCAGGATGAATTTAAATATATCTAAAATCGTTTATTACAAACACATTGCTCTGTTTTGTTCTTTAACGTTGTAACTTGCATTATGTTTCTGTCTGTCTTCAGGTTGTTTGTCCATGTCTTCCTCATGGGCAGCTGGACAGTGTTGTTGGTCAAAGCTGTCCTGACCGGGGCCATCTCTCTCTGTTCGCTGTTTCTCTTTGTCACTCTGGTTCACAGCAACTAAGTACATCTCAGCACCCTGGGATGAGCCTTCAGCAGGCCTTTTGGTACAGGTTGGACTATGGTTGTCATGAGTCAGAAGCTGACCTTTATAGCAGTCCTAGAATAACCACACTCCAGCAAAGATAGCTGAAACATGGACATTAATACTGGGAAGTTGGACTGGTCTGGCATGTATGTATATTAACAAAAAAACAAGCTGACATACAAACCACCAACTGGTGCTGTAACCAGTTCATCAGGCCTGTATGGAACATCAATGGGAAGCATACTCAGGGTAAAGCTTTGTTTACGATCAGTCTAATGGTTAAAAGTACAGTGTGTGAGTGGAGACATCAGGATGCTTCTGATATATGATTGGCTTACCTACGTTGACTCTGTGAAAAGGTAACTTTTGTATCACAACAACCACAAGTGATTTGAGACTTTATACATATTTGTTTTTTTACGTTTTCTTGTCCAATGAGCCAGTGTAAATGCTTAGATTTAGTAGTGAAATGTACTGAGTGGAGTTCTAACAAATGGATGATAGCAATATTTTGTGTGGCCCAAATTGATGAGTTTATTTATTTACAGCAAAATGCTGCACATAGTTGAAACATAACTCTGGTATGTTTTTCTTCTAATTATTGAATTAATTGTATAAAAAATTTAAAGTTTAAATGAAAACAATAAATGAGGCCCACAGTATAAATAAAGTGAAGGTCAATTAGAATTATGACCACATTATGTTGACTTAAAAGAATCTGTGATTTTGACATAAATAAATGTCTGTCGTCTTACCTCAGTGTTTTTGACTAATCCGTCACATTTATTAAAATAGCTGAATGAATTGTGCTTTCCTTGATGTTATGATACTAATCCAGGGACTCATTGTTCGTACTTATTCATGCATTTAAAGATTAACTTATGTCATTTACAGATGGGTGGCACAGAGTTCACTCACTTCTGTAGTTAAACCCAGATACAAAGGGAAACTGGAGCCCTGGGCAAGGAGACTGCAAGAGAAGAAGTTGAACAGCTATATGAGCAGGTCCCCTTGGATGAAAGGATTAAAAGTAATTCAAGGCGTGTTGAGGACAGGAGCAACAAAGACGATAATGGATGTAGGACAAGTTGGTTTCCAAGAAACAAGAGTGGGTGGGTGGGTGGATGAGGGGTGGAGACATAAATAATAGCATTGTATTGGCACATAGTGTCACACCACTCAAACATGAGATAAATATAGGTCCTGTCAAAGAAATTCACTCTTCTTCCATCGAGTGGAGAACAAAAAACGCAAAGAGTGATACATTATATTTCACTAAGCCTGAATAAACAGCAGAGCACAAAAAGTCACACACATTTTATTCAGGCAATTAAAATAAATCAGATTTAAATGTCCTGGGTGTCTGTGTGCCACTGATTCTCCTTCACTTTACCCACGTTCTCTGTTAATACACCTCTTGCTGTGTTTTGTTAGCCCCTTTTCCTGCTGCTGTACTTCAGCTCACATTACATCTCTCCCTCTCCTTCACTCAGCTTCTCCCAGCTGGGACCTCTGGGGTCTAACAGAGCTCCTGTTGTTGAAATGCAACAATGGGCTTTGCTGTTTACTATCACACACACACACACACACACACTATGTTCTCTGTTTATACGTTGTTGTGCAGAAAAAAAATGACGTTTGAGAAAAAAAGCTGCAGAGATAAATTGATGTTATCTCGACCTTGTGGATTCCAGGAAAATTAAAGCAGCGTGATTCTAGGACCAGGGTGATACCAAGTCTGGTTCATGCAGGTTGATTCACTGTACACGATAAGACCAGCAGCCCAAGAATGCATCAACATGGACTTCTATTGTCCAGAGACAGACAGTGTGGTTGTCAGCACAGACTCAGAGCTATACCTGAGGTCTTACAGAGGGGATTGTTGAGGGTGCACAAAATCATTGTCAAGTCAATGTTGTTGCGATGGGGTAAAATTAACATCATGTTATCTTTCCAACTGAATTTTACTTTAGGGCCCAAACCTGTTCCTAGAGGGAAAGCAGGGCTGTGTAACCAGATTTATTCAACTCATACTTCAGTACCTGGTCTTCCAGATGCTTTGTTGGTTCCAACCCCCCAAATTAGAAAACACCTGATGACCTGACGGAAGTACAGAGCTGCCATTCAGAGAAATGCGTAAGGGTGAAAAGTGGTACAGCCCTTCAAGACAGAGTGGCAAATGAGAGGAGCTCAGGGAAAAGGGATGGACTGTAACAGGAGAAATTCCCAGACTGCCACACTAACAGGCTGACAGGCTAAAAGTCCTTCTGCAGACCTTTAAATCCTGAGCCGGCCACAGTCATCATGTCCTCCCCTGAATACATTCAGTACCACGGCATCCTCCTGCCACCTGTGGCTCACAGCATGGAGAGCTTGGAGTACGCCCAAAATTTCTCAGTGGAAGACACTGATGTGTTTGCTGTGACTTACCCCAAATCAGGTACAGTATTTTTCTCTGTTTCTTGCCACACTATCCGGGTGAATGTAGGTTTTACAAACTTCTGTACGACCGTGTTCCCACATTTTCACACAGGCCAGCAGGCAGCAGCACTGGTGCTGAAATATGTACAGTATGTACAGGGAACAGGCAGATAGAGATCAGCAACCGTGCTGCCTGTGTAGGAGTTCAGATTACACTTTTTCTTTGTGTTGCCCAAAAAATACATTTAGTGGGCTGTAATCACTCACTTTGTCAGTGAGAAAACTGCATTTTAGTGGTTAAACTGTTCTTAGAGATGTGTAGAAAAGTGACTGGATGGTTCATACTGTAGAGCACAGAGCAGGAAAATGTCCTCCACACCACACACCGGCTTTCTCTCACTGTTATTACGAATATTTTCTTAAAATGTCCTCAAACCTCTGTGTTCGTTTTGTAAACTGGGTGACTCGGCTTTAACAGGCTGTGCGCGCTCCCGCGGAAGGTAATCAGGCGCGACACCTGAAGAACGGTGCTGCCTTCAGGACACTCACGGAAATGTAACTTTCCTCAATAATGTTGTTTGAACTAAATGGTTGATAGTGGCTTACGAATGTAGCTCCTAAAAACGCTTAATGCATTTTACAGTGGAGCATTTTGACAGGTGAATGATCACAAAAACTCACTGTGCCGTTTGTTTAGCTGGCGTGTCTCCCTGTTCCCTCTTTATTCCTCATCAGATGGATGCAGCTTTCTCTGTTTTACCCGGTTTTCATAAAAAGCCTGTTATTCGTCGTCGGTGTTTGCTCTAACATGGAGATGAACTCTGCAGCACCATGCAAAACCTCAACCGCACTGGTGGGCTGAGATGGGCAGGAGGTGGGCTGCAGGAGAGACAGCTTTAAAAGTAGGAAGCCACTTTGTGAGGAGTTCGAGGGACACACTTCGATCCAGGACTTGTACTCCGCTTCAGCCCTCGCTATATAATGTCTTCTGAAGACATGTATATACATTATCATGGGATGATTGTTCCCAAAGAGACTCATTCCTCAGAGAGCTTGACGTTTGCGCAGGACTTCGCGTTTAAGGACGATGATGTGGTGTCTGCAACGTACCCGAAGTCAGGTCAGTGTTTCTCCGACAGAGAAACGCGTCGAAGTGAAGGTTAGATAAACAGATGATGCTTTAGTCGAGTTGTGAGAGTCTGATTTCATAATCTCTCTTGGATGGTCCTGGTCTGTCTCACTGTGGGAGAGCAGGATCTGATCCAGCACAGCTCAAAGTCTGAAGGTCTGTCCAGCTTCCTGGAGGCTGTTAGTAACTTAAATACTGGTTGTTGTTCCTCATAGTAAGACTCACTGCGTTACTTTGAGTAAACAACTGCTTAAAATAGGAGCTCTATCATGCTTCACATTATTTTAAGTAATACAAAAATGAATGTACTTATATTTAAATCATGACTAAAATGACAACCAAAGTAAAAAAAATAAAATATCCCACTAATCATGGGTAGGTGCAGAGGTGTCAGCTTTGGTTTTGTTCAGTGTCCTCTGATCAGACACCATCCTGACAGAAACTAGACTCCAGGTGGGGGCTTTGCACCATGCAGGATTACTCAGTTATCCAGGTAACTAGGAACAACATGCAACAGGCAACAACCTCTCTGAGCATTTGTTAATATGAAGAAATAACCAAAAGTTAGTTAATTGCACCTACTATTGCCAAAATAGTTCTACAAGTCCCATGTGGGCTTTTCACAAGGACATAATTGCAAGTGATGTTATTGTTTTCTTGTTGTTTGTTAATGTTTCGGTGGGTTTTGTTCGCAAGTCAGCAAAATTCCTCTCTAAGTGGCACAATGTCTCATTCACATACTGGATGTCTCAGAGCTAGTAAACAAAAGACAGACAATTTGACACAGGTTTAACAGGAAAGACACAGGCATTAACTAATAACATCAATGAGGGTTTGGTTCTGTTCTGTGGTCACAATAAATCATGACAGTGAGCCTGCCTGCAGAGTACCATTCAGCTGCCATGAATTGAAATATTTACCTCTGAGCTGATGAGAAGTCCAAATGTCCTGTGAAAATTCATGAAGACACATATTGTGTGGCCCTTTGTAAATCTTTAAAGCTAGTCATCACCAAGGGTCTGTGAAGTCCAAGTCTGACTAATATGATCATGTGTTGAAAAAAGGTTAATCTTGGATCATACTCATCATTCATTAGCTCATTTGAAATAATTTGGGTTAAACATTGGCACTATAAAGTGACTAAATAGTGCACTTGTCAAATACAATTTTTCCATCTTAACCTCAACCGCAGTGCTGGGCTGAGATGGGCAGGAGGTGGGCTGCAGGAGAGACAGCTTTAAAAGTAGGAAGCCACTTTGTGAAGGGTTCGAGGGACACACTTCGATCCAGGACTTGTACTCTGCTTCAGTCCTCGCTATATAATGTCTTCTGAAGACATGTATATACATTATCATGGGATGATTGTTCCCAAAGAGGCTCATTCCTCAGAGAGCTTGACGTTTGCGCAGGAATTCGTGTTTAAGGACGATGATGTGGTGTCTGCAACGTACCCGAAGTCAGGTCAGTGTTTCTCCGACAGAGAAACGCGTTGAAGTGAAGGTTAGATAAATAGATGATGCTTTAGTCGAGTTGTGAGAGTCTGATTTCATAATCTCTCTTGGATGGTACAAATATCTGGGCATGTCACAAAAATAGTTTTTCTACCACATATCACACAATTTTTCTTCCGCTGAATGACCTCTAGGCGCTTTGTAGCAGGCAGTATCACAAATAAAAAGAAATAACCAGTACTTACTGAATTATTTCAACTTGACACCAAATATTGTTAAAATAGTTTTTCACAACAATCTTTTTACTTGTTGTCTGTTAATGTTTCGGTGGGTTTTGTTTGCAAGTCAGCAAAATTCCTCTCCAAGTGGCACAATATCTCATTCACGTACTGAACATGGAATTTGGTGCCTGGACGTCTCAGAGCTAGTAAACAAAAGACAGACAATTTGACACAGCTTTAACAGGGCAGACACAGGCATTAACTAATAACATTAATGAGGGTTTGGTTCAGTGGTCACAATAAGCCATGGCAGTGAGCTCGCCTGCAGAGTACCATTCAGCTGCCATGAATGGAAATATTTACCTCTGTGCTAAAGTCCAAGTGTCCTATGAAAATCTTTAAAGCTGGTCTTCAGCAAGGATCTGGGAAGTCCAAGCCTATCATTTGCTAATGTTCAGTTGAGAGTAGTTATTAAGAAATGTATAACCAATAACTCTAATAAACCTGGACCCTGCCAACCTGGATCCCTAACAATGCAGAACTGATAGAAAGAGAATATAAGTAGAAGGACCGTGTACAAGCTACACTTTGAGGCACATCAACTGCCTCAACACAGCAGAGGTGGTTACTCAACTCACCGCCATCATGTGTGAATGTTAGTAAGAAAGAATGAAAAGAGTCACTATTCTGTTGACTTAAAACAAGTAGAGCTTTCAACTAGGAAACTCAGATTTTTTTTGAATACCTTTCAGAAATACAACTGCAATAAGCTACGACGCTCCCTCTAAACGCTCATTAGGATATCAGACATGAATATGTTGTATGAGGCTCCTATTGGATGTGTTCGTGGCCTCATAGAATTCTATAATCTGAAATTTTACTCTTAAATTAAAAATAATATTTTGTAAATTGCAGGTACAGTGTGGATGCAGGAGATCCTCCCACTGGTGCTGACTGGGGGGGATCTGACACCTATCCAAACTATTCCTAATTGGGACAGGGCCCCCTGGCTGGAGGAGAAAAGACTAGCGTTGGTTGTTGATCAACTGACATCTCCACGACCGCTGGTCACACATTTACCCTACCACCTCATGCCCCAGTCTTTTCACAACTCCAAAGCCAAGGTAAATGGCTGGAGGCCTTTTGTGATAATACCACATGGAACTGTCTTTATCTCATCCCGTCTACAACATCACATGTGAATCACAGCTGTGTTTATCGCCCTGCTGTAGGTGATCTATGTCATGAGGAACCCCAAGGACGTCATGGTGTCTTCTTACTACTTCCACCAGATGGCTGGATTCCTGGAGGATCCGGGAACTTTTGATGAGTTCATGGACAAATTCTTAGAGGGCAGAGGTGAGAGGTCACATCATAATGAGTTTACTCTGAGAAGTGTATGGATGTCAGAAAAATAGAGTTCAGCATTTTAATTTAATGAACAGATTTTAGATGTTGAAAATCAAAGACCCTCTGATATATTGACGAAGACCAACTCATTTCTGTTATTTCTGCCAAAGTAGAGCGGCACAGTGTGTTTGTATATTCTGTGGTCCAACATCTTTGTTGTGTGCAGTGCTGTTTGGAAAATGGACAGACCATATGAAGAGTTGGAGATGCTCAGAGCTGGGAGACAGAATAATGTACATCACTTATGAAGAACTGGTTCAGGTACACTCAAAGACACATTTAAGTACTGTGAGTTGCTGTAAATGTGATATTATTATTATTAGTATTGTGTGTTTATGCACTGCCTGTATGTCTGTTACAGTTCCAAGAAACGAAATGTGTTTATGTCTATTTGCACGCCCTGATACTGTGTTAATTCAGAGTTAATTCAGATGCCTTATATACAGTATATAAAAGTTTATGTGCCTATGTTTTACTCTTGCAGGACCTGCCTGCAGCTCTCAGGCGTATTTCAGATTTCCTGGGCAGGAATCTGAGTGAAGAGACCATTCAGAAAATAGCAAAGCATTGCTCCTTCAACACCATGAAGGCCAACCAAATGTCCAACTTCAGCCTGGTCCCAAAGATTTACATGGACTCTGACAAATCCCCATTCTTGAGGAAAGGTGAGGCTCTGTATGTGCATCGTGCAATTCAATAATAACCAGCTAGAGGCACAGCAGGTTTTTATTTATTCACTTCAAACAGTAGATTTCCTTTCACATTAGATTTGTTGTCTTTATGCTGACTGTCTTACTATGTGTGCTTTTGTGGCAGGTGTTGCTGGAGACTGGAAAAACCATTTCACGTCAGAGCAACTGGCCCGATTCACATCAGTCATTCGCAAAGAGCTGAAGGGTGAGAGCTTCTCTTTGCCATGGAGTCTAGATTAACCAATAGCTGGAGGAAGGAGATACGGGAGAGAGATTGGTGTTAGCAGAGCCAAATTTCTCAGTTAATATTAGGCATATAACTATGAGCATGCAATTGATTTTCAAATTCACAGTAGCTTAAGTACTGAACTGTTAAATGTGATAATATAGTTTTTTATATACTGAAGAACTTTTTAGGTCATTGATTGGATCCAGCCTGTATAGCAAACATATGGGTTACCTTGGTACCAGGCAAATGTAGTTTCTGCCACTTGACACCATTAAGACAATGCCACTGTAATGACTGGCTTCTTGTTAGCATGTTACAATATTTTTACTAATTTCTGCCTTATGTGTGCCTTTTAATTTCTGTAGTAGTTACTGTGGACAACAAATATGACATACACAGAGGTGTTTCCATTAGAAAAGCTCCATTGTTGCTGTGATCATTTGGATTATTATTGGTATTTCACAGTTGTATAACCAGTTTCAATGTGCCAAACTATTTACATATGCACACGACAGGAGGAACAGATATGTAATGCATTCTTTTAATTTTGGTTTTGTCTTCTAACGAGTAATAAAATTATATATTAGCGTATTTTAAATTTGTATTTGCTGGGTTTTTATCATAGTTGCAAAGTTTCATCCCTAATTGAGGGACTTGATCATTTACTTACTTGATCATTTCATCACCTTTTATGAACCTTTTATAGTTATTTTCAACTTTTGATTAACTAGTGTTGAATTGCTACTGGACTATATTTCGATTTTCATTACTTGTTGTCTGCCTGCTTTGTCAGAATTAAAATTGACACTAAAGGAGAAGTCATGTCTGTTTGGTCTATCTTTTCCTGTTGTGTAAGTAATTTATCTGCTAAAGGTACTGTTGCTTACTTATGCTGCACAACAGACCACAGCAGCAGGAAATTGCAAAGTTACAGCAGACACAAAACTGCAGCCACTGGGCTGCACTGACAAAGAACTGTTGTGTACTGGAGTGAGTATATTGTAGATTACACTGACAGCCAACCACCATGGTACACAGTTTACTGCTACTGGATGGGTCTCACTGGGACCAATGAAATCTCTTTACACTAGGTGGATTATCTGGAGAAGGACATTGTGTCTATTTAGCCACAAGTCAAAAATTTGGGAAGTGGGTGGTAAACCTAAAAGTAGACAAAAGACTTATTACTGTTGTAAATGTGTAAACAAGTCTTATTAAAGCCTAACAATGCACGAATTACACTTAATGTACATCAACTTTAGACAAATGCTGAGAGGTCTCCAATGCCACATTGTGCACTGTAATAGTAGGTCGATAACAAAACCTAACACGCTGCAGACTGCATGTTTGGGTTTCACTGTGCTCATTACTGCACTCATACCACAGATATGTATTTTCAGCAGACAACTCTTCTGTAAATTATCTTGCTTGCAAACATCACTGACTCATATGCAAAGTCATCTTTTACACCCTTTACATATTAAGGTCAAAGTAGTGCAGCATTAGAAAATATCTCAACAAATGGCCATTGAGCAGCTCTAGGTGACTGTGGAGAAGTAGAAAATCCTAAAATTGAAGAAACCTCCAGCAGAACCAGGCTCAGGGTGGTTGGCTGTCTGCCTCGACTGGTTGGGGTAAAAGAGCAACAAAGAATCAGTAGGCAAAGACACTGGGCAGGGGGGCAGGGCCAGTAAAGAAACGGCTCAAAAGCTGGGGAGACCTGCAGAAAAGTATACATAGGAGAAAGACAGGCTGAGGAACAAAAGATTTTAAAATAATATCTTTTGATAATAGGATCATCATAGAAAAAAAAAAAAAAACTGTACACGTACTGTGCAACTGTTATCTCACATTCCTTCTACAAATAATTTTGTTTTCATTTGGAGCAATGTTTCCTCATATCCACCACCCACTTCTGCTATAAGCTACCTAAATACACCCTGCATACTGAAACAGCAGACTGTAAACACAATGGGAGTAGATGACAGGGGGCACAGAGGGAAACAGTTCAGTAGAAAGGTATTTTCAAACTTACAACATTAACAGAAATATAATGTTAAAGAAAAGTCATGTTAAAGAAATTGGAAATGACTTAGATTCAAAAATGGAGGGAAAAGGGCAGATTCAGAGTCTATCTTATGAATGTTTAAGACACATACCTGGAGAATGAAGGCAAACATGTCCAAACATGATTGCAGTCATCAACAGAAGAAGGTGGAAGAACTACTGTAAAGGCTCATCACGTCACCTGGCACCAAGACACACACATGTTTGTGTTGTGTGTCTTGGCTCTGGAAATACCTTAAAGCTAAACTATTCGACAGTGAAGTTAAAAAACTTCTTTGATTCAACCAATAGATGGCAGCCAATCATCATGAGTGTTTCTGAAGGCTGTTCAGCTTGAAGATAAGAGCACTGTCAGTGTGAAATGCTAATGTTATTAGAAGAGGTGTCTGTGGGATTGGGCTGGGTACCTGGAGAAGGCTTTGTCAAACATGTTTATACGCGTCTTCTATGGTGTTATATTCAGACTGAGAGCCTTTCTATTTATTACCTCTGCAATTATTAAATATTTAAAATACATTAACAATGCAGTAAAGCATAATGAGTGATGACCTTTGAAGGATGACGTCGTTTAGGTCAAGAAGAACATCTGTACTGATTATAACTGATACAAACATAGTTTGATCAATTAAAGACAAACTATGTAATTATATTAGGATGATGGTAGACATATATTTTAACTGGTAAATCTGAAAAATAAAACAGAGACAGGATTTTAAACCACTAGAACTGGACAAGGTACTTCTGGAATGAAAACATAGGGGGCTCATAGGCCAACAACTGGCCAATCAGATTACTCATCTTCTGCATGTATATGTATATGTATATGTATATGTATATGTATATGTATATGTATATGTATATGTATATACAAATAAAAATTAAAATACATACATGATTTCCAGTAACCAGGTTTGTTGAGTGCATGTAAACTGGCTTTAAGAGGAGCTTGGTAAAGTGGTTAGGGTTTATGGGTAGAGGGGTTTATGAGAAAGAAATACAGAGGTATGTTTTGCAGAATTTGATCAGACTACTCTGCCTTCCCCCACAAACTATTTGTAAATAGTCTGTGACCTCTAATAGAAATCTGTGATACTGTACTTTGACAGAAATAAGCCCAGTACAATTCTTGCTAATATTATGAGGCTCTAAAAACAGCTCCAGCTGCACCAGATTTCTTCTGTTTACTGCACTTTGTTTACAACTTCTAATGACCTATCCTCTCCATGTCACAGGCTGCTCACAAAGGCCTGCTGTTGCCATCACAATGTAATTTAATGAAATAAAAGAACTTATAAAAAACAACATCTCAGGTACATATTTAACTAAATTGTATTTCTCAGGTACAAACTTACTGGTCCTACTCCTGATTTCTCTATTCAACCTGGTATAGTTGAACAGGAATATTTGACAGCAACAACTCAGCTTAAATCCTGCTGCATATTGTTCACTGGGACAAGTTGTGAAAACAGTCACAAGTGAAGTGATGTGAATAGCCTGTACCTGTATCCATTGTTGTTTTATAGTTTCCTGTGTGGAGAGGGGACAAAGATCCAGAAAGACAATCTTCACTGCAGCACTCACGGATCTGGGCTGGTATTTATTTTATGATATCTGATGCTGTGGGATGAGGACAGCTGGATCAGCCGAGTGTCGTGTTTTCCATTATTTTCTTGCAGTCTCTGTAAGTTGAGAGTTAGGGGGATACTAGGCTCAACAGAGCTATGACTCTTTGACAGCCCAGCTACAGTGCTGAAAAGAAACCTGGGGATGTTCTTCTACTAATGATGAATAATATGTGGTCTTGCTTTATGGAGGGCTTTTTAATATATTATTAAACAGTGTTTCCAGGCAAGATTCATCTAAATGAGTGGACTAAATTACGTGATGTCTGCTTTGAGCTACTGATTTGTGAACTGTACCATGGAGCTAGCTTTCTCTGATTTACTACCTTCTTTTTCACAGGGGAAACAGTATCGAGTATTGTTCTCAGTGAGGCTCCAGTATTATCAACAAGATAGTCGACAGTTAGGATGACTGCCCTCCTCTGTGTTGGTACATGGCTCTGAAATAAAAGATGGAATCAGTTAGCAAAACAAGCTCAAGGGTGTGGTTAAAACTGTGAGTGGGGTTTTTTACATTTTGAGTAAAGGAGTCTAATAATGAGTTAAATGCAGTGTTGAGGCAGTTTTATCAACGTATACATGGATGAAAGTCCCCCACTATAATGTTATCTGCACTAAGAACTAAACCAGATAGAAAGTCTGACAATTAGGTTCAAAACTCAGTAAGGAACAGAACTGTTTTTTGACTTTTCCAATTCAGATCAGAGAGGCTAAGAGTGAATTAAACCTGTGTTTAACTCTAAATTATCTAAAACCTGTGGGTTGGTCAATAAAAACAATGAAATTATTTTTTGCATTTTTTTATGATTAATAAAGGTTCAAGTGAATTATTAAAGCAGAGACAAAGATTAAAAAATAAAATAAAAAAAGTTTAACTAACTTAATGTTAAATCTGTAGAGAGAAAATGTCCTGCCCTGATATTTATCTGAGAAAAAAAAGAGCAGCACAGAAAAGGTTTTAAATCCTGAGACATTTCCATTCAGTGATCACTAATTTAACTAAAATCATTAAAATGCACTCATCGTCTTTGTCAATATTTTAGTTTGAAACTGTAAGATATTATAAATGTAACATTAATTAAACTTAATTGGGCTGATGCTGTAGAACAGCCCCTCTGGGTGCCTGCTTGTGTGTCCCTCCCAGCTCTCCATCCCTCGGGTTCTGACACTACTTCAATTACATGGTGGCCTTTTGTACCCACAAGGGGTTTGGGTGTGTGCCCTGTATGTGTGTGTGTGCGTGTGTGTCCGTTTATGTGGCAGACGATGTGGTGCCTGCTCCAGGACACCCACTTCGCTGCCCCCTTGTGCCCGCTGGTCCTGCCCTGTGCTGCCCACAGGATGCTAGCCTGCTTTGATGCCCTCTTCTCATCAGCACATTGTCGACACACACTTGTACAAGAAAGCCAGTAATTCCTCAGAAGCTCCAGCAATCTCTTTAAAGTTTGTAACACTCAGTCAGCCACATCATCTTAAGCCTGTTGACTTCCTCCGCCTCAAGCAATGCTCCCTTTTATCCGATGAAGCTCCGTTCAAGGACAACAGTGTGTTTGATCAGCTGCAGTGCTTAATTGGAGTGGTCTGGTCCAAGGGTTATGAAATTCACTCAGTGCATATCTGACATCGTCTGCCACATGAAACTCAACCCCAAGCTGGGATATATATTATACAATGCCCTTGTTGCTTTTTTCTCAATTTGCCACCTATTATATGCCACATGTATTCACTAACCCCTGAAAATTGTTCAGTTTCTCTAAGTTTAGACAATTTACAATTACTGTATTGCATGTACGTGTGAGTATTGTCTGACCTGCTTTATCCATTAAAATCATGCTCACTTGATATCATATAAGAAAGCGTAGTGTAGATACAACATCACCTTTGCATACTCTTCTAATATTTATTTAATGTTATTGTGCATTAGCCTCAGTTTGTTCTTCTTGTTGATGTTCGAGGATATTTTCATTACTTGTTGTCAAGGAGTTATGTTGTGTGTGTGCTCCTTTAATTTTTCAGTACAAAGCAAGCTAAAGAACGTATACAGCACTATGTGACATCACTGTACATGTGCAGTGTTGAACACACACACGCACACACACACACGCACACACACACAGGTCTTTGCTAGGATGCAACAGATTTTCCATATTTTATCTTATGTCAACCAGCTCAGATCTGTTTAGCCAGTTTTGATTATGGACTTTTCCTCTTCTACTTTGTGATAAACACAGACAACATATACATTCTGTCTGGCAGCATACCACCTCTCATACCCATTAAACTGAGTCTACATACCCCTCCACGATTACATTTTCAGTGCACTAACAATATTCAATCACATTAACCACTTATTTTCTCCTGGGCTGTGGATATATGACGTGCTCAGTCACATATATGAACATGTATCTTGCATTCGCTGACATGTAAATAACTTACATTTCCTACACACATACACAGACACACTCTTCAGTCACGCCCCACCCAGGGTGTCTGCACAGTTCCGGGCCGTGGGGCAATTAGCAATAATGGCAGGAAGCTAGTTAGCGTTATCTGCTGCCATGGCAGCCGCCACTGGCACTGACAGACACTGGACCGGTCACGTAGAGACACAGACAGTCGGACCGAGACCCTGGGAGGCAGGAGGAGGGAGGGTGGAGGGTATCCCATGCAAATTGTCTGAGGACAGCCTCATTATCCACCTGCTGGACATGATGGATTACAAATGAGACTTAAAGGAACCAGGACATACTGTAGGTGGTCCCATAGTGTTGGAGGAAAAATCCAACAGACCAAATTGTTGTGTTGAATACTCAGACACTGGATACAAAAAAAGAAACTAACTTATATATTTTTTCTTTTAGTTTGTTTCCTTGTTCCTTTTTAGCTATTATTTCACTAATTAAATATTTTTTTCAGGACCATAGTTATTAATTACTGGTCCCTAAGGAATGAAGAATGAAGAGTAATCTGACGTGTGATGTATCTCATGAAGTAGACGTTCTTTTACGCACTCCTCCACGTCAAGTTTTAAAATCAACATTTCTTTTTCACTTTAATCAACTGTTGCATTGCTTTTTAATATTAGTATTCAACCCATTCTCGACACATCATGCTCACCAGGCCACCCAACTTTAGTAATATTGCTAATCCCCACCAGCCAGGCCACCAACCTTTGGGGTCATGTCTACCGCGATGTGAGCTGGAATACAAAGGCAGTAAGGTGTTCATTTTCAAAAGCATTAAAAGATCACATATCATACAGTTAACTGGGACAAAATTTAATTTACATGTCTCAGGAACAATCTCTGTCCCTTTTTTTGGTATCTCTTCTATTTAAATAAGTTACCAACCATTTTAATTATCTTCAATTACCTTCAAACCCCAAACATCTATTCAAGTTATTTCTAGGATATGAGAGATGAGCTAAAAGCTAGAATTAGTAGTTGGAGGTTGCTTTCCCTTTCACTTATTGACCCTATCAATGTTAAAGTGGTCACACTTCCAAAGGCATTTTGTCTTTTGTTGGAGTAAACAACCCCTCTCAAATATCTCTAAATTAAATATCTCAATTAAACATTTGATTTTCTATTTTGTCACTGCCTTTGCAACACCAGTTAATAAAAGTTGTCTGAAAGAGGCTTTGACTGAGTACTTCAGTACCAGTATGCAGAACTGCTCTAGTAATTAATTAATTAATTTCAAAGTCTTTCATAGGCTACAGTGTAAAGTTTCATGGATTTTTGCATTAATTTGTCATAAAATGTGAGTATTAACAAATATAATGTGCCTAAAGTAATAACACAAATATTCTGATCTTTCATGTCTTTATTGAGAACAACTTAAAACTATCACAGGGCAAGTGGAAAAAGTATGTGAATCCTTGGAATAATGACCTTAATAAAGCTAATTGGAGTCAGGTGTTAGCATAAGTTTGAGAAAACTAAGAACATTTTTTGGAGGTGTGGACTGGAGCTACTTAGACAGACAAAAAACACTCTAACTTCTTGAGTTTGCTCCGCACAAGAATAATTTGCTTGTGTGAGCCAAAATGAGCTTTCAGAGGATCTACAATCAAGCATAGCTGATTTACATAAAGTAAGGAAAGGATCACAAAGTGATGTCAAATACTTCAAGATACAATACAATACAATACAAGAAATTCACCAGTCTACAGTTATTCAAACAATCTACAAATGGAGACACTTTGAGACTGTGGTCATTCTACCAAGAACTGGGCAACCAGTCAAAATGAGTGTAAGACTACAACAAACACTCATTAATGAGGTAAAGAAACAACCCTGAGTGACAGCCAAAGATTTAAAGGCATCATTGGAACTGGTTAACATCTGAGTTTATGAGTTTATAGTACAGAAAACATTGAATGAGCAGGGTAACTATAACAGGATGCTTTGCTGCATCAGGGCCTGGCCAGCTTGCAGAGATTGGGGGGAAGATTAATTGTCAAGTGTATCAAACATTCTTAAGTATAATGTGAGAATCCCTGTCTGTCAGCTGAAACTCTGTAGAAGTTGAATGATGCAACAGGACAGTGTCCTAAAACACACAATTTAATTACCAATCCGTTAAAATCAACCTGTTATCAATTACAAGGCTTCACATACTTATTCCAGTTTTTATGGTTGTTCTGGTTGATAATCATTATCATGGCCTGAAACTTTGTGATGATACTGACACCACTAAATTGTGTGTGTGTGTGTGTGTGTGTGTGTGTGTGTGTGTGTGTGTGTGTGTGTGTGTGTGTGTAAGGGAGAGCGAGAGAGAGGGAGTGTTTTTATTTTGTTTTGTTGTATCTAATTTATCCATCACATTAGTTGTGTCTCTTCAAGTATTTTGGGTAACACAAATGACCTAACATCCCATCGATGCGCCGCTGCTTCGTCTGCATTACGGCTCCTGGCTGCAGTTGAGATTTCTCCCTATTGTTTCTGCAGAACGTCTCTCTTCCTGTATGCATGACACCACACACATGCCTGGGAGTGTGTGGCTGGGCGGGCATGTTTTGGGGGCGACAAGGGATGGCGGTATGAGTAGCACTAGAGCGCGTAAGAGGATGTGGTCAGTGAAGCCCAAAAAAGACTAAAGAAAATAAACAGCAGAAGTCCCTGAATGAGGCTCAGACACAACAACAGTCACGTAGCTTTGACCACCTATAGGCCGCGTAGTTAGACTGGCAGGCGCACCAAGTTGGTAGATTTCAGGGTCCACTCTGAATGTAGTTACGTTGCATTTATGTCAACATCCGGCTGGACTGTTGTGTTGAGACTGAATGGAAAAACTAGCACTGTGGAACTATCTTTGAACTCTGAGTGCTCCTGCTGATGCCAAATGATTCTATATTAAACACTTTTTGTTCTGTTTGTTTTTTTCTACGCTTGTTTTATAGCTGTGACTGTAGTGGACCTGCAAAAAGCTTTTTTTTTCTTTTTTTCATGGCCCAAATCTACAAAATGTTAACATGTTAAAAATAACATCGTTGAGATAGTTATGCTTGAAAGCCAACATTTTAAAAAGACTGTGTAATTTCAATACAAAACTGGCTGACATGTTGTATACCTCTACTTTGTCAACAGAGAAGACAAAAGCAATGCTAATCTATGATCTACACTCAAATGTTTGTATGTTGTGGCTGTGATTCAGTACGTGAATGGTCAAAGTTCAGCCAAACTTAATGTATTTAAGATAAACTGGAAACATATGAACTTGGCCCTGATCCACATTTAAAATGCATGTTTTGTTTTGCATTAGATGAGACAAGAGATTAAACTTTATCCACATTATAGACACTTAAAGGAAAGCAAGACAACCCTCGAAAAAGAAATGTTTTGCATTGGGTGGCTATATCGAAATGCTGTCTCCTTATACTTCCTGACTGTACCTGCAGTTCAATCAAGTTGCTCAGTTGCTTATTTAAAAAAAAAAAGAGATTTAACCATATATAATTGTGGGTGAAATATTCACTTTCCCTTTATCAACTTCCCAATCCAATAGTTCAACAAAAGAAAAGGCTAAAGCTGAGATAAGACCCACTAGCAAATCATTTACAGTAATGCTGCATGGAGAGGTTACGTGCAGTTTACCAAACACTGGACCTCTAACCAATGGGTATTCATATAGAGTGCAAGTTATATATATCCACTTACAAAATTAGGAAAGCAGGATTTAGCAACTCGTAAATAAGATTTTAAAAAAATCAACACAGCAAAATATTTCAGTATTAACCTTTGTGGTGTTTACAAGCTAGACCTCATGAAACGGAAACAGTTCTTCCTAGAGCACTTTAAAAGCATCTGTCAAATCACTAAATGCAAATGTAAAATTTGAATTGGTGAGTGTGTTGTGCTGTGATTTCAATTAAATATGAAGTTTGATACAGTGTTTTCAGGCAGTCCGGTTTTGTTGTTTAGTTCAAAAATGGGTATGTTTGGTGCTCTACTGCATGTCACTCTTCACAAAGAGCACTTTTGAAATTAAACGCATCAGTCTTGTGCATCTTCAGATTAAATGAACAAATACATTTGAATAATTAACATCACTCTTTATTATTTCACTGACTTAGTTTAAACATGCCATTGTTCGTCTCTAGATTATGTAGATAATGTAGTTTTCCTTTAAAGAAAATTCAAGTAAAATATTAGCTGCTATAATCTTAGCTGACAAAGTGCTCACAGCCTCCTGCAGTGTTTGGACATGAATCCATTCACTCATGTGATGGCATCTAAAAATAAACCCAAAGTCAAACAAACAACATTGTATTCTGGTAAAATATTGTTTGCTAAACTGGGATGAGGACAATAACTTACCCTTCACATCAAAATCATCAAAATGTCAAAAGTAACGGAAGTTACTTAGTTTAGTTATTCATGTAATTTACTTTCATTAAGGCATTTTATAAAACCATCAATACTTTGAATTGTCAGACAATTATAAGCAAAAGTTATTCTGACTTAGTGCTTTTTACATTTTACCATACGATGAGTTTCACTGAAATGATGTCAATTACATAAAAAACAAAACAAAACTTCTCAGCATGCTTTGTTTAACAGTTAAAGCCCTTCAACTCTCGAACAATTTAAAGAAAACACTCATGATGAACACTTTGTGTGTGTGTTTAATAAATCTTAAATTAACGTGTTGGTGTTTAACAATAGCAGTAGTTAGCACTGTAGCCTCACAGCAAGAGGGGCCCAGGAGTTGGCATGCTCTCCCCGTGTTCTGTCCAGGTACTCCAGCTTCCTCACACCATCCATAGACATGCATACTAGGTCAACTGGTGACTCCAATTGCCCATAGGTGTGAGTGGTTGTCTGTCTCTATATGTCAGCTCTATGATAGAATGGCAATTACCAAAGTGAATTAGTCCCTATCTCTGTGAATTGACCAGTTGCTGTGTGTAGGTTAACGTGCGGATTTTTCAGTGACTCTTAATGTGGCTCCAATAGGAGCCAGTTCATAACCACATGTAGGAGAGAAAGTGTGTTTAGATAGTGCTAAACTAGGACAAAACTGTAAGTGAGTAATGTTGGCTGCAGAGATACATCTGCTTCATTAACTTAAGCATGTGCAACATAAGATGCTCAGTGGGCTCAGAGAACAGACTGATGATGGAGTGAACGTTACATTTAGAACCGTTCCTTTCCATACTCCAACTACAAAGCATGTCTAAAATGCTTTCACACATTAATCGTGTATAAAAAGATTTACAGAAGGGATTTTTGTGACAAACAGCTCTATTTTTGAGTGACTTTAAAGCTTTAAATATTTGTTAACTGACCTACATTTAGTGCCATCAGCTCAGTAACATTTCTTTCTGATCTTCCACTTGAAGCAAAGTGATTTTACTCCAAAAGTGTGTTTTGTAGTGCTCTGATGTTCTTGTTGCAGGTTTAATGTTAATTGGAACAATGAAACATAAACAACACATCTGCAGCTGGATCTGGGAGAGAGGGTTTAGATGTTCAGATGAAAGATCTGATGAGAGACTTAATGGCAGCGTTTGTTTAGACTGCCCAGCTGTTTGATGAAGGACATTGCCTCAGCCAAAAAAATCTCTTCAAGTAGTACTGTATTCCATACCACCCCCCTGCCTGTCTTTAAAAAATGTTTGACAGCAATGGCATTCAGAGGCATAGAAACCTCTAATATGCATCCTCTGCTATTCCATGATGGCACAAGAGACTACACATAGAAGAAAAGTCCAGAGCTGCCAATAGTCCAGGTCACTCCTATTTTAGCTGAACAAATGTGGATGTGCGTGTGCTGGCTAAACGCCGAAAGGACACGACATAGTAAAAACACACACAATACGGTGTACAAGAGAAGAATACCCTGCATTGTTTATTTATTAGTTGTTTATGTGACAACAATGGTTCCCGTAAACTGAGTTTTTTGATGACCTTAGGGCGTCTCTTTTACTGTCTTTTCTGAGTATAAAAATAAGCTGGACAAATATAGCAAGCAGTTGTGCTAGTAGTTGTCACTTTCACATTGAGAACAATACAGAGAATAGAGGAGAAGGGAAGTATTCCTTTTGTTTGGGGTCCTGTTTGGTGCTATTTTTGTGACACTGATGTTACAAACGTGAGCAAGCCACAGCCCTGCGTGCGAGGAATAAGCAGGTCATGGGTTACTGTTAGTGTAACACTACTGCACTGCTAAACCACAGGACATAAAATGTTTAACTATTTAACAGACAGGTGTGGAAAAATGTTACTTATTGTCCCATTTGCACTTACGGTTTGTACAATATTCTCTACTCTCTTCTCATATTTTTCATATATTTTGGATTTTATGAGTCGTATCTGCTGGTCTGATGTATCACTGTGATGAGATACAAAAAGAATCAGCATGTCCAACATTTTAATGTATTATTTGATGAAGGACAGTGATGCATTCACATACAGAAGCCCTGGGGGACTGTGGTGGGTGAAGCCCCTGCCTTTTTCCCAAGATGATCAAAGGTGCCCCCATCCACATTAAACCTTTTATTTTAAGATGCCACAAAATTCTTTCTTTATTTTAAGCCTTTCTTCCTTCAAGCTCAGGTACTCATCATTCATCAGTAAGAATCAATCAATTGCTCTTAATACTGACAAGATAGAAAAGGGCTATTACAGTTGCAAAAACAAGTATGTGAACCTTTGGACTCAATAACCTCAACCGAACGTTTCCTGTAGTTGTAGATCAGACCTGCACAATGATCTGGAGTAATTTTGGACCACTCCTCTTCACAAAACTGTTTCAGTGTAGCAGTATTCTTGGGCTGTCTGGTGTGAATGGCTCTCTTAAGGTCATGCCACAGCATTTCAATCGGGTTGAGGTCAGGACTCTGACTGGGCCACTCCAGAAGGCGTATTTTGTCCTGTTGAAGCTATTCCTTTGTTGAATTACTTGTATGCTTTGGGTCATTGTCCTGTTGCATCACCCATCCTCTGCGGAGCTTCAGTTTGAGGACAGGTGGTCTTACGTTTTCCTGCAAAATGTCTTGATAAACTCTGGAATTCATTTTTCCATCAATGACAACAATCCGTCCAGGCCCTGAGGCAGCAAAGCAGACCCAAACCATGTTGCTCCCTCTGCAATGTTTTACATTGGGGATGAGGATTTGATGTTGGTGTGCTGTGCCTTTTTTTCTCCACACATAGTGTTGTGTGTTTTTCCCAAACAACTCAATTTTGGTTTCATCTGTTCACAGAATCCAGGTGCTTTTTTGCAAACTTCAAACGTGCTGCAATGTTTTTTTTGGACAGCAATGGCATCCTCCGCGGTGTCCTCCCATGTACTCCATTCTTGTTTAATGTTTTCCTTATTGTAGATGTGTCAACAAAAATGTTAGCATGTGCCAGAGATTTCTGTAAGTCAGTAGCTGACACTCTAGGATTCAATAAAAACACGAAAACATATAATGTTTGTGTACTATTATTTTAAGCAGACTGTGTTTTTGTATTGTTGTGACCTAGATGAAGATCAGAGTACATTTTATGACCAATTCATGCAAAACTCTACGTAATCCCAAAGGGTTCACATACTTTTTCTTGCAACTGTATGTAAGCACAAACCATTTGTCATTTGTATATTGTAGCATTGAAATTACAACATAAAGTGCCCATATCTTTCAATCTTTTTGGTCATTTTGTTTTTTTATTTTACTATTTTGGTTTTGTAAAAACCCTACACAATTTGCACTCCAAATGACGTATTGTCAAGTCTCAGGATCCCTGCTCAGTCCTGGTGCAAACTCTTGGCCTAGGCTGAACACTAATTTCTTTCACATTTTGAGGTCTTCAAGGATCTGCTGTTTAAGCCTGAGAAGGGGCATAATATGGGCACTTTAATTTAAAGATGTATTACATTCCTCTCATGTTTTAGTAGTTAATATTACCATGAATTCTAGCCTAAAACTGAAAGTATGCATATGAATCAACTTACTAAGTTGGAATGTGACTCTACTTTCAGCCTTACAGGTGTGTGCAGAGTAAATTGTTGTGATGCTGAGCATCAGAGCCATTAGAGTTCTGATGTTCTTTTCTTTCTTTCTACTATTCTTTCAACCTAAGCACACTTTTCTCTGCTATATAAAACAGCTCAGACATCATTTCTCACTTCTCACGACAAATGAAACCTATTATTTACAAATCCAGTTATTTCCAAACCAGATGTGACATTAAAACCTACATGCAGACTGTACAAACTAACTGACATTAGCTAACACTGTACATACATAGCCTAGTTTACAGCTAGATGGAGGACGTGTCTAGCAGCGGAACACATACACAATTACATGCACGCAAACCATTATAGTATCACGTGTGCAGACTAAGCATTGATTATTATCTTTGTGTGAGCACTAATTGCTTCCTGCATCTTGATGGTACAGCAAGACTATAGAATGAGGACATATAAGCAGTGCATTTGAGAACAATGACCTAATTTTAACTTATTTTCTGTATGCAGGAACTTTATTTATGCTGTTCCTGTCACACCTAAAGTTTAATTCCTATTTACCAGCTCATCCTGTGTCCACATCCAAAACTAATCTGATTGGGTTGAACTGGTGCCACAAGGTGCTTGTGATTGCTTTATTTCTTAATTTGTGAAGTTATATTATTTAATGGGCAAAACCAGAACAGTGAATCTGAGGTCTGGACAGCTAAATAATGATCTGAACCAGCTATAAAACTCCATGAAGTCAAAGGAAGCAGCAGATTTAGGTGCTCTGTAGTTGTATCACTGCGAGTGGCCCCTTTCACATTGTTACATTCAATAAAGGCCCTACACAGTATGACATGCATCTACCGTACGTCTTATCAGTCTGGATTTTGCATATTAGATCTGGTGGCTCACATGTTTTCCAAAAGGAAAAATGGAATCTGTCTCTATCCCCAAATCTCACAATCTCTCAAGCTGAAAATGAAACAGGAAAATTGTATTGTTCAAACTTTCATGTTTTGCTTCCTTTTCACTACCTTCTTCTTGAAATAGTTCTGTTTACTATTGTTTCAGTCACACACACAAAAAAAACAGAGCTTAGCTGATCTGTGCAGTAAAGATCCTTGAGGATGGGGACGTACGCACACAGGTCAGTTTTATTCGCACTGAGAGTGTAAGGGTGTGTCCTCCGCAGTCATGAGAGTCTGTCTTTGTTGCTCTCTCCTTCCTGCTGTCTCGTCTTCATGTCTTCAGCTGTTATGGTTACGTGGTTGTTTGTGTACACAAAACTCTACTTTGCAAATGTATGATATTTTTACTATGTAATGACATACAATATTTTTTGTGGGTCATAAAGTGTCTTTTAGCAAGTCATTTATTTTGTGTTTGAGTTTGTTCAATATCGCAAAAGCTTCCGTCACTGTTTAAAAACAGACGTGAAAAAAATACAGGCGTTAGCTTTCTGACCATTTTTTCTCTTTCAATCATATTTATAGCGGTGTCGGGGTTCAGCAGCAGTTTGTTTTTGTACAGTATTGTTTATTCACTGGTTACAAAGACAAAGAAGAAACACTGACTGCTTAGTGTTGTTTGTGAGCCAACATTATGCAATATTTGTGTGTTTGTGTGTGTGTGTGTGTGTGTAAATGTTGGAAGGTGATCATTTTTAATTTTTTCACTTATAGCCAACCTGTGAGCAAAATTCTCCTTATTATACATCAAGCAGACACAAAGCAACATTAAATTCAGAGTTGTGTTATATTTAATATAACACAATTTTTACCTTCTGTTTGGGTCTTTGTTTCAATATCGCTCTCGTTCTTTGGTGCTCTTTCCACCAGACTTATGCTGAGTTTTTAAGACTTAACAGGTATGTTTGTTATTAAAATAGCTTTTTTAATGAAGGGATGTGATCATTTTAATTGTAGTTTAGTTTAGCAATTAGACAGCTAATGTTTGTAATGACTTGTACACGGTCTTAAAAAATGTTAATGGCAGATTATCTCTAGCTAAGTAATGGTCACACAGTCAAATTACAAAGTAGCTGGTGTCCATGGTGCTTTAGATAAAGACATGATGCCTGTAACCAAATTTTCCCATTTTATGTTAAAGCAAAATACAACTTGAGTGTGATGTAGAGCAGCTGTGTGCGCCCACCCTTGTTAATAGCCCTTGTTAACAGCCCTAGTTGTGAGCACACTCTTCTAATGAGCCATAATAGCGCCTTCTGATGATCAAAGTGATAGATGGCCCCTTTGGACTGTCTGCCCTTTGACTGGCTGGCTGGACAATGTTGTGGGGACACTGATAGGCTTTGGAGGAGGTAGGAGTGGCGCATTGGCTTTTGGCCAGTAGAGGTGATTGGACCCAGAGGAACCGAACCTGACATGCAGCCAGTGATAACAATGCATACTAGATGAAAGGGCTGTGATGTAAATTGTGTGTTTGCATTGCTGACCCATTTACCCCATGCATTTTAAAGTACATAGCATCAAACTCTGTTAAAGCCCGCAAACTCTGGAACAACTTAACTTAGGAAATAAGATCAGCTGACTGAGTAACATCTTATAAATCTCTCCTTAAAACATCTTCCTAATAATTTTGATAAATGTGATTGAGTTTCATTCCATCTATCTTTTGGAACTGGTTTTCCAAAGGGACGATGTAGTAGTTGTTTTATTGTTTCCAGTCGAGGCAGATGGCCGACTAACCTGGCCTGGTTCCTCTGAAGGATTCTTCCTCTAAAGGGAGTTTTTCCTCTTCACTGTTGCGTAGTGCTGCTCATGTTGGATTTGTTGGGCTACCTGTGTTTTTTTGTTTCTTGTCTGAAGCACTTTGTAACACATGTTTAGAAAAGTGCTCCATGAATTAATTTATTATTTTATTATAAACTTTGACCAAAGTTTTTGTGGCATGAAAAAGCCAATGGTGTCTCTTGTGGTCTTGTGCTGAGATTTATTTAAGCATGTACTTGAAAAATCTGTGACATGTTTTAAATGAGAGTGGAAAAAGATATGATATATATATGGATGGCTACCTCCCCTGCTTTCATCCTGTAAACTGGAGGGAGATACAGGATGGAGAGAGAGAGAATAAGATGGGAGGAGAGGAGAAGGTGCAGGCAAAAAAAAAAAGAAAGGTTGAAAAATGAGTTAAGAGAAAAAAGAGAAAAGAATGCAGGGGGGCAGACGTCTTTCAGTCACCACCTCCCTTTTCTCTCCATGAATGAGCAACAGTCACTATGTTGGGGTTATAGGAGGGATGAGAGACCACTCTCTCTCTCACTCTCTCTCTTTCTCTCTGTCTTGCCCCACCCCTCTTCACGCTTCTTCTCATCTCTGCTCTTGTGCCCCTATATAATGTCTGACACATAACTTCTCCCTGTCATAGTCATTACAGTAGCATTGGCAGCAGCAGGTGTTTGCTTGTCAGGGTGTCACCTGGAATTTGCAGCTGGCTCTGTAGAGGATATTAGGCAGATTTTGACAGTGGATTTTTGATTTGAAATCTTGAAGGACTGGTAGTCTGCAGCTAGCTAGTGCAACCATGAGCCAATCAGCTCTCCTGAAACTGGTTTTGCTTCTGTTGGTGGTGGTGTATAGCACAGGTAAGAGCTGTCGACATCACTGAGGTTTAACAACAAACACAAAGTTGTAATGATATGTTTTGATAGACACTGTATGACTGACTGTTGAGATGTTGAGCGCCTTAAAGTGTAAGCAGGAAATGACTCAGGAAATAACCAATATCTGACAGTTTTTGTCTCAAATCTAAAGTATCCATGTCTGTATAAACAGGGAAAACACAGGTTTCAGCTGGATTCTGCCCGTGTAAACAGAATCAACGAAAAAGTTTTTGTGCATGTGATTCAAAACATTAGTGCAGCAAAAAATCAGAACCAAAACCCATAATTAGTATGAGTAAATGTAGAAGAATGAACTTTTTTGTGCTGATTCATTGGTGCGGTTCTCTAAATACCTTTTTGAAGAAGGAGAAACAAATTTCTTAAAAGTAATTCTTCTCATCTAGATGCAAAGATGGACATCATCACCAGTAAGCAGGATTTCCTTGTGGGAGAGGAGATCCTCCTCCTGTGCAAAGGTGGGTGATTTCTATTTGATTTGACAACTAATTAGACTTGTCTTCATTTCTGAAACTGTACAGCTTGACGTTCTTCTGCTTTTGTCTCTTGTCTCCTGTATATCCTGTTGTAGCTGGTGGAGAGGGAGACATAACGTGGCAGAAGGATGGGGAAGACATTGACGATGATGACATTGTGTCACCAATAGATGAGACTTCCTCTAAATTGATCATTAAGAAGGCTAAACTAGAAGATGCGGGCAAATATACCTGTCTGTGTTCCTTTGACAACGGACACCGTGATAGCACCCTAATAACGCTTTACGTTTATGGTATGTGACAACTGTGCACTCACTCACTGTAAAATAGTCAACCAGGATCTTTTGTTAGCGAGTAGGAGTCTTAAATTTGGTTTTGCTGACGATGTGAACTTTTCTTTTCTTTCATCAGAGGGTCCATCATTTGGAAGCACCAAAACCTACCATGAGTTTCTGGAGGGCTCAGCTGGGGTAGTGCCGTGCCTGGTGACTGGCCAGCCAGCTGTGAATGTTCACTGGCTTAGAGACAAGCAAGAAATCTCCTCCAATGGTATGATCAGATTGGACCACCTGGGACTTGCAGATTTCAGTATCAGAAGTGAAAATTGTAAATCTTAATATTCCCTCATGTTAAATGCAACCCCTACATAAAAAACATATATTAGCTCACCCTTACCTTCAATATTTTAAGATAATAACTGTGCTGGCTACACTGTGCAGCAGACTGAGCTTTGCAGTGTTGTTGTATTGTCCATCTGCAGTGATGGACTTCATCAAGACACACAACTTTATTTGTGTGTTTGTCTTTTCTGCTTCCTTCCCTCGCTTCAGTGGGAGCACATGTGCGTAGACTGTCTGATAACACACTTCGTATTGAAAAAGTTAAGAGAGAGGACGCAGGGACATACACATGTCAGGCCCACATTAGAGGACGGCCCATCTCTCAGCAGCTCGTCATCTCCGTTGTCGTCAACTGTGAGTAGATTATAGGAAACGAGTAGTAAAATATTCCGTTTATGTAAATTTGACATCATTTTGCTTAAAATACAACCCCCCTCCTGCAGCTCCTCCTAAAGTGCGCCTGAGAGAAGAGGTAAAAAAAGTAATGGCCGGATCAGAAACCAACGTTTCCTTGGTGTGTTTGGTGGATGGTCTACCAAAACCCAATATTACCTGGACCATGTAAGACTGGATTTATAAAACTATCTAAACCTATTTGACAAATCTATCATCAGCTACTAAACTGGGTTATGGAATTGTTCATAATCAGACTAGTGCCACTCACTGTGCATTATTAATATAGAATGAACATGTTCACAACTTCAGCAATGTCAGTGCTCTGTGACATCACTCTTTTTCTCTGAAGATCTGTAAATATCTAATAGTATCCCTCTGAATATGTATATATGTAATTTAAAAATCGTCCCTACAGCATCACTCAATAGGCATTTTGGATTTTGTTTCTTGTTTTCAGGCCAGTGACATTTGACCCTTCACATCATCAGTTCAACTCAGACCGCAGCCAGTTGACCATACGGTCTGTTGGCAGGGCCGACTTTGGGGAGTACATCTGCACTGCCACAAACAAGATATCTGAGGACAGTGCCACCATCATGCTTCATGTCTTTGGTTGGTTTGTCCTTATTATG
Source organism: Anabas testudineus (assembly GCF_900324465.2). Classification (NCBI taxonomy): domain Eukaryota; kingdom Metazoa; phylum Chordata; class Actinopteri; order Anabantiformes; family Anabantidae; genus Anabas; species Anabas testudineus. The sequence goes on along the minus strand of NC_046625.1, from coordinate 17,709,988 downwards.
CCACTTTGACCTGTTATCTTATCCTATTGTACCTTAGTGACCCTCGTACATGTGTTGCTGAACATTTGAATTTGAAGTCGATGTTTACTGCCATGATAATCAAGATGCTAATGGTTCCTCTAATGGTTTCATTTCAGAGGCTCCAGAGGTGACTGTGTCAGCAGAGCAGCTGAGTGTATCAGTGGGTGAGCGTGTATCTGTGTCCTGTAACGTCTCTGGACATCCTCAACCCGAGCTACACTGGGTTAACAAGCACAATGGACGCACACTGGTAAGAGTGCACATGGATATACACAGTTTACAAATCATTATGTGAGTTATGACTAATGATGTTGCTTTGTATTTTATCTCTCTATCTTTTATTTTATCTCTCTATCTATCTCTCTTGCTCTTTCAGGACTCTACATCTGGTGGTGTCCGTGTTGTCGATAGTGTGTTGGTGATAGATGAGGTGATGCCCTCTGATGGTGGACTGTATTCCTGCATGGCAGTCAGTGTTTCTGGAAATGCATCAAGAGATGTTGCGATACGCAGTAAGTATTAATATTTTGATCTGTAATAAGTAATCTTAGCTAGAGAGTAGCTGTAACCATGTTTCACTCAGATACATTTAATTTCAACTATGCCATGATTTCTATTTTACTATATTTGCCAATCCTCCTCCTTGCCTTCTTTCCCACAGCTCAGCCTGGTGCACCTCACTATCTGTCAGTCTTGCCTGGTCCGACCTCAATCCTCTTCTCACTCAAAACCCCACCTGTCAGTGGAGGAACACCAATCACAGGTTTTGTCCTGCAGTGGCGACAAAGTGAAGCAGAACAGTGGAAGGAGGTCACAGTACCAGCTTCAGGTAGATCATCTGCTTCACTAAAAAACAACCAGTGACATAGAAACACGTATAAATAAGAATTACTATATAGTGACTGAAGCAGTGTATTTCTGTGTGTGTTTTTAGGTCCCCTGGTAATCACATCACTCAAGCCATACACGTTATACACAGTGCGTTTGGCTGCCCTTAACGCAGTTGGACTGGGGCAGTTCTCAGACACAAACAACGCTCGCACTCAGGGAATTCGTAAGTGCTGCGCTTACTAACAGCAATAGAAGTAGAAAACTAGGCTTTTCCTTTTCACCTGCCATCCCTAATTATTTTTGTTCATCTTTCATACCATAACATATCCATGGCACTATCATCTGCTGCCTGATGTTCATTAACGCTGCTGATGGCACCATGTAATCCACTGTCATCCATCCTCAGGAGGTAAAGTGCACAGAGAAATCAATCTAATCATTAATAAACCAACATTTATGAAGCCTAAATTAGTAAATATACCTACATCTATCTAATTAGGCGTTAATTGATATTCATTCTGCATCCTATCTCTAGGTGAACCTGACAGTCCAGTTTTGTTGTCTGACAAGATGAAAGTAGAGGGCAACTCCTTCTCAGTCCCTCTGAAACAGATTGATGATGGTGGGACTCCTCTGATGCACTTCATGATGCGATACAGACAGGTGAGGGATGCGCCTTTGTATTCATCTACATCTAAAACTCATCTTTGGTCCTTTTGTTAATCACCTTCATTCAACCACTCCTGCACTCTCTTTAACCAGGATAAAGAAGGGACTGAGTGGAAAAAGAAGCAGCTGTCACCTACAGTGGACTCTGTCTTTCTCCGAGACTTGGCTTTCAGCTCTGACTACCAACTGGAAATCACAGCAGTCAATGCTAATGGTTCCTCTATCCCTGCCACGTTCAACTTCACCATCGCAGAGCAACCTTGTATGCATCTACTACTTCCTCCTCCAAATACTCCAATTAGCAGTAACGTAGTGTAAAAGATCCACGAAGAAGACTGGTAATTTGACCCTAATGGGGATGTTTAATGTCATCTGGACTTTCTCATCCACAGCTAAAGCAAGCAGCATGACCAAAGGCAGCGTAGTTGGCATCGTCATGGTGATCTTCCTGGTGGTGTTTCTGGTGGTGGACGCCACCTGCTGCTACAGAAATCGCTGTGGCCTGATCATGACCATTGCTGTGAAACTCTTTGGACAGAAAGTTCCAGGCCTGAAAACGCTTGAAGAAGTCGAGGGAACCATTAATGGGTAAGTAGGCAAAAGTAAAGAAGGCATGTGCTTATGTCACATACAGGAAATGTGCACAAAGCTTTTTGTGTGCCAGCAAAGTGTCATCATAATGAGTCAAGTCATGTTTGTGTGTGTCCTGGCTGCAGAGAAGTCACGCTAAAGGGTATATCCACTCCAAGAGGCAGTTTGCAACAGACAGGGGTTCAGATACTCACCAACGAGGGGGGGCAGCTCAAAGAGGTCACCTGTGACAAAGCCCCCCTCACCAAACATGAGTATGTTAACTGACTACAGTAGCAATAATGAAACTGTTCTCTCAGTGAAAAGCACATCTACTCCACATATTCCACCTATGACCTAAACCTACAACATGAATGTAGAATTGTTCCCTGTAATTTGTCTCATCTATAGCTTCAGTGCTTTTGGGTAAAAAAAAAAAAACATCTCTTCATTTTGCTGGAAATAAGAAATACTTAAATGGCTGTCAAAGCATGCATCATCCAGCTATTACATGTAGCCACAGAATCACTGACTGACTTCGAATTGTTGAACACCCTCATGTTAAGAAGAATATATTTAATTAAGAGATTAATTACCACCACTAATGTTTTATAGATCTATTTTCATGACTGGCAACAACATGATCTGATTTGAAGAAAATATAAAACTCTTGTCTTGTTGCATTCCTGCTCATTTAAATATCAAATCAAAACCACAGGATTAAGGATTTAACTTGACTCTAATATAACTTAATTTTGATTTGAACTGATTTTTAAAAAAAATATGTTTTAATATAGTTTTTTTATATATATATCTCATTAATAATCTATTTCTGTCCCACAGTAAAACACAGCCATGAACATTGCACGAAACCAGAAATAGGTGATTCAAGAAACATTCAGGGATCCACTGGATCTACAGTAGCTGCCATGGGAAAGTTCACAGTGAAGGAAACTGGCTGGACTGACTGACAGTGTTACAACAGGGACGTTTCGGACCTCAGTGCTGATGGAGGGAGAGAAGACAGAGCCTTACATTCAGCCTAATCTCTCCTCAGGGGGAAAATCTCCACGTTTCCAGTTCACACGGAGGCAGACATACAGGCAGGAGTTTTTTGGTATTTTTGTAGTTCTGTCTGCTTTCATGTGGCTTCAATAAAGATCATCTTAGAGGACAGAATCTCATTTTACAGGGTAATAGTGACGTCTGTGTTTTACAGGTTAAAACTGTTGTTAATACTTAATCTTCGAATAGATAACTTATCTAAAAATGCCACACTTGTTTACCTACTGCATTCTTATTTTTTATTCTTTCTTCGATCATGACTTGTGTAATGCAGTTTTTTAGCTTGTGTTAATATTATTTCAAATCACTTTTTGTCATTAACATTATAATAAGATAGCACTGGGTTGCTCTTCTGATGATTACATAAAGCTAAATATGTTATTTTTTTAAGGTTTTATAAAACTGTATGCTGATACTGACCAGTACTATGAACCAATTAAAGGGTCAGCTTAAACTAAACCTACATAATGATTCTTCTTGTTTTTTAGTCATACACATGAGGTAGAAGTATTGTAAATTATGAGAGGCTTTGAATTTAAAGCCATATATGACTTTTGCCAACTAACTATCTACTTAGGGGAAATGTAATTAAAAGCAACTTTTATTGTAAGTGCCAGTAATAATAGGCAGTTTGTGAAACACACATGACTTTTACCAAGCAAAAGAAGAATCATTTGTATTTAACTGACCTGATAACAATGGAGTGTTTTAAATTGAACACTGTAAATAATTGTATATAGCCTTGTTGTTAAAGCTTTGTGTTTGATAAAGCAAATACTTTGAAACAGTTTTATGTCGTCTTTGCTCACCAAATGAATGTTTTTAGTAGCATCTCTATCATGAACAGTAAAATAAATAAGAAAAACGTTAAATGTTTTGGTCTTTATTAGCTGTCTAAATCTAGTTTGCCTGTAATATCAATCCAAACTCCAGGAGACTGAGGCCTTTACTGAATAAGGCTCGTTTTTTATGGTTGGGTAGACTGAAAAGACTGCATTTAGGTCACTTCTCAGACTGCTTTAACTTCTGACCTGTTTTACATCAAGCTGAATATAGTTTAGTATTTAATTCACTTACATCCAAAGGTGCAGGATTTATGATCCCACCTACTTTAACTGTGACCAAGGAGTGTGGATACAGTGGTTTCACAGTTCACTGAACACCATGTTCAAATTTAATGAGTAAAAGTCACTTTCTGTTCCCTTTCTTTGCTGTTGCTGTTCATATCATAACAGTGGCAAAGACCTTTCCATGTCTGTTACTAAATCACAGTTTGTACATTTCAGATTTAATATCTGTTTGCAAACTTTATGAGATAAGAACTGGAACAGGCTGTGTTAACAAATAATTAAACAAATAAAGTATTCAAACCCACAAGACAACATACACACAAATAGTTTTGTGATTTAAAGCTTCCTGGGGACAGTCTTGCTGGACACAGGTGTCCTACAGCCTTTTTTCTTGATGAAGGAGTATTTTTAACAACCTGGAAACCCAAATGTTGTTGTCATTACTTTAAACCAGTAATGCAACACAAAGCACTATTACACCATATACATTTGTGGCCATAATTGTTCCAAATTCAATAATAACATGTTACAAACCTTTATAAATCTGAAAATGGAAACAGCAGTAACATAATATAATCCAAAAGGCATATGTGGCAGTAATGGTAGGCCTATATCTGAATGTGTAAGACTTTAATCTTTGCATGTAGTGGAGTATTTTGGTATAAAGCTTAATGATGCCAGACTGAAACCATGCGTCCCTCCTCTGTCTGGCAGACATGGACAGTGAAGCAGCTCTATGTGTTGCAGAGCTGTGCTGCCGAGTGTCCGTGAACGCCCCCCCTGTCTGATACGCTCCTGCTGACTGGGAGCACATGACCAGGCGTGTTTACGCCTGCAGTCAGTCTCACACAGCGCAAACTGTGCCACTGACAGGAAAAGCTTGATAAGCAGGCTGACAGAGACTACAGGCAGCGTTGCGGTGAGAGGTTATTGCTCGGAGCTGGGTGAGTTTATCTCCATTAAAGCTCATTTCCTTCAGTGTCTGGTGTGACGGCGTTTGGCATCAGGGGACTCTTCCGTAGCAGCAGCTGCTAGGTTAGCATGCTAATGCAGCTGTTAACACAGCTCGCTGCAGCGGCATCGCCACCCAGGCAGGTTAAACCCAAACATTACACCGTAAAACCATAAGGTGTACCTGTCTCTGATGTTATGTGTTGTGTCTTAATTAGCGTTAAACGTTACTGTCTGAGTTAAAGTCAGTGGAGGTAATGCCAAGTGGCTTGAATTGCCTACATGTACATAAAACGCTGAAGCGCAGGATTTTAAAGCTTTTTGTTGAAGACAAGTGTCTCAGTAATAATCGAAATGTCTTCAGCCCAGCTGTCATAGACCTCTGAGCAGTGTAACCCAACATCATGGGGCTGCTGTCGATCAAGTCAACCACTGGTCCTTTCAGTCATGTGAATGAGAGGAGCAATAAACCTCTGTTTATGTGCACTGTAAGAAAAAACCAAGACATGTCACAAAAAACAGGCAGTCTGTTGAATGCCACCATTCAAATTAACTGTGTATTTATGTAGCATATTCTGTCTTTTAGTGCCAGAGAGCATCTGCCCATCTGCCCCCCAGGAGGGAAGCCTGATCCCCAGCCTCAGGCTCCAGGAAGCCAGGCCTCTTGCTGTCCAACATGGACGACACAGATGTGGAACGTAAGCTCTTGGTCCACATATTTTTTTAGGTGATTTTTTTTTTTGTGTGTTAAATGCATGTTTCATATGTCTGTGTTCTTTTGCTTTGTGTCTTCCCTCTAGAGGTGACCCTGGCTCTGCTAGACGCAGCCAACGATAAAGACTCCGAGGTCCAGGAGCAGGTCAGAAAGTCTATGTTAACTCTGGGAAAGCAGCAGCCAGACCGAGTATTAGCCATGTGTCAGGACTACCTCCTGAAAAATCCAAAGGTAAATCTATCTTGCAAGATCGTAGCAACGTGTCACATGTCCAGATGTGTATGTAAACCTACCTGGCTAACCTAAAACTGCTGCTGTTATCAGGATTCCTACTGCACACTACCAAGTAAAAAACAAACAACTTTTGTAGTTGCTGTGAAAGAAGTCAGGTAGACGAATCAAATCAGCATGCTCATACAGCCTCTATTGTTGTTATGGCTATTGTGTGTCAAAACTAAAACAAAACACCTACACCTAGAATTGCATATGGTGTGTGATTATACTGTACACATTAGAAAGTGGGAAAAGTCCTCCATGCTTTTGATTTCTGATATGGGAAAAATATTGTCCTTTAGCTTTTTTGACAGGATTGCAGCAAGCATTAAAAAGTAGCACTGACTCCAGTGACATTGTCTAAGAATAATCTGCCCTTAAGCTGTTAAACTCAGTCATAATGCACCTAAAGGCCTCCCAAGAGCTCCTAGCATAGGGCTCTGGTCTGTTCCAGTCAAAACATTCCTTCTACAGGTTTCATACATGTACTGGACTCAAACATTGCTATAAGTATGTAAGTCCATCTCTGTCACAGAGAGACTCTGACATCCTCAGTTTGTGTCCCTACATGATGCTACAATATCTTATCACATTGTCACAGCCTTTAGACTTGTGATTATCAGACAGTGACCTTATTACAGCGAAGAAATGTCTTAAGAAACACCCGAGACATTGTCAATAGGATGTCCTTTGAATTGTGATGCATTGAATGCGCTTCACTATATGTGACTTTGTAAATTCCTAAAGTATGTGAAAAATCTTTTTGATCCGCAATAATAAGTGAAACAGTTTTGAATGCACTCTTTGTGTTATTCCTGTCCTTCCACTCGTGTCATCTCTACTCCTTCTTCCCCTCTCCTTCTCTTCTTCTCCTCTAGTTGGTAGTGGGCCACAGAGTTGTGATTCTTCAGACGATTGAGCTGATTGTCAGCTGCAGGATAGATAAAATCAGTTCCCCCAGGATAAAGAGTATCATCTCCCTGGCGTCAGATGAGATGACACGATCAAAGGTAAAATGAAATAATCATTGTTTGCAGATGATAAATTATGTTTCTTACTGTTTTCTCTCTCTCTCTTTACTCGGTTCATTCCAGGAAGTCGTCCCTGATTGGCAGCAGGCAGCCAGCAATATCTTGGTTGCTGTGGGTAACAAGCACATCAATGATATCATGGAGGAGATACTAAGCAAGTTTCAGCCGGGAGTTCTGCCTCACTTTTTTGTGGTCCAAACACTAGCCAACCTCTCTGATTCCAACGGTACGACGTTATTTACACACACAAACACAAAGAAATCTAAATTTTGTCCCATGAGGCAACAATCAGTTAAACCTGTTCAACAACATTTGCAGTGGAAAGATTGTATTAGAAAAAGTTTTAACATTAACTGTGGAACTCTGAGATGTACTTTGACTGTTTATAAATTTGCATTGTGTAAAGACAGATTTCACCTGACATTACTAAAAACCGCTTTTCTTTAGCTTTTTGTACATTCATTGTTACTTACTGCTGCATTGATATTATCAGTAAGAGAAAGGAGAACACTGTGTTCACGAGGAAGTGGTGAGAAATACTGTGCCATTTACAATGTTCTCTTCTCCTTGTTGTCTAGTTTATGGCATGGTACCTTTCCTAAATGCTATTCTGGGCACCATGTTGCCCATGCTCAGCATGGCCAAACAAGACAACATGAAATGGGTCTTCTCTTCTGGTAGGAACCTGCAACATACAATTTGAAAACTGAGTATATGAGTATATTAATCTAAATTAATCTAAATCTCTCTAAATCCCCTCAAACATGCACTTGCTTCTTGCTGTTTTGTCTTCTCGTTGTTTCTACTGTCCCTTAATTGCCATTTTGTCTCTGTTTTGTTTCTCTCCCTCCAGCTCTGTGTCATTTCAGTGACAGTATCTTGGAGTACCTGGCCAACTTGGACAAAGCTCCAGATCCCACAGTCAGGAAAGACACATTCTCCAGTGAAATCTGTGTTGCTTTTGACATCCTCTTCAATAATTGGTTACAAAGCAGGGAGTCTAAGGTAAGATCACTCAGTGTTTGTGGTGGGGCTAAAGATTTGACAGACTGTATGGTTGAAATCAGTAATTTGTTCAAGCAGTGCTCAAAGAAGCTGAGGAAAGTTTTGACATTTTGACTTTTGGTTATACATATGATGATACAGGTTCCAAAGGCATACTTTGAATAAAGCACTGCAGGAAGATGCCTAAAGGTTACTTGGACATCACAACTGTTCCCAAATTTAGTGAAACATGTAGCTTCATGATGTTCCACATTTTAAAATTCCTCCGCATCAAACTAATGTGATTTGTGAATCTGTGTCTCCTAATCTCTGCCATGCTTCTCCCCTGACATCCTGTTTGTGTGTATGTGGGTTCTAGTTGAGGCTAACAGTGGCTGAGGCAGTGGGCTCTATGTGCCATCTGATGGCCAGTGACAAACTGGAGGAGCAAATTCCCAAACTTATTCCTGCCATCTTGTCCCTGTACAAGAAAAACACTGAGCACTACATCATTAGCAAGGTGGGTATGAGCTGCAGCAAATTGAACATCATCTGACCAGCTTATTATGATGTGAAGTTTGATGTCATACGTAAACAGATAAATACTATTATGTCTGTCCTCTGGAGAAAACTACAGTTGGATGAATTGGAACCCGGATCTACTCATATTGGCCTGATTTCTTTTGGTTATATATGTGGAGCTATTTATAACTTGTTGCTCTTAATATATCGTGCTTGTAGTTTAAAAATGATCATACTGTGGATGAGACTTTTTCTTAGAAGTTGACCCATTTCTTTTGTTTATTTGTCTCCAGAGTCTGTGCCAAGTGCTTGATGCTTCTGTCAACATGGGCAGCAGAGTGTTGGAGACACAATTGGACAGTCTACTCTTTGCACTTCATCAGCAGGTATGCAGTACTAAAATAAATACTGCAGATTTAACCTTAAGTTAAGAACATTAATGGCACAAGGCCCAATAGAATTCCCTCTAAAAGTGAAATGTTGAAACTTATACATGTTGGTCAGGAATGTTCAAAACCATTTTGAAGCATGTTTGAAAATGAGACATTTAGAAAGTTATTTTTATGTAGTAAATCCGTTTTATAATATATAATACTAGCTTGTTGTAGCAGGATGGGTCTTTGCTGTGGCTTTGATGATTAAAAATGCACAGGGTGTGCCAGTAACAGACCTTGAGCAAACTGTGAGCAAGACCTTTCAACACTACTTCATGATCTCAGCTCTCCTGGACCTGTCAGGTCTGTTTGCTGACGGTTACTGGTTCCCAATAGTATGCACAGAACTGTACAAGACTAACTTCCTCTCATACCAGTTGTAATCCGACCCTTGTGTGTCAGAGATCCCACTTAGTGACAAAGCAGTTTACCATATTAAAACCACAGTCTGTGACTAACTACATACAGCTAGGTTTATTTCTTGGTGTCATATTTACCACATGCTACTTTCTTTTAGGTGTGTCAAGTGACTGATAGAAAGTCACTGTAGTCAGATGTTTTCTTAGTGTTGTGACTCAGCTGACTATTGGCCTGATGACTTGACTGTTGCAACATGTTACCACGATGAGTCTACTAATGATTTCCGTGTACTGCGTGATCTGGATTGCTTGACTGTTATGGCACCGGTGCATGTAACAGTGTATACAGCTGCCATTTCTGTTTGACTTTTTCAGAGCATCCTAAAATATTCTGAAGATTTTAATTAATTTTTTACTTCCCCAAATGTTTTATTTTATGACTCTGGCCAGCTTCAAATTATGTCAGTAACATGCTAAGTGTAACATTTCCTTTGTCTCCCCCAGGTGTCTTCTCCTGTTGATTATAGTAATCCTCCCACTGTCAAAAACCACAACGAGGTCCTGCGCTGCTTCAGTTTGCTAGGTACTGAAGCTTTTCACTTGATGCTTTTATTTATGTATCTATATGTTGATTATTGTTTGTTACTGACAGTACTTTAAATTACGCAGATTTTTTAAGGCTGTAATATGAGGTCTATGGTGGTGAGGTTGAGCGTCTGGCATCCTGATCGACCACCATCAGGCCTTTCTATCTGTTTTAGTTCTACGGAGTCACAAGAACAGTAATAAGATCATCCATTAGTGTCCACCACAAGATAATCATATTAACTGTGACAACTGGTCTACTTCTCTATCTGCCTTGCTTCTCTTTCCTGTGTTTTGTCCTTGTTTTTGCATTACTGAGACAGTTTATGTATTTCACATTTTAAGTATTTAAATTATTTTTTCTTCCTGCCGCTCCTCTAGCCAACTCCTTCCCAGACCGACTGGTTATATTTGTTCTTCAGAAGTTGGAAAACAGCAATGAGCGGAGCAGGATTGGATCCCTGGCTGTCCTTCGCCACCTCATCAATTCCTCTAGTAAGGAACTGCAGTCAGAGGCACAAGCAATACATACAAACTCTTATGAACTCAATGTATTTCTCACACACAGCATTGATTAATATGTTTATTTTATATTAATAAATCTTCTATACACAATCCACAATAATATCAAAGTTTTAATTTGTATGTGCATGCAGTCATGTGGACTACATGTTTGTGAACTTGTTGCAGCTTCCACAATGGAAAGTAAGAAGCTACTTATTCTGGCCAGCATCAGACAACCAATGGCCGACCACAGCAACAAGGTAACACATACATGCAGCTGCATACATTCTCTGTGTGTCAGAAAATAGGCGTTTCTCTGTTGTTTTAATAATTTAGTTTTCCTTAAGAAGCTTATTGTTTGTATAATCATAACATTAGGACTCACAATGTGTCTGGCTCTGTTTCTGCTCTAGGTGAAGAAGCGTGTGGTCCAGGTTATCAGTGCGATGGCGCATCATGGCTACCTGGAGTTGGAGGGAGGGGAGTTGTTGGTTCGATTCATAGTTCAACACTGTGCCTTACCTGACACATATCAGGTAACTTCATTTCACAGCAGTTTTGTTGGACCTGTAAATATACAGTGGCAAGAAAAGGTATGTGAACCCCTTGAGGTTACGTGGAGTTTTGCATGAATTGGTCATAAAATGTGCACCGATCTTCATCTAACTCACAACAATACAAAAACACAGTCTGCTGAAAATAATGGTACACAAACATTATATGTTTTCATGTTTGTATTGAACATAACATGTAAACATATTAGCTAATTGGAGCCAGAAGTGAGCCAACCTTGAGTCCATTCAGTGTGATGATATTGGATGTGTTGCTGAAAGCTGTCCTGCCCTTTAAAAACACACACAAGTTTTGGGTTTACTGTTGCAGCACTGTTGTAAAGATGACTGCAAGAGTGCAGCGCAGAATGCTGAATGAGGTAAAGAAGCATCCTAGAGTGTCAGCTAAAGACTTACAGAAATCTCTGGCACATGCTAACATTTTTGTTGACACATCTACAATAAGGAAAAAATCAAACAAGAATGGAGTACATGGGAGGACACCATGGAGGAAGCCATTGCTGTCTACTGGCAAAATATTCTGTGGACAGATGAAACCAAAATTGAGTTGTTTGGGAAAAACACACAACACTATGTGTGGAGAAAAAAAGGCACAGCACACCAACATCAAATCATCATCCCCAATGTAAAGCATTGCAGAAAGAGCATCATGGTTTGGGGCTGCTTTGCTGCCTCAGGGCCTGGACGGATTGTTGTCATTGATGGAAAAATGAATTCCAGAGTTTATCAAGACATTTTGCAGGAAAACATAAGACCATCTGTCCTCAAACTGAAGCTCCACAGAGGATGGGTGATGCAACAGGACAATGACCCAAAGCATACAAGTAATTCAACAAAAGAAAAGCTTCAACAGGACAAAATACGCCTTCTGGAGTGGCCCAGTCAGAGTCCTGACCTCAACCCGATTGAAATGCTGTGGCATGACCTTAAGAGAGCCATTCACACCAGACATCCCAAGAATACTGCTACACTGAAACAGTTTTGTGAAGAGGAGTGGTCCAAAATTACTACAGATCGTTGTGCAGGTCTGATCTGCAACTACAGGAAACATTTGAGGTTATTGCTGCGAAAGACGGGTCAACCAGTTATTAAGTCCAAAGGTTCACATACTTTTTCTACCCTGCTCTGTGAATGTTTACATGTTATGTTCAATAAAAACATGACAACATATAATGTTTGTGTACTATTATTTTCAGCAGACTGTGTTTTTGTATTGTTGTGAGTTAGATGAAAATCGGAGCACATTTTATGACCAATTCATGCAAAACTCCACATAACCTCAAAGGGTTCACATACTTTTTCTTCCCACTGTATTTGTGTGTAAATTATCTGTTATAATAATTATAATTACTAAAAATTTAATTTCAATTTAGTAATAACTATTTCTTCATCTCCTGTTTAAACAAACCATTTAAATGCAAAAACACAAGCAAATCATGTATGTATGTAAACATATATAACATGTATACAGTATAAACATGATATTGGATGATACTGAGTTGAAAAGTGCACTTTATCAACTCATGGGTTATCAGTGCAGCAGCTGATTTCCAGATTAAAGGGGCTTGAAAATTAACATGGTGCATGTTCAACATTTAGAATCCCACATTTTGCAGTTAGACGGTTGAAGATTTGGAAGGTAAAATACTTCATGTATTTTCATCTATGTCCCCAGCGAGGCCAAAAGCCCATCGATCCAGAGGAAGTAACTAATGAATCACTGAGGACAATGTGTGACAACACTCTTCATCTCCTGACAACCACTGTTGGACGACTTGCAGATGTATGTACAGGTCATTAAATAATGGATGAGCTCAGTTGTTTAATTGCTGAATATTATATGCACTATGTCGTCCAATCCATTGCATGTGTTATATAAAATAATCTAATGTATGTAATTTGTTGTTTGTAGGTGCTATGGCCCAAGCTGCTGTACTATCTGACCCCTTCACAGTACAGCAACGCAACCACTCCTCTGTGTAAGAGTCTCATTGTGCTGGGCAGCAAGAAGAAAACTAACAAGGAGCCCAGCTTCAACATCGACTTTACACAAGAAGGTAGGAAGACTAGAAGGTGTGAATTATTATGGACAAAGGCAAATTTAGAAATGAGTTTATTTATTTTGAATGATGTCTTTTGTGTATTTTCTCCAGTCAACCTGCCCTCTCCTCAAACACTAATGATCAGACTGCTGGTAAGTACCGCCAGCTAGCATTACTATTATCATTATTAGTTACTTACTCCCAACTTTATAATAACAGGCTCACTAAACCTACAGAGACTGAAACAACAGTTGCTAATCCTGGAAGACCAGAGGGGTGTTGCACAAAACCAAGATAGGGGATTAAGCCAGGATTTTCCCGATATCCTGGTTGAATTTATCATGACATTTGTTGCACAAAAGCTGGATCAATTAATCCCAGCCGAGTTATTCTGTGGTGCCTGTATTGTGGTTATCCACTCATCCCACCTTCATTTAGCCCAGACTCAGTTGCACAAAAGCAGGTTAAATTAATCTTAATTAAGTTACTATGGAGATTTATTCTCTGAACTTAGATATAAACTACCAAATTATTTTATTTATTATAAAAAAAAACTAGGGAAAAAAACAAATAAAATGTAAAGACTGCAAACTGTGGATTTTCAGTAACATATGCACTGTCGATGCACTGCTGCTGCTCTGTGGGTTAAAAGTATGCTGCGTGAGTTTTGTCCATGTTTGCTCAGTAACTCTTTGATCCTTAATAACACGAATGCGCACTTATACCAGATACATCTACACCTGGATTGACTTAGCTACACCTTCTTATTCTGGCAAACGTGCAATAGAATAAGCCAGGATGAGCTGATCAGATTAGCTCAAGCTAGGATATTTCAGTTATTCTGAATTCTTAATTTTGCTTTTATTGGGACTATTGGGCTTATTATGCCCAATAATCCTTATTAGTTGTCATGTTTATTCTAACCATGTGGTCCAGTTGTGCTACAAGTAGAAGTAAAGTTGTTGTTGTTAGTGTCTTTATATTAACAATCTTTAATTTGAGGTAGGTTATCTATACTTATCTATAACACGGATCTCCGTTTATGTGTTTTTGTCTTTGCTGGTGTTTCCCAGATGAATGCAGCATTCCCGTTCAATAACAGAGGTCATGGAGCTCCATCCCTCTCACTCCTTCAGATCCTCAGCATAAACATTCACCCCAAAACAGAGACTCTCTGGGAGAAAGAGATCCCTGTCCTCCTGTCTATACTAGAGGGTATGAGAGGTGGACACTATCTTTTCAGAGCACTGCACCTGTACTTGATTTACTTCATTTGTATGTTTGTAGATGTGCTTGTACAGCGTCCGTTTTCTCCTCTGTAGTGGAGTAGTCTGACTGTGTATTGTGGTTTTCAGAGTCAACACCAGAGAGCCTTGATAAGCCACACTGGGATGAAAAGTTGCTGAAGGTGAGATTTTCTATATGGATATTATTTCATTTGGGTCATAATCTGTCACTTTTTCGCATGGTAATAAAATCACGTGGTGGTAATAAATACAGATACAGCTACCTTTATCCACAAATATGACTAATAATTTCTATTCATTTTAATTTAATTGTTTGTAATCAGCAGAGAAATTATGCCTGCTTTGTGGTTTTTGATATAGCAATGTGACTTGGTCTGGCAAGATGTCATTCTAAACATGATCAAAATGTGTCTCTAGCTTTTATCTAAAACCCTGGCTACTATTGGTGACGATAAGTGGGTGTGTCAGTTGGCAGCTGAGGCAACTCGATATCTATCTACGTACAACATTGCCTTAGAGGAGAAGGTAAGCGCTGCCAGACTACGTGTGTACACCGAGAGGTGAACAGTTAAACCGCTCTCATAAAACACAGAAGGTCAGACACAGCATTTAACAGCAGCAAGTAGAAATCTTCAGAGAAATATAATCTTCTGAAAAATTTGATAGGTGATCATGGGACCCTAATATTCTTTTGTAGTTCAATGAGTGGCCTTAACATGTGGGCTGACAAACCTTGATAAAGAAATTGAAAAATGAGTACTGCACAAATATGATGATAATAAATAATTATAATAATATTTGCATTTTACCTCCCCCTTCTTTAGAGTTTTCTGTATCAGTATATAGGAGTGACCCTCCAGCAGTGTTTCAATAAGGAGGCCGTTAAAAAACAACTGCAAGAAGTCCTTCTCTCTGCACGTCACATTGACGCCATTGAAAGAGAGGTACTGTCTGTCTGAAACAGAGGTGTCCCATGACAAATTCTTTGTTGTTGTTTTGTAACAGGCATAAACATCATTATTATTATTTATTTATTTATTTTTATTATTATTACACTAATTCTTTTTTTCTGTTGTCTGTATCTATCAGGGAGTTGCAATGGGCGTTGGTTTGTGTGCCAATAGCCACTTGGAAGGAACTCTAGCCAAACTGGAGGAGTTTGGCAAATCAGATGCCTTCAAGAAGTCACCAAGCATCTTCAACCTACTCAAAGTACAAAGACTTATCATGATGCATATTAATGGAAGTTAGATTATATATCAGACATTTGTTAGTTTATATATAATATTACAAATGTAAAAAGAAAACTGTCTCTGTCTCTCTTTCTTTCTTTCTCTCTTTCTTTTCTCAGGAGCGTAATGATGTTGAGGTAGAGAAAGTGAAAAGCACATTAATCCTGTGTTATGGACATGTGGCCCTGAACGCGCCACCAGAAAAGATACTAAACCGCATTGATCAAGACATCCTTAACTGCATCAGTAAACACTTCAACACCAAGGTAATGTTGATACTGGGGCAGAGAATACAGTGATGATGATGATGATGATGATAAGAAAAAGGGTTACAGCTTCAAGTTGAGGCTATAGGACCCCAATATGTGAGATACTGTAAATGACTTATTTGGCTTTAAGGGTAATAACTGTATAGCTGTATATTTGAAATTAATTGTTGTGCTGTGTGATTATTGCCACTACAGTGAATGGATTTTATTTCAAACCTGAGTCTCCCATCACTGATTTTTGTATAATAAAGCATAAACCTTTTATTTATTTAATTATGATTTTAATTATAAGAGTGATGAATGTACCATTTCTGATTAATTTAGCAACACATTAAACGAAAGAACGTATCTCTGCAGGTAAGCAGACTGTATTTGTCTGTGGGCTCATGACTCTATCACCTCTATTTCATACAGGTTCTGGGGATAAAAGTAGAGACAAAGGTATCGTCACAGGACTACACGGATTGTTTTTCTTTGTTTTATTTTATCCTTGCTAGTTAATGCTTCCTGATCCCTCTCTTTCATCTTACTCACTTTCCTCACTCTCATTCAACATTTCACCTCAGTTCTGCACACTTCTGGTGATCCTGTCACTAAAACCTTACTCTTTAAGTCAAAAAAGCAAGCTTGTTATAGTAAAGTAACTGCTTTTTCTTTTTATGAACTATATCTCTGTTATATTTACCATTGTAGAGCGCAAGATTTTAGATCATGAATGATCCACCATTAACATTAATCTAGTCTGGTGGTGCAGCAAAAATATCTTAAATCATAGTTTATGGTTCCATGTTCCAGGTTGAGTATAACCAAAATGTTTTATAGAATTACAAATGCCTTACCATAGCAGCAAGTGATACACCACCAAAAATCACCACATTTGGAATATTTAAAGTGTGTAGTTTCCATATTAATAAAGAAAAGTAACTATAATCAGCTGAAATAAATTATGTTACAGCCTCAATCAATGAAAAGTCAAAATTACAGCCTGTGAGAGGTAAATGTTTGATACTCTTGAACTACATTTGAGGTGGTTTATCACAGTAGTCAGTTAATGTAAAACCAGAGACATGGTTACTTCATTGTTTCCACCTTTGCAAGTGCTATGACTTTGGAAAGCAGCCAAGACGCCACCAAAACCTCATTGTTTTGCTGTTTAAAAATGTCTTTTTGCAACTGTATTATCTGACAGTTTCTGTCTCCCTGTGATCTGCTCTGAGATTGAACTTTTTCAACTTTTTTTCTCTGATGAAATATTGGTGGATTGTTCTCTGAATGCTAACCAGTGACTCACCCTCAGTTTTAAACTGTGTGCTTAATCCTGACAGCTCTTCATGTCTTTAGGCCGCAAGCTCTACTGTCACTTCTTGAACCTGCTGGTGGTCCCATGTTGGACAAAACTGCTCTAATCTAATCACAAAACTCTGATTTCAAACTTCTCTCCATCCATAGGCATGGAGAATCAATCTACAATATCACTGTTGGATTGATTAGATTGATCGATAACCTGAGTGAATTCCTTGAATGATTTTTGATTGGTGAAAACATTTTGGATTGTTTTTGGAACCGTTCCTGACACTGTTGTAAATGCATAATAATAAATCCAGTTGTCCAGTTTTTCCCTTTACCTATTTTTTCTCTTATATGTCTCTACATGTCTCTTGTCTGTCTATATTTTGTCCACCTGCCCTTGTATGTGTGTTGCCCTAATACAGGACCTGACTATGAAACTGAGTTTGATCCAAAGCGTTGGCCTCATAGCCAAAGCCATCAGTGAGTGTGTGAAGAGGCAAGGCTACATCTTCTCTCGCAAACAGGAGCTCATTAATGTTATGCTGGTCAGTATGTAAATAAGAAAAAGCTTCCAGTCATTTCAAAATCGTCTATAGAGGTGTAATTTAAACAGTTATTATTAAAACAATGTATGATGATCTCTGTGGCTGCTGTCCTTATGCTTGTCAGGATTTTATTAAGGCAGAGCCAGCTGATTCCTTGAAGACGCCTGTACGCCATCTTGTGATGACCACTTGTGCCAACTTAATGTATCCTTTGCTTCCATAAAATACTTCTCAGTGTAACAGCATAGATAAGATTTTGACATTTGAGATTATTAATGCAGGCTAAATTGTACAAAACATTGGATTTTCAGATAAGGCTGATTTATACATGTGTTAATATTATTATTATTATTATTATTATTATTATTATTAGTAGTAGTAGTAGTAGTAGTAGTAGTAGTAGTAGTAGTAGTAGTAGTAGTAGTAGTAGTAGTAGTATGCTACATTTAAAACATGAATTATTACAACAGAATTGCAATTAAAGGATACACAGCAGAAACCAAATATAAACCAACCTTAAATGATTTAAAATGTGTGTTCTTGCACTTGAGATTGTCAGTTTCCAGTGTTTTATCTTTGACCTTTAGTGCTTCAGGCCCCTAGACCCTGCACTGAGCGAGAACGAGAGCTTTGACTTGCTAAAGGTGTGTGTGAACAGTGTGCTCTCTTTGCCACCTGAGACACACACTCCTGAGAAAACTAAAGATGAGGAGATACTGGACCCAAAGCTGAGAAAGGTGAAATGAATAAACTGAGACATGCATTATTCCTGCAACTATATAGGCAGCACTTGGTCTTGTACAGATGCTAATCTAAACACAAACACATGTTTGTTATTATTATTTTTTTTTATTATTATTATTATTACAAATTTAACCCATTTGTGGTCTGGCTTTATTTTTTATTTTTTTATTTTTTCTTTCTTCAAAATTTGTCAGAATGTTTTAGTTCTTGTGCTGGTAATTACTAAAGATCCTTCTTAAATAGATACAACCAAGCCCTTGTCTCATCTACACGTATAGAACACATATGTGGCAATTTCCAGACACTGGTGTTACAGATTCTGATGAATGTCTTCAGGCCTTGTACAAAGACACGTTGGCTGCGCTGCAGGAACTGCTGAAGAGTGTACTGGCCAGGGATCCCACACCCGATGGCCTGCAAAGTGTCTTCAAGGTGAGGCCTGTTGTTTTAACTTAATCACCTCCTGACATGAATGAAGTATTGTTTTTATTATTTCATTGTCCTGTTGTATCTTGTTCTGATTTTACTACTTTAACTGATTTAACTACTTTAGTAGTGTTACAAAATGTTAAGAAGTAACTTGTGGTCTGTATTATTGCAGCACATTGAGTCCTGGTTGAGCTCCTCACAGGACTATGAAAGAGAGAGAGCAGTGACAGCGACTGCTCACATACTAGCTTACTACCTGGATAACCTGACTGTAAAGGTACATACACACACATTTGTTCCTTTATGTCTTGTGGGTTTACTTCAGGCATCAAAGTTAACACACTTCTCGTGTACTTCTCATGACTTATAACATCAGGCTCAATTAGTGAACCAAAGTATGGTGCATTGTCATTCTTTCAAGCAGGACCATTTCAGTGCTTTATTTTTGTGCATCAATCTTTAGAACATGATATCTTTCCACAACCTTGGAGCCATGTTAGGCCGACTGTCTCCACGATGTTCTGACCCTCACCCTGCTGTACGCACTGCTGCTATTGACTGTATATACACACTACTTTTTATACAGCTACGATATGAAGGTACAGACACCCAGAGCATCTTATTCCTACATTATACCTACATTATATATTATATTGTTTAAAGAGAAAAATGTTATTTCGTGAGTTGTTTTATTTTTGTGTATAGGTTTCTCTCAAGATTATAAAGATGAAGCTGTGGACAGTCTGTTGCCCCTAAAAGACAAACTAGATAACCCTGACCACTCGGTTCTCTACAAGACCTGCTCTGACCTCACCAAGGTACACCCTGTGCCACTCAGCTGTCATAAAATTAAACTTTTATTATTGTGCCTTATAGTAAAGAATCTCATCCAGGACAATGTGCTCATACAGTTTATGTTCGTTTGCGGTGTCAGGTGATGAGCAAACGTCTGCCTCAGCAGCAGCTGACGACGGTGGTGTTCATGTTGTTTGAAGGACTGGTCGACAGTCAGACAAACTGCTGCAGAGCTTCATCTGTCATCTTAAATACTCTGCTGAAGAACAGAGGAGGGGGGCTGCAAGAGATGGTAAAGCCTGCATACACACACACACACACACACACACACACACACACACACACACACACACTCATCCCCGCTGTACTGGATTATTTAACAGACCTTATTTGCTTCTGTTTGTGTCTGTGATGTGTGTCACGTATTTTAGGTCCCAGAGATGCTGGAAGTGCTTCATGTGCGTCTGCAGAGCATCACAGAGGAGCAGGTGGGGTGTTAGTATAACAGTGTTCAGCACTGATTATTTGATAGTACTCTTGTTATTATGAACAATCAAGAAATTTCTGTCTTACCTAATTATTAGTTGTTGACAGTCTGTCCTTCTACTATAAATACCTACATAACGTAAAATGAGGTCAGACTGAAAGAACCATTTCATTGCACCTGTGTTCAGGTGAGAGTGGCAGTGGGACAGACGGTACTAATCCTGGCCTCTCAGCATCTACAGACTGTTATTAACACACTAGTTAACCAACCACTTCCTTATGACAGGTATGTATATAAGACCTATGAATACATAAACCACATCAGCATGAGTACAAAACATTTCATCGCCTAAATGTCAGCTGCTATTTCTTAGAGCTAAGAGTTAGTTTTTATTCAGTGGAAGATGCCATTTTTCTGACACTTATTATTTCTCTGTCCAGCTGGACCAGTGAGATGTGGATGGCCTTGGGAGCAGATTCCATTGTAGCCAAACAAATTATAGAGATGGTGATGGAGAAGCTTGTTGTGATGGCACCCTATGTAGACAAAAAGGAGTCAATGATAAGAGGAAGGACGACAAAGGTGGCCACCAATCAGCCATTGGCTGTAAGTCTCAAACACTGACAGACATGTCACTGACTACTTTGTGCACATACACACATTCTAATACCCCAACTTTTTTCTTCAGATGACCTGTGGTCTCAAAGAGCTGTTATTAAATGGTTCGAGTCAGGAGCCAGCAGTCAGTCTGTTTCCTCAGCTCTTCTCCTGTCTCACAGTCAGACTGGGAGCCAGTGTTGGCGTCTCAGCCCCCAAGGACAGCAACACTAAACATGCCGCCAATGTCCATGTAGCGGGGTGGGCATCGCTATTTTTAATATAGTGAAATACTTTTAGATTAGCTGATAGGTGTGTTAGTGAGCCAACAATTTGACCTAATCATTTTTTATTCTGTTTCAGGGTAGCGGCCGATGCTCTGAGAATCTTGTTGGCACGAGCCCAGTTAGATGAGGTGATGAAAAGAATGGATGAGGGAAACGCCTGGGATGCAATGAGGGAACCAAATACACACATTACTGGGGTTACACTACTAGCAAGGTACAGTCACACTCACGTTAAGCAAGCATTAAATGCTGTAAAGCATTGGCCAAAAATTTTCAGAATAACATAAATATACATTTTTATTTAAGTGTACTGCCTCTGTGTTTCGATTTTTTTGTCAGATGTTATAGTAAAGTATAATTATGTGTATATATTATATTTAATATAATTACAAGCATTTCTTTCTTTTATTGACAAAATTAAGGTAGCAGACTTTGTGAAAATTAATATTTGTGTCATTCTTAAAACTTTTGGCCACGGCTCTAATCTCAGTAAATTATTCAAGTGACTTGCCTACTGAACAGTCATCATAAACCCAATGTGTGATGCTCACTATATTTGTTTACATCCATTTGATATCTGTTATGCTTAACTTAGTGCACTTTTAGAGCAGTTTATCATGGACTAAACTTTAGGAAATCCACTTATGCAGTCTTTAATTGGTGCATGTATTGATCATGTTGTCTGTAGGGCGATGGCCAAACACGCTGGTCCCAGGTTGCCTGCCATCGTTGAGTGTTTGTGTCCGTCACTGAACAACATCTATGAATGCCAGAGAATCACTGTCACTGCTTTCTTCTCTGAGGTGCTAACCATTAAATGTGGCATAAAATAAATGATCGTATTTGTTGACTTGCAGGTGGAGAACGTAAATAACATGATGTGTTTTTGTGTTTGTGAGTCCAGCTATTAAACCATCACGTGGTGACAGAGTTAATACTGATAGATGTGTTAATGAACAACATGATGGAGAGAATATCAGATCCCTCTTGTACCGTCCGCATGTTGGCTGTGCGAGGGTTGGGAAACATAGCTGTGGGATCACCTGAAAAGGTACGGCACCCCCGTACATACACATGAGCACACAAACTGTGCAGCTGTACTTTACTGTAACTACTGTAGGCGTTAGGTCGCTCACTACTTTCACTCTCTCACTTCCCCGCACTAGGTGAATAAATATGCCAAAGAGCTTCTGGCAGCCATGAGTTCTGGCATGGAGGAGAGGGATGATCCAGGTAAGTTGACAGCAAAGTCATTTCCTCTGGGGAAAAAGTTATAGCAATTTCTAGTGGTAGTGTAGCTCACTGGAGTTATTACAGTGATTTCTACATATGCACTTCTCACACTCCTTTACCAGCTTGACAGACCAACTGTTCAGCCACTTATCTTGGATTGCATTGCCATTGGTGGAAATGTTGCTTTTTTTAAATGCCTTTATCTTCTTAGGTAAACTGATTACTCTTGAGGCCATGTCAGGTTTGTCCAAAGTTTTACTCCACCTGGACAAGAAGAATGTCCACTTACTAGTCGTCTACATTTTTATGAAGATTAAGCCATTTTTGGAAAGCGTAAGTTTCCCTTTGATCTTTCAAAATATACTATGATTATAGAGTATGTAACAATAATAATATACATGTACGCTAATAGTATCTCCTGGCTGTCACTCATCCAGGAGAATGATGAGATCCGCTGTGCGTCCATCCACTTAATGGGAAACCTGTCCAAGTTTGGCTCAGGAGAGCAGGTGTTCAAAGACCAGATCCACAGCATTCTGGTCAGCCTGCTGTTACACCTGGCTGACCCAAACCCTCAGGTGGTTAAGGTAGGAACTATACACCTGCACCAACATTAAAATCATTCAAACTACAATTTGCTCTGTTGTTTAACCACATACGATTTTTGTTCTTCTGTTTATGTATGTGTGTCCAGGCATGCAAGTATGCAATGCGTGTGTGTGCTCCTGTGGTGGGATCAGAGCAGATCACTGCCATGTTTCAGAACCACCTCCATGACGACAAGAGCTTGCACTACGGAGAGTTCATCAATGACCTCACCAAGTACCTGGTGAGACATATTTGTAATATACACTATTACTCACAGCAAAGCCTGCTGTAAAGGGTAGTTAGGGGTTCTCCCCTCCCATTATTACTAGTTATTACTATTACTAGTTTAATGTTGGCTTTATGTTTTGTGTTTTCTAGATCCAAGATTTTCCAGGCATGCTGAATTTCTACCACATATCAGTCATCCAGTTCTTCAAGAGCAACTGGTCGGAGGTCAGAGCAGGAGCTGCCATGTTTATAGGTACGAGTACAACACTGTCATATTTTAAACGGGAGATCCTACAATTTACTACAGGAGGAAAAGACAAATACTGTATTATTTTGATCACAACAATGCAGCTTTATTGCAGTACACCGGCCTATCTATGAAAAGTTATATTACATAAAGTAAGATGTGTGTGTTTCTTCAGGGTTTCTGCTCGGGAATCTTCCAGAGGAGCATCTCTCCCACCTGAACATGGGAACCATCACTAAAGGTGATGCTCTTTTCTTGGAAAATTAAAACTCACTGTACTTGTTCACTTGTTTTTGAAACATTGTGTGTGTGTTTGTGTTAATCCGCAGGTTTAGTGATGCTGCTTCAAGATCCAGATCCTGTGGTGAGAGTGAAAGCTGCTGAGGCCATGGGACATTTCCACTGACACACAGACAACATCCTACATACAAACAAATATCAGTGTTTCCTAACAGTCACAAATGGAACAGTAGGTCACAGCTACATACGTGACAAATAAAGTCTATTCATGATTTGGGCCTACAGTATGTTTACCACATGAAGAACCAACCATTTAAATGTGCAGTTATTCTGACATTATCCCAACAATGCAACTGCATCCTTCACTAAAGCAACAGGGACCAAAACAGAAACAAGTTTGAAGCCAGAAAACAAATGATCACATTTACCAATTTTACAAGCTCATACAAATGCACTGATAATACTCACAAACACCCACACATGCACATATATTTACCGTTATCAGCTTTGATTCGCTTCTTTTGACACTTGACTATGGCACTTGAAAGAAAGTGTTCATTCCTAACTGTGTTTGAGTGACCAAAGACTGTGTTGCTCTTTACAGACAGATGTCTGTTAGTGCAACAATCCTAGAGATATACTGTGCTCTGTCAGTGACATATACCATGCATTTAGACATTTCTAAAGCAGAGGGTGAAAATGTTTAAACTTGAGTAAAATGATTTTTTAGAATAAATATAGTTTCTTCAAATATTGTGTGGAAATGGTAACGGTAATACACATTAAGGTACGACTGAAATATTTAGTATGACTCTGGCTCGTAGCTGATGTGTGTGTACAGTCATACCAGCATTTTGTGATAGTGTTTCTGGATGTTAGTTTTAGTTTCAGACAATCTTTGTTTTAGAGGTAGTTTTAGTGCCCCAGAACCCCCCCTGCCTCTGATCAACCTGTTATCCTTCTGCTCGGAGCTTTATCCCTGACCTCCATGAAGATCCAGTGAAACATTTTAGATACATATGATATGTGGTAGTAACATTTATGCAAAGTCTAATGTAGAGAAAAAATATAATTTAAAATGCACAAGAACTACAGCAGGACCTAAATATGTTTTCAGGTTTATATCTGTGGCTGAAGTGTGTATTTAAAAGAAACAGGATGGGTATACTGTAGTTTCATTGCTGTGTCCAGTTGTCCAGATCATCTAAATATAGATTACGTGGTCAAATCAGTCAGCATTAACGATCCAATAACTACTTTCACAGCAGAACGTGTGCTTACTGCTCATGTGTAGTTAACACATGAACCAGCTGGTTCAGACAACCCACCTATGATTTAGCGTATTCATTCCAAGCTCCATTTTTGTTTCAAAGCCATGATGAAGCTGTATGTAAATCACTGCCACCACTATTACTGATTATCAGCTGTAGAATGATCATTTAATTTTACCTTCTGTCATAAACACAGCAGCCAAATCCTAGTTCATAAGTCATACAGAAGCCGGTTTCTTTTAATTCATGTTTTACATTGACATCAACTGATGAACCAGCCAGTTGCCATACCATAACCAGTGTTTCTGGATAGAAGCAACTAGTGTAGCCAAGCACAGCTAGTGCCAAATGTTCGATGGTAAGATACATTATTACAGGACTAGATATTGTCTTAATGATTTTCTCATTAAAAATGCACTTAATGTTTCATTATTCCATGAAATGCTTGGGTTTGTACAGTTGTAGGTTTGCAGGTCTCGTAAGTGTTTATGAGCAGTTCACTATGAGAGGCTGCCTGTACACATAACCTTACATTTTATGTCTCCAAAGTAATTCAGCCATAGGCCGACGAGGAGGGAAGCTGTTCATGTTCTTTTTTTATCAGTTATACTTTTACGTTCTTAAGCCCATTTCCTTTACGGAGAGCATATAAAAAAAACTAGTAAAGCCCATGATAGTGGTGTAAATCAAGTTCAACACATGGCTGCTTCTGGATCTCTATTTGTTGTCTTAGATCCAGTACACAAACAGAAACTAATTTCTTCTAGCACTTTCTAACACTATGTCATGGTTTAGGGTGAATGGTAAAAATAAAGTAACAGTTGTTTTAAATGATGTTATAAACTTGATTTAATTGTTATGTTTTTTTTCTTTCTTTTTTTACACGTTAATTATTATCTCGTACGTGGAGGGGCAGTTTGACTGTGAGTTGGTGCAGGAATGTGTTAAAGTGTGAATGTATGCACGTCACTTTTCATTTGTTACTGGACCAGAAGAAAGAGTGAATGATGGAAACCAGTGTATTTAAAATGCAGAAATAAACAAATCAAAACATAGCTGGTGTTTTATTATAATTAGCATTTATGTCTTTTTTTTTTTAATGCGGCTCAGTCCCGTGAACATCCACTCTCTGAGTACTGCAGCAGATCTAAATTCTTACATCCTGTTTTAAACTGTGTTGTGTTGAGTGTTTTAGTTTTACTAGTGAGTTTAATTTTCTGAATGTTAATTCTGCTTTTGCTAAGTTTCTAACTGATTCAAAGAAACCAATGGATAAATGTAGGCTTTTATTATGACCACTTCTCAGTTTTTATTATAGAAACATTCAATTAGCTCCTTTCTGCAAAATTTCCATTGTGCAGTGTGAGTGTACTTTGCTCTGCGTCCATATGGGTGCAGTGACAAGCCATGGTTTACCATAAGGACACTGGAAGATAATAGCATCATTCAACCTCTTCATATCAGAGGTCTAAGAGCTCTGATGACACACAGTATTTTTATTTATAAGTCTGATCAAACAACAAAGAAGCATGTAATTTAATCTCATGTCACAGTGTTCCTCTGTGTATTTCAGGGGCAGCTTGACTTAAAGCAAAGGTTCAAACATGTTGATGTGATAGAGTCAAACAACACAACACAACCAGGACAGGCTGCTTCTTATTACATTACTTACATTATCAGTTTGTCATCGTGTTCTTGAGCCAACATATAAATGTTATTGTCACATTTGGGGAATTTATCATGTGGATCATGGATGGATGGATGGACTATGAGACAAAAGACAAAAGAGGCACATACTAATAAAAGCCCTAATTGCTCCTATGTGCGTTCCCCATACTGACAGAGACAACGTTGTTTTCTGTCTCCTTGTGGTCACCTTTTATCTAATTCTAGTCATCATGTGTCTTCTTTTGCTAATTGTTTGAACTGTCTGTGATCATCTTATGGCTTCTTGGTTTGGTTTAGTGTCTTATTGTACGTTTTTTACTTTTTGTGGTCATTTTGTTTCTCTTTGGTTGTGATGAGGCCCCTTGTTGTCATTTTGTGTCTATTAGCTGAGCTCTGTTATGTTTCAACAACAAATATTAATGGGCCTTGACCTCTGGACCTGTACCTGGTAGGCCCATTCAGTGCTGATTCAAAATCAGGAGCATGAAGCTGCTTTCAGCTGTTCTCTTTTTGTTAGAACAACTGTGTAAATATGAAGCATTTGAGCTTTTGTATATGAGCTTTACTTTCAGACAGACGGTAAACAAGACTAGTGTGTGTGCCCGTGGAGCGGTGTCTGTAAAACAGGGAAATAACATAAAACACACGTCAGTCTTCAAGCTGTAATCTGAGGTTTTGTTATTGTCCTGAACAGGGAATTAACCAGCTCATCATTTTTCTGCTCGGTACTCAGCATGGTGCTAATCCTGGAAAAACCAGGATACTAATCATAGATAACAGTGATATTGTCCTGGATCTCAGGGAATCCAGGAAATATAGGTGAATTGCACCAAATGCTCAGTAAACAGTATTTCCCTGTTTAGAGCTGAATAACATCCTCCGTCTTGGGCACAGGCTGGGATGCAGCTCACCCCCTCCAGACAGACGGTTAGTTCATTTGCATTCCTTGCTGATATCAGAGGAAATTTGAACTTTATTTTATTTAGTTTATTGAATGTGAAAGTTGGTAAAAACATGACAAATATTACAGAGAGCGTTAACCTTTAAGAGTGTATACATAATGATCTGTCAAAAAAAGAACAGAAACACTTCTCTATTCACATCTACCGCACTTGAAATCCAGATTTTTAATGCCGCTGAAGTCCATTATGTAATGGTAGGGAGAGCCCTAAGCATCTCACATAGACAACACCTTGTGCTTTTTAAAACATATTTTTTGCTTTTCACACTGCACATATCTAGCCCAGGGTTACTCTCAGCAGGCAGCAGGGTTAAAGATGAGAAGTTGATGGTAGCTTTTTCCCTTTTTGGAGATGCATCACTCCGTTTTTTTTTAGTAGTAGATTGTATAATATGAATTTAGTCTATTTTACGGTACAGTTGAGGTGATTTAAGGCTCCACAGTTAGCGGAGGGTCTTAGGTTTTGTAGCCGTCAAAGATACAGTTTACCAAAGACACCTTAGTGGCTCATTAAGGACTAATACAAGGCCTCAGATACATTCTGATGTGTCACTAACAGTTCAGCAACACAAAAATTTAATTTTTTCACTGGAATGAGAAAAAAAATTATATTTAAAAGAAAATGTTTTTGCATATTTCTTGATTTTTTTTTATTTTTTATTTTTTACCTTTCAAATAGTCAAAGGACATGATATCAGTAAACATGGTTTCAGACATAAAAACAAAATGTCAAGCTGTTAACTAACTCCTACTAACAATGTTTGTCTGTGTACCCAAAGCCTGAAGTATCTTATTCTGTGCTGTCCTACAGGTCTTCTGTCAAAGAGTCACTAATGACATCAGGTAATTTGCTCCTTCAATGCAATAATAGTTTATTTTGAGTCAAACCTACATATACTGCTCTATATACAGTACTGCTGCCACAGACACTTGATACGGTGCCAGATCTGTATTGATCACTGGAAACTGTCCCACATGTGAGTGGTAGAAGCAAAGTTGTGCTTTTTTAGCTCTAGCTGTATATATTTATATATAAAATCCCAATGCACCTTCAGTAGGAACAAATGGACTCAGACAGGCTGTGTACTGTGGGTCAGAGTGAACGAAGAGTCTCGCTAACTCTTGGTTTCGGTCTTTTCGTAGGATGTTGACAGTGCTGATGGTCCCTATCTATTCAATGTTGTGCTTGAATGTCATGCTGACACACAGTGGATTGGAAAGTGCTCTTTAGTTCAGTAAGATTCAGGATTCACAGAGTTCACCAGTATATGACAATATAATGCTTAACTCACTCCAGGATCCAGACGAGTCAGCCCTGGGTTACAGCAAATGCAGTGTGAAAAAGGTTATTATTTTAGTGGGATTTTATTGGTGGTGTAGTGGGTTATAATGCTTTTAGGAGGAGTACTCGTACTCCTCTGCACTGCGTCGTCCAAAGTCCATCCAGCCGAGGTAATCTCTGTCCTTTATCCTGTGGCCAGGGGCTACACCACTGGCTCTGCTGGTGAGAGAGGATCTAGTCTGGTATGAGGAGCCTGGAGGACACAGGGATAGATAAATGATGATGCAATAGAGTAGAAAATATGTTTACAGTGCACATTTTCCTCCCTAAACTCATTGCAATAATAATAATAGTAATGCACAACCTCTGACTTAGGTGAAGTAACTCGTGCTGACTGGTTCTGTTTCTATTCCCGTCTTTGACCAGTCAGCTCAGCAGGTCTCCCAGTCACACAGAGTTGGTTCGAAAGACAAACAGAGATTTACAGTGACAGAGGGAGCAGGGAGAATGAGGTCAGGTTGGAGGGAGATGGGGGAAGAGAGGAGGGCGGGAAACGGAGGAAGCAAAAATGGAAAAGACAGAAGGAGAGAACAAGGAGGAGGTACGGAAAGATGGAGCAAGGAGAGAGGAAGCTAGAGGGAGGTGGGAGATGCCAGATGGTGGGACTCAAACACAGCACGAGTGACAACAGATCACAGTAATGATGCGGCCAGAAGGCAAAAGAAGACGAGAGGAATGATCTGTGTGTAGTGGGATGAGCAAAGGGAAAGCTCCAGACAGTCTTTCTCTTCCTTCCATCCTCACTGACGCCACGCTCACCTTTCCTAGAGAGGAGTCTGGCCAGTAGCTGGCTCAGGCTGTTGCGAGCGTCTGCGTCTTCTTGGGGTTGGTTGTAGTTGGCAAGCTGCCCAGAGGGGGGCACTGGAGCTGAGCGTGCCTGGCGAGAGTGGTTGGGTGAGGGAGGAGGTACGATGTGCAACACAGGAGCCTCACCCCCGGCCCTCTGAAACTGGAGAAAAAGAAAGAGAAGCAATATATGTGAAATGAAAATGTGAATTTCCAACACGACACTGTAACGTCATGTGGATTTTAAAGCAAAAACTCAGTCACTCAGTTTATTTTTTTATGTGTGATGGGTGCAGATCAATATCCAGACGCTCCTCTCTGTGTGTGTGCTGCATTTCTGTGTGTGTCTTACCACGGACTGTGAGGGGAGACTCAAGGAACCACTGGACAAAGCGGCCAGGAGCACACACACACAGATACCTACATTCATGACTGGAGGAAGAGAGAGAGGAGTGGACAACATGTAATTAAGTTAATAAAAATCCTCTTGACATGATGGGATCACTCGTTCTCAACTGTCTCTCTTCTCTTGTCCTGTCTCCCTTCAGCTTGTTAAACGTGTTCTTCTGAGGGGAATAAATCACAGATAATGCGGCGTTCACAGAAAGCAGCAATAAATCATTTTCCAGTTGTTGAAGCAGAATGGAGGAGGTAGAGATTAACCTTTGACGCTTCAGCTGGAGCCTAAGGCACACATATAGTATTTAACACGTAGTACGTACTGCACACATGCACAAATGGTTTGTGGTGTAGCTGCGGTGAATGTGCCGTGTCAGCATCGGCAGAATCCCAAAAGAAAAAGATCCTCATTTTACTCCATGTCCTGTTTTTTACTTAAACATGGGCTCACATGAGAGTGGATATTGACATGACAGCACTGAGTGAATAAATTACATACATTTAACCCTTTTCTTTCACATAAATGCTCTGAAACTAATTGGTAAAAGTCTTCTGGGAGTCTAAACTGGATGCTCTTTGCAGCCCCCGATAAACATGTAATCAAATTGTAATTTAATATTTTCTCTATGACAAAGCAACTGTGCGGTGCGAGGAAAATGTGCAGTGTGCAAAAGGCACAGTCACATAAAAACACAGCCTAATATTGGTTTGTGGTAAATTGAGCTCTGCGCCACAGCGTTTATCCGGAGTAAAGCATCCGATTAGATGAAACCAACAGTAACATTTGCTCTGAGGCTTTCACTCTCTAATGACTCTCAGTGTTTGTATTACGTCTCTGTAGACGTCTCTTATCTTTGTTTCTTCACTTTTATTAAACATTTTTCTTTTTTCATTCTTCATTTTTCTCTTTAGCTCTTCATCAAGTCAGTGAATGTCCGTTTTGTGGCACCTGTGCAGCTTCACATCAACGTCTGTTTAACTTTCACTTATGTGATAAACTGAAAGCCGCCGAGGAGACCAGACTCATACCTGCACGTGATGGTTACATATCGTACAGTATTTTGAAGTTAAATCTATCATTCTGTAGTTTTAGAAATCAAATCTATGTAATATTATCACTGCAGCTCAACACAACAGTCCGCTGGAATAATTGTTGTTGACACTGACACAGTGGTGGAGTAAATAGTCATTCTCTTGATGCTAATATAATTCCTGTTAGCAGCTTGTCTCTCATTTATTATTCCATGGGCTGGTAGTGATGAGGTATTTTAATGTGTGTGAAAGCTTTCTTCTCTCCTCAAAAAAAAAAAAAAAAAAAAAAAAGAAAAAGAAAAACTGAAAGGGGAAAAATGTTTCTGACGCCGCCTCATTGATGAATAACCGTCTCCTTTTAAACATTCATTTGTAATTTTCAAATATACAGTCAATATATATACATACACAAACATTTTGGTTCCAACTTATTTATTATTTGTGTAGTTAAATATTATAAATAAGCCTAAATTTAATTTCCTCTCATTATTTGTAATTTTCAATATTCCGTCATTAACACACTTCCACACAGTTCTATACCTGTATTATTTTTATTTACATGTGTATGTTCCCTTAATGGATTTGAGGTAAAAAAAAAATAAAAAAAAATAAAATAATAATAGTAATAATAATAATAACAATAATAATAATAATACACTAAATGTACAAACTTGATATGTGAAATTTGATTTTATAAATTTCTGATGTTATAAGTAAAATAAATAAATAAAATAAGGAAATATAACTAAAAACTTACCTTTATTAAACCTCTTTTTGTTAAAATTATTTGTAAGAAACTTGTACTTTGTAATGTGTATGTACAGTAGTACATCCTAAAAAAAGGACCAAAACTTTCGGATTCTTACCTGCAGCTGTTGGCGTGGACGAGGAGATGATGAGTCTGAAGATGCTGAGCTTTGCTCTACCAGTGTTGAGACTATGAGAGCGTGAGAGAGAGTTGAGTGTGTTTTATACGGACACACAGGAAGGAGGAGGGACCTCGGTGTAGGGGAGGAGCTGACTGCTGGCGCAGAAACTGATGCCACTGACGCAACTGAAAACGCAAATGTGCACACATGAAGTACCAGACAGACACACACACGGACAGACACAAACCAAATATGTAGAAAAAGAGTTTGGACAATGGGGAGGGCTGTAGCTTTTTGCTTACCTTTCTAAGAAACAATAGGAGAAATGTGTACTCGTACAAGTGGAGTGCATTGCTGTGTGTCTGAGCATTTAGGCGGCGCACATACACACACACACACGCACACACAGGTCACATGGGTCGAGGGTTGTGGAGAAACCTGGGTAGAGACAAAGAGAATGAAGCACACAGAGAGAAAAACATGACTGAATTAGTATTGTGTATTAGTCGATGTATATGTGTACACACAATGTACTGTAGATTGTGATTACAGAGTAATAGAGCAGCTCAAGACCAGAAAATACTGTATTTCAGCTCCTTCGGTGTGTTTGAGTCTTTCTTTCTAATAGCAACATGCAGTACAGTGGCCTTCCAATTTCAGCCAGGGCGAAATGACTTCGGCTGATCAAAACCAGAGGCATTGTTTAGGTACGACAAGCCGCTGCAGCTTCATAAAGGAAATCCACTTCTCCGGGGTGATCACTGATAGAGGTTTCACGAAATGATTCCAAAGTGGGTCACAATGTAATTCTCAGACCATCAGTAAAGCTTTATTGTGTCTGATGCAGGTGCTGCCACCGGCATTTCAGAAGAAAAGCGCTGCTGATAGACACAACAGAGAAAATATTACTTTCAGCCTGAAAGACATGTCCAAAGATAACCACCAAATATAGATGCTGTTGTGATCAGGAACAGGAACAGGAACTTTTTCCATCGTCTTCATGAGTGAGGATAAGCTGCGTCCCGTGAAAACCATACATCCCAAACGTCAGCTTCTTAAGAGTTAATGGTGTTAATCAGCATGAGCCACACACTGACATAATAACAGAAAGTGTACTGAAGGTGAATTTTAAAAGGTTCATTAAAGCTGTAAGTGCTTATTAATCCACTGTTCAAACTAAAGCATCAATTAATAAGTATCTTTTCACATATTCACATCATTATACATTACCTCTGTAGGGTCTTTGGTGCAGCATTCAAACTATGAGGTTATTAGCCGTTTTAGCCTTAATCTCTGTTAGAATGAGCTTTAGGTGTGCAGCCGTCCTGCAGAGTAGAGACTGTATAACTGAGCTGCCTTCAAATGCTCAGATTCAGTTATTGTTCCTGTGTCTGTTTAAATACTGATCTGCTTGCAGAGCGTGTCTCAATCTGAATTACTGTTTACCTATGTTTCAAATCCTAATCCATGGTCTCTGGGATATCGAGTGCGCTTCGGGGCAAATACAGGTCTGAACAAATGACTGGGGGCTGACTAATCCACTGTGTTCCCACATGATTTTAATACAGAACTTTGAGTGCGAGCCTCGTCAGACAGTTCTGTCTGATGTTCAGAAAAAGTGAATGTAAAAAAAAAAAGTTCCTGTGTAAAGTCATTGAGTTACATGGCTGCATTCCATTTAGCTGATTGGGTTTATGCTGATTCGCTATCACACTGTCATACTGTACCTTAATGAAAGAAGGTTTTGCTGTGAGTGCTTCATGTTGGTGCTACATTTGGCCTTCATAGACAGTTTCTTTTCAATCCGTGGATCACTTTTTATGCAGTATGGCTTTGTGGTGCAAATAACCAAGTTTGCACCATGGTCTGTGTCAGTGCTGCTGTAAACCAGAGACTGTTTGTCAGATCAGCTGCTGCTGAGTTTTTCTGTTGGGCCAGCCCTGAAGTGTTGTATCTCTGCTGGGATGCTCAGGTGGACTAACTGCTTCACTTCCACATGCTAAGTCCTGCCTTCTTGTACATGCATGTTCCTGGTTATTGTTTTGTTTTTTTCAAGACGCCCAGCCTGCTGCCTGCATTTGTCAGCTGTGTGACTGCAAGTTAACATCTGTTTTCTTGAAGAGATGAAATATGTACTTGTAGAATTTCATACAATCTTTAACATTTATTTACTATTTTGAAAATTTAGTGCAAGTGTTTTAAGCTCTTTGAATTAAAGTAAATCTGTGAGCTCAGGCCTGTTGTGCAAAACTGCAAAGTCTTATTGATGCATCTTAAAAATGAGCTTCTCAGGGGAAATAACGCGAGACTACATTCACAGCTTTTTCTAATAGATCTGTTCATCAATACTAATGCTTCTCTCTGGGCCATAAAACCTCTTTCTCTCTGTGTGTGTGTGTGTGTGTGTGTGTGTGTGTGTGTGTGCGTGTATGTGTGTGTGTCCACACATCATGCATACATGCATGTCTTTATCTGTGTCACTTTGTTTGTTATGTAAAAGTAATGATAAAACCTGCTTCCCATGAAGCTAAGGCAGTTGCTTGAAAAGAGGAGATTTGTGTTATTGTTGGGTGAATATTCATTTTGAAATATTATTAAATGTGGCTGAATGACTGCGGTAATATCCTTAACTGTTTTGAGTTATTAGGAGACAGGAAGTGCACAATGCTGTCATAAGGTAAACACACTTTGTCTAGTATAACACACTGTTAAAAAAGTATGGTATCAGTGTATGAATGTACTGAATTAGGGCAACAGATCAGTTAGAAGATCATTATCCCCACACTCTGAGACTGCAAACCAAGTCCAACAAGCCTTTGCAAGAGACTGAAGATCGTAGACAGGATCTAGAAACCATCACAATGGCAGACTCATAGTGAATGATGCCAAGCTTGATCCATGTCTACTGGCAAAAGAAGCTAAAGATGCTGACTTAACTTCATGAGCGTCTGGCTGCACAAACGAACCAGCTGCTGATTGTTGTCATATCTAGTTGGAGGCCAGATAGGGTGTAATAGAGATCACTGACTGAAACATAACAATCAGTACAAAATAAGTACTAATGTCAAATATTGTTTGTGTAATGATTCTCAGAAATACGGGTCATGACATTATTTACTCAGTGAGGTCAGGCATGATTCACATTCAAAGACACATTTTACTGTCAGTGCTCTTTGGAAAACCAGTAGCAAACATCAGATCTACTAAATTAACTAGTTGTCCAACGGCAGCAGGGGGTCAAGTGATTGATACACATGGTGTTAAGTGATTAAATCCAAGCACAGCAAAAGTAAAAGTGGATCCACATTGAGTGATTTGAATAAATAAGGCATCATCAGTCTAGCCTTTTACATTAAAGTAGTTTTGGGAAGTCCTCATCAAAGTGGAATGTCAGTCAATGTTGGTGTAAAGATGAAAGTCAGTGTCACACTTCCTGCTCAGCTTTCATCTTGAATAGATTTCTAGACTACTCCCAGGTCTCATTCTATTCACGGTGTTTATTCTGATTCAGCAATACTGTGCTTGTGGTAAAAGTTCCCATTCTTATCTCTCGTATTTCACAGTAATACACAAAGCTCCCCCTCTTCTTCTTTCCTCTCCTCGTGTTTTCACAGTTACTTTAGACAGCTATATTGCCAGCCTGAGGCAGTCTATCACTGGCAGGAAATAGAGGAGTTCTGTTGTTGGTTGAATGAAGAAAATGTGTTCAACAGTGTGACGAGAGGCTGCAAGAAAATCGCACATGCAGAAACTGCTCGGTAAGGTTTCACCAAACATGTATGAAAGTGATCATTTAACAGGAACCACACTGTACCTGCTGTTAGCTGTTTGGGAACACAAGAAAGTAGAACAGGCATTTTTCATGGTCAAACAAGCTTAACACATACGCTTTCTATGTCTTATTATTATTTTTCAGGGTCATAGGTGAGCTGCAGGTCATCCCAACGTGCTTTGGGAAAAAGACAGAGAAACAATGTTGATACGTTAGCAGTAAATAAAGGCTCAGAATAAACCAGGTACTGTGAAAAGTATTTCAAGTCAGAATGTCCAAAAGCAGTAAAAAAAATTTCAGTGGTTCATTAATACATTATTAAAAAGGATTTTTACCAGAAAATACAAATTATTGGTGATGGTAAGGTCATAGGAGGTGTTTATTGAAATAGTGAATTCCACAAGACCCGTCATTTATTACATTGCATTGTACCACAGAATCGACTCTGTTTCGTCAATACAGGAATCACTGATGCTTTGTTTAATCACAGCCAACAGACTAATTTTCATGTCCTGTCCATGAAGAGAATGAATATGGAATTAAGTGATCCCATGATAGCTTAGCGAAGGTGGAAAAACTGGTGAGAAGATGCCCATTGTGACTTTTTGTCATCATTTTCTAGTAACCTTTTTCCACCTGCCTGTTCTCATGGTGGAGATGATGATTCTTCGACGTTCTTGGTCATCTACAATGGTCCTTGTAGAAATAACTAGAAATTAAATTGATTCACTTACACATTTTGGGACAGGGATGCCATATTCTGAGGTACCTGCTCTGTTTGCCAATGACTGCTATACTGGTCACCATAGGTTACCCACATCCCTTGTGTCTACACTTTAAATGAACTTCAAATTGTCTGTCTCTAGAGGTTCATGAACAGTTGCTGTGGCTGCAAGCAAGCTCTTTTCTTCGTAGACACAGTGCTACAGACTGGCCTTTACAGTGGGAGAGAGTTTCCAATCTGAGTTTTTTATTTCTGCATTTGCCATTCAAAGACAGTGTTTGTGTATAAAACAACAGACAGATGATCTACACTCTGGACTGTACCTGACGTTTCTGTTGTCTCAGCTGCTGCTGACTTGCAGCTCACGTTATACCTTTTACATCAGCCACGCCTCAAACCCGCCCCTCTGATTAGCTCATCTTCATTACACACATCTCATGTAAGTTTGTAACATAATTTGCAATAATTTATAATAATTACATTACATCATTTGTAATATTTTGCCTAATGACAGTGACTAATTCCTGGAGGAAGGATAAACCTGACTTCTATCAAACAAGAAAACATTTGGTTGTTAATTTTGCACCAACACAATTTTTCAGCCCTGCTGCCATGTGAAGCTGTTTCCACAAAATAGTCTAGTAGTCAAATGATTACAGCGCACATCACCTAGAGTAACAACGGTGTCCCCAAAGACACCAAAAGACACTTTTGCTTTTTATTCCTGCACAAAAATGAGTCACTCTGCTCTTTCCTTTCTTTTGCCAGATTCCTGCTAGTTTTTGACTTTGTCTGTTTTCATAATTAGTTTTCGCTTTTTAAGTTTCCACAATTGCCTGTTTAATTATTCTGTCTCTTTCACAAAGTGTGTGTTTTTTTGTTTTAGGTTTTTTTTTTTTGTTGAGCTTGGCTCTCTTTCCTCACATGTTTGGCCTGTGTCCCATCAATTTGCTTCCCTACAGGTGTTGTAGCCTGGCTGCATGGGAATTTGGCACGTGGTCACGGTTTTGTTTGGTTTTGAATACTATTAGGCAGCTCTCTCACAACTCTTTTTTTAGACAAGAAGTCATTATATCCACAGTGGACATAACAGCCACTAATGAGAATAAACATGAACATAAACATAATGAGAAACTAGTACAATCAGTTAGTATGGTGTTACTTCTGCCTGATAGCGAACAGTAAAATGTTATCTAGTATGATAAGATTATTACTTTAGGAAGCCTGATAGCCGTGCTGCAGGATGGCAGCGCTGGTCTCTGTAGGCAGCTCAGTATGTGATCCATCATCACTTGGATAATGAAATAACGGTGAGGACACATTACTAAGTCACACACACGCTCTTTGTTACTCACAGCTTTCTATTTATACGTATAGCTCTCTATGAGTGTGAAATCAACACGATTCCAAACACCCGGCTAAACATGAGGAGTCAGGAGTCGCTCTGTCTCCTGCGTCCTTTGCTACCACAAGCAGTGAACAGCTACATCGTTCAGCTCCCATCAGGTGTGTGAGGTCTCACTGTGTGTGGGTTCGTCTGGATCTGTTTGTGTGTGTGTTCCTCTAGGCAGCTTGGCACCAATAAAGAGGTGACAGAGATACACCATTCAAAAGATGGACTGAAAAGGGGAAATGAACACATGACACCTTAGAGACCAGCAGAAGAAAGAAAGCGAGAGAGCTGCACGTAATATTACAAAGTGTTATGGTGCACTTAGTCACAAATAAGGTCTGATGCCCTCTTTATTAAAGGGACCTCAAATGTCAGTCATGAGACCAACATTTGTTCAAGTTCCAGTAAGGATCACAAGAAAGACAAGAACATTTTCTCAAGGCAGCGCGTGCATGGATGCAATAAAAGCTTTTATTCACTTGGGTATAACACTTCTGGCCTTTACCTGAGTAGTAAACCAGATTATTACCTGTTGTTCTTTATAGGCAACATCAGAAGCAGTATTGATAATGTTGCATCAATATTGCAAACACAATGAAATAACGCAACAACATTATACATACAGTAATAACTCATCATTGTTCACCTTCACAACCAGTGATGTGGTAGTTTACATGAACACTTGTCCAGATTCATGTTCTAATAAGTTTATCCATGAGTCCAGTCGGGCGTTTGTGCAACATGTAGTGAAGTTTCAGAGATAAAAGGTTGACAAGAATGAGACATACTGGTACTGATGTCACAATGACTTTGACCTTTTCACCTTTAACCCACAAAATCTAACCAGTGCATTTTTAAGTCCAAGTGGACATTTGTGACAAATTTGAAGAAATCCTCCTCAAGACAATCTTGAGATACTGTGTAAGAAGAAACAAATGGATAACCTGAAAATATAATGTCTCCAGCTACAACTGCCGCACAGATGTACAGTGGCAAGAAAAAGTATATGAACCTTTTAAAATGTCATGTTTTTTTTTTTTTGCATTAATTTGTCATCTTGTCAAAATGTGATCTAAAGTCAAGAATATTAACAAATATAATGTTCCTAAAATAAGAACACAAAAGAAACTCTCATCTTCCATGTCTTGGACACCTCACGGTGTTAGTGGAAGAAGTATGTGTCTCAAATAAAGTGTCAAAATACTAAATTCAAAAGTTTGAAGAACATATTAATCATTTCCATCAAAATCATTATTTCTAACTCACAGTGTCAGTATGTCCTGTTCTTTGTTATATTTCCTATTCAGACTAAGTTCATGTGTGTTTCCTTGGATCACAAACGTTTGAGCTGTAGTGTATTTTACAAGAACAATTAAAACTAGTGTAATATTGTGATATGACGTTGGAAATGTGTGTATGTATATGTGTGTGTGTGGAAAGTGTCCACTAGCAGTCAACAGTTTACCGTGTTAAAGACTTCAGGACTTTATTGTGCATGCTGTTGCTTTGACAGCTGGTAGCAGTGAGTCATCATTCGATTTGTTATTCCAGTTATGCTTTTAATTTCTAGCAGATGATCCAATCGTCACAATGCCCAATATGCCTAATTGTTAATAAAAAATCTAAATGAGAATCATCAAGCACCTTTCGCCTGTAAGCAAGACACTGGCTTTAGAAACACCATTAGTATGAAGTGGAAATAAAAGATACATGTGAATTGATTATTTAGTCGTTTCTCTTTCTTAGGGTTTCATTATGTGGCCTAGCTGCATTAGAGACAAAGATATTGTTCTTTCATATTAGGTTGGTATGTTGGCTTGATGCATCTATGGAAATAAGAATAAAAGTAAGGTTTTAAAACAGCGTCATAATTTACAGAGGAATATTCCTTTAGTTTACAGTTTACTGAGGCACCTGAGTACATACAGTGCAGACATTAAATTAAGTCATAGGAGCCCCTCAGTGGTGAGAGACTGCCTGAGGGTCTTTACTGTGTTTGCTGTCTGCATCCTTCAATTCCTCAAGTGGAATTAAAAACACTTTAGCACTGGTAGTAAAAACAGGATTGCACGTATCTTGCCACCTCTTTGTTGCTTTTTTTTTTTTTTTTTACAGTATATGCTTATGCTGTTGATTTCTCCAGCACGTGATTGACAAGCACTGCTGGGTTCATGTGTACCTTAAAGTTCAATTTAATCAAAGGTGCTCATGCTATAGTGTTACACAGGAGAAACATAGAGGTGACAAACTGGATGCTCTCACAGTCGCTCTGTGGTCTAAACGTGCACACACATGCGTACACAGAGGTATCTGTGTTGCCATTAAGATGAGGGAAGCCCGACCTCTTTTGAGTGTATACATTCACAGTATCCATCCTCCGCAGTTTAATGATGTCTGCTGTGCACACGGGTATCAAACACACATCGTCTGATTATACAGAACACGCTGCTGCATTCACCCTCCCGCTCCCATCAGTCTTACATAATGTGACACGGTGGAGATGGATGGTGTTAGCTGCTCTCGAGTAGCCACAGTTTTACTTTTAGAACAGTGTGCGCGCACACACACACTCGATGACCTTACTGCTGCAGATACATCTATTTTACGCGCACACACGCTCACACGCAGATCAAACAGGGTTGTCATTAGTGTGGGTTTGGTGATCAGTCATCATAACTGCTGAATGTAAATCACTGGATCAACAACCTATTGTTCCTCTGTTCTCTGTGTAATTTGATCGAGAGCAGCTGGATGAACAGCACGAATATTCTGCAATGATCCTGCTCTCTGGTGATGAATCTGTTTTCTTAATGGGTTGCTCTCTGCATCTGTTGTTAAGCAAAACATTTCAATTCAAGGGCTCCATTTAATCCAAGGCTATTAATTGGAAATGTTTAGTCATAGCATAATGGCTCCTTCTAATGGTAGACTGAAATAAAGTGGGCAGTAGACAAACACCAATATACATGTGTCACTTGCTGCACATCAACAGACTTTGCATATTATAAAGTCAAAATACTGCATCCAACAGGCTGAATTGCAATCAGCAGGTTTTAAAGTCTCTTCCTCCAGGAAAGGTTAGATTAAAGGATTTATTACCTGCAAATGGTGTTTTAGTTAGATTTCTATTAATTGTCCCCCCAGGGATCTGAAAACATCCCACAGCTGTCTCAAATTGGCAGCAACTGGTATTTTGTTAACTGGAACAAACCCGATTTACATATTTCTGTTACGACAGAGTGGGTTTGATCTTCAAACATGTGGCCATCAGATATTCAGCTGGTTTCTGAGTTACATTTTCCGTCTCCTCTTATTATCAACCAAAGGAAGCTACTGTAACCTGTCATGGACCAAAATGGTCTTTTTTTATTTTTCAATAAAATATTTTTTTTTTTACTTTTGCTTTTATTTGTTGGACGTATTTGTGACAGAGGTTCAACAGTGAGCATCGCTGGTCCTAATCCAGGGACTTTGAGTTGCGCTTGGTCAGACGGATGATTGGGGCTGCTGGAGGAAGAAAAGCAGGGTGACAAGGAGAAAGGTTTAATTGGCTCTGAGTCACTCTGCAGACTTACTTGTCTATCATTAAGAACAAAGAAACACTTAGATGACATACACATTGACAGTGACACTCATTTAAACTCACACTGTTGAATACTGAAGGCTGAAGTGCTGTGTGTTGACCTCGTCTGTCTTTCAGTTGGAACAACAGATGTGGGGAGCAGAACTGCAAGACATGATGCTTTCAATATTTTGGGTCAGACTGTTGTTTCATTCATAAAATGTGTGACCACACTGTCGCTGGACTCTCAGCAGCAACTGTTAGTGTCTGCAGTTAAAATAAGTCCTGGTGTTGAGTCTGTGTTGTGCACTGAGCAAAACAGGTTCACACACATCCTGTA
Organism: Anabas testudineus; assembly: GCF_900324465.2. Lineage (NCBI taxonomy): Eukaryota > Metazoa > Chordata > Actinopteri > Anabantiformes > Anabantidae > Anabas > Anabas testudineus. The sequence continues at coordinate 17,668,213 of NC_046625.1, read as the reverse complement.
AAAAATGGATAGTAATGACCTGACCTGAAATAATAAATGTTGACTACTCTGAGTTGGTTTAAATTGAGCCATCAACATCCAATCAAGTCCAACTCACAAAAGCAACATTTATTACAAGAGCGTAAAGTATTTCAATCAACATGTTTCTGAAGTACACGGAAAGACCATCTGTCCAATGTGCACTGAGCTCTTACATTTGAAGTTCAACAAAGGGAAGCCTCAGCACCAGCAATTTGTCCCTGTATGGTCCAGTGAACGTAGAGTGAAACCTAGAAGCCTGTATAGAGGAAAACAGGGGTGAGTGCAGACCACCAGAGAAAATTCAAGGATGCTTTCGTATTACTAAACCCATGAACCCATCCTAACCAATAAGTGAATGTGCTGGTTTCTCTAAACAGTTATAATAAAAGACATTAGCAGTAGCTGTCAGGGATTATTGCTGTCAGCAACCAGTCGTCTGTGTAGTTTTCTCACAGAAATCATTAAGTACTTGAGCTCTTGATTTGTTTCTTTCACCCCTGTAAGCTGAAAACACATTAACCATGAGGAAAAATTTGAGTTCCTTACTGAGATGCAGATTTACTCTACTCATCCATCAGGGTGGAACTAATCTTTACGATGGTCATCATCGTCCGTCCACACATTTATCCCTGTTTCTATCTTTCATCACCATCTTCATCCATTATCAAATGGACCTGTTCTTCATGTGACCTCTCTCTTAACAGCAAAGTCATATAAAATCAGATTCTCGAGAGATGATTTGACAGATAAAGTGCTTAAATTCAGACCTGCTGATTGAAGCTGTGTAAAAGCAGAACACTAAAGGTGAGGCGAGCCTCCTCTCGGTGCACACATTGATTTAAAGCAGTTATCTGATCTAAAGCAACAAAAAGCAGCCCAGATATGCAGAATCTCACTGATGGAAGAAATGCAGAATGAGTTTGTGCTAAAATGGAGAATAAACATATTTTTTTATTAAGTATTATTAAATAAATGACAAGAGAACATAACAGAAGATCCCAACAGTGAGGTTCAAAAGTTTTTTTGGATGTGGTTAGTAATTCATTTCATTCATTGTACTGAGTGCTATCAGTGTAAAATAGAATTTGTTTCCACAATATAATGAAGATATGTAGGTACACACACACACACACACACACACACACACACACACACACACACACACACACACACACACACACACACACAGAAGCTGATTAGTGGTGGACCCATAGTTTCTCTTTGTCTGCTCTCTGTGGGGATTAACAATTTAAGCTTATTAAACCAAGAGATACAGTAATCCTTGACAGTGAGAGAAGCCGTGAAACCAAAAAAATAGAAAAATATCAGGAAATAAGGATGTCTTTACAGAAAGAATCCCAAAATCAGTTTGTAGCAATGAATTTGATCAAATGAGACAAAGATGAAACTGATGAAAGACAATGTGAGACAATAGTTGAAAAGATGCAGATGGAGCTAAAAAAAATGTTTCATTGACAAACAGGAGACAAAAAATGGCATCACCCTGTTGTTGCATGGCAACATGGTGATGGTTTCATCTCTGCTGAGGGCTGTCAGGCCTTTCTCTTCAGAGATAAGACTTTCAGACACAGTTGTTCTGCTTCTACAGCTGAAATCTGGACTCAAATCCACTAAGGGGACATAAGGCTTTGGCCTAAGACCTCTCTCTGTCTGTTTGGGTGAGTTGTCTGATAAGTTCTTCGCCTCTTTGTCCGTAGTGATATCTGTTGTCCCATCATCTTTCTCTGTCCAGTCAGGCTCCTCTGCTGTGTGTTTGTGGTTTGTCTCTTCTTCCCTTGGTGGTGTCATGTTTTTTCTGTTCAAATTGTACGACAATTGTTTGAACTGTATGACGATGCTGTCAACAATGAAGTAAATGTGTCTTACCGTGTCACTGAGCAGATGTTCCTGTGCTTGCTAAAACATCATGTCTGCTCTGTGGCTCAGCCCTAATGCTGACTTGCAATGAGGCAACAATTACTGCGATATTAGGGTAAAAAATATTATAGCTTATAGTAGATGATGTATTACATTGTTAGACAGATGTAGTTCTTACTTAACTACTGACATGTTGAGGCTGCTCTGCTGAGATAAAAACACAAATATTCCCAAAAAAAAGAATATGAAGTTATCATTTAGTTTGTTATAAAGCCTGAGTAGTGGGCTTGAACTCAGGTCCTTCCTTTGTGCCCTCTGTATCAAATTTAAACTCCAAATTTAGTCACACAAAGTCACAAAGCTTATTTGATTTCCCTTGCCTATCCGCCTGTGATGCATACAGGAGCTCAGGACCACTTGTGAATTACATTCATACCAAAGAGAAAACTCAAGTACAAGATAATTGGTGACTGTAGCAAATTCTCTTAAATCCCTCATACATGACCAGCTAAGACGTGCCCACCATTCAATTTAAGGAATTCAACAATATGTTATGATAAAGCAGTGTTTTTACCATCTGGTTTAATTTACAGCTCTAAAACTTGGTATCATTAGCAGATGTGAAACACTCCGAGTGAATCCTCAGAGGACAGTAAAAACCCAGACTAGGAATTGATCTATTGTCTATTCTGTTGGTCAGTGAATACAGACAGAATGTCTAATTGTGTAAAATATACAGCAAACACACACACACACAACCTCACATATACAGGATAGTAATTAATTGATCACTATTATTGTTGAGATTTTCCCCAACAATACCCATCTATTATCTACTACTGATTGCGGACATGAACAGACCAGCTTAAACAGCCTGCAGTACCTGCTGCTTCCTGTCATTATTACTGTAATTGTTTCCTGTATCAGTGCTGTGCACCATGTGTGGTGGTGCTTATTATTGGCACAGGTACGACCATAAATCACATTTAACACCGTTGAATGTGTCATTAGTGATAGCCGCACACTAAACAAAATCTATACTAGACTGCAGGTGTCTACTCATACAACATGCTTTAAATTCAAAGATAAGAGCCAAATATTTGACAGCAGGTTTTTCTTTTTTTTTTTTTTAGATTTTTAAACATAAATTTAATCAAGAGAGACAAACATTGAATTATGCAATGCAATTGTATCAAAGATAATATCCATTGTTAAAATATTACTAATAACAAAATACAAAATAACAAAATGATTAATTGCACAGACACAGGAAGAAAATCAATAAACTGTAACTACCTGCTCAGGTAATTAAAATGCTGCACAGTACATCTCATCTTACAGACGTTTCCTCTACAACGTGAGAACAAAACAATATGTTGACTTGTAGCAAAGTTTAGTGATTCACTGAAACATTAGATTTCATACATTTAGTTTACATATCATTCAGATATTTTTATTTTGCAGATATTGATTTAATCATTCAATCACACCTGAGTACTCTCTACTTCTGAAATTGTTTAAATGATCAATCAACAGAAAAAACGGGGTAATTTATCCAATTTTAAATCATGTTGTCATTTTACAGAACTAGCTGTTTAAAATCAAACTACTATAGTATGTAGTTGTCTGATGTGTGTGATTCCTTTCTTACACAATCATCTTAAAACCACCACAGGACAGTTTGAGTATCAGGGGTTATTTTATAATAGTGAGCCCTTCAGCACAACTTTAAACAAACAAATCCAACAACTTTGGACAAAAAAGGTGAGTATGAATATAATGGGTGCTGCGTGCCAAAGCAAAGACTGTTTGTCGTCTGTTCTTGTGCTAATAAATGACAAAGGTTTGACACTACAGTGATGTATCTTTTTAAAGATTAGTTTTTGAATTATCGCTGTCATGATTTTGCCATCCACTCTAAATTCAAGCACCGTTTATTTATTGGCTATGTCGGTGCAGTTAAAGTGGAGGCCACTTCTGATTTAATAGCGGGAGCTATGAAAATGCAGCTCCCCTGAGCATAACACTGAGGACCCTGCTTATTAATCAGCTTGAGTGAAAGTCACATTTACAGCTGAACGATGCTGCATTCGGGAGAAAGCTATGTAAAGTGAAAGTATAACAATTAGGCTCTGCAGTTCTCACTATGTTGAAAAAAAAAAAACCCAGGGAAATGACTCCGGTGGACGTAAATTATTGTTACTGTGTAGTTTTTAATGTCAGACAGGCACAATCTGTTCAACCAAAAACCGACAGGAACATAATAGAGGACAGTGATGTAGGTCGTGGTTTATGACCCACCCTGTTTTCCAATGACAGATGGAGAGACAGAGAGTGCACTCATGATGTGAGCGGTCCTGATTAGACCAGCAGCGTGCCTGTGCATACTAACAACTGTCATGAACTCAAAGTCAAGTGTCCACTGAACAGTAAAACTAGCAGCAGCACGCCTGTATGTGTGTGTGTGTGTGTGTGTGTATAAGGACTGAGTGGTGAGTGTGTTGGCGTCAAGGAGGCGCTTCCGAACCTGCGTAGCAGATGATGTCACGCGTTTCAATATGAAGCTGTCTGACACTGCAGGCAGGACACACACAGTATACACACACAAACACACACACACGAGTATTTTTTTTTGTTTGTTTACTTTTGTGCCATTTTCAAATTTAAAGATTGTGTTTTGCCACATGTTTGTACCTTGAAACGTGTTTGCTTCCGGTGATTATCTGTATTTTTTTGTCTCAACATTAAGCAGCAGGTTAATGTTGCCCCATTATGTTCAGCTGAAGTGTTTTTATATATCTTTATAACACAGTTTATAGTATTTTTACAATATTTCACATAGAAGGTGGTGCTTCTTTCATTGTGAGGCTCTTTGTCATTGCTCAATAGTTACATTAGGGGCATTTCTTATTAAAATGCCACTACAGGTTAGAGTTGAGTATCCTGAAATGGAAATCATGGTGCCAAAACTCATCAGGCAAACGGTCTAATAATGGCTCCAGCTCTCCACAATTAGAATCACTGTACAAAGCCCCGGAGCTATTGGCTGAGACACACACACACACAGTCACACACTTATAAATTGTAGAATATGCATCAGTGTCTGTGAATGTAATTGAATTAAAGTTGGACAAATGAAGAAAAAAAGAAGTTTTCTTTTGTCTTTACTGTGTTCAAAACAAAAAGCACCTCATGCATCACTATGATGTCACGTATCAACTGCGTTCTTCTGTGTATTAGTTCAGTGCAGGCAATATCATCATCAAGTTAATGTAATCAATAGTTTTATATCAATGGATCACTAAGAAGTATTAATAACGCTAACCTGTTGTGATAATAACAAGTGACAAAGTTACCAATTATACAACATACTTTGCTTGTATCACAGTTCTTGTGGTTGCTGCATGTCTCTGTGGGGTTAAGTGGTACATCATATTACAATGTGTGATGTTACAAGTTTTAGTTTGCTGAACTGTTTCTGACGGTGTTTACTACAGGTTGCAGCTGCTGCCAGGCCGTCTCGCTGTAGGTCACCCGTATCCTGCGCCGAGTGCAGAGTTGCTCGCTAGAGCGAGTTGGTCTGAGTGTTTGCTGTATACACAACATGTTCTTTAGGGCAAAGTGCAAAATGGTACTTGGCTCATATTAAAGCAGACACAACTACAGTACTATAGTGTTAGTACAGCCAATGGAGCCATAATCACAGACTGTTAACACACATTACTGCACGGTCACACACTCTTTAATCTTCCTTTCCTCTTTCTCTTTTCCGTCCTTTTGTTCTGTTGTTGACCATTACAAGCGGCCATAAAGACACTAGGATGTAACCACAGGAGATAAGAGCCGTAAAACACATACTTACAAGAGGAAGATGTGACTCTAATGTGTGTGAACAAATAAACTGACAGACGGGCGGCAGATAAGACAGTCAACAAGCCTCACTCATAAATACAAGACACATGGATGTGGATATGAAGATTTAAATGTGTCGCTGGTTTATTAAACAACACATCACATTACTGTTAATTAGTGAAGTTTATTACTAACAGAAAACTTTTACTGTGTTACCCTGACATTTGAGGAGTGAAAGCTAGCTGGATACTTTAGCACCTGGTGCTGATTTTCTTAATTGTCTGACAAACCCTATTTAACTGGATGCTGAGTCGTTCGTAGTGACTGAAACCCTCAACACTATGTTCGGCGTCGAGCTGGAAAAAGAATGAACCCAAAGTGTGTAAAGGAGTCAGTGAAAGGTGGAGGAGCAAGTGTCCTGGTTTGAAGAATGTTTTCTGCAGCAGTAGTTTGGTCTCTTATACAGCTACAGAGTGAATGCAAATGTTTATCAGAACCTTCTTTAACAACATGCAGTTCCTTCCCTGCATTCGTCATTCAACCATCAACAGTGAGCATGCAGGACGCCGCCCCTGACACACAGCCGGACGGTGAAGCAGTTCTTTAAAACTGTAAAATATAAAAATATCTGGAAAATCCTTGGTGACAAAGTTACGACCAAGAACCCACTACAGCCACAGAACTGTGGAGGAAACTGGAAGAGGAGTGGACCAACGTCACTCCAGAGCAGTGTGACAGACCAGTGATGTCCTGTGGCCGCACAGTTGTAATCTTTCTCCATGCTACAGTCATTGCTGCTGTTTAATCTTCACCATTGTATTTTTTGCTAAATAAAGTGTGTACATCAGTGTACATTAGTGTGAACCACCTGTTCCCTGTTTAATCGTCAATCTATCAGACAACATTTCAAGGGGCACATAATAAGCATTAGTTTTCTTTTGCATGGTGTAATACTATCTTGTTCAATGTTACATACACACAGATGTGCAGCATCATTCTAGTGTTTAGTGCTGTGCTGTCATATTACTCTTGTGGACCTGCCATCACAATGACAACAATGCAACCCGACAGTCCTGTCGTCATAACAGCACAGTCACTAGGTGAGGTTACTGTCTGCCATAGGAGTGGGGGACAGAGACAAATTTGGTGAGACTAACTCTGCACAAATGAAATTAAGTATCCCAGTGGGACTAATGCATACATTTCTTGATGCCACTGACATGGCTATGACATGCAGAAGCAGCTTTAAGTGGAAAATATTCCTGCAGCATCACTACTACCTTCCTTCATCTTGTGCCGCTGCTTGTCTATATCCTGCATTCATTCTTTATTACTTTATTTCTTTATTACTGTGTAATAATTGATTCTGACAAACACCACCCCCCTCTCGTCCACGTGCATAAAAACAACAACCTGATGTCATGTCATCTTGTTCTATAGCCTTCTGATGACGCAGGTTGATACAAGCAGAGACTGCTAAATATAACGTTGCACTGGAAATGTCAGCACTATCACATTCCTAAATAAAACTCTCATCACAACTTCATAAATAACCCCAGAACATCATGGTGGCCCAAAGCAAGCTTTGCATCTTCATATGTCCCCCTCTTCCCTATACCTCTCTGTGTTTCTCCTATAAAAGTGAAGGCATGGAGGATTACCATGCCAACAAGATTCCTGGTCATGCCAATGCAATTGGACAATTTCAAATTGTTGTTTTATTTAGTGTATTTCGTTATGTGGATTTTATGCAAAACCTGTATCAGCTTCTTGTCAACATGCCTGAAAACTGGGGGAATAGAAGAGAAATCGCAGCCTCCGCTGTGTTCTGTTTGATTCATTGTAAATTAACAACACATCAACATTGAGAAGTTTACATTTACATTTTATATATTTAGTTTTTTGGCAAAACGACTTACAAGTGAGGTACAAAGCAAGCAAATATCTAAGCCAAGGAGATCAACTTTAAAGTAAAGTACTCCAGAAAAAGCTGTTTCAGTTTCATGGGGTATATAGATTTGGAAGAGTTCTGTTTTCGGCAGGTTTTTAAAAATTGAGAATGAGGCAGCAGAGCATGCAGAGGTGTGTATGTAGTTCTACCATCGTGGAACCACACAGCTGAAAAGTTTTGACTGGGATCTTTTGAGGTGAGGTGAGGGGACCACAGCACACTGTTCGCTTGCAGAGAACAGTAAACGACCAGGAAGAGGGGAGTTCAGCTAGGCCAGTGCTGTTGAGTTGCCCACTTTGTAGGCAAGCGCCAGGGCTTTGAACTTGATGCAGCAGCTACGGGATGCCAGTGCAGATATTTGAAAAGGGGTGTAGCCTGTGTCCTTTCTGGCAGATTAAAGATGAGACATGCTGCTGCATTTTGGATTATCTGGAGGGGTTTGATGGTCCATTTCGGTAAACCCGTCAGTAATGCATTGCAGTAGTCAAGCCGAGGTATGACCAGAGACTGCACAATGAGTTATATAGTCTGTGAGGTGGGGTCTGATCTTTCTAATTTTAATTATTTTCTTTTTACTTTACTTTTTTATTATTTCAGGTTCAATTCTTGCTTATTATCTGACACTTTTGAATTGAGAAAATATGTTTTGTTTTGTCAAAAAAGAAAATCATCTAAAAAAACCCAAAATTGTATTATTACAGTACATCTTTTTTTTTTTAAAACTACTATTTTTAAAGTATTTTATATTATACTAAAGTAGTATATATTGTACACTACATTATTTAAAATCTCCCTGCACCAAAGAAATAGCATGTCATGTCAGGAAGTGCCCTCTCTGTCTTTGCTATAATGATCACACCCAGGTTATTGTGCTAGAATTACAAAAAATGTCTGGAAATTATTTTAGTTCTTTTCTGTAATGTCCTGTATAATAATTATTCTGCACTGTACAGGAGAATAACTTGGCACAATTCATATCATTGTGTTATTTTGTTATGTTTAGGTTTTAAAGTATTTATCAATTATTTTTGTTGTTATTCATATTAGTATCAGTTTCTTTCATCAAGTGTCAAAAGCTGTCAGCACCAAAGAACCAAAAAGGTTTTACCCAGCATCTGACATCAGCGAATGTTTATTTCCCAGTCAGATTGAGAAAAATGTAACGTAATGTAATGTGCTTTATTTGATTTGATTCAATTTTCTGTCTGGCAAATTCTAATAATCAGATGTAATCAAATGTAAATATTGTTAACATTAAAAATGTCACAATGAAAGTGTAATCAGTGGAGCAGGGGGGTGAAGAGCCACCTCACATTTCACTTCCTCATCAATGGAAGATGCTAACTCTCATTTAGTTTTTCCTCCAGGAGCTGTTGCTAATCACATGAAGAATGGTGAAATAAACAGCCGTAACAAATGGAGGAGAAGAAGATGGTTATCTGTGCTCATATTGTCTCAAACAAGCAGCATTACAGTGATTACAACAAGGTGTGAGAAGTGCTCCCTGGAGACACCAGTATTGTGGATAATGACTTATCTGTTGCTTTTCATGATAGGTGTAGGATACACATCAACAAACTGAAGTCTAAAAGAAGTGCTAAGATCTGTGCCATCGTTCGAAAAGTCTATAAGGGAATATTAACCAACATCCCCCTCATATACAATTCTTACATCAGAGAGTTACAGCAAAGCACAACCAGTCTAATTGTCAATAACAGAGGGATGTTGCATAATGGAGCTGTCACATGTTAGATCTGGATGTTGAGCCATCTGGACTTCTTGGCAACTGGACTTCTTTCGTGTTAGAGTTCACTTCTAGTCAAAGTAGCTTCTTCAGTAGTAACGTTTTAAGTCGGTTAGGGACCGAAATTCATCCTCCAGAGTGGTTTCACCACCTGTCGGAGCGGTAGAGAGTAGTAGAGAGTGCTACTCCTCCTACATTCTCTTGTACCGACCCCAGTGGCTTGTTAGCAGTGACCTCTCTAGTGGACATGTGAAGTAGTCTCAATCCTCCTGGGGATGGATGAGAGGGCAGCATGGAACACTGAAGACACATGGAGACCTCCGCCTCTGCTGAGGGAAAGATTTTTCACTTGATCGCTTCTTTCACCCCTCTCTCCGATCATCTGCATACATCTTCTGTCCAAATTGTGCACATTCCTGTCTTCAAATGAAGTTCCTTCACAATGAGACAGAGACTCATCCACCAGTGGTAAATCAAATCAGCAGTAGGCTACAGCAGTTTACCTCCATTCTGCAGGATAAAGGCCACTCATTTGAGCACAGTACTGTACAGACAATGCAGACGGTTTCAAAGAAGAGTGAAAGAAATCATCTACATTCAAGAGGAAAATCTTTGCCTCAACAGGGACACACTCTGTCTCCCATTTTCTATGCCGCTCTTTCATCTTTCTCCGGGGAGTTGAAGAACACACATCCACCAGGAAGCCCACACCTAAAGACCAATTCTGGGGCTCTGACTTGCAGGAGTGGTTAGCGATGCTCAGGTGAGAAATGAAACCACAGTGGAGGATAAGTCTAGGTCTCTACTTTCCTCAGACTGAAGAAGCTACTTGGATGAGTAGTGAAACATTTCAATCTAACAAGAGAAAAGTCCAGTAGTCAGGACTCAACTTTCAGCCACCGTCACCTGAATGACTGGGAATCTTCAGCAACAAGTTAGATACAGACAACAGCACAATTTAAATAGTAGGAGTTTTAATAAAGCTAATAATTAATTTGCTTTTTTGTTGTTGTATTTGTGTAAAACTAGCAGCACAAGTGTCACACTCAGGTGCAGGGTCCTCGTCTTTCAGAGAGGATTTATGCAGTTTGAAGATGAATGAGTTTGCACAAAAGTAATATTTTGATTATAAAAATATCATACATTAATTTGTTCTGGAGCTTTTTGAATAATATTGCTGGCATACAGAAGATTGATTGATTATGGAGACAATACATTTACTGAACTACTAAAAAGGCATCTGCCTTTCAAAATAATGGTATTTATGAATGAAGCGTAAATAATTTAAGCGTTTGAATACTATTAAAGGAAGCAGATCCACACTGTAAAACTGTACATGAATATTTGTCTATGACTTTGTATCAAGATGAACATTTCTGTAGCATTTAACATGGACTTCAACATTGAAGATTCATGTCCATATTGTACCAACATAAATGCTGTATGAATAGGGAAGGGTTTCTGCTTGAGGTGCAGAAAACAGACATGCACAGTAAATTAAAACGATCAAAACATCTACAGCTAAATGAAACATTATGGACCGTGGAGTAAAGCACAGTAAAAGTGACTGCATCTAAATGTAAACACAGAAACCTGAAATGTCTGAAATGACTTTTGGTTATCTACTCTGGTGTCAGAGTAGATGACTGCTGGTTCAGAGATTCAGGATAAAAGTACCCAAAGTCACTGATAAACATTTAGTCAAGCTGTGCACAGATTAGCAGCAGCCTATGTTTAGAAGTAAAAGATAGAAAGAAATCGTACTTTAAAAGTTAAGAGTCAAATGTTTGTGTTATGTCATAATGTTTTTACTATATACTGTAGAAACATGTCATTAGGATGATCAAAAACGAATTGAACTAGGAGTTAGAACTGCCTGATCACATAGTGCCAATAATGTCTGTTGAATTTACATCTCAGTAACACGCTACATTATTCACAATATAAACTGAATTATCAGTGTAATTTAATTTAAATAGACAATGTTCTTCTAATGCATTCTCTTTCACAGATTTTTTACTTCCTGATGTCCACACAACATATGTTTCATATGTTTGGACTAGAAAACCTGACCGCATTTAAACACAGTGGCCAAGAGGACTGATCATCATCATCATCGTCGTTATCATCATCATCTTCATCATCATCATCATCATCATCCAAAGGCAAAATACACAATTCCTTCTAAGATAAATTCTACAGAAACGTCGGACTGGGTGCTTGTTATTTGACTGTGGAGGCAGTCTGTAAAATCCACACACTGTAATTATCATGGGGCCATAAATGAGAATAGCAGGTGTGAAGCAGCCATCCAGAGAAACCAGTGAACAATTTTAAACAAAGTCAATTCAACACACACTTTACGAAAAGGCTACATTATAGACCTTCTTGGTTTTTGATGTGTAACACAATAAAGCCATTGCTGTGCCTGTTCACTGAAAGTTTAGTTGTTTAGATTTGGTCATAAAGCAGTTGTTACACTAGGTGGTAACTTAGTGTAACAACTGTAATAAAATGAACCAGGTGCTGGTTGACAAATTAAATTAAGCTTTGAAGTCATTACACATTAGACCCATGAATGGATTATTAACATCAGGTAGTTATTGTTGTTGCTTGAAAGTCAGAATAACTAAAGTCATAACAATAATTGTAATCTGTTTGAATAAGAGACAGTTTAGATGAATCCTTTTAAAGAATATATATTGGGGGACAGCCTTTTTTTTGTACTTGGACACAGTAAACCTTGTTTTGCTGATATCTTTCCTCAGTGATGTCCAGCCAATCTGCAGTAACAATGATCAAAACTCAATGTAGCCAGTGTATCCTTTTATTCATTTTGTTATTCCATCTTAATAAAAATTCCATCTTCCTTCACAGATGAAAAGGTACGAGGGACTGACCAACTTTAATCTGACCGAGACATGCAGATGAATAAAGGTTTTCATCTATTTCCTCCCCTGCTCTGACTGACTCAACTCTGCAGAATGTTCTCATTTCCTCTCTGGGACCACACTCACCACCAGAAACCATTTCACAAGCATCCATCATTCCATATCCCTCTGTCTCCTCTCTTTGAGAGTACATAATCATGCCAAACCACTCTTCTTTAATATGTCATTTTAGTCTGTCACGTTTTCTGGGTGGCTCGATGGGTAGACCATCAGCCTGGGCTGCAGAACGTTCCTGGTATAAACCCTGTCTCTGTCACCAGGTGTGTCCTTGAGCGCTGCGTGTGGCTGCCCACTGTTCCCCCCCGGGTGGTGGGTTAATGCAGAAGACAAATATGACTATGACAAAGCCTTCTTCTATTTCTCTGTACAGGTGTTGTAGTAAGACATAATGTAGACAACAACTTATAACCATTTTTAAAAAATGATTGTAAGTATTTTTATGTGTACAAGTTTAAAAGTGAAGAGTTCTAGTGCGTGAAGTGTGGCAGCCTTTAGAAAAGACTCAATAGAGGAGAAGCCCGGGAGAAATCCCTGCAGAGCTGCAGTCTGAAGCCAGGAGGCGCACATATGGTTTACACAGCCAACACTGGGTGCATTTCCTAATCTTTCTGTGCCGTTTGCTGTCTTTTCTGGGGTTACAGTTGGCTGAGGTTTGTGTTTACACCAGCTGTCAATTCTGTTCTCCGAGAAACACTGCCCCCCTGTGGATTAAAGCTGTAACAGTCACAGGAAGAAGCACTAACACTAACAGTCGGCAATCAAACGGTGCAGATGGAGACATCATAAAAAGGATTCAAAATCAGGCTTACACAAAAATAAAGGAAAGTGAAAACAGCAGTTGTACTCGTTCTCTCATGTAGTCACTAATCACAATGACATGTAAACATTTTGATGCTCATTACTCGTTTACGGCCCTGAACGAGACATATACAGTAAAAATAGTGAAACTTAAAAAGTAAATAACCACAGTACTCTTTGGTAAATAGGGAAAACAAATTTGTAATTATGCATTTATATTTGACAGCATAGTCCATTCTGTAAATTAGAACATTTAAGTCCTTGAACAGAAAACCTTCTCTTAACTCAAAACAAACTACTTAACTTCCTCTTTTTCCCATGTTGCATTTTTACTCAATGAAAAGTTAGCATGAGTCTTTGTGTTGCATACATTTACAATGTAATAACAATTCCCCTTCTGAGTTTAACACAAACTGTACATAAATATGGCCCTACAGCAGGATTACTATTTGTATTAACTTACATTCAAGTGACACAGAGAACACACACACACGCACGCACGCACCCACACAAACAAGACTAGCACAGTCTTAGCACTTAGTATCATTATTAAATGCTGTGAACTGTTACGTACAAATATGAAACTTTAATGAAGTAATGGGCAGAATAAGCTTGTAGGAAACTAACTGAACCCATAGTTTTAAATGGCAAAGTTCCAAAAAAGTCAATGTCACAGAAATCATGTAAATCATAACACCAAACTGTGCAAAAAAAAGATTAAAGATTAAAAATATCAGTGATAGTTCAGAATAAACAATTACAAAAGTTCTTCACCTCAACATGTGTAATGGGCTTTCAGTCATGTGCATGCTTCTACTAATACAAATTTCATATTATATTTCATAATCGCCCACTTTATAACATTGCTAGTTTAATCCCTTAATCATTAAGGATTTTAACAGATCACAGCCAGCTTCAGAGCCAGCCATTTTGTCCATTCAGTCATCAGTCAGTCACAGGCCCAGTCCCAGTGTCCAGCTTCAGGCTCACAGTGACATGACTTGTATGATCAGCATAAGTGCCAAAGTACTGGGGTTCGCAGGGGGTTCAAACACTGGATGACCTGAGCACAAAGGTTTCAGTGGCCAGGAAAGTGTAAGGAGCATATTTCATATATGTGTTCTTCTTTTTACCACGTTTAGTCTAGGAAATATTTCAGATGTCTGTTGAGCATCTCTGATGTAGAAACTGGGACTGGGTCAGTGTTTTCAAAAACTTACTGACAGAAACAAACTGATAAAAGTTCAATCTCCTACTCTTAAAACCACCATTGCGATACTTCAAGTCATTCTTTTTACAGTTACATTCAGAAACAAAGTGTCATAATGACTAATATTGCTTTCATTTTTTTTTACCCATATGCTTGTATTGATTTTTAACACAATAATTGAGATGGTGAAAGTATGAACTGCACTGTGAACTGTGTGATGAAGGTTTACACCGGCAATACAGAAACACTTCCACCTGCTTGTTATTTGGGTGTAACTTTGGTTTTGAGTGAAAGCTCTGGGTGCTGCTGCATCTGTGGTGGATTGTACTTTGATGATGCAGCTCTCTTCAGCATCTTGGTGCAATCAGGATGTTTGGGCTCATGCAGTCACGATTTACTCTAGTCACTTTACATTCATCATCTTTCTTAATCTTGTTTTATAATAGTTAGATGAGCATGGAAAGAGCAAAGGTGCACCAAAAATGGAAAAAAACACTAAATATTTTGTGTGCTCTCTGCAGATCTGCCTTTGTTTCTTGATTACCAGTGTCTATTTCTGAACCTGTTCTGTATTATCATTATCATTTATGTGCTGCATGTCGCTGTGGACTCTAATCCAAGGGGAAGCTTCACCCAAACTCATTAGAAAACGAAAACAAAGAACCACAAATGAACAGACACAAATGAGCATGTGTGGGTCTCCCTCAGCACGTTCAGATGCAAATACATTAATTTGCACATTTATTCTCAATTACTACCTCTGACACATAACTCACAAAAGGCTATGTAAATTGAAATGAGATGCAGTGGTTAATAGGATAGGCACATAAGAACATTCAGTCACAGCCAGAGGACACATTAAAGCCCCAATCTGGATTTTTTAAACATAGATTACATACTGTACATACCACACATACAGAGAGAGAAAAAATTGTTACCAGTAAAAAATAATCTCTAGTGCTAATGCCACTGTAGGTGACACTGTAATTTCTCTTAAACACAATGCAGACACAGTTAAAGGCTTAAAAATACCACAGTGGCCCAAATATAGAAGACTTTTTCAGTTTTAGCTTTGGTTGGCTTTGGCATTAGTCTCTCTGTCTGCTGTCCTGTCAGCTCACAGAATAGACCTACATGATGACATGATGCATTAAACAGCCATTTAGTGTTTTTAGAAATATCAAATATTTAAGTCCAAACCCTTAAAGTGCGTTCTGTCAGCAGTTACGTCTAACAACATTAGGACTACAAACAAATCATGGTACTGCACTTCCTCAAAGTAAAAGTAACATTGCTGTAATAAGAGCATTCTCCTTGTGTACTCCTGTGTGTTAACCCCTTATTTTCTTAAAAATAACCTCCACGAAAAACATTGTTATCTTTGGGCCTACAATTTCAGACTCATTTGTTGGCTTTCTTCAAAGGTGCATTCAATAAGGGTGAGGCTAAAAACTGAATCTCTGCAGTTCTTTCACCAGATTGGGCCTTTAATATTACACTATATATGACAGTATAATGCATATACAGTTACAAGACAGAAGAAGGCAACATACTCTGTCTGTATTACTCTGGTCTGACAGTATGAGTATAACACAGTGTAACAGTTGCAGTCAGTAGTACTTCATTCACCACCGTTTGAGTTAGTTTATGTTAATCGGACCAGTGACTGTTTAGAAAGTAATGATGTGGATGGACGGTACTCCTCATGTGTGCAGCTGAAGGATGTCTGTATAGTAACGTGGTAATTGGTAAATAGATGTGTAGGCGGGCCGTTAGTTGTGTATGGGCTTATATACTAAATGTTACCTATATATGAGACAGTTTCATCATCACTTGTTGCTTGTTGAATCCCTCAGTGTCTCGTTTGGCCTGGTGGGTCTCTGTATTATCGTCTGTGGTGTTTCCAGTGCATGTAATGTCTGTGGCATGTGTATGGTCTTTTTGACCAGCGTGGAATTTGTTTGTGTTTTGCCCATTTCTGTGTGTTGTGTATTTGAGGTTTGCATCGTATGTGGTATGAGTATATCTGTGCTAGGGGGTCCTCCTGGGTCTTTCATAGCCATACTGGCCCCTACCATGGCAGGATAGCTTCGATTCCTCCTCAGTCCTGCGTTCAGACCTGGAAGCCCCCCTCCCAATGTACTTTTCCCCAGTCCAGTAGAGCCAAACAGAGTGCTCCCAGATGATACTGAAGCAGAAAGAGGCGAGAGGGTACGGAAACATTTTAGTTTATCGATAAGTCGCAGGTTTAACATCTCTGCTTGGCTGTCATCATCTGTCTTGTCCCCTCTGTCCTTCTCTGCCTCCCCCAGCACTTCTCTCAGAATGGTACGAGCCGGTTTGGAGGCGAGGAAGGTGTCATAGTATGGTGGCTCGTCAGCTGAAGGGCTGAAGTGAAAAACAGGGTGTGTGGTGGTAGCGGAAGCAGATTTGGAGTGAGGGGAGTTGGGTGGGGTTGAGGGTTGAAGGAGCAGTGTGTCTGGGCGTTTCCACAGCCGTATCTCATCAGTCTCCAATGGTGTATCGGTGAACCTTTGCACCTGTGCTGCTCCCACAGGTGTTGAAGCTCCGCTGACATTCAGGCCACGGTCCCAGCTGCGAGGATTATACACTGAGGCGGAGATTCCACGTTCCAGCAAGAGGCGCACCAGCCCTAGAGAGGTACTAGTGGTCTTGGTGGAGTCCCTAAGGTTGGTGGAGGATTCAGCCAGAGAAAGAGACAGGGAGAGGCGACGAGGAGTGCAGCAGGGGGTGTAGGAAGGTGTATGCGGGGCAGAGAAGGGTACAGGAGAGGAAGCAGTAGTAGGGCTGCCAACATAAGCACTGCTCTGACAGGAGACTATAGTTGGGCTGAAGATGGAGGGGTGAGGAGAGAGAAGGGAGGGCAGAGAGAATGGTGGCAGGTGGCATTGGGTGAGAAACAGTGTGGGAGCAGAGAAAGAGTTGAGTCACATGAGTTATCAAGTCTTAATACTTCCAGTAGACTCATCAAAAAAGAACAATGAATATATGAACATCATTTACTTAAAATATAACCATGCCTCAATTAAATCCTTTTCCTGTTTTTGCACATTAGCTTAGGCCTATGTCAATTCTTAGTTTAGACTGTAACTGGTCTTTTAGTCATGTGATAGGTAAACCTTGTCTTGATTCTATCCTTCTACTACATTGGTTGCAAATGTCAAGAATCCACACTTAAATCTGTTGTTGGATTTGATCAGTGGAGTCACTGAATGTCTCAGAAGCTATATTGTTAGTCAGGAACATGTAGAGAAGGAACTTCAAAGGCAAACTGCATGCAGCCTGTGCCTATTTGGGAAGTTAGGGGCAAATGACAGACATTATTCTGGTTTACAAACAGCCACAGCTTTTAGTAATGCACTCCCATGCATTTTCTCACCCATGTGCACCCCAGTCAGTGCATTCAATGGGTTTGTTCTACGCCGGCCATGACAACCATGTGATACAACTCCACTTCATCTTCCTCAACACATGACCTGTCAAGGCCAATCAGACAAACGTGTCATAGAGTGCATCAGCCAGTTGTGGTGGCATCAGAGAACTTCTGCCTCTAAATCTATTTGTGGGGAAGAAATGAGGAATTTGCTCCTTGACTGAGTGAAGAAGCTACAGGATTTGCTTTTCATAATGGAAATTTAGACAGCTAAACCTGTTGCTTCTGTTAGTCTTCATTAATTTTATAACTTTAAATTTACTGTAAAAGTAATATGTACTCCAGCCTATTGTTACAATGCTGCCTGTGGAAAGCAAGAAATACAACAGACTGCCATCATGTGTACAATATCAGCTGTGCACACACAGAACAAAATGGCACAAGTACAGACAGAAAATAATTGAATACTGAATGCAGCAGTGAGAGAAAGTAATGAAAGTGTTTACCTTGGGGACACAGAGGTCAGCTGATCAGAGGGGTGGAGAATCCTGCAGGTAGTGAAAGTGTATGTGGAGCTAGTTTGGGACAAACACTTCCCTGGGAAATTGACTAGAGAAGGAAAACCAAACAGAAAAAGATTGTTAGTGTTCAGACAAAATGCACCATACAACACAGCATATTAATGTTTGAAAGTGGAGGAAAATAGGCCATGATCACAGAATAGGTCCCAAGTAAAGCAGCAGCGTACAGTAATTGCTCCTTAACTTGTGATAGTAAGTTAGGTAAGTTTCCCGCCAGCCAGTAAGTCCAGGTAAAATCTAATGATATTCATATCAGTTGTCAAAGTTTAGGGGATTTACTGAACATCCACAAAGCAAACCTAAACCATTTCATTCTAAAGTATTATTATTAAAGATTCATTTTTCTGCAGTACAGAAGTTTTTTTTTTTTCTATTAAACTTGTTTTATGTTATATTTAGTTGCCATTTGACACTGATGTTTTAGTTTCAGTAAAAATAAATATTGTTATGGTTACAGAAGTTCATTCCCTGTTCCATTGTTGGTGTTGGAGTTTTAGAAATATTTCATGAAGATGTCTGTATGATACATGAAGTATACAGTACAGAGTGAAAAGTAGTAATATGGATACACTCAAATCTTACTATTACTACTATTACCAATAATACTAACACCAGCACCAGTAGAGGCCAACTCTACCAAACATCATGGTTGAACGCAGCTTTGTTTTTGAATATGGGCATTTGGTGTTTGTTTGGTTTAAAGAAATACAAAACAGTAATATTTGCACCAAGGACAAGAACTGAGTGCGTCTAAAGGTTACTGTACACAGGCGCCAGTATGACTCCAGCATTAACCAGCTGTGGATGTCATGTGTCATGTGACTTGGGCAGCTGCACTAACAACACCTAATACAGACACATGCACGTGCACAAGCACAAGTTGGATTGTCTGTTTGTGTGGTACACTGGTCCTTCAGTGTCACTGTTGACTGGTAGAAGAAATAATATGAATCTTAACACTAATAGTGTTAACCTAGCACCAACTAATTTAATTAACTACTTTTTAAGTAGTTATTATTTTAATTACTCCAGACCATAAAATACATATTATATTACTTCTTACATTTTATAATTGCCACTGATGTCAGTAACATCATAGAAAACATCCTAAAGTTAAAGACTTGCTTGAAAAGGATAGAAATAAAGAAATAAATAAATGAAGGTGATTTGTTTAGATAGAGCAAAAGTGTGCCAGTGAAAAAGTGTGAACTGAGAAGGAAGACTACGAAGATGCAAGCTGGAGTAAAATGAAGAACATGAACAAAAAAAAAAAGTACTCAGTTTTGATGTGGTTCGATGACTGCACACAAGGACTGCCAGTGGGATGGGTGGGTGTTGAAGTGTGTACACATGAGCGTGATCATACAGGAAGAGACATCACAGTGGGATTGTTAAATGTCCAGTGAGTGCCTTCCCCAAAACCCACACCCTCCCACTCCTGCTCTTCAAATCTCCCTCCCTTTATTCCTGGGTTACAGTGGAGGGTGGATGCAGTGCTATGACCCCAGCTAAGAAGCTCCCTCACCAGGCACGTGGTCCACTGTGGCAGCCTGTAAGGCCTGGAGCTCCTTCAGGTCCACATGCCCATTCATCATCTCAGAAGAGCAAGAGAAGTTGCTGGAGAAGAGAAGGGCTGCATTTCCAACATTGTCACCTTTTCCTTCATTTGCATCTTTATCCCCACATACTTCTCCAAGCAATGTTTTTGATTGGCAATTGTCATCAGTGTCACCATTTTTGTTGCAACAGAGAGAGGGAGTAGAGGTAGAGCAAGGCAGATCCAAGGAAGTGAAGGTTCCTCCTGACAAGCCAGTGAATGAGTCACATGAGACTTCATCCTCCTCTGGTTGGTCCAGTTCCCAGCTGTCTTCCTGGTCCTGCTCATGTGCTAAAGTGCGGAAGCCCTTCGTGACAACACCAGGCCGAGGGTCCAGCAGAGCGCCCATGTGGGGCTGAGCCAACTGCTGCCATGCATGGAGTGTAGCAGAGCCTGTAAAAAAGGTCAGAGAAAAACTCATGTTACTTAAATCCATACCCTGAGAACTGTGGTAAAACCTTTTTTCATCATATCAGTTTGTATGTTACATGATTTAATGCTAAAATATGTTACTAATAAATTTAAGTTTGCTCCACTCAACAAAATACCGTCTGCTCCACAGAACCATATCTCCATCAACACAGTGTGACATGTTGCATTGAAAATAAATATTGCATGTAGGCTTATTGACATTATGTCTGTTCAGTAAACACAATTTCTATTTTTAAATGTATTAAAATAGATCACAATGTGCCATTTACTAGCCGTTTATTGGCAAATGTTGTATAGTATATAAACACAAGCAAGCTGATAGTAGAGGCACATACACACAACTGCAGGGGCAGCTGGAGTGACACTGGATGACATGGTCTTTTCATTTAATAAAGTCCAATGAATGTTTTTTTCATAATTTATGTCGAGATGTCATTAAGCAAATGTAAAGAAGTAACATGAAAAGAATGAGAGAAAAGAAGATGAGAAAATAAGTACGATTTTATTCAGGAAATCATCAATAAAGAAAAAAGGCAAGTTGAACAGAAAATGAGTAAAGTGCGAACAAGACACAACTGAAGAAAAAAAGCAAACAAAAGAGCAAAAGAGGACAGTACATTATAATGTATTGTAGTGTTAAAAATGTTTGGACTGGTCTGTTGACTAGCAAATTATGAGATTTTATTTATTTAAAACTGTTGCAATAAAGGAATAATTTGTCTTACTGTAAGCACATTATCTGGTTATCACTTGCATTTCCAAGTTTTAATGTAAGTGCTGTAATTGGGAGTTTGAACACTAGATGGTGCCACAAAAGAGGAAATACCTCTTTTTTCAGGTTTTGTTAGTCTCAAGTGGACTTATTTTTAAAGTGATGGAAGATTTTAGTTGTACATATTTTGCACATATTGCATATTTTCAACAACAAAAACAACAACAACAAAAAACATTTTAAGGCTGGTTGACAATATGTCAATATCAGTAAAGATTATTGCTCTGTATCTATAATAGCATCACTGTGTGGATAATTATCAGAAAGGAAATACTGAATGTTAACAGTTTAGTTCTACAAAACCCAGTAACAATTAACTATAACCAAGTACTACTAAATTATTACAGAATAATAAATATCCTCTTATAAACTGAAGAAACAAGGAAATACAGCAAGTGCTATTTCAAACATGCTTACCTATTGGAAAGTGCTCAAGTTTTATGACGTATTTAACACCAGGAAAAAAAACATTGTTCTTTCTTATTGTAGTTACCTGACATCCACTAAAGTCACATAAAAAGCATTTTAGTTAGTGATAATGATGATTTATGGTATGAAGAGCCTAATTATGTGGAAAAATAGCAGTTGTCTGTCTGACAACAGTGTAACACAGATCTGTACATCTGCATTTGGCTGTTTCACAAACAACAAACCTCAAACTAGAGCACTGGGTATAGTAATCTATATTTCAAACCAGCAGCGTGGCTGTGTATGTCTGAAGTAAAAAGAGTGCTGGAGGTTTAAAGTACTTTGCTGTTGTTCAAACACCTCCAGCAGACATGTGACTAAAGCCGGTGGAGCTCTGAGGTAAGGCTTTTTACTTGGCAGGCTGCTCACCTCCAACAAACTAGAGCTCCTTCGCAGGACCTTCTCAGGATCCTGTGAGGTTCTCAGAAAGGTTTTAGACTTATTGTGCAAAATCAGATATTCAGTTGGCCGCTGGTTCTGAATGGCTGGCTTTCGATTCTGTGATTGGGGGTAAATCTCAGTATAACTTTGGGGCATATTTAGAACACAGCTTGAATTTCTTGCTATGTCATTTTCATTGTGTTTTTGATTTTGAATTTCTTTTTCTGTATGTGGAATATTAGAATCCTTACGGCTGTGAGACGAATAATCACCTTCTAGCGGCTTTACAATCTGCAGCTTCTCTGGCAGGTAGGATCTTGCTGTGAAAGAGTATCCTGACCAGATGCTCCCGAAGGAGGGATGCGAGCACAGCGACAACAGGCTCTCAGTCGGGGTCCCTGGGCCTCCGCTACTCTCCCCACCTCCTTTTTCCTCCTCTTTGGCCAAGTGAGCCAGCTTTCTCTCCCTCTCCTCCTCAAAGAATCGCTTTTCTGAGAGGTAGTTGTCACGGCGAAGGGACAGACGGCGTAAGGCTGCTTCCAGGTCCCTGCTGCCTGGGGTGCCTGGAGTGCCAGGGGGCCGCTTGTTAGAATCCTCTGACCTGGAGAGGGGGACATAGTTACGTTTTAAAACCAGTAGGTCTCCTTTTACCACAGTAAGGCCCTGTCTCAAACTGACTAGTAACTCTAGCCCAACAAAAATCCTTCCATAAACAGAAACACAAACACCAAGGATACCAGTAAACAGAAATAAATCTGAAGAGTTCAGAGTGAGTGGTATCCACTTAGTTACTTAAAACAAAGAGGGAGAAACAGGAAATACATGTTAGAGATACAACTAAACAATTCACAAATATCAATAAAGCAAAGAAATACACATAAAACATTCCATACCCATCATAGCCATCTCCACTCTCCAGGATACTGCTTGTCCTGTTGTCCAGGATAATCCCACTTCCTGTCTCACTACCATACATGGAGTTGGTGCAAGGGGTGCCCACCCTGCTAGAGCGCCCTGAGGTGAAGCATGATGTCTGATTGGAGCCTGGGATGTTGAGCGGGGAGGGGGCTAATGATGAACGCTGCTGACGCATAAGATTGAGGTTTTTCACTGTCTGGAACACTCGCTTCGGGTGAAGTCTGCAGGGACACAATCACATAAATATCAAAATTCTGAATACATTTTATATTAGATTAAATTATTTATTCTCCTAACGTATCTACTTTTCAATCTGAGTTTTAAATGGGATGTACCTTTGCTCTTCCACGTCTGGATCATCCATTTGAAGCTCCTTTCTCATAGTGCCCTCTATTTCTGCTGCCAGAGAGTCCTGGAGAAAAAAGGCAAACCTTAATAAATCATTCTGTTGATTCTGGGACGCTGAATCTGCTGTGACAAATTAATGAATACAAGCAATTGTATACATCTACTATTTCTAGCTAAACATGTGTTAGGTTTAATGTGTCTATTACAGAATGAAAAATTACTGTTGAATGATGATCTGACCCCTCTTTATCCTCAGTGCTACATGCTCCCTCACTCACCATCGGGAACAAGCCCAGAGAGTGGAAACGCCTCGGTGTGCTGAGTGGTAGAGTTTTATTTCTCAGGTTCTTTAGCTCCTCCTGAGCTTCTCGGAGCATCTCCATACACTCTGCATACTTATCCTGTAACTCATGCAACTGGAGGATGAGAAAAGAGTCATCATTTAGGTATTGTTCATGATACCTGATAGGGACACAATGGTTGTTATCCTAAACTACGTTTTGTGCACTGTACAGTAAAACAGCTATAAAGAGTTTCTTTCAAATTCAAATGTTTATAGGGTGAAGATAATAAATAAGCAGTTATTTAAAATTAAAGTGTAACATGAAACATGTTTATAAAATAATCACATTCAGTGATGTAATACTTAAAAGAAGTCAAGGTTCTATTAATATATTAATACTACAGGTAGTACTACACGCAAGGCAATGATTTAAAAATAGTCTGGCTACAAAGCAGTTTACCTCACCCTCCTTGTTTTTACCAGACATTCTCTGGGAATGTGACTTGTACCATTAATATTTGTTAATGGAAACTACTGCTGCAGAAAATTTAATGATGAGGCCATGGTCAGTGGGCTGTAGATTGTCTTACCTCAGCAGTGAGTTGTCGCTGTGCATCTTTGGCTGCTCCCAAATGCTGAGTCAGCTCTTCATTCTCCAAAGCATACTGCAAAATAACCCAACAACATCGGGCAACAGGTATGAAAAATGCATATGTGCATGCATGAATGGAAGTAAAACAGGAATTATTAATGTAACAAAGTCCTTACATAGTAGCTGTAGATAATTAAGGCATTAGGGCAGGATTGTCATACCAGCTTGGCCTTTTTCTGGAGGTCTACTATCTGGGAAAGTAGGTGTGTGATCTCTTCCTGTTGTCTGGAGGAGTCTTCAGTCTTCCTGGCCAGCTCTTCAGCCAGAGAGGAAATCTGCAGGTTTGCATCACCTGGGAACAAGAGCAAATGCTAAGCAAGTGATAATCTGTCAAAAAGCTTCACTGCCTCACTGAGGAAGTGGTTTCCAGTGGTCGTAATATGACTGTAGTCAGTATTATACTCACGTAGTTCTTTGACACAGTCGTTGACAAGCTGCTGCTCCTTTTCCTCATATGAGATAGTTTCTGTCTCCAAATGACTGGCCTGGAAAAAAAAGAGACATTATGTGTAAGTGTTATTATTTATAAAAAGGTAAAAGTGTATGAAAATAATGGGTTTCACCACAAATTAAAAGATGATAAATTATTCAAAAAATTATTAATGGTTTGCTTTACTACATTGCTCACTATTACAATAAGTACTGTTCAGAAACAATTTTAAGTGTATATGCAATTGTACTTTAAATGTGTCTGTGCTAAAATGTATTTATTTAGAAAACAAAGCAGAATATTCATGCTAAAATGTATTTAATGCTTAAAGAACCACTGTGTGTATTTGCAGGAACTCGTGTACACAATGTGTATGTACAGTGCATGTACCTCAGATCGCAATGATTTGTTTTCCTCCTCCAGATCTTTGAGTTTCTTCTGTAAGGAGTCCAGGGGGAAAAATGTTGGAGGTGATACACTGGCTTCACTGGGCCGCACACTGTAAACAAATACAGGTTAGAGAGAATGACCAACACAATTAAACTGAAAATGCTATTTTATAAAGTTAAAGCTCTGAACTTAAAACTGTAAAGTCACTGGGACAGTCTCTCATGCCTTACACAGCTTACAAAAGCTTCGGAGGCAGACATTTTCATAATGATTTGTTTTTGTTTGCATTATGTTTGAATTCTGTTGCATTAGCTGTGTTGCATTATATTTCTCAAGAAGGGGAGAAGAGGAGAGGTGATGAAAGAGGGAGGGAAGGAAAGGAGACTTACGGTGTGGAGGCAGTTGACTCCACCTCGCTTTCCTCAGCAGCGCTGGTATAGAATTGTAACAGCTCATCTTTCATGGACAGGTCATGACGCAGCTGAGATACCTATATATGGATTTACAGAAATAGAAATGTGAACAAGAACAGAGAAGAACACCTCTTTTGCACTGCTTTAAATCCACACCCATGACTAACCATAAGTAAGGGCCGATAAAAATATATGCAATATGTAAGTTACTGGAGAGACAATTACCAGACAATGTCACATTTGATTGCCTCCAAAGACAGTAAAACACACACACACACACTGACACACACTCTGCTGTGTACCTCTTCTCGTATGTGCTCTACTTGCTCCTCCAGCAGTTCATTTCTCTCACTGAGAGTTTTGTTTTTCTTCAGCAGTGACTGTCCAATGCGAGCTGCTAACTCCAAGTCACGCTCTTTCTGCAAAGAGCAAATGAGTTAGCAAAATGACATTAAAAGAATAACTTAGCATTTTGGGAAAATACACTTTCTTGACTGATCATTTATGAAGAGAAGCTTTCTTGCCTTTCGACAGTGTCAGTCTAGCGATTATGTTAAGCTACAGCAAGCTCACTGTCAGCTGGCCTCAGCTACATTTTTAACAGCCATATACAAGTGGTATCACTTTAACACTGTTATGTTATTCTGTGGTTGGAATAGCTTGGGGAAAAAAGGGGAATAAAATACATGTACATACATATAAAGAACAAACAACCGAGGATTACAGAAAACACAATGACCACACCTCATGTAACAAGGACAATCATGGAGTCTTTAAAAGGGCAGTAAATACCTTTTCTTCTTATTGCCCACAACACTATGAATCTTTTTAAGATGCAACCACTCTGGAGCACTAGCCAACACTGAAGTGCAGCAGATTTAAACACTATGTACTACTGAACAACACAAAGCAAGTAACAACTACACATGTACATACATAGATACATAAATATCTGAAAAGTGAGTATTAATGCATTGTCAACCAAAGAAAGTATCTATTCACAGCAACAGAGGTCAGTTTATTGATCTCTTGAAGCTGATGCTTTAGTAATTTTGTTGATGGCATGACATATGTAAATACCACGTTCAGTCAATAGTTAGATAAATGACTGGCTGTTCAGTTTTAGGGCTCATTTCACAATGACATCTTGATATTTACACAGTTTTTATTTATGCAAAGGAAGCATAGCTGAGTTCATCACTAAAAATGTCATGTCAGACATTCTGTGGCTCACTGATCAGTTCGTGTGAAGCAGACAGATTTGACTATCAGCTGCTGCAAATTCTATCAAATCTCATTTGTCATAAACCTCATTAAATAACCTGTGTTCAGACTATCAGACTACATAATATTTGACCATTTCCTCAGTGGGTCAGCGAAACCTGTAGTCATCTGTGTTCATTCTGTTCTAACTTATCTTTCTCGACATAATCTTACCTCTTCCAGCAGTCGAGTGACAGCGTCAATGTCGCTGTAGGTCTTCGTCATCTGGCCCACTCTGTCAGCACACAGCACTGCAAAGACACAAAAAAAGAAAGTCTTTAAGTCTTAGCACTATATACACTGGGAAGATTACTGAAAAGGCAGCACACTAAATTTTAAATCAAGATAGTCAACATGTATTACTAATGCTCCTTCATAGTATTTATTGCTTGATTTCACATCTTATGTTATATATAACATTATGCATTCAAACACTTGTGTGTATGCAATTTGTACTGTCTGTAGTATATCATGGTTTCCAACACATACAAAAACACAATGAATAAAGTCTATCTTCTATCTATAATTACAGTACAAAACCTGTGGTGGCATATGATGCGAAGCTGGACAATAACTGACAGGGTGCTTAACACCTACCTGTAGAGATTTCATATGCACTCAGCTGGCTGTTAATTAAGTAGGAAGCACCCAGCTAAACGACTGCAGTTTTAACTGAATGCTATATTCAGTCTCCATTTCATGAAGGTGCTATTGCACAGCAGAGTTTCTAATATTTGCTAAATACATCCTCTATAAAAATGAAATGGCAAGTGTAAATTTCACTTGATCTAACTTTATAAAATATTCTTCGTGTTTACAATGCTCAGTATGGACATGTGTTGTATTTCATACTGTACTTTGATATGCTCTTTACTCTTCACTCTTGTCCTACATTTTACTAAGATGAATCACACTGCACTTTGTTTAGAGTCCACGCCCACATACTACAGTCATATTGCACATGCCTTAAGAAACCTCATCGACCCACCTGGCCATTTAGAAAAGATAAGTTATCGAAAGATGACACAGACACACTATGAAGACACAGGCACAATATGAAGGTCCACACCCATGCATTCCTATTTCAGTTTAAGTTCATTGTTAACTCCTTGTGTCCTCTTACAAAGCCCTGACTTTAAATGACCAGGTAATCAGCTTTAAGCAAATGGTGGAAGACTTACTCAGGTCAGGTCAAAATTCAAACAGGATCTTACTGATAGAAGAGATTACATGTAAGTGTATATCCCTCTGTCTGGCACAAACAATCATGAAGAGCATTCCAGCAAAAACAATAGACTACTTTTCCTGTTTCTCAATAGTATCTGGTTTCCAACACTGAAGTTCCACATTTACATATCACCTCAGAAAAAATGAATAAATATGGAGATGCAGAAGAGTGTGTGGATGGTTTTATGAGTCATTTTAACACCATCAGCTGGAGTGAGATGGTGTGTGAGGACGTTGCACTGTTGGGAAGTATAATTCCCAATATATCTTAATGTGCCATATGGTGCCAGGCAGCACAGTAAGATATTACCGAAACAATTTCACTATTTTAATGTCCACAGAAAAAGCATTTTACTCCAGTTTAGAAAGGACAAAGGTCATGTCAAGCACATGCATAATAGCAACAACTCAGAGGTCTTGCAGAATGCAAAACGTAGTTGGCTAATGCAAACAACATATTTTCATATCCTTATACAGTACATCACAGGCACTATATAAGCATAGACACAAGGCTTTGTCTGGTTATGCTTTAGATATAGGAATTTCCCATGATTATTATCCATTATTACATATGTTTCTCTATTCTAATCAGTACTGAATAAACACACATGCCAACTACACAAAGATGTTTTGTGTAATTCAATCTGATAATAAGAGTAAATAACCTTTTTTATAGATTTTAATTCTAATGTGGTTTGGAATTAAAACAGGATTGAAAATATTTCCCTCTATGATTGCGTCACACATCAAACAACTCATCCTTGTGCCAACATGCTAATGCTTAATGTTTACCATGCTCACCATGTTAGTTCCTCATGTGAGCACACACTAAAAGGCACAAAAACATCTTAGTTTTGGCAGTATTCAGTCATAAAGCAAGATAGTAGATACATTAAAATTGGCAATAAGGGGAATGTTTGGGTAACACTAAAGGTCCTACTATTCTTCCTGTGGAAATTTGAATGTCTGTACAAAACTGACAAGTCTTTCCACTCAAAACATACATTTCGCAATAAGAAAAATTTGGACATATAACAGCAATCTAGTCAGCAGTCTGGACTAAGATAGTGGACGGGCCAGTATTAATTAAAAACAAATTAGTCACAGTCTATAGAAACTTAATCATACAATGTTTTAGGGCAGGGATGGCCAACCCTGGTGCTCGTGAGCCACAGCCCTGCTTGTCTTCCAACTTTTCCTGCACTTACAGCTTCTGATTGGCTGAACACACCTGATCCAGGTAATCAGTAGTGGGTAGGACAGGAATAGTTGGAAAACAAGCAGGACAGTGGCCCTTGAGGACCAGGGTTGACTACCCCAGCTTTAGGGTTTAGCCTTGTATTACAGGGATATTTCTTCCTTCAAATATTTAGATGACAAACAAAATATATCTCATACTAGTGTGATACAGGTGCAGAGTTAGGACACACAAGACCATGCAAAACATCCAAATAGCCTTCTTTTTTTGGCTGAGTTGTTAAAACAGTTGTTAAGTGTTACTTAGGAAAAAATCTGGCATGGCGATCACCAGGAAACAAAACTGTGTACGTGCCCTGACACACATTAAGTATAACAAAACTGCATGCTTGCTGCAACCTCCAACCTGTTTGTCATACTTTTGGTGTTTTCGATTGAAGAATATCCTGGCTTATTTTCATGGTAACACTCCACCCAGGTCAGGGAACTACTACTAACAAATAAAATAGCTTACTATGTTCACTTCTCTCAGTACTATGTAAATAAAATGACCAGCATATAAATAAAATAGATAAAACTGTATTTAGGTTGAGAGAAAGCAGGAAAAGACTAGGAATGAAATATTTGTACAAAAACTGTGTGTGTGGGACATTGACTAAGAAAAGATATTAAGGATTTCGTGGTGATATCAAGATCAGTGGGTTAGGGTTAGGTGGAACCTTTGTTCAGTGATTTACTTTATTAATCCATAAATGGGTTGGGAGCAAAAGGAAGTCATACCTAGATCTAGATTTTGTAAAAAGAGGTGTAACCTAATATTGGAGGGTGATCAGGGTATTTTCTTGGCGCTTTAACCAAGATAGAACTTAAGATAAATGCCCCCTCTCACTTTCTCAGAGAGAGGACAAAGGAGAAACAAATCTTTGATTTTACACGTATTTTCACCAAGGTCACAATATGATCCAAGTAAAAACTGTGTTTAGGTGAGTCTGTTGAAATGTGATTTACCACACTCTTATATGTTCTGCTGCTCTGCAGCAGGGGGTAGACATCGTAATAATCATCGCTGGCACTGGGCAACAGACAACACACAGGTTCAAGGACAACAAACAAAACACCAAGACGACAGACTCAATGGAAAAAGGAGCCCTTGTTAGACCAGTCAGTGTCCCAAACACAGCCTGTGTGGAACTGCGCAGGTCACTGAGTAGGCTGCATCTTACAGCAAATTTAAAAACATGTTTATGCCACAGTAACGTCAACACAGATACTTCCTATACATCTAAAATATTAAACACAAAGAGACCAATTATAGTTGTTTTTTTAGTCTAATTTTTTTATTTGTCTAATTTTTTTAAAGCTGCTTTCTTCCTTCACACGTTACCTTTAGTTTATGTACACGTCTTTCTGTGTCCCTGTCTGTTCAAAATTTTGTGAAAATGTTACAAAATACAAGCTAATTTGCTAACTTTAAAAGAATCACTTACACACATTGCACATACATGAAAACTGTCATGCTGCCACATACAACATAGGAGTGATGGCTGTGATAATGAGCCTAGCCCATATTTAAACATGTCAAATGAGCAGGAAGATAAACCACGCTGTGGTGAGACCAGATAAAACACTAACACGAAGGACCACAACTGCAGGAGAAAGCCACAGCCTGTAGGAAACATGCCAGGTTTTAAAAAAAAAAGTTAAACAGGTCTCCATTAATTCACAGATACACAAAGCAAACTGATCCACAAAGCACTGAATAGAAGAACAATGGGGAATTCCTTTGATTACAAAGGCTAGACTACCTTCACAAAGAACTTGTTGCTCTTCATCCATCTCCTCTTCCTCCTCTTGCTGTGTAATTCCATGCGTGGGAAAACAGACATATTCCTCCTCATCTTCCTCCTGCTCTGTGCTTTCACTAGAGGGACGGCAAGCATATTCCTCATCCTCCTCTGGTTGGTAGGAGTATTCAAGTTCATCTTCGGCAGCTGTGAACAAGGCCATCCTCTTCCCTGGCACTATGGTGAACCAGTTAACCACAAAGCCTGCAGGTACAATGCCATGGCCTCTTCCGATGCTACGTGCATTTGTGTGTGTGCGTTTTAAAGTATGAATCAAAAGACACACACACACAAACACCTAACAATATTTTGATCCATAAAGGAGAGAAGGTGTGTATTTTTACACCCTCTCTAAACACTCCATTCTGCATGTCTGTATGCATTGGTTGCCAAGTAGTGTCTGCTGTATCATGTCTGCTAAGTTTCTAAATGTGTGTATCATTTGTCCCCTTAGGTCGCTCTGTGTGATAATCGGAGAACCTGACTCCTCCTCCACTTCTCTGTGACTGGTCAGTGAACAGCTTGCTCTACTTCACCACAAAAGGGGGTGGACACACACAAACAGGAAACTGTCTAGTAGCAATTTAAGGTCATAAAACTAGGTAAAAATACATTTAACACAATTAATAAATAATAATAATAATCTGTAATATTTATCTGTATCCCTGTAATCCTCAGCTGTTCAACCAATTCAACCTTCCATATTTAAATGTTTAAGGCTGGCACCTACAGGAGGAAACCGGCTCTGAGTGAGTCACCTGTTTCTCAGGTGAGTCTCAAGTCTAATATACTGCAAGTAAATCTTTATGTAACCCCCC
The DNA here is from genome assembly GCF_900324465.2 of Anabas testudineus. Classification (NCBI taxonomy): domain Eukaryota; kingdom Metazoa; phylum Chordata; class Actinopteri; order Anabantiformes; family Anabantidae; genus Anabas; species Anabas testudineus. Next base: position 17,636,400 of record NC_046625.1, on the reverse strand, counting down.
CTCACGTGAAAACTGAACTTGGTACAGTCCATTTAACCTGCATGGTGACAACAAGCGAAGGGAAGAGCAAACAATAATAGACATGCACCTATTTCCAGGGTGGGGCCAGACAAAGTGAAAGCTTCACAAGTACACATTACATATTTAACTAATGTTTGTAATGTTTGTTTCAGAGGAGTTAGCTCTGAATGAGATCAATGAGATCAAATTATTCCATAAATTAGAGAAGATTGGTTTTGGACCAGAATAAGCAGATGTGGTACAGAGACAGGTTACTGACATGACGTCGTTATTGTACAACTAAGGCAGTAGGTAGTTAAGTGACGTGTCAAGGATAAGCAGTTAGTGAGTGTTTGTGAACTATACAGGCCACAAAGCTATTTAATTCTTGAAGGGGTACAGAAGTTAATGTTATGAATGTTTCCTCAGGCATTCAGTAGCAATGACATACAAACACAAAGAAAGCATCAAGTCCAGAAAGACACCCTTTTAAAAATTCAAATCCACTTCCAAAATTTTTCAAACATACATTACAAAAGCATTTTTCTGCATAGACAACTGGCACGACAGCTACAGTTAACTTTTATTAATAAAAAGACAGTTCTGGGTCAAGCTCATCAGGCTGCAATGTATTTCTGGGGTTCCTGTAAAATGGACATAAAGCTTCAAAACTTGTCTCTATTGACATATGAATATAATATCATATTGAATTATTATTATTATTATATTACTACTTAAATTTTATAAGTATAACACTTAAATGTCTGTTATTCCACTTTAGTTAAGCACTAAGTTTCAGAGACGTCTTTGTGGCTTGATGACTTAAGCTCACCATTAGATTATAACCTTTATCTATCCATCAGTCAAATTTCAGGGCTGAGGCGGAGTGATTAAGCGTCAGCAGGTCTCCTGATATTGCTTAGTCACAACGTTCAACCAACCATCCTGGGTGCTCATCTGTGTACACTTTAATTAACCTGTCCTATGAAAACAAGGACGCTCAGTCCTCATTAGCATTTAGTAATAAATACATATGTAGTGGCATATTAAAGATGCAGAAAAAGACTTACATGTCTTTGAGAAAATGTCACTCTTATATAATATATAAGTTTTCAGTCTTTCTTTCCACACTAACCAAACTGTCACATGGCCATCTAAGCTTAGATGAGAGACCCTGTCCTTAATAAATTCAGATGGGCCACATCAAAGCAACTGGTCTGTTCTGCTCATTAGTCAATGCTCAAGCAGTTTAATTACTGTAATTGGTCTAGAAAACTGATGTCAGCTCAGTTCCATCCTTAATGCTTGAGTAACTCTAGTCAATGGCCCTCCAAATACAATGCTCCAGGCAACAAAAGAGTCAAACACCACCACTAAGTAGCGTTCCTCTCCCATTGCTTTTCTGGTCACATTCAGTCTTCACACTGCACTTGTTTTTCCTTTACAGCCTCTCCCTTTTCAAAAGCCTGTTAGGTTTCTGTTAACATACTTCAATTCAACAGTTAGCCTACACATAATGTTTAGAAGGATACTGAGAATCAAGGACTTCCTCTAGGTAAAACAAAGACTCTCAACGTCTGTCCCCCTAGCTAAAAAACTAGAAGGATCTATTAGTAGCAATGACCAAGGAACAATTATAGCATTTTTCATAATCATGATGACAACAAATTGAAAGTCATGTGTGTGCACTTGAAAGCAAACAAACAGATTTCTAAAAGCACATTAAAACTGAAGTCTCACCAGACTTCTACAACAACCCCGCCACACTGTCACTTTGCCACTGGTAGAATAGTTTGACCTCTTTCTTGGCCCCAGGCCCAGGTTTCCCTTTGCTCATCCAGACATTTGTTTTGAAGGCTTCTGATGGTTTCAAAGAAAAACTTGGCAGGCTGCTAAAACAAGGGTGGCTTAGAGCAGAATGAAAATTGGTGAGCTAAATATAAGCCAACCTATTTCCACATCCCACCCTTGCATATCTCAGAATAAAACCAGCTGCTTTCTATTCCTGCCTCTACATTCCACGAACTGCACCTCTCCTCTCACTTGGTTATCTGATCATTTCAAGCACACTAAGACCTAGTGTCAGTGTCTAACAGCACACATTATAAAAATCACTAAGGACTAAAAATCAAACCTCAGCTGGCTCTCAGAGCCAGTGCACAGCTCACATTGGGGGAGGTGCTGAGCCATCTCAAAATGTTATATAACTGTCTACATCAGCATCCTTGACACACACATGCATAATATAGTGTATGTAACAACTAACAGATCACATTCTTGCCCTCTATCCATCATTTATTAACACTAAATGCACATTTCAATTATGTCAAAATACAACAAATTCACAAATATGCACCTGTGGTCATAGATAAATTGTTTCAAGCATGATATAAGGTATGTAATTACTTACAGACAGTAATACAGTTAACCATCAACCATAACTTACTGCCTTTTAACACAGTAAGTCTTAGACAAGAAGAGAGAATCAGACAGAGGGCAGAAAGATGTACACATACAGAAGAGAAGAAGAGGAGGAGGGAGAGCTGGAGGCAGTGCCAACTGGCTCCTGATAAACCAAGCACTGTTGTAACCTGTTGTTAGTCATATGTCACATGACTCCATAAGTCCCCCACCTCTTGGGTGTGTATGTGTGGATCAGTCTGTACAATCATCACCCACACAGGTTACTTATTGTAGCTACACCAAGATAACACCACTAGCTGTTTTAACAAAGTGAGGTGTATTACATAAATGCACATCACTGCACCAAATTCTGTAACACATGCAGATAAATTTACAGCATTGTCATTAATGCCTCTTTGTTGCTTATCTTTAATCAGTGTTGCAGAAGATGCAGATTCTAATAGTGATTTACATGTAAGTTATTGATCATGTGGTTGATCAATGTAGCAACTCACTTAGGCCACCTAACAGCTATGCTTCCCCAAATGGAAATTATAATGCATTATAATTATAATTATATTATAATTATAATGCATTATAATTATAATGCTCATCTTTAATTAATAGACAAAAACTAGGTAATCTTTGGAAGTAGTTCCAGTATCAGTAACAGCTAGTTTAGAAACCACACTGATACAAGTGCCACAAAGTAATTGAGGACAAAAAAAAGCATTGTATCGTGTTTTTTTTAGGCTAAATAATCTTTTAATACTATTTTGATCATGCTGAGTGGAGAAATGTCTATTCGTGAGTCTAATTTGTGACCAGTGCAGCTTGGTCCTGTCACAAGTGCTCTTCTAATCTGGGTTATATGTCACCTGTGGTTAAGTTGTAAAACCTACCTTGTGCTTATCAAACAGCGTTATAGCACATACACCTGGCATTATGAAAGTTGTGAACTTTATACCATGAATTCTGTGTCACATTGTAGATACACTGTAGTATATTGGACTGGACATTGAGCAGTTTTGTGTTGAATCTAGACAGCTATGCGATTAAACATACAGTTTAGTTGCATAGTATCGACAAACTTACAGTATATCCTACATTTCATATACAAACTTGCAGTATTTAGTATACAATATATACAAATGACAGCTGTATAGCCAGTAAAACTAGTGCAGTTGGTAGTTAAAATGAACAACTACATGTCACTGCATCAGATTATAACAGACAGGAGTCTTACCATCAGTACACTCCTCATAGTACCAGTCCAGTTCATAGTAGTCAGCCTTGACAAACCTCTGGCCTCTGCTCTGGCCTCGTCTCTTCATCCTCAGTGCTCTGACAAACAGTTGTTATTGTCCACTTATGCCTAGCTGTAGCATATATGGATGATCCCAAATCCCAGCATGCCTAGGAATAACCAGGTGTCACTGGAGTTCTATTAGTAAATGATAGTGACCAATGGTCAGGCATCACATGCTTAGTAGTTTCCAGCTGTTAATGAGAGAGACCAGGTTCACCCTATGCCTCTCTCTTACTCGTAACAAACTGTCAGCATATTATATGCTCCATATTTGTTGTCGTGCTGGTGCCATTTCTGCATGTCATCCCACATAATTGTTACTTGCATCATCTGTTGTCAGCAGAAAAAAACCCACTGTCATTTTATAGTCCTTTTGTCCATCATTTAATGCTTCATTGTATCAGTAAATCTTCCATCTCCAATTACTTTCAGCCATCTTGCTGTCCTTTAGTATGTCTTCTTTCTTTTCTGTCCATCAGTTTCCCTCTTCACTCCAAAGCTTCAGCAAATGTGTCACCTTCTATCCTCTCATGCCTCCATTGTTTTATAGCTTAGTGCTCCTGCAAGACTGTCCTCTTGAGTTTTGTCTTTCTGAGGTTGAATTACAATCACTGTCTTCTCTTTTGCAAAACTGCTTTCTCATTGACAGGACTAGCTGTACACATGGTCCACAGCATCTCTAACAATGACTCAATAAGCACAGAGATCCAGAGAGTGAGGGAGTGAGCAGCAGCAGCAGCAGCAGTCACGGGTTTTGCAGCAGAAATGATGATAATCATGACACAGTGGGGTGGGTGGGATTAGAGGATGTTTACAGCCAATCAGTAAGAGCAGCATCAACAGTTTGCTCCCGCCCTCCATTCGTATGTCAGCATCCTCCCCTCCTCTCCTCTACTTTGTCCTTCTGTGTGGTTGCTATAGCAACAGGCTCAGACCCGAAGGCCTGAGACTGAGCAGCATGCAGAAGCAGTTGGCAGGAAAAGAGTGTAGTGTTGGCAGAAGTGACGTGGCTAATCCAAAATGAATGAACACAATAAGTATCACAGACCGACAGACAGAAGGTGGGGTGTCATCATGGCAGAAGGTAAAACCCAATATACAGTCAATACAGACAATATGAGCAGAATTTAGTGTTAACCTGCCTGGATGTGCTAATGTACTGCATGTTAGAAACATTGAATGTACCTTAATACATTTCAGTTCTTGTAAGGTGGAGCTAACGTAAGATTATTAGCTAATAGGCTAACTTTACATTTCAAACTGATGCTTACTGAAGGGAAACTGGCTGGAACAGTGTCCTAATCCTCCTCCATATTCCCCAGTCTTTTTCCAGCTAGGTAATAGCTAGAGTGGCTATGGGGCCAAACAGACGCAATCTCCCATGTTCAGTAAGATATGTGCAATGTCATCACAACACAGAGCTTCTCTCTACTGGTCAGTCTCCATATCATCACCCCAACATGTTCTTCTCAAGCAGCAGATTACACATTAATAAATAAATAGCACCTTGGACATGCATGTTACCCTGTAAACTTAACTTAAGGGAGGTCTACATAAAGATAAATATCAGACAACACAGGTAATTGCATAATTAATTAATCACTAACATTTTTCCCACATCACTTTATGATAATTGCAATTATCACAGAGAATTAGTAATACAATTTCAGTGAATCTATGTTTATGACCTGGCTGAAATCAATAAGACCAATCACTGTCTCACAGCCTGGCTGGATGTCAGAGACATGCTGAGGCCAAAATGTATACAGTTTGTCAGCACGGGGCATCGAGGTGAAGCTACAGATGTAGGTTAAGCCTATTTCTAACATGGTTGATCTATTTTTAGAAGCTGCTTTTAGTCTGAGTCACGATTCAAGTAGACATGAATTAGAAATTAATTATTGAAAAAAACTCTTCACGTTCCCCTGGTTTGCCATGTGCAGCCTGTGCACATGTTTTATAAGTCTGTGTGTTTATTTGCTTCCACATGAGTGTATTTGCTTTACAGCTGCCATAAACGGCAACAAATAGACAACTCTTAGTGAGATAAGACAAGAGCAGACACATGCATTAGAGGGCAGAACAGAGGGCTAAGTGCAAGAGAAAGCAAAATACCAACTGAGGGTGACAGAGAGACCATTGCATGTGTGTTGTGGCAACCATGATCAGCTGTTGCACCCACACTGTGACGGGCAGATGGTCATCTCACTTTCTCTCATGCATGTTGAAGGTCACTAGAAATTTTAACTCTGCCCCCAATCAATTTTAAATCCTCATTATCCCTCTTATGCTCAGTAACAGCTTCCTGCAGGTTCAATGTAAATAAATATAAATATAGTAGGAGCGTAGCCACTGATATAATTTGAAAACAGCACAAACTCACAGAAGTATTTGAGGGTTTCCTCTATCTGTTCAGTAGTCAGGTCGAGGGCAGAGTCGGGGGCGACGAGCGGCGTGTGTAGCCAATCATCTTGGTCGTAGCCGAAGATGGTGTCGGCCCTCAGCTTGTACACTGGCAGCTGTTCCTCCAATAAGCTGATAATTTCAAGCTCTGGCAAATCAGTACTGTTACACACATCTGCAAGGAGAGAAAGAGAGATACAGTACAGAACTGTTCTTTTCCTTGACAATATTATTTTCTGTTATTTTTTGGTACATCCCTTAGTCTGTAGATATAGATAATGCAGACTTCCATAGTTATGCATTTCTGAGTCATAATACACATGCATACTGGAAAACTGTATTATTTAAAAAGCAGTCCAAAACCAGTACGACAATTCTGAGGGAACTGAAAGTATAGGACACCCTCTACTGGCCAGTTGTTGAACAAACCTTCAATTGCAACAATTCTGTAGCACTTAACAATTGAGTACAGCTGAAAGTTAAATTGAGTCAATGTGGATCCTCAGTTAAGTTAAATCAGATGTCTACTTGGAGTGTGGCAGTACAATGCAACTCATGTGACTGTGTTTACATTAAGAAAAAAAACATTAAAATAACTCATGTTGTGCCACAACATAAGCTACTGTCTGCAATACTGCATATCAAAAAGATTCTAATGCAAACAGTTATATCATTATACATCTTTGTCTCTGAAACTGAATACTGAAACACTGCTAATGTTTCAGTATACTTGTCAAATCTAGTAAATCTAAACTGATAGAGGCAAAAGAAAGGCACACGTGAGGCCAGTTTGAGGGGAGGTCTCACTACTATCAGTTCAAGAATCTACTGCCTGAGAAAAGGACAAGCATGGATACTTCAGGGATTTAAACAAATAAAATCATAGACACTGAAAAAAGGAAACAATAACATGGAGAATTTGGTATTGTAATAATTCACATATGTTTTTACTTGGTATGTTTTTTACAGGGTAAAAATGTAAAAGAGCTCATCTTTAACACTTATGGCATCAAACATCTTCACAAAGTAAACAGCAGCTTCCTAATTCAAACTACAGAGCAAAACTGGGAGTAAAATTTGTGTGCTGCTGTGGAAAACTTTGTGTGCTGCTGTGGAAAGCTAAACAATCTTACCTAAGCTTTCAGCTATGTGCCTCTCTGTTCACACAAGTTTAGTGTGCTATTAAAAAAAGCATAAATTCCGTGCTCTACTACAGAGCACACTCTCACTGTTCAGATACAGAATATTTTAGTCAGTTTCTCCACACAGATGTGGAACTGAGAAGCTCTTGGATAGAAAGATTACAATCGTACAGTAAAAATAATGTCCTTTGTTCCACTGTGTCCCTCTATTTCTGGCTCTGTCGCTCTCCTCTGCTGTCTGTCTGTCTATGTTGCTCTAACAATGATGTCTCTCACAGTTTGCTAATCCAGACTGAATGACTGACTGTGCTGAAAAAAGAAAACACACACACAGCAGATGAAATGGAAATCATTCATTGAGCACAGATGTCAGTGTTAGACATTTGACCATTAATTGTTTTTACTAATTTATCTATGCCTAATTTTTATTTTAAATCTTGTCTTTTTTAAAAACACAGTACACACTGTTACCATGTACTGTGTAAATCTTTATTGTCTGTACAGGCGGAGTATCAACCTATCTTTAAATTGAAACCAAATAATATTCAAATAAACTTATTCCTGAAGAGGGTGTTTTCATTCAGAAGCCCAACCTCTCTCTTTTGGACTGATATGAAATATGACCAATGCACTTCAGTTCCTAAAATGACAACTGATAGGATGTGAATGAGGATAATTATAGCACAAAGCATTCATTGCTGTGTCTGCTGACAAAAGGTCAATGGAGAAAGCACAAGTTGTGTCTATACTGTATTCAGTAAAACAATCCCTTTTTAAGTGTTTAAAAATAGGAACAAGTTAACTAGGACAGTAGAAAGTAAACTGAATATTTCAGAAAATGTCATCATTTTTCTTTTTTCAATTTTACATCTAGCAGGGATGTAGTACGATCTATAGTTCACTCTTAACTATGAACTAAACTATTAAACAGTGACTCAATATAAAACTGCAGACAAGTTATTCAACTTAGAAAAGGTTGAATGCAGGCACAAAGAAGACAAACTAAGAACATTATGAAGCAGCCAGTAGACACCAGAGGAAGAGAGTTCAAGTTCACATATAAGATCAAGCCTCTGTCACACTGCTGGTCTGAGTAATAAACACAGGAACATGTGCAGAGTACACAGAGGCAACGACAAGCATTAAAACCAGGTTCAGTCATCTCCCAATACTGTACACTACTGATGATCAACAATTAGGCAGAACCACAGTCACATAGTTTGATCAAACCAGAGTAACACAGTTCACAAATGTTCTAGATCAGAAACAAGTGCCAGCATTAAACAAAATGTATTTTTATTTTAACTGACCCACACAAACACTCAACGAGTGTCAGAGTCAGAGTGCAGAGTCATCTAGATAAAACCTAAGAAATGTTACCTTAGATAGGATTTAAATCCAAGGACAACATGTCTGCCTCCTGGTAAACAATACAGTGCAAAAACCTTTTAAAGTTTAAACCTTTTTATTACATAGACTGACGGTTACAAATATTTAACTTGTAAATCCCAACGGTCCCAGCTGACTGACTCACTGACAAACAAAATAAGACAAACAAACACAGGCAAGATAGAAACTGTGAAAGAAACTCTATGATCCAGATGTTAGTCCCACTAGTCATAAACCTGACCAGAGACAAGCTGAATCTGGTAGAAAACCACGCTATGCACAGTGTACTCACTCATGGTGCCTGAGGCCCAACAACCACCAACTCTCCTGCCCTCAATCACATTTTCCGCTGGACCAGGAGAAGGCAAGGTCACAAAAAAGAGAGGCCAGAAAGAAAGCACGTTGGGAGGGAGGGAGAGTGAGAGAGAAAGAAGGTACTTAAAGTTTTAGAGAACGGCACTGGGAGACAGAGAGAGGAAGAAGCGGGAGGGAGGATTGAAGGGGAGAAGAGAGCAGAGCCAAACTGGTTCGTCATGCCTGACATGCCAGTGACGGGATCCACATGGACCGCCCCATGCTTGCTCTGCCCCCTCTCTCTCTTCCTCTCTTTGACACTCTACAGACCAAGCTAGACTCTTCCAACAAGCTCCGCTAACACCCATACACACATACACACTGTAGTTGAAGCTTGAAGCTGATTCTGTTCTACTGTAGACTGTCTCCAACTGCTGAAGCAGACATCGCTGCCTTAAACTCATATGTGATTTGAGATACTATGTGATTAAAGAGATTTCTTTTACCAATGAGTAGTGGGTGTTACGTCTAGTTAAGAAATAGCATAATAAATAGAAAAAAAGTTTATGTACTGCAACTCTGATTGGAACTTGTCACTTAATACACTTAATATGCACTTCATTTTCCACATTGAAGCCATTCAACCAAATACTGACATGCTTTTCTCAAGACGCTACAGCACAGTCCAGAATTAGATTGAGCTGCTCCTGGTCACAGGCGGTAATCACGTGAAATACAGGAGAGTACGTCATTGTGGTCAAATATCACTGGCAGCCCATAAGAGCTACGTGTGGAGGGCTCCACCGAGGTGTTCAAATGTCACCAACCCTGTAAATCTCTGAACCCAGCAAGCCTGTTCAGGCCCCGTGCAAACAAAAACTGAAAAAAACAACCAAAATGAATTCCTAAATGACAACACTGAACAACAAAGTAATACTAGTAAGTAACTAAGTAAAAGTTAAACTTATGCAGATGCATGAGCTGGAAACAAGTAAGGATGTATGCACATGACCAAACATGTACAAAAAAAACAGTTTAAGCAAATGGGTGCAGCTTACATCTGACAGATCCTAAGTTCATTTAAAATCTCTCAAAATTACTTCACTACCAAGTCCACCACACCGACAGTCCTGCTGTAAATGTTCACAAAAGTGAATTTCAGTCTGTTATGTGACTTGGCTCTGTCTCTAGTGTGTTTGTCTGTCTCACCGGATCACAGATCAGCAGTGCACTCAGCAGTTTGGATTCTACTGTTTGTCCACTTACATAACTTTGTCTCAATTAGGATCGTTGTCCTTTTTGTTTTCACTCAGCCCCCCCCCCTCTCTGTTTGCTTGTTTCTCATCTCTCTAACCAAGCATCCCATAATTTCACAGTTACTCAACTCTTTACATCACTCCTGGCTGGTAACCGCAGAGAATTAATCCCACACCCAGGAGCTGCCCCATGGCAACGAGTTCCTCTATTCAGCCCTTTGTCTTTATTTACCCGCTAGACTCAGTGAAATTACACATACAAACTTCCATACAGACGTTAACCTTCAGTGAGAAAGAATTCAAAGACAGAGAAGGATGAAAAAACTAAAGGACAATGAGGAACTTAAAATGTAACATTACACATCTGAGTTAAGTTTGTTGTAGTAATACCATACCAGCAGGAGGAAGCACTGACCCAACCTCTTCAGTTGCCCTGCCCTTGACTGACTTAATTGTCACGAGTCCAGCAGATATTACCAAAGCGTGTCATTTCACCATGTGATTTTGAGAAATGGAGTACATTACATGGTTGTTGCATCAACATGTCACCAAAATAATTCTAAGAACCAAGAAACAATGTCAAGTATGAATTGGTCTGACTGATAATACGGCTGAACTTGAGAATTGCATTTAACAGCAGCTTGCACCATAATGCAATGCAATTATGAAAAAGCACAAACATTTTGCAGCAAAACTTCTGACACTTGACACAGTTTCAACAAAGCCAGAGCTAATATAAGCTCTTCAAAGCTAGTGTCTTTGACTACACTGGACTGAACTATACAATGCTGCTTTTACTTTGACCACCAACTGCTTGCATAAGCAAGGTTAGGGAGCGTCCATTAGGAAGTAGACATTAACACACTGATCCAGTGACCACAAAAATGTTGTATATGCTCTCAGGGTCTTTTCAGATCTGTAAGTACACAATAGACCATCACACAGGGCTGCAAACTCAACTAGAATGAAAAAAGCTTCCTGCTGATCTATTGTTTCAAGATCAACATCCTAGGGGACCATGGTGTTCAAACAAAAGGAAGAAAATACAAGTAAAGTGTGCTTGTGAGAATGTTTTTCCATTGTTTGTGAGGTTACAAATTGTCACAGTGTAAATCACTGCAAACTGACTCTTAAGTTTGGTGCTTCTGCCTGATGGCTGTTGCGCTGTCACAACAGTTTCATCACCAAGACTTGGAAAGAGACCTTGTGCTGACTTTTAATGGCCACACAGTCTGCAGTGGTACTGAGCTCAGCTCTGTCTAGTATCCCAGAGAAGATTTGTCTGTCATTAGTGTTTGTTTCCAGATTGGGACAATACAGACTACTGCAAGATGATTAGCATCAATATTTATTAAATGCTTCATGTGATCTCACACAAAAGTTGGTGTTCAAAGATAACTGGTCCAGACAGACTCATTCAAACTGTAAAAAGAAAGGGGACGAGCCATAGAGCAGCTAATTCTGACCATGAGACAGGACCTCAGTGTCCCTCAGCTCTCTCAGACAGAAAGATGAGGGGAATAAAAAGGACTTGACAGAGGCAGTCCACTGAGAGCTCTTCCCTCTTTCACATGCTGGCTTATACACAGAGCTGAGGTCCCCTGGAGCTGCTTTACTGACAGGATGTAAGATTAGAAAAGGGTCATAGAGAAGGACAGTTTCTCACAGCTCCACATGGTTCTGTCACACAAACACACAAACACACACACTGCAATGTCCTTCCCAGCTTATTCTAAGACCATTATAGATTGTCGGCTGTTAGAAACATTTACCGCGGTTAAAAGCAGACGTAAGAATTCTTTTTCTATGGTAATGCAGCCAGACTGAAAGGAGCACATGTTTGACAAATTAATTACTGTATATACTGTAGGTGCTGATTGTACACTAATGGATTCTACTCAATTCTGTTCCCCTTAGTTATAGTATGCATGCAACATTACCAGTAATGGTCTCAGCATCTCTGTAGATGGCCGTAAACTCGTGGACTGCAGCTGGCAGATGCGCCTCACTGACATATTCCTCCTCTTCCACCGCTTCTCTGGCCAAGGAGAGCTCTAAGTTATACAGGTGAGATTTGTGTAAATCTTCTGACGGCTGTTTAGGGGGCAGGGCGGAGGAGCAGGAAAAGGTGTGGGGAGATGGAGTCTTCGGGTCCAGCTTGGCGCTAAGTGGTTACCGATTTAAGGTAAGACTAGCCATTTACAAACTTTGGATGTTTTGGTACAGAACAAGGCCAAACTAGATTTTTCTTGAGTGCATTACTCAGCTGGAGAGGACAATAGTGTGTGTCTCACAGGAGAGGTGGAAGCAGATGGAGAATCAGAACAATGCACCTGGATGTACAGAGGTTTTTTTCACTGCACGCCTGAAAAAGAAAAAAAGCAGACAACAGGAGAAGAATTATAGTGAGTTGGTGTAATAAAAACTGGTAGTATTTATAAATATGATGTCACATTCATCTGCATGGTGGCTGGCTGATTCATAGACAGAACACACACTCAAATACATAATTATAGACAATTTAGTTTGCACTCAATTGAAGTGTTTTGGCTAATAAAGTGTTTTTGTGTCCCTCATAATTTTAAATATTATTAATATTAAATAACTTTAAATGCAGGATATTGGAATATAATCATTGCTAGAGTCCCAAAAAGAGTTAAATTAGTACCTGATGTATTGTGCTACTTTACTTTAGTTAGCTTATAGTATATAGTGTATACTATACAATAATTTAAAGAGCTTAAAATTTGTGTAAAAGATAGAAATTAATTAGTAAAATTAGTAAAAATAATATACATTAGATACAGTACATAACAATGGCAGTATTGAAAGACTATGAGAATCGGTCCATGGAGAAAATGGAGCTGTGTTTGACCTTAAGTTAAGGAAAAGGTGGAAGAAGTACAGCACAATTCTATCACTTAGCAGCAGGCTGCCTGGCCAGCACTGTAGAGGAACTTGGCTAAGTTTCTATTAATAGTCATCTCTTGAAAACACACACGTCCTGCAGAGTATCCCTCTATCATTATTAAAAACCAACAAACCTTTGAGTATAGAATCCTTCTCCTGTATTTATCTACAGTCATCCTTCTATTTCTACCCATCTTTATTTTTCCACCTCATGCTTCTCTTAGACATATTGAGTCATAACCTAATGCTTAGTGGAAGGTATGATTTAGGTCACACAGTTTCCATTATTTAGTCAAGACATCCAAATACCCTAAGACCGTTGCTAACAACAACAAAGCATACAGTCACCACAAAACAAGCACAAGGCTGCAGGAAGAGGATTCTGCTATAGGTCAGGACCTCAGTCATTCAGTCTTTCTGATTACTGAAACATAATTCCTAATAAAGGTAGTAAGTTGGAAAAATTAGACACAAGATTGTTACGGGCTCAAAATGTGAAAGAATGATTTCACTATACTATTTATATTACATATAATTCTGACCAAAGAACTGTATTTCCAAGTAAAGCAGTAACATATTTCCAGGAGCTACAGTAATGTTATGACCACAACACTCCCACCCTGTACTGTGCTTTGGTGGAATGACAAAGACAGGGCTGGGTTGTGATCAGAGGAAGTACAATATCCCAATGAAGAAAAGAACACAATAATAACTGTGGTTTCTCTCTTCTCTTGGGGAAAAGGTGTGGCTTTCCACTTTCTTTCAATTTAAAAAAAGTGTAGTGTTCCAGGTGTTGTTCTCTTTTTACATTAAATTACATTCAGCTCTCTCCAAAGTTTTACTTGTTTGGTCTTACTGTGCCTACAGTGGCATTCATCCTATAATCTATACACTAACTAGTGCAAAGCTATGTTTCACCTGAGTATATAAGCCATCCATACTCAGTCTACGCTTGGCAGGTGAAGTAAGGTGTCCATTAGGACGAGTCACATACAACCAGAGGGCCTGGATTGCCAGTTTAAATCATGAATGATTTTAATGTAAAATTACAAACATCAATAGGGTTCCCCCCACCCCTTGGATTTTTTTTAAACAGCAACAATATGGACATTACAACACAGACCACAAATATTCATTCTCAGCTCCACCCAAACCTCTATCACAAACAACACTTGGCCCATCTACACAGAAAAGACCAGCTCAGACACACACACACACACACTTTATGTTTTGGCATGTGAAAGAATTCAAGCGCATCCTGATCGAATCACTGAACACACAGTGTCTGAAAACTGCAGCACTACTTATCACATTATGCTTGTTGCTCTGTGGCAGATATGATAGCAAGTACACTCACAGTAGTAGTGAGGTTTTTGTTTTCTATTTTTTTTTGGCATGCAAAAATTAAATAGAAATTTCAACCACAATCTGTTAAGTGTTGATGAAGAAACACGTTTCAGTAAACTACATGACACTAGACTGATTATCAGTGTATCCTGTACAGAAATATGTGTAGGAGTCTTTTTGATGATGCACATGTTGCTTATTTTACATCAAAAAAAGCTGTGATCTATCTAATAATCATCCAGGCTTTGAGACACACTACAGAGTCGGAACCACAAAACAAAATTATGGGTATGCGTTTTGTTATTCAGTTGATGAGCTAACCGTTTAACCAGTTTGCTAAAGAAAGTTGAAGTGTAAACCTGTCTGCTGTTAGGTATTATGACACTACTGTATATCAATACATACCTCTGCAGAACTTTTTAGCAGCTGAGTGCTGATGTTTGTCCTTGCTAGAGGGGATTTCCAACTTTCAATAGCCGATAACGTAGACCACTTGTGCTGGCTGTAGTGCTCGTTTTTAGTGATGCAATGTGTGTGTCTGTATGTGTGTGTCCTGGTTAATGGAATATAAATGCATATTGCTGATAGATAACCATTTCCACTGGTTCTCCATCAGTGCCTGTACAGAACAGCATCTAACTGATCAGCTGGAGCTCTAACACAGGAAACACTGTGCACACCAGAAACAACTTCCTGTGAACATTCTATGCTATGAACCCCCCACCCCCCACACTGTGCTGAGAAGTTCAAGTCTGCTTCATAACAGCCTTCATAACACTGCCATAATGAGAGGACCATCTCCTGCCATTAAATCACCAGTTATTAGAGACTGACACAAATCAGCAGGGTACAGTAAACACTGGCTGTAACTGAAAACCAAAGACATGTCACATTATCCTTTGCACACAAACAGGAGATTATACAGTAAGTATAAAAGCACACAGGCTCAGGTACGATTGATGAAATGTTACAAAGAATAGTTTTCAAACTAGTAGTCAAACTGTCACTGTCACTGTCACTGAACTGATGAGTTTAGCATTTAATGGAAAATCCAACAAAATGTTTCAGTGAGGATTTAAATAAAGGTCAGTCCAGGCTGCATCCCATCCTGTCAGCCACTTTATGATCAGTGGATCCAATCAATAACCCAATATCCTCTGCTGATGTGGGATACAATAAAAAACAATGGTTTTTACTCAGGGGGAAAAAAGGTTTTACAGATGGAGCTCACCAAATAATCTGATAACACAGAGCTGATAAAAGTAGAAAATTGAATGCATTACTTCATTAAGAAGACTTTTGTTTTGAAATGTTTAGACCTATTTAATAAAAACTTGATCTGATAATCGTCATTACTGATGGTAACTCAGTTAATCAAGACATAAGTGAACTATGAATTTTCCTGCTTACAGTAAGTTAGTACTGGTTAGTGTGTGAAGATGTACATGGTCAGTACAGAGCAGTTAGTCATCTTTTCCTTGTGTCAGTTTGAGGACAGAAGTGAAAGAGGATACAAAAAATGAACACACAAATCACTGTCACCGATTAGATCTTGTTCTCTCTCTCACGCGAACAGACAACTACCTCTCTCTCCCTGTCTTCAACAAAGCTCTGCTCACCATCTAAGTGGATAGTTACTGGAAACACCTGAGTGGGTGAATTTTACCATCTAACTTGTTAAGGAACTAACTAATGTAACATACAGGAGGCAAGGCATTAGCTTTACAGGAAGAAATTATGATCAAATTACAAATTTAAAAAGTTTCACAGTGGCAGAGAAAGAGTGATCAGTGTAAACAAGCATTGCCATTGTGTCTGGTACAAAGTTCACCACAGCAAATCCTTTCTGCTCAACTCTAAAAATCTAATGTAAGCAAAGCTGCAGAAGGGACGTGCTCCGTCCTGTCCTGCTAATCAAATCATTAAAACAAGTTTCAATCTGTGTGGTCTCAGTGATACAATTGGTTGATGGTGCAGGGTGTGGACAAAAAAAAGAGGGCTAAAGGAGAAATATTGTCTGTCCAAGTGATACTCTATCCAGTGTGTGTCTCTGGCTCTACTCTCCTCATTCAACCACTGTTCTCTCATCTGTCCTGCTAAAGACAAGTGCAGAGGGAGACAAACAGAGACGTTGAGAAAAGATGGGAAGAAGGAGGCTGCAACTGGACTTTTAAAATCAACAAGTCACATGATGAGTTAAAGCAAGTTAAAACTGCAGTGCACTGCACATGCCATGTAACCACCACCTCCCTGAAGTGAGTATGGGAAGGAAGACATCCCCTGCTTTATCAAATTATAGATAGAGACCTGAATGAACTTATGGTAGAGGGGGATCAATGGCATATACAATGAGATGAAAGAAGAGAAAGCGGTCACAGCCTTGTTTAGAGGCACTGAAGAGTTTATACGTGACCTGGATAAAGTTTGTAATGTGTTGTTGTCTCACATGAGACAAGACATGAACAAATCTTCTGGTAATCAAACTAAATATCTGAAATATTAAATATATTGTAAGAATATACAATATATTTGTATATTATTTGCTATGTTACTCACACTTAAGCATGATTCACTATTAACGAGAATGCATATGTTTTGCTCAAACAGCTGCAGCCGTTCAGCCGAGTTCAATGAACTGTAACACCAGAACTATAAATAACAATTATACTGTGTAAGTGAAATGCTTTTTTTTTCAGAACTCTATGAAAATGAATACTGGTTAGTACTCACACACACACACACGCACACGCACACACACACAGTCCATCTGTCGGCCCCTCTGTCTGTCAGACATATGAGCTGTTTAGGTCCTGCTCCTGGCTCATGGTTGTCTGTGTTAACATTGAGTGTGTCCGAGTGTTGGGACAGTATGCACGCCTTCCACAGATCATGTGCTGGGAGTTGGCAACACCAGCAGGAATCTTATTTGGATTCTTAGCACTGACCTAGAAGTTCTCCTCATCTGCAGTAGCGCTGAGGAAAACTGCAAAACAAACTCCTCAAAAACTCTAAGGACATACATGCAAAGGTGTGAACAGATATTACGTACAGGTTTAGGGAGGAAACAGGGTTTGATCACAGACTAGTTTCATATCCACAGTGTGATTTCATATAAAGTAGTAACTTTTACTGTGGTGATAAAGAGGACACTTAGCAGTAGTAAAACACTCATAGATCTAATTGACTAACCAGAGGAGAACTAATAACCTCATGTCACTTGGCATTACTGGTTTGGCCACAGTCCCCGAGCAGCAGCTGTGATAATCTGTTTCTGGAGGCTGAGGGCACTTGAGTCCCTTTTAACGAGTGGAAGCAGATTGGGTGTGATAGGATTACCGTTAGATCAATCTCATTAAAACGTGCCCACAAGTCGCTGAGACAAACCCTCACCACTGGACATTTTCACTTGTATTCACCAGAAAACACACCAAACCCATTGTCCCCGTGCAAAAACAGGTCTTTCCATGGGTCGTCTAATGCAAAGTTGAGCAAGATAGTGAGCAGATGAATGTGAAACAGCACGTATCGAGTCAGAAGTTAGTATGAAGCGTTAACATGAGGAGCTGGGAGAAGAGCTACCGCTAGTTACCAAACCGAGCACCGGCCACTCTGCACCTGCTCCAGTATCACCATTAAACAATTAAACTTCAAAAATAAGACTTTAACAAACACACAAAAGTCTTCCTACCGTTTCGTCAGACAGCGCAGACTTCCCTAAAGAATAATTCCGTTTTCTCTTTTGACCGACGGCTCACTTCACTGTTTCACAATGTGCTGGGCCAAAATACTAAGATAGGACCCGGTGTCTGAGTATCAACCCACAAACCAGGCGGAACACAAGCCAGATAAACCGGTAAATGCAGGAGGTGAATTCGGAGGTGATGTAGAGTGAGTCCTGAGTCTGTTCACAAAACTTGTGAAGCTGTTTGGCTCCTTTTGCTGTTGTGACTGAAAGGTTTGATAGAAACAAAGCTGCTGAGCAGAGCAAAGTTCACGTAGAAGAAACATGGAGGTACATCCGGTGTGGCTGATTTCAAAATAAAACGCACAACTCGTCGTTGTAGGATTGTGCCATATGAGAACTACATAAACAAAGCACGACATTTAAAATAAATACCCCAATAAGGTAGATTAAAAACTTTCTTTTTTCTTTACAAAACGTCATGGACACGGTGGACAGTAATGACTAAAACTTTCACCTGCTCAGAGGTAGAAAAAACTTAAGCAGCCTACATTTACTCAAGTGTCTTTTGTGGTGTCTGCATATTTGCATTTTATGTCGTGCTACTTCTGCAGCGCAATGAAAAAATATTGTACCACGACATGTATTTGAGAGCTTCACACATTGAGATTCTAATCACAAAATATGATCAACTAATAAATGGTGTTTAATCATTTACCTACTTAAAGTGCTTACAATTTGACATTTACCACTTGTGGTAGAGGTATTTGATACTTAGGTGTGAAAAATGGTGTGAAACTGTTCACATTTGTACTTATTTTTATATCATGCATCAGTAATTTGTAAACAGCATAAATCAAAATAAAACGTGGAATACAAATTAAATTGGTTTGATTGATGGAGATCTGTGATTAGATTAGATTAGATTAAATTAAATTAGATTAGATTCGATTAGATTAGATTAGATTAGATTAGACTACTTTGCTTGTTTGAGTATTGAGATGTCCTACTGAATGTTTAAAAAAAAAACTGGGTAGTTTGTTGATATAGATATATTTGTGTTCTATAAATTGTATTTTCATATACAAAACGCTAATCCTTGAGACAGAAAAGTTGTAATTAATTATACGTGTTTATATATGAAATGTAAGAAAGGTGGCTATGTTGTGATTTTAATATATATCTTGCTTTATTTTGTAGAATGTAATACACTCACGGGAAATGGTGCTTTGGATCTTTAGGTAACTTGAAGGTTAGAAAGTTTATCATTTGAAGTGTTATGGAGTAACAGTATGAGGGTTTGCGCTGCTCCTTGTACAATCTTTCTCAATTAAACAGTTACCCAGAGATAATCTTAGAGGAAGTTAACATTATCTGATGAAGTTTTACTAAATAAGCACTATTTTTTTTACTAGAGCTAATTTATACATTTTATTTAAATGAATACATTTTATACAGTTGGAAAATGTTGCTTAATAGCAGTGGATTCGCAATGAAACAATCATTATGGGGTGTAATCACAAAACCTACCCTGGCATCTCAATAAACTGTCTGATATCTGCCATGCCTCTACTGCAGCTGTCGACAGTTCCTGTTTGCTCTTGGGGCGTTTTGTATTCAGTTGTATTCAGGGCAGGTAACTGATCATTAATTTGATAAACAGCACTAGGTTGCCTCCACAGCATACTTCAGGATCACTCCTGAGTAGTCGCCTGTTCCTGAGTCCTGGGATCCAGCTGTTTTTACTGTCCTCCCCTCCATGCCGTCTGTTGTGTTCCGGCTTGTATCATAGCAACGCAGGAATATGCCATATGGAGATGGGGATCGCAAAACAACAGCTCCTTTAATAAAACATCACAAACTCGTTTTGTTTTAATTACGTGTATGAGGAAATATTTTCTAAATGTTATAAATCAAAGTACAATCATTTACATTATGTTATGATTTTTTGGGGGGGAAACATTCTGTTTTATTCTAATTACAGAATTCCAGACTTCCCTCCTCCAGTTGGAATGATGTGACCCACCACGCTTCCGCTAACAAACGGTGGGTTCGTCGAGGAGGTAAGTTCAAAGTAATTTGCCTGGAATAGCAAACTGAATATTGTATTAAATTTATTGTGTGTGTTTATAACTGCACTGAGCTTTCACGTATTTACATAACAAATGTTTTACGTGCTACAGTTAACTCTTGTCCTGTCACAAGCGAACAAACTGCATGTGCTTCAGAATAGACCAATAGGTCAACTAGCGGTTGCCAAACTAAATACATAGGCCAGCCGTGAAGTTAGCCTGATAGTTTAACTATAACTTAGTCAGAAGTTACATTTCGTTGCAGCTTACTTCAATAATGTTCATTTAATATAATTCTCATTGTAGAGTACTTCTTCTTTAACGTTAAATCTATGTGTCTGCTCATATCAAGCCGTCAGAGCAGCTAATCAACTGTAATTGTAACAGAGACATTTACAACCATTTAATTCTGCAGGTGTGGGTAATGTAGTTCAACTCCACTGTTAAACCATGATTGACCAGAGGGACTTTTATTACACACACACACACACACACACACACTATATATATTCTATGACTATATATTTTATGACTATACTTTACTCGTGACCCATTTTTCCAAGTGGCTCAGTGCTGCTTATTATAATTAGCCTATGTCCAAACATCTAAACACTTAATTCAATAGGTTTCAGGTTGGTAACTGAACAACTGCATGGACAATAAGTATTAATACTAATTACATTGTAAATATCTGGTTCTTCTGTGAATGGATAACATCACAACACTCAATTTGTAACAATTCCCTTTTTAGTTATTGTAATGTCTAATACGTTGTCCCTTTCTCTCACAGCAGATGGAGAACTTCATCCTGTATGAGGAGCTTGGGGCTGGTAGAAACTCTGTTGTCTACAAAGGAAGAAGGAAAGGCAATCTCAACTATGTAGCCATCATCTGCACTGACAAAGCCAAGAGGCCTGAGATCACAAACCATGTAGGATAGTTTAAACTTTATAAACATACTAACACTTCTGTTTGTGTTGTAGTATTCTGTGCATCATGTTGTATTTGTTTTATGTGGCTTTAAAAGTCATTAAATTCATATGAAATTAATTATGAAATAAATGTTTAAAAATTATTAAGAGGCATATTGACTTTAAATTGACAGTTTGAGCTCTCTCTCTGGCCAACTTAATGACTGATTTCCATCAACATTGTTTATATTTGTTTGCCAAACAATATGCCCTATATTGCATTGCTTTAGAACCTTTTAATAAAGTATATCTGCTGTATACATATGATATAATGTCACTTGATAGGTACGGCTGAGCCATGATTTGGACCATCAGAACATAGTGTGCTTTTATGAGTGGTATGAGACAAGTAACCACCTCTGGTTGGTAGTTGAACTATGTACCGGTAAGTAATTATGTATGACACTCCTGACAAGCAGAAATTGTAAAAAAAAAATAATAATAATAAATGGCATCAAGATTTTACATATAGTAAATACCTTTATTGCCTGGTTTATTCAAGAATAGATTGTAAATACATTTTTATATGCAGAGTGGATAGTTGTTTTTAAAAAATAAATGCACTTATTATCCCAAAAAATGACTAAGAATCTTCACAGTCAATGCAGGTATTTGTACATTTGTTTGTCTCACACATGCTTAACCTGTCTCTCTGTTAGGTGGTTCCCTGGAGTCTGTGATTAGTCAGGATGGATGTCTGTCAGAGGATGTGGTGAGAAGGTTTGGATGGGACTTGGTCAAAGGACTGAAACACATACATGAATTGGGAATAATTTTCTCTGACCTGACCCCTGCTAAGGTTTGCATCTGTATTCATGTTTGTAAGACTAACAGTATAACATTATTATTATCTTATGAATGCAATACCTCAAATTTTGTCACCCACAGATCTTACTGGATGGTAGTGGAATCCTGAAATTTGGTAACTTCTGTTTGTCCAAGGCTGAGGGAGAAACACTGGAGGATTTTTTTAACTTGCTCTCTACATCTGAGGAGGCAGGGGAAGGAGATGGCAATAATAAGTTTGATGATATGAAAAAAAGATTACAAGGTAAGATCACCATCTTCTAATTATGTTGGTTCTATATACAGCACTTTATATTGCATTGTTGATGGACAGGCTAACCAGTAATGTAGCCCAAAGAACAGTCCTAAGATACACATTTCTCAGTGTATCCAGTTGAATAGGAACATAGCATATAAATTCTTAAGGTAGCAAATTAGCAACTGGGAAACGTATGAACAGACTTGTAGAATTCATAATGAAAGGAGGCAGAAAAAGTGCACATGGAATAGCTGTTACAACACGGTGAACAGATGGGCAAGTAAAAGCTGAAAGAAAGTTCATTTTCCAATAGTTATTTAAAATTTTGGTTTAACACTATTTGGTGGTTAGTCTACAATTTACAATTTAGTTTGTCTTTACTTACTGTATGCGTGTATAATTATGTGTGTATATATACACACATATATATATATATATATATTTGTGTGTGTGTATATATATATATATATATATATATATACCGGTATATACATTTTTTTTCTTTTTTTCTTTTTTTAGGTTCTCAAACTTACAGTGCCCCAGAAGTTTTACAGGGATCAGAAACCAGTATGCAGTCTGATCTCTGGGCTCTGGGTTGTATAATGTACTACATGTACACTGGTGAGATGCGCACATACACACCCTGATACACGAAGACACCTTGTACATGATTGTAGTACACATGTATGAATTAATTGCAATTTTTCCCTTATTATTTACTAATATACTATGCATTACAGAGTACCTGTAATTTACGGTTTATAATGAAAGTTTATATATTTTTTAATTACTAGAAAATAGGTAATTGATGACAAATGATGAAAAATGATGAAAAACTAAACTTCAAAAAGACAAAACAGTGCTAGATACATATAGCATGCCAACAATGACCTCAACATACAGTATGATAGTATGTTACACATTAATTTACTCTAAACATTGTTTTTTTATTTTCCAGGTAAACCTCCATTTTATTCTGATAACTACACTGAACTAACAGATATGATTTTACGCCAGGAACCACCACCTCCCAGACATACAGGTAAATATACATGCTCTCTGGCATACAGTATGTGCACACATTCATATTCCTGCACGCCGTCAAACGCGTTTTATAAAGCTAGCAGCTTTATAATGTGTGAGAGAACATTGTCTTGCATGTTGCTGTTCTGTGGTTGTTTGTCTTTATTAATGAATCTTTGTTTTTGTCACAGTGTTTTCAGCTAGTCCTCCAAGTGAGGACTTTCAGAATCTTCTCAAAGGCTTGCTCAACAAAAACCCATATAAGAGGTTGGATTCACAGATTCACACAATACTGCTGATTTGATTCTAATTACAATATTACATCTAGTGTCATGTTTATGTGTCCTCATCTCTGACTGTTTGTATGTTCTTTAGGATGGATTGGCCTGAGTTGCTCAGACACTCTTTCTGGACACAGATAGTGAATGAGGAAAATGATGTGAAGGAAGGAGAAAGGGGAGAAGAAGATGGAGCAGGGGATCAGGAGGAAAATAATCACTTAGGAGTCAGTCCAGCTAGCATGAGGTCTTTCTTTATCATTTTTTCTCTTGAGCTTATAGCTCCTACAGTATTCTGGAAATATTCTGGATGCCAGTTGCCTGCATCTGTGTGTATTTTCCTTGTAAGAGTAGTAATAAGCACAATGATATTCATACTGAATTTTTGTTCAAACCCAGTGAAGCGTCCTTTAATCCACTTTGATAGGCAAAAAAATTAAACAACAACTTTCAATGTAATGAAGTAGAATTTAGCATTACAACAAATAGCTCATTTATTTGTCATAAAGTTTAATCAAAACAGTTCGTAGGCTACATCTTTAATTATTTTCTTTATAGAGAATAGTTTATCTTAGTATTTGCTTCTTCACTTTCACCACAGGTACACAAAGATCCCTCCCCTTGTCCCGCCAGGACAGGTGGATGAGGTTCCCACCAGCAACTTGGCTATTGCCCAGCCAACCCATAGGATTTCTAAGAAACTAGTGTCATCACAGACAGCACCTGACAGAGGAACTGATAGTCAGCAAGATGTCAGGCACACGACCTGTGGAGCTTTAAGTAACAGCCATGGTGTGGGTAGGGATGTGGGATTGGTAAGAGGAAGAGAGGGAGAGGCAAAGCCAGAAGATGACCCCAAGCTAACTGGGGCCCAGAAGATGTGTTACACAGTGCATCCTAGTATCACATTAGGTAATACATTTCCTGATGCTTGTATTTGGTTATGTTTATGTGTTTTAAGCAGTAACAGTATATCTGACTTGTGTGTTTGTGTGTGTGAGAGAGTTGGGGCTTACTAACTAACTTACTAACAAGTGTAAACCATTATCTCTGTTCTATTTCGTCATAAAAAATCATTTTTGTGGAACCAATTTCCATCTTTCACCTGTGTGGCCTTTAGGAGGTCTGTGGATCAGAAATTTGTATTGTATTAGAAACATAGAAACACAAATTTTAGTGCTTTGTGTTCTTCCTCCTCCAGAAAATGTATCTGAGCTCAGGCCCAAATGTGGTGTAAATGAAGACAACACTGAGGCCATTTTTCTGCTCAGGTAATGAGCAGTCTATCTGCTGCTCATCTACTTGTTTTGCCAAAGATTCATATGGTTATTCCTATTTTGCCAGGGATGTGTAACTGTTTTATCTCCATTTAGTAGTAAACTACCTGGTTACTTGTCAAGGTGTACTTTTACTGTATGGCAGCTGTCTAATCACAATTTTCCCAAGGGATCCATAATGTATGTCATTATTATTGATTTGTTATGTAAAATATTTTATTATGTGGAGTGATACACAGTATACAAAACCACATATAGGGCAAATTTAGCATCAGTGGTCCCTGTGGTACTTGCATGTCTGGTGAACATACAACAGGCACCAATATATTTGGATATTCTTTTTCTGTTCTCCAAGCTCTCAAGCCAACTCAAGAAGGAGCTGCAGTACTTCGGGTACTCAGAAGAACACTGTACTTCAGGTTGGTGACAATATACTCTGGAATCTGCAAATAACAGAGATACTAATAGTAATAAATGACTACCTGTCAATTAAGCTATTGTGCTTAAACCCAGTCACTCTTCTGCTGTTTCTTCTATCAAATTGCTCTGCTGGTGTGCCTGGAAGTTGAAGTTGACTTCTGTTACTTTTCTGTCTTTTCACCTGCTCCTAGGCCAGTGCTGGAACTGACATCATATCCCGTGTGAAAGCTCTTCTCCACACTGACTCTGATCTGACAGTGAGCCCAATCATGGACAACCCTAAGGTCATCAAAATGCATCATATACAGACTATGCCTGACTTTAATAATCTTGAGGAATTGTAGCAATCCTTCCTGTTGTTCATGTTGTATTGTAACCTCCTTACACAATTCAAGCAAAATGACATTTGTATTAGAAATGAATGCCTTATCTTGAAAAGGCGCATCAACATTTCGCAGTCAATCTGTTATTATAATACAATTACTTGAATACAAATATTTTTTGATACAGGAAAGAAAATGGCTACAAAGCAGCATGGAAACTGAGACTAATGTTTGCATTATGTTCTTTCTCTTTACCAGATTCTTAAAAGTCCTCCCGTGAGATTTGATTCAAGAACCCTTTGCATACCAGCTTATTCAGGTACATGTGTTTTTTGCATCAGTATAAAGAGGTTTTGTCTATGTCTTACAAGACGTGCAGTACAGATGATCTCAGTGTCTTGTAATTGACCCCAGTTTATCTGCCTTTTTACTCTACTCTAGTTGAGAAGCTGCATTCCCTGAATGATGAACAGTGGACTGTCTTCATCTGTCAGCTCTGTTCATCCCTTGAGGACCAAAATCCCTCCACTCCTCCTTCCTCCACAGCCATTCGCTCTAGACTGAACCTTCTGTGTTACCTCTGCTGTGTTGTTGGACATACAATTATTGCCAACCGACTGATTAACTCAACACTGGTAGGAGAATTTGTATTTACAAAAGATTTCTACAGAAGTAATGTCACATTGCTTTTAGTTCTGTTTAATTACATTATTAGGTTTAGGTTTATCACTTTCAGGAAAATATTTTAGATCTTAACTTCGAAGTGTAGTAGGCTGAAAAATGCATTTTTTGAACTTTTTACAATTTGTTTCCCTTATTCTGCTGAATTTCCGATGTTGTTTTGCTTCCCGTGTCACACATTTACCATTATTTACCTTCTGCCAGCAAGAACTGTATGAGATTCTTGCTGTTGCTTCCAGATGTTGCTTGTTGTGAATCATTTACAGCACGTTTTTTTTTTTACATATATTCATGGCATTTTTGCCTTTATTTAACATTAGTAGTTGGGCAGAAAGGAAACATGGAAGATAAGAACGGGGAGTTACATGCAGTAATGGTCCCCAGCTGCACTCGAACCAAAGACGCTGCAGTTACGTGGCATGCGCTGCAACCATTCAGCAACCAAGGCATGCCACAAAAGGTCTTTTCTTTCATCTGACTTTGAACATACAGTCGCTTTGAAATATATTCAGACTTCTTTACTTTTTGCACATTTAAAGATTTTGTACATTTATTTTATTTTTGCACATCTTTCCATAAACAATAATGCAAAGATAAAACATATTTTCTAAAAAACATTTTTATATACATATTTATATTAAAAATTACAAAATGAAACCCCTCTCACAAAGGGATTCAGACCCTTTGCTGCGGGACTCGCAACTATGGTCAGGTGCATCCTTCTCCTAGCTTTGGTTGTCTTTGAGATTGGATGAGACTCCAGGACACTTTCTTGAGTTGGTAAAGTCACAATAATCAAAAGACCATGTGTTTTTGTCATTGTCATTTTTGTTTGTTTGTTTTACAGATAGTGTTTTCTTAATCTTGATTTTTTTTTCTTTTATTTATTTCTTTATTGTTCTTGTTTCTGTTTTCTAATCTTCTGTGTCCCTTGTTTCAGCTTACAGTACTGACCCAGCAGTTACAACAAGCTTCAAATTGGGATGTGTAAGTACATTATGTATGCATTCTCTCTATAAACAAGGGAGCATGATGGTGCATCTTTAACAGGAAAGTTTGAGAAGTGGTCACCATTTCCACTGAAGCCAAGACTGGGCCAAATTGCAGCCAAAATATTGGTTGCACTAAAAAAACTTAAAATATTTAATGCAACTCTGGACGGGTATAAATGTTGTGACATTGCAGAACCATATCGAAACAATGTCACGGGAAAAGCGTGCCTGTAGTCAAAGCTAAAGGTGGTCCAACAAAATATTACGTCTGACTTTTTTGGGACAGGCAGTGTAGTTTACTTATCTGGTTAGTCCTGTGTTGCTATGCAAAAACAATGAGTATTTATCACTTTTTGACATTAAAAACTATTTTCCAGGCGGAGTAAGGTTCTCAGAGTGATGGCTCTTCTGGCTCAGCATTGTACTGAACTTGGAGAGGATAGTTCTGTTTCGGAGGTCTGTAACACATTTCATATTTCATATCAATGTCTGTGAAGATTCTCAGTCATCCAAGTGAAGTTGTCTGGAAGTTAAGTCATGGCAACTAAACTTCTTTCTTATGTTGAAATGTTTTCACTATTTTCACTACTCATCCAAGTAGCATCATGAGGAAAATTTTACATGCTGATAGAAGCCTGAAGACTGATGAAGCCACATGGATAAAAGTAAAACCCAACTGGAAAGAAGTGCAGTTGCCATAAATTAACTTTAAGAAAATTTTCAATTGATACTGCTTGCACTAAATGTTAATATTTAGTATAGTACAGGAACAACAATGGTGCTGTAAGAAAAAACATAAAGCAATATGATCAACACATTCCATTTGAACCACATTATAATGTAAATTTAAAGTAAACAAAACCTGCTTTCAAAACTGATTTCCAACGTGCAGTACCAATTTGCACCATGAGACAGCAGTACATACCAGCTGGTGCCCACCAAATGGATGTTAAAGATGTTACAATTAATGCATTTAAGAATATGCATAAACATAATGGAAATCAATGGAGAACTGTTTTGTGTGTATTGTTCTCATTTATAGAAAGTCCTGATAAATGTTGTTTGTTTGTGTACATTAGTCATTATTATTAATTTTAACAATTGCAAGCTTTAGATGTTAATATTATGATATTAATCATTTTGTTGTGTAGGAACATATCACCAGTAACTAATAATTTCTAGACCAACATGAAGGGTGAATTCTTTCAATTAAAGAGAGAAGGGGAATACCTGTTTTTAATTAATAGGACGAGTAAGCACCAGCAGGTGGCATTAAACACCTACAAGAATTGGTCGCAACTCTCTCTCTGACACACACACACACACACACACACATGCACACACTGGGCTAATTGTTAGCTGTATAATAGTTTCAATATTATCATAATAGACTATACTTTGTTATAGTTGCAATGATGCAAGTGAAACTGTTGTACAGATAGCGGAAAACTTGGAAAACTTCTCAGCTTCACATTGTGGTGAGATGCATCCTGTTTGCATAAGCACTTGAGTCCATCTTGGACAAAAACCGAGCCATGATAGAAAAAGATCTCTCTGTAAACCTCTGTGATAAAATTATGATAACCAAGGACCAGGTCCATGCATGGATATAAAGCAATTTCTTTGACTACTTTGAGTAAAAAAGTATATGACAATTGGTGCTTAAATCTTCACCATACTTAAACACCTTTTTCTTGTCTTTTTGTCCAACTTGTCTCTACTCTTCTTTTTTTATTCTGATAGAAATTGATCTGTCTGCAGTAGTTCTGATCCCACACTCGCTCCGCTTCCTGGTTTCTCTGTTTCTTCTCTCTTTCGCCACTTATTCAGACCATTCTACCGAGTCGTCACGGCGATTTACAAAATGGCCGGCATTGGCAGCGTAGTTTTTTCGGTGCGCTACTGTTAAAGACAAATGGCAGGAAATATTTTCCGCTTCCTATCTTAACTTCGTTCAGCTATCATAGAATCACAAATTGTTATGAAAAGGACAAAACAGTACATGCCTGTGTGTCATAGTGTGTCTGCCTGTTAGTGTCTATGACTGTGTGTCCATCTGTAGGCTCAGCAGGTGCTCTGTGTGTGTGCGTGTGTGTCTATTTGTAAGTGCATGGGCTTTTTTGAGACTTGTTTGTGTGTCCACTCAGCAGGGGTCCTGAGAATGTAGTTTCTCTGTTTGTGTGTATGCATGCATTGTGTGTATAGTCATAGTGATGCTAACAGATGACCACTAAAACACTGCTTACTAGCATTTGTGTGTGTGTGTGTGTGTGTGTGTGTGTGTGTGTGTGTGTTGTCATCTCAGCAGGGGTCTCCTGCTGCAGTCTTGCTGATTGGAGTGTCAGGGCTGGGCTTAGTTACCATGGTAACTGCTATATGCTTTGATTATCTCCACCCAACTCTTACACACACACACACACACATACATGCCCACCTGCCTGTCTCTCTCTCTCTTTTTCTGTCTCACTCTGCGCTTTTTGAATGATGAATACAAAAACTTTGTTGTACACAACAGTTTTTGTTATGTCTCTTTTCTGTGTCTGATTTGCCTGTCTTTTCTCACTCTCTGTATCTTTCAATCAGAATAAAACATTTTGGGTTAATGTTACTAATGCAAGCTCCCTGCTTTTCCATATATTACTTAGGAAGGCAGTGCTTAAAATGATCTACACATTTTTCTCTTTGCTCATTGTCAATTATGAAGTGGCTCAGAGTGGTTTAGCTGGTAAAACCTCGACTGTTTAGTGTGTTTCATGGCAGAATACAGACTCAGCAATCAAAACACATATTCAGAGGGCACTAGCTGCAGAAAGACACTACTCAAACAATTTGTGAATGAAGTAAAAATTATAGTTAACATTAACTTAATTTTACTCATCAAAAATCTCTGATATTAATGTATATGTCATATTAGCCAAGGGGTACTTCAGAATGTAGAGTATAAACATTTTGTATTTTTACTCTAGGCTATCTCAGTAGAAACCCAGGATGTTAAGTCAATTTAGGTGAAAACCTGGGTGCTGGAGGATAAGAGGGTTATCTCTTACTGCAACGTAAGGCAGTTTCCCTTTTCACCTATCCAGAAGCAAATGTACTAACTGTAAAGTTATAAGATCAGTAATGTAGAAACCTCAGAAACATCACTGTTTTTCTTCCCAAGTAGAAATAATAGTCCCAAAGTATAGATATAGTCAGTAACTCATGAGCACTATACTTTTTAGTTTATGTATAAGAATGTTTGGAGTCAGAATTTAACTGGCAAAGTGATTTTAACACTCCCACAGATGGCTCAGCTTGGGGACACCATGGGTAATGGGCAAAAGAATAATTCTTAAAGGAGCGAGAAATATATACTCAGAGACAACATGGCAAATGGACTTTTACTACATCTTTCCCAGCAATGAGACAACAAGGAAAAGGGAAAGTGAGGCAGGCAAAGAAAGTCTGTGAGAAAAATATACATTATATATATTATGTGATATACTATATGTATAAATAGAGGACCATTCAAAGAAAAGCAGGAAGAGAGTAGAAAAAGAAGCAGACATAAACTGAAGAGCAAATGGAGAGAGAACACAGAGATGGAAAAGTGAAGAAGAGAGAGGGAGAGATGGAGGCAGGCAGGACTTGCATCAGAACACAGAGGCAGGAAGCTGGCAGTAATGCTAATGCCAGGAAGCAGCCAGCCAGCAAGGCTGTCTCTGAATATACAGTACTTAACTCTGTGTCTTTATGTTTGAGTGTGTGGTTGCATGTATGCATGCAGTGTGCATTTCTTGCTTGAATTTGTGTACCTAGTTATGTGTGCATATATTTAACGTATAGTACACATACTGTATGGATTTGTCAAATGGACTGGAATTCATTTGAAGGGGAGTCAGCAGTCAGCTATTTCAATCAATGGGATGACAATTAGGTGTGAGCTTTGGAGGCTTTGCCCTATTTAAAGAAGGGAAATCTGGTCTCAAAAGCTGTTTTCACGTATGCACTCTGGACTATCTGGACATTGTGCGAGTTGTGCTTTTATGCATAAAGCACACAGATGGAGAGAGTGCAAGTGACATATGTTCCTACTCAGGGAAATAGTCCATTTGATTTAGGGGAGGGGGCTGGTTCAGGAGGAATGACGTGAGATAAAAAGTACACAGCAGAAATCAATTGCGTTTTGTTTTTAGCTCATCAATAGAACACACATCACATGATTAGAACTCAGGTTTAAACATAAAGCTGAAAATTAAACAAAAACAATCAAGACAGCAAGCCTGATTTTTAACTCCTAAACTTTCTGATGTGCAGAGTGGACTGGCTGAAAGGAAACCACCCCATCACCTGCTATGAATATTCTAGACTATTACCTGCTGTGTTCACACACACACCCACACACACACACACACACACACACACACACACACACACACACACACACACACACAGTGGGCTTGCAGGATAAAGTCTGGGTAATTTCTGAGTTGAATAACTTTGACGTTTGCGTTCTCACATGCAGCTCACTCGGGTAAGGTCTGGTGTCAGTGCATGTGTGACAGCAGGTAAAGTCTGATCTTGACAACACAGGTTTGTATAATTGTTATCATGGCTCAAACTAAGAGGAGCACTCAATTGCTTTGTTACCCTCACAATGATTGATCAAGCAATAATAATAGGTTGCAAGGAATCTCTTTAGGAAACTGAAGGACTATCTTGCCGTGACTGATATCAACATTCATGAATCCATCAGGTGAACAGTGAACAACAATTGTGATGATGGTGTACAAAAAAACATTGCTGCTTGTATACAGTTTGCTCAAGGCCTTGTAGATAAACCAGAAGGTTGTTGGAAGAATGTCTGTATTGTATCTCAGGATGAGACTAATGTAGAACTTTTTAGCGTGAATGAGAAACCTAATGTTTGGTGCTCACCAAACATGCATTCCACCATAAGAACTTTGTCTCCTCTGTGAATCATTTCGCCTGCTTTGCTGCCTCCAGACCAGGACAGCTTGTCATCATTGATGGAGCTATGAATTCAGTACAAAGAAATTCTACAGAAAAATGTACATGTCTCTATCTGTGAACTGAAGCTGATCAGAAACTGCAGCAAGACAGCAACCTTAAATATACAAACCAAAGACCAGTTTTTGCACACCACTGTCAAAAAAACTGTAATCAGGTTTTTACTATAGCTAACTAACTATTGTAGTTTTGAGACTAAAACACTGACATTTATATTTTGAGGTTTAGAATTTTCATAATAAAATAAGTTGGTCTATATTATTTCCTGGCCAGTACCAGTATTTAAAAAAAATGTACCAAAAAAAACAAACATAACATAACATGAACAATCTCGATACATTATTTGTCCCCTTTATTTGTTTTTGTTATTGTTCTAGGAGCTAAGTATCATTTCATTTTCTCAAATTAAATTTCTCTGTCTGTTTTTGCACGAGGACCAAATATATTAATTCTGAACACATGCACATAGCAAAGCTTGTATCAGCAAAGCTTGTATAAGGCAACAAAATAAAAAAAAAAACACACGTCTTTGTGAAATTTGTTTATTAGGCATATTTTGTTTATTTAATTTGAAACAAAAAGTGCTGCTAAAGGTGTATTACACTATCTTCTCTCTTTCCAGGCTGTGTCCACACTGACAGACCTGTTGAGGGATAATCTGAGGAATACCAAACTAAAGCAGTTCCTTCTGCCGCCACTTGGGGAGTTCCTCTACCTCATTGCGTCTCAGGTATATGCTGAATGTCAGAAGCCAATATCAGATGACAGGATGAGACAGAGATACTGTAGATGACTAATTTGATGGATTTAAACAATATATAAGCAAAGACGAGATGCACTTGTGCACTTGCCTGAACACAAAAGAAAACTGATTGCAGTGGTTCCATTTTTATCTAAGTTGGAAAGGGAGTTCTCTAAGTGTTTTTTTCTTCCTATTTAAGGGTTATTTTTTGGTATTTTTCTTTTAATAATCAGGACAAAACTGTAGATGGACTATGACATTTCATAATGACATCTAAGGATTTAGATGGGATGATTTATGTTTAGTTTCAGTTTAAACAAAAATAAGATACTCCTTCACATTATTTTATTATGTATGACTTATATCTTACGACCATGAGTACTTAAGAATAAGTTATATTGTATAATATACAGTTTCAGGTATTAAAAAGGTCTGACAGGGTGATAATGTGAATATTTTCCTGAGCACTCTATAGTTCCTTCTAGCAGTCATTCATTGAATGACCGTCTCTTTAAGACAAATCTTTGGGATAGCAGTTACTGTGTGACTTCTTGCTAGTAGTCTGGATAAAGTATTGAATTAGACATTTTGCAGTTTTTAAGTCATCTAAAACCTACAAGAAATCTGGGTTTTAAATCAGCCATCTATACCTCTCAGAGACAGCTGATTCCAATCAGATATATTTGATTTAATCCTCTTCCTGTAGTTTGTCAGTCATTAATTAAATACCAGACAAGCACTCTCAGTGCTGCTTATTCCTGCGACTACAGACTAGACCTGATAGTGACATAATCAAAAAGTCATTATATTTATTGATAAATTGATTAAGATGTGATCATCATATTTCAGAGGAACGTTAGTCCAATTCCCCACTCTTAAGTAATTAATGTGGGCAGGACAGTTTTTTTTTAATTGATTTCAGATGTGCAAAAGATCAAACAACATTTTCTTATTACTTCAGTGACAGAACCAGTTATAAGTAAAAAAACGATAGTGAGTTCTTTGTCTCTCTGTCATTAGGTAATGCAGTGTATATTTACATGCTGTTTGAACTGAATTAGAAGCACTGACTTCATTAAAGACTTATTCAAACTATTTAGTGAAGTTAATTAGCTGTAAAATTTTGTTTATTCTACTAATAGATAACCTATGACTGGCCTGAAGCCATGAAAAATCTCATCAGTGTCCTTACAAGCTTTTGATCAGATTTTTCAGCTGCTGTATTGCGTGACATTGAACAGGTGTGTCTAATAAAGTGGGGAGTGAGTGTATGTTTACAAATTGTAATTATTAACATATATTTTATTACTCTGTGGGCTTCTGTCTTAGGCCAAACCCTAATGATAGTATGTAGTTGAAAATTGCTTCTATCGCATTGTTGGTTAAGGAATTAAGAGCTCTATAAACCCTGTGGATACTCATCACATTGTCTTCTAAGAGTCCCCTGGTGGACAGACAGGTAGGCTGTCGGTTTTTTAGCTACGCTGTTGCCTGTATTCTCAAGGTTAGATATCTCTGTTAGAACTCTGATTAAACACCACAAGAACATAAACTTTTACTGGACTAAAAATAAAAAGTTATCAGACATCTATTGTGTGATGGGTACAGCTACGTATGGTGAAGATGAAAAAACAAATAAGACAAAACCATATTGAGATTTGAATTCTATTTGCTATTAGGAACAGCATATGTAAAACAATTCACTGAATATAATAATACACAAGTGTAATTAAATTCATCAGTGGTAGCTAATGTCATCATTAGCTACCACTGATTTGACCTCACACAGTACTCGCTCACTCCTAGCAGATGGAACCATTTTGTGAAGAAGACAGATTTGAGTAATTTGGAATGGCCCTTTAAGTGTCCCCAGGTAAATCCTCTGCTTTGCTACTCTCTTCTTCTGCAGCACTAGTCAATGACAACGATTAGCTATAGCCTCCAGTGCTGTCTTCATCCTCAAGGTTAGATGTAGCCTAAAGCCTAGCACAATAGCAATGGAACAGAGCATTGTTTCATAAAAAGTTTAAAATATTGGTTGAAATCGACTTTTGTGGATTGTAAAACAGTTCTAGTATGATGATAGAAGGATAGATAGAATTATCAAATAATAATAGAGCTAGTCAAAACAAAGTAAATTAAGTTCTGATAAATAATCAGTTAAGTAATTTGAGAATGTGCTGCTGTTCAAATTTTTATATAATTGTAGTTAATGTGAAATAGTGACCAGCATATTCAGTATTTTATAGACAAAGATTGATTTATTAATTATTTGTCAAAGCAGTTTAGAAAAGTATTGCAAATGTAAATACCTTCTTATTATTTGCAATTGTGTAATGGTTAAATTAAAGTTTATATAGTAAGGTTAAAACTTTAATTTATTTTGTTTCTACTATGTATGTAAAAATGAGAGGGACTCAATTGAGTCATAAAATTCACAAATGAACAAAAGAAAACATGCACAATGCTCATACATGCTATGTTTCTTAGCAAAATCAATATGTTGAAGAAAAAACTATTAGCTGAATTTAAATAGTTATGAAAGCATTTTCAAGCCCAGACAAGTAATCAAAATGTCATGGCTCCTCTTGCTCCCCTTCCCCTCCCCAGCGCGGTTCTTCTTGCCCTTTTTCTCACTCTTCTCTACTTGCATTTCCTCCATGTTACATCTTTGACTTACTCTTACTCCCACTCTACTCCTCCACTGCCCCCACTCCCCCCAATCCATACTCTCTCCTCCTCACTCCTCTCACCATTCTCCCTGTCTTTTCTATGCCTCTCTATCAGGAAGAGAAAAGAGGCTCCCCAGAGGGACTGTGGTTCGTTCCCGCTGCCGCCTACACTGGCTTAATGAGGAGCCTGCGGGAAGGGGTGAGTGTCTCTGTGTATGTCTGCGTGTGTCTGTTTTTGTGTCTCTTCCTGTGTAGCTGTGACTAAGTCACCCTCACTTTTCATGAGTGTGTGTGTATGTGCAAACGTGTAGCAGGGGATCCCTGTGAACAGTAATGATGAGGCAGCTGTGGGGGCCTAAAGCGTTGTTTGCCAGCTGCAAGTCAAGGGCATGCAGAGCAGTCACACACACACATGCATGCACACACACTCTTACCTGCATCAAACACAACCCTTTACTGCTCAGCAGCCTGACCTCAGCAGCAATTAGGACCCTCCAGACACACACATACAGTAGATAGAGCAGAAATATAAGTAGTTCTTTCCTTTTAGCTGGTATTCTCACTTTCTTTTTTCCTTCTATACACTGTCTCATTTCATTTTCTATTAATTATATTTTATCTTTTGTTTTTCAAAAGTACATTTTGGTCATCTTTGGTTGATATGATACTGTACTAAAGGAAAAAGAAAATGCCCCTATGCCGGCATATTATATTCAGCAATAAATGTCAGTTTCCTCTTTTAGTCACTGTAGATAGGGTCACTAGAGGAAATATTTTATATTTTAAGTCCATTTTGGTATGTTGTAGTGTTGTTTTAATATTGGCTGTACTTATTTAAGCTTTGCTTTGCTTGTATTAAGTTGTGTACATCTGAATGCTTCCATTGGTCGCATTGGTTATGGTGGGCAAATGCTGCTGGTTGAAGAAAATTGCAGTGGATAGTGAAACTGACAGAGACAGTGTACAGGTAGAAAGATATGAATGGATGTTGTTTTGTCTCTCAGAGGTAGAAGGGGTCTTACTGTGGTGGCCCACTATAGCAGAATAGAAACTCTGGTCTGCACAGTTGTCAACTAGTACCTACTGTTGCTTCATTACCACTGGGAGTGTAGTTAGGGGGTAGATGAACAGATGAGGTGTGTGTGTCTATGACAGGAGCAGGGAGAGGGGTTGAGGGGAGGAGAGAGGTGGTTGACTTATTTATCATTATTGAGCTGTGAGAGTATGCTAACAGAAACACACACAGTATGTGCACACATATGCAGCCTTAGGGACCACATACTCATCCTCAGACCTAACCTGCCCCCCTCTCTTTCTATCTCTTCCTCTCACCCTGTCTCTCCATGGCTGCCTGTTTTCTTCCTGGGGATGCACAAATATATTATCATATTACAGGGCTGTCTTAATAGTCTAACTTTGTCTCATGGGCATTACATTTCCTGGAGTTAACAAGGTGATCACAATATACCATAACTTACTATACTTCCATAGACAGTCATATATTTGTACTGAGATATAATCCATAATGCAGAAATGCCAAATATTTATGGAATATTTTAGGAATGTATAAAAACTCCAAGTCACTAAAGGTGCAGTTGCACCAGCATGCATTACATCAGTTCAGTGCATTGTTTCTAGTGGAATTACTGCTATATTGGATTTTTGCAGAACTTTACCACTTGGTAATAAAGGAACAATAGAGTAATAGTTGGGTGGTAATTTGAAAATAACAAATGAATGGGGTTGTAAAATCTCAGACTAAGTTAATTAGAGAACAAACAGGCTATTGTTGGTGTGTGTCGTTTGAGCAAGTTTGTGGGGAAACGGGCTTCAATACACCTTCACTGTATGTAGCCAAAGATTGTCTACATGAGGTATCACTCTGTAACACCTCTGAGCAATCCAAGAGGACTGGCTTTCTCTCCAGTTTAGTAACAAACGCTCTCAAATCTGAGTCACACATCTTCTCTAGTAAATTTATCAGCTGATCTTGTTTATATGTCATATGTCAATAAATCAATATTTCTTTTAAAAGTTTGAATCTGAATCTTCAGTGTTTAAAGGTAGTAGTCTTTACCTTTAATGTAAAGCTGTCTGTTGTTAGAGTCAGTAGGCTGCTCTAAAAATGCAATCAAATACCAAGCAATCAATTTTGAAGGAACAATATGAAATATATTTACTATACTAAATTAGAAAATATAATGAGAACAATAAAATAACCTTTACATGTCATCAGAGATTTGGGGAATGTGCTAACTGGAAATATTAGCTTCTCAGACAACAAAGCTAGAGCTTGTAAACGCTTGTTTGAAATGTTCCTGGTGAATTAAGAGAGTAGATACTTTATCTTTAAGCAGAGAGAAACATGTTCTTTTTGCCAGACTAAGATCTAATTTTTCTTCTTATTGTTTTTGTTTATTTGTTTTGTTTTTTTGGAACCTTTTTTTAACAAATGTGATCAAAACTCGAAGTTAAAATTATGTCCATTATGCATATTTTTTCTGATAATAAAACACTGAAAAAACAAAAGAATAAGCTAAAACAAGCTCAAAATGCTACATGTTGATAATTGCCTAATTTGTCACATTATACATTTGTATTTGAGCCATTAATAATATAGAAATATTGTTTAGTATTACTCTCAATAAAATATTTAAGCTGGCTAACTGCTCTCTAGAGCAAATTGATCATTGACAGATCAAATGGGGCTTTTTATGATTGAGAAATATTGAGTTTTGTTGGGTTTTACTTAATTTTGTAAAGTAGTTGTTTATTGTTACACATTGTAGGACAGTGTTAGTAGCAGCTTGCAAAGTCAATACATTCCCAAAAATGCAGATCTAAAGATTACATAAGTATTGTCAAACTCAAAATAATATTTACTTACATTGGCCACCAGACAACCGGACATCCGATCACCAAAGATCTTTTGAGAACATGCCTTGTTGGAGTTGGTAATTTAACAGTTTCATCTTTATTATTATGTTTTGATGTTTCAATTGTGTCTCCGATTATTAGTGGTGCATTTTGTTCTTCAGTGTTCTCAGGACATGAGATTTTCTATAAATAGGCAAAATGTAAAGTCAGCGCCACTCTGTATTGCATGACAGCACTGAGATACAGCCCAGAGACCCTCTAATGTGCTTGAGGCAGTGTGGTTGTGATGCATTTTCTGACCCACCAGATCACCCCAGTCCTATCTGCTGTTTTTAAGAGTTTTCCTGATTTACAAGTAAAGCACTGGAGGGATAGAGATTGTTGTAATAAAAGAAGGGGTGTGTGGGGGTGGGGGGCACATTGGCTTTCTATTGGAGATGGGAAGAGTGGGGGATGGAAATGAATGACAGAGGAAGACAGAAGGATCAGTGTAGTAGAAGAAGGGGAGGAGATGGGAGGGAGTCAGAGAGAGGGAAAGAGAGAAAGTTGTACTTGGAGTGGGGGAGTGGATGGCATGGAGTGAAAGGCAGGTTTCCAGGCCAGACTTGAGCTGCAGGAAATTATTTATGAGCCTGAACATGATGATGCTTCTGCTGCCTATGATGAAAAATCTGTGTGTGTGCAAGTGCATGCAGTAGAAATGATGTGTGAACAGCATTACAGTGATAGAAGCCAGGGGGCAGAAGACAGAAATCCCTGTTACACACACACACACACACACACACACACACACACACACACACACACACACACACACACACACACACACACACCCCAGTGGTGAGTCTATTAATGATTTATTGCTATCTTCCACAAAGGAGAGAAGAACAGAGAGGGGACCGTCTAAAATAGTCACAGGTCCTACCCTTGTGTCTCTAACATAGGATAGCCACTCCACGTGCATTTAGTAACATCTAAGTGTCTGTCTGTGTAACTGTATACTGAGCTGTATGTACTGTGTACTGAGCTCATGCATCTTTTTATTCATGAGTGCTAGTGTCTTTTACACGTAATACTCAACACTGAGTATAAATTTCCCTTCTGACCACCTGCCTAGCAAATTGTCTTTCTGTATTGCATAATTGCCTGTCTCTTTGTCTACCTTTGTCTTTTATTCTTTATCATTCTTTCCAATTAGTTTATGTGTGTGTTTGTCTGTCTGGTCACCTGTCTTCTTTCCTGATTTGCACCCCTACTTGTTGCTCTTTTGTGATATCTTGTCTACATCTCTTTCGTCACGCCTCACTGTCTGTTGGCCTGTGATTCAGACAGTCTGTCTCTCTCTTTGAGTATGGCTAATAGTGGTGTTAGATGTGTTGTCTGAGGCTGATAGATGGTGCCTGTGTCTGCCATAGGGGCTCATTCTAAACCAGGTGCACTGGCTTCTGAAAGACTTTAATTACAGAGAAAACTGCATCAAACACTTAACCACATGCTTGTGCACACACAGGCCCACAATCCTGGGTCAAGTCATGTCATAGTGTTTCTATGATGTATATCTCTTGATATTTGAGACTCAGAGGCCAAGTTCAAACATGTTGGGATATAAAACTAATCCACTAATAGGCACAGGATTTTATTGTTCCATGACTGTCTACAATTTTAATTCTTTATCTGAAAACAGAGGTTTCTCCAACTTTTTTTAGAGTTCAGAGTTTAATTTACTCCATTTTCCAGTACGCCAATTAGTTCTGTAGAAACCTGACAAAAAATGATCCTCTTCAAACTGCATACACCTTACGTTAAAGAGAAGTGCATGATTGTTTCATTTCAGCATTTGCCATATTCAAATCCAGGAAGCCTAAAATTGGCCAATGCATGTTTTGCCAGAGCATTATGTCTTCTGCCAGGGCAATGAGCTAAAGGGAGCAGCTGAAAGAAGAAAAATCAACAACTGGTGGACAATGTTTGGACCCAAAGAGGCTTGTATTTGGTTTCACAATTAGTGAATTAGTAGAGCTAACAGGCTAGGTTGGTTCAGATTAAGGTTAGGAGAAACACATTTATGGGAAAAATGGGCTTCACTTATATTGAGATCTAAAAATCTCTCTAACTGTGAGGCAAAATCTAGTGAAGTTAACCCTATAAGAAACAGCGAGGCCAATAAACCTGCTCCTCTACAACTGTAAAAAGTTACAGTATGCCAGGTGAAATGTCTGCATGTTAGCTTTGCTATTGTGAGACATAACCTTCAAAAAATTCTAACAAAGAAATAATAATTAATCTGACTCAACTGAATATACTTAAAGCAGTAAAGTATTATATGACTAGTTGAACCACCATTGGCAGCAATAACCTCAATCAAACACTTCCTTCCTTTCTTTCATCCCTGTGGATTAAATGAGGTTGGACCATTCTCTTTTACAGAACTGCTTCAGCTCAGACAAATTCTCACAGCATCTGGTATGAATTGCTCTCTTGAGGTCATTCCTCAGCATTTCTATTGGGTTGGGGTCTGGGTTCCGACTGGGCCACTCTAAAAAGTGGATTTTGTGTCTCTGGGGCCATTTTGTAGTAAATTTACTTCAACATTTAGGGTCATTTTCCCACTGCATCATGCAGCTACAGCTTAAATACAGCCATCCGGATATTATCTTATTGAACATTAATGGCACACTTTATTGATCCTGGGAAATTTTTCTTGGACAGCTGCACAGACATACCGCTACAATAAGGTTTTTGTGTTTTATGCAAGAACACCTTGACATGTGACCAGGAGCAACAGGCAGTTGAATCACTGACTTTGGGGGTTCGTGGATGACTGAGCTACTGCTGCCCTGCAGTATCTACTTCTATTACTATCTAAAACTGGTCTGTTTTATGAATATAGCCAGGCTCTCTTAAGATGTTATGGTGCTGTCTTCAAATGGCACTATAATTGCATAGCTTTGTTTGTGTCATATATAATATGTGATCTCTCACTTTTGCTCAAATATAGAAAAACCGTTGTTGTGAAAGCTATTAGAAAATTGTTACTTTTATTTTCTTAAAGCTGACTTTCAGTAAATGTGAAATTTAAATAGGACAGTGAGGATAATATAGTGAGTGTGTTTCTTGGATGAACTTGTTTCTCATACTGGGAAATATTGTAATGAGAGTTA
Source organism: Anabas testudineus (assembly GCF_900324465.2). Lineage (NCBI taxonomy): Eukaryota > Metazoa > Chordata > Actinopteri > Anabantiformes > Anabantidae > Anabas > Anabas testudineus. The sequence goes on along the minus strand of NC_046625.1, from coordinate 17,594,721 downwards.
CTTTCCCTTTCCTCTGTCTTCTGTATTTCTGTCTCTGCATCATAATGATGAGTTACTTGCATGAGCTACTTGTTTCTTACCACATATAAGGATCTCTCTCTCTCTCTCTCTGTCTCTTGCTCTTTCACTCAGTCTCTTCCTCTTTCTATTTCTCTGTGTAAATTCTGGCAGGGCTACAGTCTATTAAACACAGAGACAGTGGGAGCTCCCCCGTGGGCTCATTAGTGATTTGGCCCACACGGCCTGGGGAATGCTGGAACAGACCATTCTACTGGTTCCCAGAGGGGTGCCAAAAGATTCATTATGTTGTCAAGCTATGTAGTCCACTGGTGTTGAAAAACACAATGTCATGTCCTGTAATGGATCAATAGGTGGGTTATTTAAGATATCAGATTTGATCAAATATCCTTTAATAGGATATGTTTAGAGTTTATTTTTGGCCATGGGTCACAACCTGAACATTAACATAAACACTGTATTCTTGTGGCCGAAACACATCAAGACAATGGCCATCTATCGGTCAATGACAGGCCATCAGTGAGCATCTGTCACCCTAGGTTTTGCAGTGTCCTGCACCGTCGGCACTGGTGTGAACCCCGTTGGCAGCTTTTCAGCTGATTCAGCATATTGTTGACCAGTTAAATTGGGTGTTCATCTTAACAAATCTGTACGTGAGGAGAGGAACAGAAGTGATAAAAGCCAATAAATGACATTGTCAGTAGTCAGTATGTATGTAGTCATACCTCCCTAACCATAGAACGTTAAGATAAGACGGTTTGGTATGGAGAGTTATTTGCTTTTTACATAGGTGCAAACATGCGATAACTGGTCATTGGCTATAGTCTTGCAGTCTTGTGGGTGCAACATGTGATAACTGGTCATTGACTATAGTCTTGCAGTCTTGTGGGCAATGTCCAAGTGCTACTTTTTGGCCCAGACAAAGGTTAGTTGGTCTTTGATGTTGTCTTGTGGTGTGTCTCTGAGCTGAAATGTCAGAATCAAGATTTTTATTATTGTATGAGATTCACTTTGTTCTGGACGTGAGATTTCTGCAGGGCCATATGGAAATTATTTTGCTGTTATCGCATAGTGCATATATTCAGGAAGATGGAATTGTGGTAACTCTGTGTGAAATTGAAAATTATAAAAACACAGGGCTTAACAATCAGAAATCTCTTATTTAATGCTATGCACTGCATATATACAAACATGGGTTTTCTGCAGTTATATCTGAAATATGAACAATTACAACGAAATAATAATTATTAGCAGCATAATAATGTGGTTGGTCATCTGCATCACTTCATAATTATCATAATAAACACTGAAATTGATGTTTCACCGGTTTTTATAAACCTTTACCACAAAATATAGTTAACTGTGTTTTGTGAATAGGCTCTATTGTAACTCATATCTAGGGAGAGTGTCATCTAAGTGATGTAACACAGTGAAACACAATAATAACTTGACAGAGGCAATCACTTCTGTTCTACTTCCTTTTCCCACAATGACTTTCCTGGAAAAACTCATTTCCTCAGCCACAGAGATTTCATTAGCGTGGCCCCTTTGTCTGAACATAAACAACTGTTCTCTACTCAAACAAAGGTGTGTGGGCACATGTAGTATACACATAAGCACACACAAACACTTGCACATTAACTCATGCACACTCGCAAATGCACACACACGCCATCTGCAACCTCTTTCTCCTTTTTGTATCAAGGGAAATTGAGGGGAAGCTGATTCTCAGTTTGTAATTTGTTCATGTCTGCTATATGTCAGTTTTTCTATAATTGAGTTTTAAACTTGTAGCTTAACAATAACCCAAAAAATGTTCATTGTGATCCAGTTGTCCACAGTTATGTATAAATTTTGTGAAAAGAAAAATAATTTTAACCCTTTGAGATTATCTATTTTATGTGTTAATTAGTCATAAAATGTGATCTAAGACACAACACATGGTGATTTAGCTAATAACACATCATCTTTCTTAATTAAACATTCACAGTGCTCAAGGAAAAAGTAAGTGAGCCCTTTAATTTTTATGACTGAGCAGCTGCATTTCGGACTGTTCCTTTAGAACTACTTCAGCTCAACAATGTTGGTATGAATTGCTATCTTAACGAATCACTCAAAAGGTCTTCCCAAACTTCCACAAAACATTTTCCCGTTAGCGTTGTTGAGTACTGCTCCTTGGCACTTCTTTGTTGTGTCCAAAGACACCATGCTTTATGGAACATTGCATTATGATTTGCATATTGTAGACCTGTGAACAGAAATGTTAACAACAACTGACAGATTTGTGTATATTAGGAATAAACACAATATTTAGAACTAACTTACAGTAGACAAAGAAAATGTGTACTGAACATAAATGTAGATAATTCCAAAAGATTCATCCATCCATCCATTTTCCTACGCGCTTGTCCACTCAAGGGTCACAGGAGTGCTGAAGCCTATCCCAGCCATCATTGGGCGAGGGTATACCCTGGAAAGGTCGACAGTCCATCACAGGGCTCCAAAAGATTCACTTAATTTAAAATAGAGTATGTTTTTAATAGTAAGAGTAAACGATCTGAAAGAGAATAGCCATCCACCACTTGTTCTAATATTAAATGTTAATAATAGCAATATAGTGCCAATACATATCTACATCAGAACATGTTTCATAGTACTTGTTAAGGGCACTGAGGTCTGTGTCATGGTGTTGGTTTGAAGACTTTGGATTTAATCAATAAAGGTTTTAACAACCTCCTTGACTTTGGTTGGACTTGGAAACTTCATTTTCAAAAAGGTTAAATGTTTTTAGTCAGTACAGTAGTAGCCATTGATGTTTTTCTTTAACTTAATAGATTTTAGTATAGCCATCTGTTTGGTGTCTTGGCGAAACAATAAGGGTTCAGTTACTCTGAGAACAGATGCTCATTTTGTGGTATGGACTAATGCTAATTGGGTTTGCCCAAACACTCTTAAATTCATAGTTACAATAAATAATATGTACTTCTTAAAATTACTTGTAGTCAACACAATTTGTGAACATGAATGATTCAATTGTGTTTACGTGTCTGTCTTGCAGGATGATTCCATAGTTCATCACATGGCGGCAAAAATCATAGAGAACATTTCCACTACTGTTTCTGGCCCCTCGCACCACCTAGGTACCACAGAGATTGGCTCTGCCTTGTGGTACCTGTTTACTCATTCCAAGGTAGAAGCTGTCAGAGTTACTGCCATCTCAGTAAGTTCACACAAATAAAAACACCTCCTTGTACACAGCCATGTATATGTAACTCTGTACAGATGGAAACATTACAGTTTCTGTAAGTCCCACAAATACAAATAAACATCAACAAAAACATGGTGATTAATTCAAGTAGATGTTAATGAACTGGCAAGGTTTTCTTTCACAAATTAAAAAAAAGTATTATGTATTATTATGTATACATAATACATATGCATACTGTATACTGTATACATATATTTAGACATATACATAGACAACTATTGGAATTTCAAGATAAAAGCTGGCTAATATACTTGACTGCATGAACTTGTTTTGTGATTGCTGATTGAAAATGATCAATTTTGCCTCCCCTGACCAATCTCAGATGCTCAAAATGTATAGCCTTCTAAAGTGCAATTCATGCTTTCTGCCTGCCCTCAGATGGCTGCATACTCATACTATAACTGGTACATACAGCTCTGGAGACCACTGCAATCTTTTTGTAAAATAGCATCTATATGAGAATGGCATTCATTCCATACCAGTGTCTTTTAAAGTCCTACACCAGCACACTTAAGTCTGCTTGATGAGGTTGTGATTAGGTGATCATCTGAATCCTGTTTGATTTTTTTGCAGGAGTTGTAAACATTTATGCAACAGCAATGTAAGAGCATGCCAAAACGCATGAAAGCAGTGACTGCAAGTTGGGGTTATTTAAACAAACACTGATTTCTGAATGTTCTTTAATGAAAGCATTATCATCACTTTCTTAAGAAGTGAATAGATTTATTTTAATTTCTTAGTATGGAGTTTTCTTTGTGTTTCTAAATAACAATAGTTTTTTTTCAGAATTTACAAGATGTATAGCAGTTCACAAATAGGTACAAGGATGCGGAAAATGTGAATGGACTTCTATTCTAAAAGACAACAACTTTTTTGGCTAATTAGTTTTACCCACCAAATATCAAATTGGGATACCTGTACTACTGTATATGTTTGTTCACAGAACCTGCATGCAGCAGTTGACATGTTCTGCATTACATATTATGAATCATATTCACTTTCTTGTTAATGGGAAACATGAGTGGAATTGCAGATGCATTTGTAGGTTACTTGGCAGTCCGTGTTATGTACCACTGAGAACTTCAGTGACTTTAAAGCTTCAACTACCTAAAATGAATGACTTCAAGTGTAACATTACATTACAGTGAAAAATGGAAACATGCAAGCTACAAAGGACATATAGTACATTACCTGTATGTGAGTTTGTGTTCACCTGTCTCTTTGTCTTCAGTCTCTTTCTAGGCTAACATTGGTGGTCCCAACAGTCTTTTTGGCAGTGATTGACTCCTGTAGCTCAGCAGCTATATTGGAAGGAGTGGGTGGTGCAGGGGCCAGGGTTCAGCAGCACCTGCTCACTGCTATGGCCGCTGCCTTACTCACTTCACGCATCCAAATACACCGTGTCACACAGAGCAAGGTACATCTTGCACACTTGCATCACAAATTAAGAGTGTACTACAAAAATGTCAAATGAAAATTGATTCAGCTTACAAGAAACTAAAACCAGAACAACAGGATTGTTTTGATGCTATATTTTATTTATTTTGCTACACAGAACTTCTACAGTTTGGATGGTTGTAAAACCATTACTACTAAGCAGGATTGGATTTTTAGAGCAGTTAAGGTGGGGAATATCACTAATATGGTAGTTTTTACAAGTGCTGAGGGATGAAAGCACAAAAGCCTTAAGAATGTATTTTAATTTGTGATTTCTAGCTGTTTTCTTCCGGTTTTCTCTGTCTTTATGTCTTCCATACAGTTCATGAACTAATATTGAACTGCACATGACCTAATTTGTGGTGAATTGCTTATTTAATTTTTCATGAGACAGCCAATCTACTATGTATGTGAAGTGCTAATCTTTGTGAGGCAGAGGGGCTAAAATTGATTGTTGATTTGAAGGTTTTTAACTTGGAGTCTAGCATTGGTAATTGACTCTGAACTGAATTTATTTGCATTGAGCATTTCCAATTTAACACTAGAATACAAACTTAGTACTTCAACTCTGCTCTAATTATACACTGATATGCATTCACACCCCAACACACTCTTCCCCTGGCACAAAGACAGACAGTCCAAGAGTCTGTTTATACAGAACTCTGTCTGTTAGTGTTTGTGCATGTGTTTGTACGCATGCCTTACAGTGACTATGTGTGTGTGGATGTGCATACGCTAATTTGTAGACTATGTCAGTATCTGGGCTAATTGGCTGAATGAGCATACTGCAGTCTTCTATTTCAGCAAAGCATTATGGGTAGTGGGGAGGGACTTATCAGCTAAACCCACACTACTAGGCTTTGAAGTTAATTAACTTGGTGTGTCGCCTTATGAACACACATGGATGCAACTCACATTAGCTTACACACAGACACAAAGTAGTGTGTGTTGTTGGTGGTGATGATAATAGTAATGAATGTTGGCCAGTCAAAATTTTTCCAACCAGTTTGTGCTGCTGGGTTTATGCTAAGTGATTGGATTTCTGAAGTAGCTGTAGGCACACAAGTGTGTGTTTGTGTGTGCGCGCGTGTGTGTGTGTGCATGCACGCGTGTGATAATTTGGAGTCTGAGCTGGTTACGTTTTATCCTGGTAGTTGATGTATTTTCACAAAATGATGTTTTTTTCTGAACTCCCAAGGAAAGAAATTGTAACAGTTCCTTAAATATTTGGGCAGTAAAAGCTACTTAGCTGAGGTGTTACCATGTAAGCAAGTAGGTGTCATTTTGCAATGGTGCTAGTAAAGTAACATATAGCTGATTGATTTGAATCTTGCAATATACATTAGTAACAACTTAGACAGCTAGGCTCACAGAGATTTTAACTACTACTACTTTTTTTTTTGTCTTGTAGGATTTGGTGTTGAAGGTGCTACGCTGTCTAGAGAGTCCATCCACAGTAACTAGAGCCAAAGCATTTCTACTGCTGTTGTTACTAATACAGGACAACACACACACACTGCTTTATTGCTGTCAAAACAGGTAAATACACACATTTACACACACTCATGCACATGCACTCACACTCACACTGTATTTAAATCATGTTTTGTTCTTAGGAAAACTATTATGCAACTATTATAACAATTATACAGTCATGTGCAATGTTTTTTTTTCCGAAGTTTGTAAAAACATGATAATAATCTCCTAATCATATTGAGTCTTAGTATTAGGCAAAAAACATTTTATTTTATTCATTTTATTACTTTTTTCAACAGGCCAGTGTTTATTTAACAAAAATTAAACCAAAGGGGCAAGTACCCCTAGAACCTAGAGGAAAAGTTGCAACCAGGTGCTGCTAATCATCAGCCCTTGAATCATTGATCATCAGCAGGTGTGCAGACCTCTATAAAAACAGAAATGTTGGCTGTTTGTAGGCCTGGAGCATTCAGGTGTGTGTTAACGCAGTGCCAAGAGGGAAAGATATAAGCTATGCTCTTAGAGGAGCAATTGTTGCTGCACATGAATCTGGAAAGGGTTATAAAACCAGTTCCAAACAATTTGGCGTACAGTGAAAAAAAAAATCACAGTCACAGAAACATTTGTTTTTACTTTCCCTATATTCCTTTTTCTTGCAGTGTAGATATTCACTGATTATTTATTTAAATGCTATTTAAATGATATAGTACTGTATATTTTTGTCCTGTCTACACTTTTCAGATTTATTCACTTTGGAGTGCATTTTAGGAATGGGCTGGCTGTGGAAAAGCTACAGCTTTTTTCAGCAAGAGATAAATAGCTGAAGTCACATGTTTAACTGATTTAGTTTGGACATTGGACAACAAACTGAGTTTAAGATTTACAAGATTATTACAGTAAATCAACAAACCTACCAAATTCATTCATGGTTTTGTGGAATTATTTATCTTGAACCAGATTTCCTATTCTCATACATGCACTCCCAGGATCCCAGTTATATGTCATTTAAAGCATGCTGCCTTTAGAATAGAGACTTTTTCATAAAAATGCTGCCTGGGGTTGTTGGCAAGACAGTGTACTCTGTGTAACCTTGTGTTAATTAGCATAGTCGCCATGGGAGTGATAATATCAATGTATGCAACCTGGACATTTAGCTTATGCTGCTGCATGTTGTAGCTTCACTGGAACTTCAAATGTTTCATTCGCTGGTTGTCTGGTGTTTTACTCCAAACTAACTTGCAACGCATCTGTGGATGTGCCCATATGTTCAAATGCATGACATATACATTACAGTATTTACATACACCCCCACTTCCCCTGGTAATACATTACCAGTTGGTATTGGGGGAAAAAGATTATTGACCTATACTGAAGCTCCCAACAACTGTGAGATACACCGCTTTGTTACCTTTGACTCAAAAAACCTCTTTTTACACATGACCTCAAGCCCCAGATTAAAAGTTTATTTATTTCTCATTTTCTCTTAAGCTCTCTTTTTCTGCCTGTCTTTCTCTCTCTCTCTCTCTCTCTCGCTCTCTCGCTCTCTCGCTCTATATCTCTACTTGCACTCCCTCTCTTCACTGTGCCAGAGCTGTCAGAGTTGACCTGCCTGTCTCTCTCCCACTGAGCACTCTGCATGATTCAACCACACGCACAGACACACATTTTTTTCCATTCCTTCTCTCACCCAGACATGTTTAATTAGCTCCTCAGTGGCGTGAAAATGTGTGTGTGTGGGGGGGAAGAGAGGGAGTGGGGAGGGGTTGCGTGTGTTTTTGTCTGTATGAGATAAGCTTGCACAGGCCTCACTGAGGAAGTGTCAAGATTGCCATTGGGAGTGGAGTGGAATGACTTTCAACAGAAGCAGTCGCACACACACAGAGCAAGCCACTTGTAGGTCAGTTGTGTGAGTACATTGTAAGTCTCCCACAGTGACTGACAGAGTGATGGCAAGTTTGTCTCTCTTTATTTAGCAATCTGGAAAAATAGCTACAAGTCTAATAGAGGCAGACGTCTAGCAGTGACACAAGTGCAAATACACACAGTGAGCAAACACAGAATATAAAGGTCATTATTAGAAAAAAGTCATTATATTTGAGGCAGGCAAGGTCATTACAGATGACATCTTAGGTTCTGTTGAACAAAGAGCTACCCCAACACCAAATTCAGCTAGTGTGACCTAGTATCATTTTGCCATTTAATTTTGTCCAGTCAAATATGTTTGTCACACCCTTTAGAAGAAAATTAGATAGGATGAAGGGTAGATGGAATATAGTTAGACAACATATTAATGATTTGGCACATATTTCTATATAGATGTTTATTATTCCCTGATGTTGTACCTTAACAACTTTGCTAAATCTCCACCATGAGTTTGATTTTCATCAGCAGTTAGATGAAACTTGGTAGGAATTGAGGTCTTCCTCAGGATGAAATGTAAAAACCTTGGTGATCCCCTAATTTTTTAATCCCTTATTTTTTTTTCTTTAGCAACATAAACTTTCATATAAAATTTTTCATTTTGTATGACCAAATACATGCAAACGCCACACTGAATGCTGTTGAGGCTCAATGTTACACTGGATGTGAATGTTAATATGACCTTCTAAAGATTATGTTTTCACATACAGTGTAACAGTTTTGGAAAATCTAGCAATTACCATTGCATGACAGTTCTTTTGAAATCCAGTGGACTCCCAGTATTGTAATAGTAGCTGTTTTCTATTACTGTAAGACCTCGATGCTAATCTTTTATGCAGCATAAGAAACAAAATTACAGAATTCAAAATCCCCCACACTCTCTGCACCATTGCCTGTCTAAAGCATAGAATCAATATTTGCTAACTAACTTGACCTTTCTGAATAATTCTGCATTTGTGCTTGTGTTCGTGTGTGCACTCATACATATGTGTGAATGTTTTTGTCATGAATTGTAATGAATATCAGCAGTGGCAACCTTTCCGCTCCGTTCTGAATTTGTGAAATGAATGTTATTGATTACATTATTATGCTCAAAACACATAATCTGGAGAGAATAAAAATGTTCTCAAACACATGATATGTCTGTCTATTTCTCCCGGGCAATCAGGCTGCTACCTCTTTTTTCTGCTTTTTGTCAAAAGGTAATAGCTCATTCTCATTGACTAGAATTATATTGTTAATGTCTGTGTCCTTTACATGTTAGTCACTAAGTTGATACAGCTGAACATCTTATAGTGAGTGAGATGCTCAGCAACGAGGAAAAAAGCCTGTGTCATTTAAATGTTGTCAAATGTTTAAATGTAATCAATATTACTATATGCACAACTTAAGCTAAGTAGCTTTTTTCAGTTTTTTGACATGCAGTGTGTGTGTGTGTCTATTTCTCTCTAGGCTTGTGTTGTACCTTGAAAGAGACTTACGCAAAGCCACTCCTCTGAGAGAGAATCCCAGCCAATCGGGATACCTTTCTCAGTGTCTGGACTTGATGATTGCGTATCTGAGTAGCACTGCACCACTTATACTGGGTATGCTCAGATACACACACACACAGTGCTACATATGAGTGTGCTTGTTCTGTGTAATTTTACCTATATTTAATAAAGACCAACACATTTTGGCTCATGGCCTTCATCTTAGTCTATTCAAAGTACATAGCTAAGAACATTTAAATAGAACAGGTGTTAAACAAATCATACATTGCATTCAATCATACGCAAATCCATACATATGAGCCAGTAAGATGAATTTCCATCGTTGGGATGTGTCACCATGTGATTTCTGACCAAAACATTTCTAAAATTGACACAGGGTGTGGGTTTTATACAAAGCACTTATTAGTGGTTTTTAGTGTGTTTTTTTTAGGTATGTCTTGTTTTGAATGTGTTTTTCTTATATTGTTTTATTGAAATTTCTTGGAGAGCTGTTTGGCATCTGGTGCTTTGTGATATGTTTTTGGACAAGAAACCTACCAGGCCTATTAGGGGTTTGCTCCATAGATACATTCTTTTCACCTGTTGACCATACATAGTGTCATTTGTGTCAATCACTTTACACGCTGTGCTTCCTTGCCAGTTTTAGAAGCTTAAGGATCAGAAATCATATGATGACACTCCAACCCACCAATTCTTTTTATTGGCTTAAATGTATGCATTTATATATGATGGTTGCTATTTATTTTGTGTTCAATAGCCCTTCTATTTAAGTGTTCATAGCTATGTACGTTTAACAGACCTTGAAGGCCTTGAGCTGATGCACGTTGGTCCTATAATGAAGTTGTTTTATAGTCTGCAAGTGTTACTGAAGATTTCATCCATTTAAAGCTTTGGTATACAAAATATTCATATTATAATATGAACATATTATAAGAGCCATAACATAAAATAAATACTGTGATAGAGTAGTTTTTGTGCTTGTATTTTTGTTTCACATTTCAAAAATTCACAACAGTATAACACAAAGCATCCTGTTTCCAGAGGAAGTTTTATGTGTATTACAAGGTGTAATTGGGAGGAGACACCCATCAACAGCTCAGAGCAGACAGCTCAAACACACTTTGCCTACAATGTCTGTAGTGTTGGAACTACTTTCATCACAGGTAACTGGGACCTAATTCATTTTTTTCTCTACCTAAATCAAGTCTTGCCCATATTTACTATTTTGCAAGTTAGTTATTTAATTGTCAGTGCATTTTCATTTATACATACATGTCACTGGGGCCCAGTTCTAAGGACCTATTAACAAATATGTGTACTGGTGTGACCTGGTTTAGTCAGGTGTCAGATGCATATATTTGTCTATAGCTGCGTGACTCTACACTATTATCATTTATAAAATGTCTTTAAGACAATAAAGTTATTTATAAAGCAATTCTGTTCCATTTCTCTTTTTTAGTCTTAGTTGTCCCATTGCCAAATCTCATTGGTATGTGTGACCATTTCTCTCACTTTCTGTCTTCTCTAAGGTCTTTAGGTCTCATATTGTAACTGAAGAGTTTCTGGCTCAAATTGGATTACTGCTTGTAAGTGTTTGTTGCAGTATCACCCACTGCCACCCATTAGAGTTTTTGTTTTTAAACTAACGCTCTGCACTCTGACATATTGAATTTTAATTATTTGACACATTAATACAACATATAGTAACATCCCAACACATTTAAGGCAATTAGAATAATATATAGGATACAATAAGAGGATAAAAGTAAAGTACTCATTTCCATGGTAGCCTGTGAATGTTTAATAGAGAGGCAAATACTGTAGATGAAAAGAGCTGAAACACACAGGAGCACATAGTGATAAATACAGTAAAATTAAGCAGTATTCACTAGAGTACACTAAAATTATCTCAGCCAAGCATTGCTAAAGCTTTTAATTGATATGCTGTGTCTATCCTCACTCTTTCTCCCAGAAATATATCACTTCTATAGAGTCCAATGAAACAAATCTGGCTAGTGCTGTGGGTGAGTTACTTTTTAATTATGACAATATACAATACATGTTGTCTAAACAATTTATATTATTCATTGTTACTTAAAGCCATTGATAAAAATTATGTATTTAATACAGCAGTCAAGATCTGCTTTACAACTTTTTTAAGGATATCATCATCATTGTGTGTTTTTGTCTCCAAAAAATAAAAATTAAATTTTATTATTAATTAAATTAAAATGTGAATGTAAAAATGTGAATACAACCATTTTTTAATCCCCCCCAATTTAAGGGGATGAAAATTATTTGACAGTTGACTGCACAGATGTTCCATGGTCAGGTGTGAGTTGGTTTCTCTTTGGTTTATTTATAATTATATGGATACAGTTCTAGAGTTTGATTTCAAGTGCTGCATTTACATTTGGTTTTCTTGTATTTATAGATAATGTGAAGGCTCACATAAGCAGCAGGATTAAGTATTTAGGGCTTTATTATCTGCTCACATTTAGCCATTGCTTCAAAAGTATTTTACACTGCAGATAGGCAGTGACTCAAATACTGTCAAAGCAAACCAAGATCTTTGCTATAAAGTGGGATCATCTGACCTAAATCCAACTGAACATGCATTTCACAAGGGAAAATGCCCTAAAATCCAGCAGGAAGTGAGGACAGCTGCCAGTAAAGGCCTGGCAGTAAGAACATCACTAGAGGAGATACATAGCATCTGATGATTTCTAGAGCTTTCAGACTTCATGTCAATGACTGCTAAGCATTTGCTACCTAGAATTAAAGAGCTGAATTAAAGCTGAACATTTTTAATTGAATTTTATAAATTGTTCTAATTAACACTTTTTTTTTTTTTTACAATACAGTATGTTTGAGGCAACCAGTAAACTAAAGCTCACAGTCTACACATGGTCAATTTCTATTCTAACTGTTATGGTGGCGATACAGAGATGCAATGATAAAAATGAAGATAAGGAGAGTGATTGATACACACAAGATTGAAAAGACAAATGTGGTGTTGAATTTTAAATGTGTTATGCACAAGGCAAGGTCAGAGACTAGGGTTGCGGAGAAACTATGGAGGTTTACTGCCTTGCTCAAACACAAGAATATCAACCATGATTCATTTGCTAGTTCACAATTCAAATCACCCATTCTCAATAACAGCAATACTTAATATTTTATTCCTTGTTAGGTGCAGCAATATGCGAGGAGTTAATTAGAACAACTCTGTCCATTGTGGAAGTTCTGAGTCAGCACAATGCTCTCATCACACCATATAACAGCACTGTAAGTATTCATGCAGTATGCAGCTGAATATCTTGCCACTTGATGCAATACTGACTGTTTGTCTGTTTGTTTTCTGACTACCTGCCTTCCTGGCTGATTTGTTGTCTGCTGTGATCTTTGTAAAGAAATATAGACAGTTATCATGTGATATTCAACAAATGTCAGCCCATTACTTCTAATATGTTGCAGACAGACTGTCATAATCCTGGTATTCTGTTTTGCTCTTTCAACTGTCAGATTTCTAACACACATTTTCTACCCTTTGCTCATTTAGAAACATATAATACGTAATGCAAGTGGCTTTCTAGAAATTAGGGCTATAAAATAGCCAGCCATCTGTTAAAAGTGTCTCCAAGAACAACCCCAGTTTTGTACATTCATATAGTGGCCCTTGGTTTTATATTCAGGGTGTCTTTCAGTCTACTAAACCTGTCTATTAGTGGTTAGAGGACACAGGGTCAACCTGTAGGTTATTACACAAGACTCTAATCAACTATTGAACCAACAGAGCCTCACCAGATATGTGTGTGTGTGGGTCTGTGTGTGTGTGTATGTGCATGTAACAGGACAATGAGACTGTGTTTAATGAGTATTGACATATGGAAGTGGAGAGCAGCACAGGCAGGATAGAGGAAGAGAAAGAAAAGAGATGAGTAATAGAAGAAAGGAGCAAAGAGGAGGCTTGCTGCTACTGATAGTCAATAACACAGGAAGACACTTTAATTACTACCAGCCAGCTCAGATGAACTTTTATTGCCTGCTGAACAAGGACACACACTTGTGTTTGAGTTAATTTACATCTCTGAATCCCTATCACAGATTAAGGTTTTGGAGAAAGTTTTGTATCCATTACGATAGTCTTTTACACAAGTACTTTCTCAATATGGGAAAATGTTAAAATTGTGTAAAAACCTTCCAGCTAAATCAGCATTAATTGTTTATACCAGTTATTCATGGTCAGGAAGTCCCAGTCCCAGTTGACATGGAGTGTGATTGAGCTTTAAAAATGTAAACTTAAAGAGTTACAATCAAATACAATTCTTTAGCACTAAACATGATGTCACCCACTATGGTTCATTCATGACTTTTTTAAAGGTGAAGTGCTAAACAGGATATACTATACTGTTGTCTTTGGCTTGTAACATCAATAAGAGATGACGTTTTTTGGGAGAACATCAGCGTTTGCCAACAAATACAAGAATTAGAATCCCACAAGTTAGACTAGATAGATTGAAACACACTTGCTTCTCAGTTTCTCAAACTGCTGTAAAATGTAGTAGGCCTCAGCGATTAAATGTCAAATATTTGTACTGCAGCTATTTTTCCACGAGGTCTAATGTGATACATGTTTGTGTTGTGACATATGTAGGTAGGTTGGTGTTTTTGTTTTTGTAAAAAAATCTGAAAATTTACATAATGTTGACACAGTAAGGCAATAAATAAGTATGAGATTGAACTTTCAGTAAGTTAAGATTTTGTTGTTGTTGTTGTTACAATAAATAGAATGTGTCAGTTTGGCAGAGAAAGCCACCAGTCTCTTTTCACTTCAGACCTACGACCATTTAGTACTTTAGAAAACCTAAAAACTACTAACACTGGTGCATGTTGTGCACCTGTGTTTAGTAGGCAGAGAGTTAAACGTGTAAGAACCTAAAACAGAAAAATAGAGGCAAGAAAGGATTTCAAATGTGGTAGGACATGTAACCTCACAAATATACACACTCCATTCAGTCTTTTGATGGTTGTGATGCACAGACCAATAAGTGGACAACATCCTTTGTAGTTTCCTTTCTCTGGCTTTCACTGTAATGACCCCACACACACTAACTCGGCATCAGTGTTGTTTCTATGGCAATATTAATAATGATGCAAATTCATGCAATTCAAATTCATGACTAAATAAAGGATTTGCCAGTTGCGGAAGTTAATTTGTGTGTGTGTCTGAGAGAGAGATCAAAGAAATCAGTCAACAGTGCACTTCCATAGTAAAATGATCCTCTGTGACAGTTGTCCATATGCTTGATGTCCACTGAATTAATATAGTACAGTCTCGCCTATTGAGTTTAATCTAAAAATATATCCTGTTGTCAGATTAGCTGTATATTAAGTCTTATTTTTAGAGGGAGACTTAGATTGACTTTGTTGTGGTTTCTATGGGACCGAATTGAACTGTTGATAATGTTTATTCTTTTCATGCTCAACAATAGGATTGAATATGAACTTGAACTTTATATGATGCCTTTGCACAGTGGCAGTTGTTTTGCTAGCTCTACAACCTATATTTATCCTACTACAGAATTTCAGACTGCTTTCACCTGTGTTGATTCATGTTGAGACATTATCTACCAGACTGTAAATGAGTCTACTAGATTCTGGCATTGTTTGTTTGAGTAGGTAATCAGCCTTCATAGACTATTATAGTTAAGAACCAGTGCGATGTGACATGTGTAAAGTTTTTTCTCTTTTTATGTTTCTTGAAGGTTGTTGTGGCTATCCTGCCTCCTCTGATCACTCTGGCTTTCAGCATGAATGGTAAGTGATGGTCCGTTTTGAGTAAGAGAGAAGTGAGACAGGAGATATAGAAACACGTGTAGATGTAGAAGCAAATGCCACAGTGAGGGAGGAGGGAAGAGGAAATGGCTAATTGGAAAGATAAGACGAGAAGTTTAGTAAAGGTTGGAGTCTGTGATTTTTTAAATAGTTATAGTTTATACCACTTAACCACAATGTCCCTGGTTTGATTTTCTATGATATCATTTGGACCTTGCAGCTCTACTTTCTTTTCACAAAATGTTCTTATATTATCTTTTCAAAAGTAGGCTCACATGTTTAAAAGAATCTTGCCAAATAAGATGGGTATTGTATGTACTTTTATATGTAGTTAAACATGCAAATTATGAGTTTACATAATAAGAAGGTGTGCAAAGGAAAGAGCTGCAAAAGAGGAAGGGTGGTGCTTAGCAGAGGTTATAAAAGTCTCTGAATTAATGAGTTGTAGCTTGTGAGAAACATCATTGTACTTAACCAGTGTGCTGTTTTAGTTTTAGACCCTTAGTGAGTGATTACTATTTCCATTGTGGCTTCTCTGGGTCCCAACATAAAAGAGTAAGAATATGTTTGGAGCCAGTTTCTTGTGCTTGTTTCCTGTGGGTCATTAATACTGTTTTTTGCATATCATATACTATAATAATCCTGCTTGTCTTTTCCCACATTATAGTGGAGTGGTCCGTGTTTGTTTTGAGGGTGCTGACAGAACTCAGCCTCATTCTCCTGGTTCAAGATGGTGGTGCTGATGAGGAAGAGAAGAGAGTGGAAGGAGGAACAGCAGTAGAAGGAAAAGAAGAGGAAAACTCTTTTACTACAATCTTGGCTCTTATCTCTAAATCTCTGCTTCCAAGGTTTGTCTGATTATTTAGTACTGGTGTGACAGTGTCCCTGGCGTGACCCATTCATTTTTTTTCTGTGATAACAGAATGGGTTGTAGGTTCTATGAGTAGTATTTTAACAAAGAAAAAACAGCACACATTGACTTTATTACTTTGATAGAATTAAGAATTAAGATTAAGATTAGAATTAAGAGAAATCAAACAATAGTTAAAATTATTATTTCTTGTGGTGTAATTGGTTATATTTCTGAACATTAAAATATAAGTTGACAACCAAGGCATTGTTTTATGATGTCCAAACGAGTCTGTCTATGCAAATGTTCTACTAGTCATGTTAAATATAGTAGAGTCAAATGGTGATAACGTCAGAGCTGAGCTTTAGAAGAACTGATTTCTGAAATTTAAACAGGAATACGCTACCATCATAAATTCTATCCTGGTCAAGTCCACCTGTCATCTGAATGGCAGTCTAGTTAACGAAAATGTACACACATTGTGAATTTAGTGTTGCAATAAGGACTTAAGTATCTCAAATTCCTGCTCTAGCTCCCTGGTAGAATAGATTGTATTAAGTATTTGTGTGTTGCACTTACCAGTGTGTGGGGATGTAATATCTTACTACTTGTCAAATGCAGGTAACTGACAAGAATCTGTCTTTATGAATGTTGGCATCCAGCCATTGCACATGGCTTTGGACAGCAGAGACAACATGCCAACATTTAAAATAGACATTGACATTTATGTTGTGTTTTTCTCATTTTACTTGACATGTTCTGTGTGAATCTATGCAGTCTTTTCCTGTACTATTATTATTTTTATGTACCCTTTTAAACTGTTTTTGTGTTTTGTGGTTACCTCTTGTTCACTCCACGCTCTCCATTTTTGGTCCTAGCACTCACAGCTCTCCTTTCCCTTTTCCCCCACATTCTCTCCACTCCTTATTTTTCCCACATTTACTTTTCTCTACTCCTACTGTATAACAATTATTATCAATTATTATTATTATTTAATTAATTAATTATTAAGACTATAAAAAAAACTAAATGTTATACCCATGCATGTTTGTGTCTAGGTATGAGTCTCTTCTTCAAGCACCAGCGCCTGTCCCACTTCACGCACTTAAACTGCTAGTGTCAATGACCGAGCACAGCGCCCAGACCTGCAGGTACTGTACACTGTACTGCACCTCACCAGTCACAAATAATAAATCACACACGGAGACCGCGAAACGCTGTTGAAGCATTGAAAGGTCAGCTCTGGCCTAAATGTAACCTTTATTTATGTTAAAGTACAATTTCAAGTATTATCAGCATAATTTACTGATATCATATTGTACAACAATTGAAGTGGTTGTGCAGTGAACAGCACAAGCCATCAAGCAGAACTCGCTCTACACATAGTGTTCAGTCTGCTTTGTGTATTCAGCTCTTAGCATACATCCTCCTAAAGTAACAAGTTAGGCGGGATTAAAGTGTTATGCAGTCCTAGCAGATACACGCACAAATACACAAAGTCGCATTTTTGCTTTTCTCTGCAGAATGTTTTAATGTCAAGGTCAGTTATTTCCCGTTGAGCACTTTGAATCACTTCCATCACTATGGTCCATCAGATATACGCAATTTTTGTTTATTCATTGACTTTGCTGATACTCATTCAGATCTGATTGCAACTTTACCACAATGTACAGTGGCAAGAAAAGATATGTGAAACTTTTGGAATTTCATGGTTTTCTGCATTAATTTGTCATACATCTTCCTTTGCACTTAAAATTATTTTCTTCCAGGTATACTAATGCCTTACTCCAGTTAGCTTTTTGGAGGTTATTATTCATACAGTATATGCATATTATTCCCCTAGCACTATGAGGTTTTTATGGTTGTTCTCAATAAAGACATAAAAGATCAGATTTTTTTTTGTGTCATTATTTTAAGCACATTCAATTTGTTAATAAAATTAATGCAGGAAACCATGAAATTCTAAAAGGTTGACATACTTTTTCTTGCCACTGTAGATCACTGCTAGTAATCTACACTGAATAATACTCTGATCATTTGTCTCAGAGCCAACATTTATTACATTAGTAATCAGTTTAGTGGCAGGCACAAGGTGTTATATCAGATTAAATGTATGAAGACCTGACCTACTCTGCAGATATATCATTACACAGTAGATACTACTGATATGTAATTAATACTTTCTTCGGGACAGTTGGCTCCCCTAAGGCACCAAGGGTTTGGGGTTCAGTGTCTTTTTTGACCAAGAACTAAAAAATCTCTAGAAGAAGCACTTGTGGACATTAAAATAAAAAATGTGATGTGTTACACACCAAGAGATTTTGCTGATCCCTACTCAAACCATGAGATAACTCACCTGTGTGTGTTGAGTGTGCATGTCCATGTAAGTGTGCATATTTACATGTTTGCTGATATATGTATGTGTGTTTGATAGATCTGTTCTGACAGATCTGTCAGCTGTCAGTAAGTCGAGATTCTCTGGTCATCTATCTCCTCTCATTTGCTATCAACAGAGACACAAAGTGAAGTTGAAATGAGAGGAGACAGAAAGAGAGAGAGAGAGAATGAGTAAGGAAAGAACTGAATAAGGGAAGGAAGGATAGAAGGTGCAACAAAGAAATAGATACAGATAGACTGAGAAAGATTATTGCAAAGAAAGATTAACACTAGAATGAAAAGAGAGAGAAAATGTTCATAATGGGAGGAGGTGAAGGTAGAACGTATTTGGTGTTAATAGGTGAGGTAGCATGAATAGATCATGCCCTGGCTCTGAAATTAGGCAAGCGCAATGGTTCACATAAGCATGTAATTTAGCTGTACATTAGCCAGATGATGGATAGCCTTCTGTAGCTAAAAATATTTACTGCCTTAATATTGCAGAATTTAAACTCAGACCAGAGGATGTACAGTACGTATTGCTAATTCGTTGTCACTTAGTCCTAAAACATGCAGTCACTATTTACATTTCTGTATCCCAAAGTGGTCATAGACCTGGAGATGTCTATTGTAAAATGCTGTAGCTTATCAATACTTTGACCTATGTTTCACCTTTTATCTTTCAACACTAAGTATCAATTTATGAAAATCATATTTGTTGGCCTCTCTGATTTGCTCTTATTTTCCCCCACTTCTATACACTTATTTAATCAATAATAATGCAATAAAATTCTTATCACTAATATCCCCGTCTCTCCCCATCTCCATTTACACCCAACCTCCAACCATCTCAGAGTTCAAAGATCATCTTTGTTTCTGAATATGCCCCTACTTTTCTTATCAGTAATATTACCGCCTGTTGTCTCAATTCTTCTCTTCCTCCCTCTTCTCTCACACTCTTCTTTCCTTGACACCAGTAGAGTGATGTGAACTTTTTAAATTGGTGTCAGCACTCTTCTTTCTACATCTGTATTTTTCTCTTCCACTCATTTTTCTCTGACATTATTAACATTTTTTTTACATTTTTCTCTGTCTCCATCATTTTCTTTCACTCGCCATCTCTAATTTATTAGCATTTGTCCATATTTCTATCTTTCTCTGTGCCCCCTCTCCACAACTCTCCCTCCATCATTGCAGTTATACAATCAAAAATTAAATTGCCTGGGTCTTGGCTAGATAAGTGTGGCTATGAAGCCTGCCGTGCAGTAATTAGATAGTAAATTGGGAACATTAACGTTGGGAAGGCAGCCTGCTGTCTCTCTCTGCATTATCACAGCCCAGACACACCTTCAAACAACTACATTTACTATGACCTTTAGCCAAAGAACCTCATGCTTTGTTGTTACATATGTGTGAACTCATGTATGTTTAAATGCTATTACATGTATTTCTGTCAGCCAAATGTCTGTGAATGTACCTAACCCTTTCACACATTTCTTGCTAATCAACTGAGTATATAGTATTATTTTCTCTTAGTTTAACTGAGTTTTCTATCATATTTAGATTGTAGAATAAGCTAGCTCTTGCCTGTGTTCTTTTTGTTTTCTTTTCTCATCAGTTTATAGCTTTGCATCGGCCATTACATTATGAAATTGTCATGTTAGATTCAAGTCTCTAAAAAGAAAATAGTTTACCTTTTAGGTTGTTATCCTCACTAAAAGGCTGTAATTGCATGTTTTGCTGGTCTTTTTTCCGAAATGAATGAATGGATAAAGAAGATATTTTAAATATTCTTGGATGATACAAAAACCCATTAAGAATTGTCATTTATGACTTCTAACTACTACAATTTACCCCCCTGACTTTTATCTTTTCGCTTATCAAGGTCCATGATGCCTTTTCAAAATCATCTAAGAATCAGATTTACAGCTGCATGTGTTTCATCTGACAGCAGGAATATAGAGGAGGGCAGAGGTTAATCTAGTTTAGTAGCTTGCCTTATTGTGATGGTTATCATATTCTCCACTATAGGTAGTACTGATGACTAATGCAGTAAGAGTTGTCTCATCTACTCTATTAGAGGCAGTCTGTTGTGTTCTGGTCCGTTCTATGTCTGGCACTGAGCAGTGTCTGTTGATGTATGGTCGGTAGTTTAAAGGTGGTCCAGTTTATCATGTCGTACTGTCCTGTCCTCTCCTCTCATCTCTCAGCCTGCCACCTACCTAATGGGAGGCCATCCATCACATTAACAAACATAGACACACATTTACACCTACACACACACACACACACACACACACACACACTAACTCTCTCTCTCTCTCGCTCTCGCTCTCTGTCTCTCTCATAGACGTTTATGAAAGATCCAACATACAGTCCAGTGCATGAAATTAAATCATTTACATATAATAGTAATATAATATATTGCAGTATAAGCAATATCTAAGTAATCACGAGGTAATATTTCAGTAATAACATAGTATTGGAATAAAATCAGATAATAACAACAAAATATTATTAATGATTATAAATGACATTTGATGAGTTATTATAATCGTCGTCATCACAGTGATAACCAGGTAATGGCTTGATATAAGCAATGGATATAGCAAGATAATAGCAGACCAAAACAATAATGCAATAGAATATATATAGAATAATATGGTAATAATATGGAAACCAAACACGAAGAACTACAGTAATTAGCTTAACTATCCATAGTAGTTTCTGTATAATATCCATAAAAAAGTAAAATGCAAAACTACCTGATTACTCCTACTTAATTTCAAAACAATGTCCGCAGTGATGTGCTCACCAGAAGTAAAATAGCCTTAAAGCCATAATATGGAACTTTTGGGAATCAGGCTAGCTGTAGTATGAAGCTTGAAATCAGTCCAACCAGGTCGTCAAATATTGATGCTATGTCAAAACCATAAATCCCTGATCAAAACCTGCAGTATGTCATAGATAGGGAATATCCGTCTTTGCCTGCCTGTGCTGTTCTGTGATTCTATCACCAGGGGCTTTCACAGTACTTTGCCAAATTAAGATAGTTAGTTATTGCTCATATCACTACTAAAATATATGCAAAAAAGTTACATTAACTTTAAGCCAAGGTTGCATCATAGGCCATAAACCACACTACAAATTCAAAGAAAATGTCAAATAAATTTGTCCTAATGGTGTTTTCAGTTATTTTAGTTAGATATTATGATGTTGATTTCAGGTTAAGTGGCCATTTGTTTTTGTTTTTTTGTTTGTTTGTTTGTTTTGGGGGGGTCTTTTTAGGATATATTACCATTAAATAAAACAACTCGACATGCCCAACATTGCATGATGCTCAAGCCTCAACTCTTGGGCATCTTATTGTACTTAGATGTCCATCTTACATAGACCAAAAAAACTGCCCAGACAAATAAATGATGCTGATGATGAGCTCAGTATATGTTCTAATTGTTGGGAAAATTATATTGATTTGAACTGATTGTATTAAATGTTGACTGGAGAACTGAAACAAAAGTAACAATGTAATGTATACAACACAGTAAGTGTTCATTATACATGAGCTGGAGACTCTAGTGAGCTTTAAATCCGCTACCTTTGAATTAGAATATAAATTTGTTTTTTGTTGTTACCTTTAGCAAACTGTCTGACTTTAGCTGGTTTTGTTCCCATTGCTTTTTCTCCTTTTAATGCACACAAATACACATAAGCCTGTGTGTACACAAGTGTAGGCACTCCAACCAGATTATGATTGTAAATCAAAAAACCTTAATGAGTAAGTAGACAGAATGCCATTTCTAAAGAAGACATCCATCTTTTTCTTCGTTCTCTCTCTCACACTCCCTTCCCCTATGGTCATTGGCTTTTCTTCCAGTTTTTAAGTTTGAATTCATCCACGTAGCTCCTTATGTTTCAGTCTCCACTTCCTTCTTCCAGCCATTTGTTTCTCCACTCTTCTTTCCTGCTTTTATTTCTTGATACCCCCCACCCCCTGTCCATCCCAGTATGTCCCCTCCTTTTCCTTGTTGTCACATGCGATCTTCTCTTACCTAATTTTTCCCTTCTCTTCTGCCCATGTCAATCCCACTCCTCTCTGACTTGCTTTCCCCTAATTTGCTCTCATTGCGTCTCCTTGTCGTCTTTTCTCTCTCACTAATTCCACTAGTACCAGACATGAGTTGTTATAGTGGAATTCCAACCTTAATGAAGATGAAACAGCCCTGTGTGTGTGTGTGTGCGCGTGTGTGCGTGTGTGCGTGTGTGCGTGCAGTCAGTTAACAGAATTGCCACTAAATTACATTAGTTCCTCACCTCAGTTTTTCTACCTCTGCTCCAGTACTGACTTTTCTATTTCCCATTCAGGTTGATCAAACACAGCAGGCTTCTACTGACAGTTTATCAGCTGATTATGGTAAGAAACCAATCTCAGTTAATAATTTAATCAATTATTTTTCATTCAGCCACTCAGTGAATCAAACACATACACAGTCGTGTCTCCATATACCTGTGAGGACACCCACTGACATAATGCATTCCCTACCACCTTACCCTGACGCTAAGCATCACAACTAAATGCCTAAGCTTAAACTTTATCCTTATCCCAACCTTCACATGAATCTGAAGTGCACCTTAACCCTAAAACATAGTCCAAACTCCTAAAGCACTCTTTAAAATTGTGTGTACCAGCTAAAATGTCCTCACATGACCAATATGTCCTCATAAAAATGGTATTTGAGCAACAAAAGTGTCCACACAAGAAAATAGAGACACAAAGACGCACACTAACAACCCCCCCACACACACAAACACTGACTTATTAATCAGTATTCTGCATGGCTACCCTTCAAGCCCTGGCTAGCTGATGCAGAATGTTAAACACTGTTATCCAGCAGCCTGATTAACTCTTCTCCTGATTGTTTACTCCTGTCTGAACCAGTCATGTCAGGATCCATTAATGCCATCTGGATTGCTCATGTTTGGATTGATTTATGCTGCCTGAAACACTCTAATCTGGATTGATTACACCTCTCTTTGGTAATCACACTTGTCATGGACAAACTCACCTAATTGTATTTGTCTAGATGATAAAGTACTTCTGCTTCATACATGAAAGGACCTCAGGAAGCAAACTAGACTGGAGTTCTTAGCTGGTTGCGTGTATGAGAGGTTAAAAGAATAGGTTGAAGTCAAATACTTTTACAATCTTACTCGCTACTTATTGTGCTGCAGTTACACTAGTCATACCTAGTAATTTGAATGATCTCTAAGTATGATCTATATGACACTGGGTCACCAAGAAAAAATTTATTTTGTTTATTCTTTCAGTAATGTACACAGTTTGTTTTTGTGACTTATTAGTCCACAAAGATCAAAATAAATTAGCGTTGTCATTTGTTGTTACTGGCAGGCAGGATGTCCTAGGTGTGAATTGATGTCATTGTCTATAGCCTCAGGCTACTGCACATGATGAGGACCAGCCAGGCTTATCAGCCCTTGCAGATCACACTGATACGAACAGACCCTGCAGGCAGAGCTGGTGTATCTCAGAGAGGATCAAATAGTAAAATGAGGGCAGGGGAGAGAAGGGAAAGTGTATTAGGAGTAAGGAAAGGTGGTTTTGTAAGGTACAGGGAGAGTAAAGTGAGGAAAAGGAGTAAGGGCAAAGTAGATAGTACAGGCTTGTTTCTTGTCTTTCCTCAAAACCAATTCATTATCATACATTATAACACCATCATCCTGTGATAGATAGAATTTATTTGCTCAAAATTGTACTATAATAACTCTGTTCATAATAAGTAATTACATCATGGCTGATGGAACACTAGTAATAAATACCCTCTTTTGCCTTTTCGGGTGTCCTACTACCAGTTTCACAAATGTACTTTTATTAGTGTCCTGTGGGAGAAACACTGGTACAAATTCACAGAAAGACTGGATCTGCCACACTGTTTCCAGCTCTCTTAGCACATTCATGGTGTGAGTTCCCAGGGACAGGATTAAACAAAACACTGAACTATATATAAAGTAGACATATTAGGCAACCTTCTTTGTATTATATAAAGGTTCTAAAAAGTGAATGACATGAAGCTGATAATTTAAACTTAAACCTCCAAAACAGAGCCAACTGATTGTCAATAATGATACATTTGTAGTTTTAATATAAAATGTCAATAACTCCTAATACAAGAACACAAAGTAATACTTATTCAAAGTGATGCTTATTGTGTTGTGATTTTAATACATGGCAAAAGTCTGTAACAGAAATGTTGCCACTGATCAACAGTGCTCAAAATACATGGATCTTTATCTTACCCAATCCCTTCTCTTCTTCCTTCTTTTCTAGACTAATAATTTTACAAGTGGGATGGTCCAAAATGCAGTTGCCTTGCTATGTAACCTTAGTGGAGACACAGTCTTAGACCTGGAGCCACTACACCAGCATGGTACAGTATACATGTATAAATATACACTACAGCTCAAAAGTTTGGAATCACTTAGATATTTTGTGCTCTTGTATGTCTTTTGTGCTGTGCTCTTTTGCCTATTTCAGTATTTTGCTTTTATTGGCCAGTTTGAGATACATCTTGTTGGAGCCAGTTTGTGCTGCTCTCTGAAGGGAGAAGTTAAATTAGGTCACTCTTCAAAATGCATCTGATTAATTTTAATTGTTTGTGAATTGCATGAAAATGTGTTTTTCTTTGGAAAACAAAGAAAGTGATCCCAAATGTTTGAGCGATAGTCTATATGTATGAAAATAGGAAGGACTTGACTTTTCTGAGCTTTGAGAACTTCTTACACTCTTTTATTCTTGTTTGAGTTTTCTCTTAAACTATTACTATGTTTACTAAAGGAGGTAACTTAGTCCCAGAGGCCTGTCTGTCATTGAGCCTACTGCACTACTGCACAATATGTTTGTATCATGTTTCTGCTCTGCTAGCATTAGTTATTGTCATGTTACTTGTCTTGTTGACATCTTGCTTTCCACAGGCTGCTGTCTTGGTACAGCATAATGCTTATTCAGGTCAACAAACTTGGTTGTCTATGTGTGTATCCATGAGCAGATACAATGTTTTTTGTCCTTCAGCTATGGGGAATTTCCTGTTGTTTGCAAATCATTTAAACTCATCTTAGCAAAGAAGAGCTAGTAGGCATCAGGACTTTACTTACAAGGACTACTAGGCACAAAGGTTTTACATGTAGGGATGTAACCTGAATCTAAAATTAAATAATTAATTGCAGTAAATTGAAATATTAAAATTCAAACACTGCTGGCTTAAATTTAGAGTTAGGTTTACGTTGGGGTTAGAGTGAGTGATGGAGTGTGTGTGTGTGTGTGTGTGTGTGTGTGTGTGTGTGTGTGTGTGTGTGTGTGTGTGTGTGTGTGTGTGTGTGTGTGTGTGTGTGTGTACTGAAGTTGGAAGTTACACTTAAAGGAAAGTAGTATCACTTTTTCAATTTTCTATATAAGTGTTTCTTAATTTCTGTATTTCTCTCTCACTAATACTATTGCATCTTATTCTGACCATCATTTCCTTTTAACCCCCAGAACCAGCCCCACTATCAACAACTCTCCTCCATCTATTTTCCTTGGGTTAGCAGTGCAGCAGTTCAGTAGTCAGCATCATTATCGTCCAATCCGCTCTCCACTCAACAAAAAACTGTCAACCCAGCAATAATACCGGCCGGGCAATTAACACTATCTCTCCTCTCCTCTCCTCCCTCTGCTGCGTTAACTTCTATTATTCCCCTTTTTTCCTCTTCTTCTTTTCCACTGAACCCATTCTAACATTTACTCTATTTTTGTGACTTATTTCTCCTTTTTCTCCCTTCTTTTTTCATTGTGGTTCACTCCAGATCAGTGTGGTGATGGCAAAAAAGGAGAGAGAGGAGGAGAGAAGAGGAGAGGGGAGGAAGTGTGTATAATTGGCTTTTTAAGGTGTGACATAGAGAGGAGGGGAAGTGTGGTTTGTGGGCATGTGTGTGTGGAGGCAATGAAATAGACAGTGAAGAAGAGCTAAATAGGGAGGTGGGTTTTGTGTTTGTGTGAATGTATTTGTGCCTATGCATCTATGTATGTGTGCAGCAGAGAGGAGATGTCTGCATGTGTATGTGGTGGGCGGTGGATGCAGGAGCACCCTGTCTGTCTGTGTGTGTTTGTGTGTGTGAGAGAGAGAGAGAGAGACAGAGGAGATGAGGTTTATAATTGGGCAGATTTGCCTCTGACTGAGATAATACCCCCTGGGGATTGAAGACTGAGAGAGAGCAAAGAGAGAGACACAGAAGAAGCGAATAAGAAAAAGAAAATAAAAAAGCATGAGCAAATAGAGAAGGAAAATGATAGAACCAGGAAAGGAAAATATGAGGTAAAAAGGGTAGCAGATAGGTGACTGAGTGTGTGGTGCATTTGGGTGAGAAAACAGGGAGGAAGAATGAGATGATAGAGAGATAATAGTTTGAAATGTCTGAGAGCTTGATAAAGTGACAGAAAGAGAGAGAGAGAGATATAGTAATAATACTAATAAGTTCATTAGGCAGTAACACTGCCTAAACAAAGTTTTACTGCTGACAGTGTATGTTACTATTTTACTGTGGTGTTTATTTGTGAACATCTACTACATTGAGTCTAGGTTGTAGGATCTTATCTACAAAAGCCTAATTTAAACAAAATTATTGGGAATTTAGAGGATACTGTTTTCTCTGTGGTCTCTAGTAATTTAACTAGAGACCACTGGACAGGATTTTAAACTTTGTGAAGTGACGTGATACTTGTGGATACTCAACAGGACAAAACCAAAACATAGCCATAGCCAAACGTTCAAACTGTAAGGTGTAATGAAGAAATTAATGTCTCTTTACAGAGCAGCAAATCGTCCCAACAACAGTAAGAACTGTTTGTGTCACATGTTTTAGGATCACACTGAGTTTTATGGTAGGCTGAGTTGCTGACAAGGTGTTAGTTAATTAAAGAATGCTTGTCCTTTAATTAATTAAAGTAGTCTTCAGTGTGATTTCTTCAAGGTCTTTTTTTCCTCTCTGGATTTGACCCATGTTCAATCCTTGTTATTTCTCTTGACCTTCTGTAAGAAGCTTAGAGGAATTTTGTAGGTAATTGCTTCTGTGCCTGTGTTGCCAAGTTTCTGTGGAACTTGCATCTATGAATTGTCAGTTTAATTTGGGTTGAGGTTATTTCCCTAAATGGTAAATATTTCTACAATGATTATTCCACACTGTGTCCATATGTGTCCAAACATTATCCATTAAGCACATGTAATCAGTTGAGTTGCTTTTTTTATCTGTGCTCTGAAAACCATTCCTGCCTAGACAGTAATACTCTGAGCCGTCCATCCTGTTGATTCCCTAAAGAACTCTTTTTACAGTGGTTTATAAATAGATAATATAGCAAAGCAGTATTGAAAGTCTATTTTTAACTTAAAGTCCAAACTCAAAAGTAGGACAGAGTACAATTGTTTTCGCTCAAATTAGTCCCCTTGCCTTAAAATAAGCAAGTGACATTTGAAAATAGAGCATGTGACATTTTTTAAATGTTTGCATTAGTGTTGAGCTGCTGTACCTGTGATAGCAGGGCTGATTTGCTGAGAGTTTACCAGGGAACACCCTGAACATATTAACACAGTTACACACATCAGTCCTGGCACGATCAAATTCAAATTTAATAATTTACATTAATTAGTTTATTTGTGTCACTGGAATATCATATAGGTGTTTACAGTGAATCATCAAACATGCAGTCTATACACCTCATCGCAGTTTTTCCAGAGCATATTACCAGAGTTGTTCTTGGTTTTTGTTGTGACATGCAGTGATAAACAGGTGTGTGCCTTTCTAAATCATGCCCAATCACCAGTCAGATCTTTCTTTTCTTTGTTTAGCATTTTAAGTCAATGCGGTGCCTTTGTTTAAAATATAAAATACATTTGCTATGTCAACTAAGTCATGGTAATATGTTCATACGGTGAAAGCATAAAAACATACTTGCTGGCTTTTTGAAGCGTTTTATTACAGCATTGTCTCAGGCAGAAAATGAAGTCTTTAAAATTTTTTATTATATCCTAGGTAGGCACAAGGTACAGTGCCATGTGCCGTATGTACATGTATTCACATATATGCCTGCACCATTAGATCACATTAAAGGCCAGAGGTCTTAATTGACTTAACCGAGGACTGAACAGTCCAAAGTGAAGTAGTCTGTTTAATTATGAGGTATTAACAGTACAGGTCACCGACAGCAGGCCAATTTAATAGCTTTCTAACATTCAGTCACTTTCGATCATATAAATAAACACACACAACATCTACCTTCTAAATAAAGATCTACTGGAAATAGAAATCACCTGGGTTCATTTTTTTCCCAGTGATTTTATTCATCTATGATTTAACTGTTTAGTGCACAGAAATGGAAATGAACTACACTTTTTTTGGAATACATGTGTCATGTAAACTTAGCCAAGGCTGTAGTCTTCACTCCTGAGATATATGGGAAGAGCACATGAGGGACAGATACCTACATATATAGAAGCTACACAGATTGAGTGGGAAATGCTTTATCTTCAGTGTCATGTAAAATTGAATGAGCAAAGACACACGGATTGGCACTTTATTAAGTGGTTTTATTCATGACTTAGCAAGGGTTAAAATCTTCACAGCATGTTCTACATTGAACCAATTTCTAGGGAGGGATAGACTGAGGTGAGAGGGAAGGCAAACTGAAAAGGAGAGAAGAACAAAATATATTTAGATGACCATCTAAATTGAGTTGTGTTTTGTCGTTGCTACTTGTGTTAAAAACGTGTGTACTTGTAGTTGTGTTTTCATAGAGGAATTCAACCCTGCACAGCACTGGTAGTTACATGTCAAAATCTGCTTTTT
Source organism: Anabas testudineus (assembly GCF_900324465.2). NCBI lineage: Eukaryota > Metazoa > Chordata > Actinopteri > Anabantiformes > Anabantidae > Anabas > Anabas testudineus. Next base: position 17,565,155 of record NC_046625.1, on the reverse strand, counting down.
TCTCTGCTAAACAAATTGTTCACAATGAAATGTTGATGAAATGTTAATTGATTGAAGGTGAAGGTACACATAGTTGATTTGATTTGTTGCAATGCATTATATTAGCTTAAGTACATAATTGACATGAGAGACTGGAGGACATGTACTCCCCCAAACTCTATTTTGTGTTATTCACTAATGCACTCACTATTACACAGGCCAAACAGTCTTTTTAAATCATAGCATGACTTATGTTAAACCTAAAGTCTGTTATTATATTAGTTGTTACCACTGGTGTTTGTCAGTTTAATAAATCTGGGGTCACTGAACAGTCGTGCTGTGAACTGTGCAGATTATCATTTTGTTGTTGGACAAACTACTCGCTCCTAGGTGGAGATTCTGCGCACCTTACCTCATACTGTGTGCGGCACACGTCCTTACAGTGAATGTTATTTAAATATGTTGCTGACACACTGAAACAACACTTGTCTGTGTCACATCTTATTTTTAATAATAGCCTAGGTAAGGGGCAGGCTAAGCCCCATGAAAGTGTAATGTAAATATTTTGCTAAGCATTTTGTGAGTCCCTTGGCTTTTTGGATCATTATTTGTTGTATGCAATGGCTATCAGATTATTTTAGTGAGACAACATGAGGAAGTGAGACAAATCAGGACAGACAGAGCCTCTGATAACTGATTGAAATGATCAATGTTACATTCTCCCTGTTTTCTGACCTTGAAATGTGTCTTCTGTGTATTTTTGTAGTAGAAGAAAAAATAAAAAGTCAGTCAAACATCTGGGTGGTTTATTCAGATAAAGCACAACCATAGCACAGCGCTGTTGTGCGTGACTATCTACCATGTTTACCTTAATTAAATTGTGCAAATGACACCTAGCTGCTACAGAACAAACCCCACACGTCTCTATAAATTTCAAACTGGTATTTTGGAAGTCAGTATTACTGGTTCATTAATACTGTTTTCCCAGTACCTTCTTTTCAGCTGTTTTTGTGTTTAATTCAGTTACTCTGAGATAATAATACTAGGCCAACACATTCTTAATTTACACTATTTACCCCCACCTCACCTGAAATGACTGACAGTTCACATTAATAAACAAGCTTGTGAGCAAACTGTTTCAATTTCATATTTTATTAAAACTTTTTTTAGGTAGAATGCAGAATCTAAAATGTAAAAATTGATATGTATTTGACTTTATCAGTCATAAACAGCAGTGTTGCTTTGTTTAATTATTTCATCCACACTCTTCTACTCTTCTACCTTTCTGCTGCACAGGGCTAACAGAGGTGGTGGTGAGCACACTATCAGAAGCTGCATTGTTCTACATAGATGGAAAAGAACATGCTGGAAAGAAGATGGGCCATTTTGTTTTACAAGCTCTTCTGGAACTACTTCACAACATACTGAAACAAACATCATCTGTTGTCCGCGCTGCACTTCAGGTATGAGCAATCACAGGTAATCAGACTAAGAAACTCACTACCCTCTATACCACAACTACCTACTACCACTTTGTTTTATATTACGCCCCAATAACAGAATTTATGGTTGTGTATTTGCACAAAATAATTTAATGGAAACATCAGTAGACTGTTTCTACGTCGTAAATGTAACTCTGCAAAACTGAGAACTTTTCAAGAATGCAGAGGCTACTGTATATGTTTATGAGGGTCTATAACATATAAACTTTTAAAAAGCTATTTAACTTTTAGCAACAATTTCGGTACTTCTAAAGATTTCTGGCTTGTTCCTTGCAAAGTAATCCTTCCACGGCTTCTCCTGTTATACAGTATTTTGATTGGTAGCTGTCAGTTGTTTTGCTGTATCATGTTATATTGGTCTTTATAGTGTGGTATATTTCCCACATTGATTCACCACTGCTTACCAATCTGTGTTATCTCTGTTGAGCACAGAATCACCAACAGAATTACAAAGGCATCTTCCTCAAAATGTTGTCCTTGTATCATGTCCCTGAAGGCATGTGTATATGGTTGTGTGTTTCTCAGTGTATGTGTGTGTCCACTGATGTTTGCAGGAGAAGCTAGCGACTGCAATATTGAAGTTGTGGACTCAGGAGAAAGTGGTTGAGGTCCCAAGTCACTGGGTCGTGCACACACACATGCACATGCGCTCATAGTCACAGGCATACACAGAGGGGCCTGTCTGGCTATGTCCCTGCGGCCTCATTATCACCACTGGCTTTGTCCTCAGCTTGCCTCCATACACTCACATACGCTCACATACACACACACCATCCCCCACCTCCCCATGGTGTGCACCCCAGCCCAACACATACATATTAATGCCTGGACAGGGGGTGGGGGAACTAAAGTGAAGGCAGGGTAAAAGTACAAGAAGAAGAGAGATAGAAAGAGAGACAGAGATGGAAAAGGGAGCAAGCCGAATGAGCAGTGGAAATCAATTCTGAAAGAAATGCAAAGCTCATTAAAAAGAAAACTTCTGCCCAAACCAAATTCATTTGGGTAATAAGGTCTGATAAGGAGAGAGGACATGACTAGACCGCTCTCCCCAAACTATTACTCTGTTGGTCAAGAGAGGGAGAGAGTCAGAGATTATATATTCTTCAGAAAAAAGAGAGAGTGAGAGCAGAAGTGGGAGAGAGAGAAAAGTTGTGCCACTATTAATCACATTATTCCACTGCTAATTGGCCTGAAGTTCCACTGTAGGCATGAACTGAACGAAAATAAGCCAATGTGAGGGACAAAGGGGCTAATGGAACCGCAGGCATATGTGTGGGTTAAAATAACATGATGTATGTAGGGAAACAAAACATTTACTGTACCATATATCCCTCAGTGTCTCTCTGTGTCTATCTCAGTCTGTCAGAATTTGTCTTGGCAGGTCTGTGGATCCATCATTATTGACTGTCAAATCTCTATAAATGATTTAACGCATGTGTGTGTGTGTATAGAGCCAGAGGCTATCTTGTCCAGCAGTGGAGACGGAGGCAGCAGAGAAGCTGCTCCTAGCCAACAGACCCCTGAGCCAACTCAGCACACACCTCATTCAAGTGGTGAGACCAACACTCATAGAATCTGTGTGTGTAAATGCCTTGCATGCATGCATTAATATTTTCTGTATTGTATACATATGTCTGCGTGCATATTTGTATACTGTATGTCTACATATAGTGACATGAACTATACATATATGTTTATATCAATAAAAGAGAGAGGGAGAGAGAGAGGTGCATTAAACAACATGCAGAAAGGCATACAGATTAAAGAGCATACCTATTTTTGCATTTAATTTATGCTCAAAATATGTGAACAGTGAGTAAGTAAGTGCTACAATTAAACAAAAGCACTAATAACAAAAGTAGTAAGTACAGGTGCAAAGTACAACACATAAGATTGCCTTTCAAGTGACATTATTTAATGTACTGTTTTTAAAGCAACAAGTAAAATATCTAAAATATACTTTTATACATGTCTTGTGTCTTATACTGTGTATTGGCTACTTTACATGTGATTTAAGAGAACTGTTATATAAAAGCAGTATGTTGCTTGCGCAGTACCTGTTCAATGTCTGTTCAATGCCAATGATTATCTTATTGTAGTGATTATTTATTATTATTATTTAACATTTGTTGCAGTTAATAATCCCAGAAGGCTGGAGAAATGTCTCTTACTGTATCGTGCAGGTATATAGAGATCCTGATGCAATCTGAAAATGGGAAAATAAGATTGGGTACAATATCTGCTTTCTTTTGGCCTAAGAGAAATGTGGAAATATTATCTCAGTAACTACTAAAACACCCACCCTTTCTGGCAGTATACACAATACTGGGGATCAAATATTCACTTAAAATCAAATATGGAGGACTAATGTCATGCAGAATAACTTTCTTCTCTTTACACAATCAAAATCTCAGAGCTGCAGTGTGGCTCATATAGTCTTTCTGCAACTTTTTTGCAGAAACCAACACTTTTGTAATTATTTCAAGATAAAATAGTGATATAGATAAGTAACAGAAGCCCAAGAGTTGGAGAAGATAAACTGAAGTGGCAGAGGATTCAAACTAAGGACACACAGGTGAGAGGATAAAATGAAATTAAATGGGACAGGGAAAGAACACAGATGGAGGGAATCCATGTTAAAGAGAGGGAGCTGTGAGGCATCTTAGGAAGCCAAGGACATAACAAGAGGAGAGAGAGAAATGAGAGTGGGAGGAGGAGAAGAGAGGGTCTCAAGGGACAACATAGAGGTTTTTACCTTGACACACACAGTATTGGGTTGGCGTCTGTCTGTGTGTGTATGTGTGAGTCTATAAAGGGTTAAGGCAGCAGTTGACACACCCCTGGTCACAGGGACACAGCTTCTTTGCCACACTGGAAATTAGTGGGATAGAACACAGTAGTGATAAGATCCCTGAATCTAATATATTTAAAACTGGAAAACTTCTGTAGTATTGTGTACTATGCCTATTATTTGATGTCTGGTACTATGATTTACATAGATCTGTTTACACATATTAATCATGGTCATCCGTAGAGGGTTAAGAAGAAGAACACTGAATATCAATCCCGATCCTGGAAGTTTTTGATTTTACTTATTTTATTTTTCACCACTTCCAAATTAGCTGTATAAATTTTACGGTATTATAATTGCAATATACTGTTACAAGTTTGTTTCACACATTAAATTTGCATCAGTTCACTAACCTATGTGTGTCATTGTGGGACTGTTATAGAATTTCACATCCTCATTTTGAGTATTTTATGACATGTACAGTAAGTGCACTTAAAGGAAGAAGGAGAATTCAATTACTTTTCTTTATCTCATTTTAGGTAATCACAGCGACGTTAATAGATACAGGAGTTAATAATCGTTTTAATTCATAACTGATTTTCTTTCTTTGTAGCTGTCTACTGAAAACCAGGAGGTCTGGGAAGAGTCTCTTCAGTGTCTGTCTTTACTGGTCCAGCTGTATGGTGGAGAGGGTCAGGACTGCCTCTCACCTCCCTGTTTGCAAAGCTTTTCACATGTGCTGCTCACACACATGCAAGCTGAGCCTACCCGAATACAGCACAAAACACTTAAGATCATCAAACGACTGGTGAGTACAGTGTACATGTAGGTGTGCAGACAGAAACAAACCAACACCTGTGCACATTAACTTTCACACATTAACATTGCTTGCATGTCATTCTGTTAGTGTGGTTATGCACCATTTTTCCCTTTTCAGTTGCCAGTACTTGTCAGTAGTGGTTGGGAGTAAAACATGGTCGAATATGTTTTATTCAAGAATCTTGTGTATGTTTATGATGTGAGTGTTAAACTAATAGCCACCACTGCAGGTTCAAAATATTGGAATTATAAAAACTACACAACACAGCTGTGTGCTGTGCAGCTGTTTTGAAAATAGTGTAGACTGTAGTTTTACCAGAAGTAGACGGACAGAAGGAGCAAGACAGAGTGGGAGAAAAAGTGTTGGTTTGTACCTGCCTGTCACTCTGTTCTAGTGTCTCTCCAATTTTGTCTGATAGTTAAAATGATTTGTAGTACAGGCCAAAGACAGCTGACTTCTAGTTTGTACTGCGGTAAAGAAGGTGGCAATTTACTGAGACACCTTTTCCCCAAACCTCATAAAAAAACTATTCCAATCTGGTAATATGGAGAAAACTGAGGCAGCTGCAGGTGACATCCATCAGAATTAAAAACTGACAGACATACTCATACAGGAACTCAACACATGAGTTACAAAATGGTGCAGAAAGTGAACTTGCAGTAAAGTACTGATCTAGAGAGATCCATCCTACATTGGACAAAGCCAGTTGTGAAGCATATTTAGTATCCATTCTGCAGCCTGGCTTTCCTTCATACTGGATGATTTTGCAGTATAACACTCAGTGGTGACGCTGAAAGTAATATGCTACTTATGAACCACTAGCGCCACTGATGATTTTACTGGTGTCACAAAGTTTGGATCCTTTCTCTGACCAAAATGTATGTTTTGTTTTTTTTAATTATGATGGCATACTTTATCTCTTAAACAAGATGTTGTCAGATCCCAAACTTAACTTTAAACTTATATTGTCATGGTACACATTAATTAGGCATCATTTAAAATGTTGATATTGGATATTTAAAAATTTAAGTCATTGAATATAATCGAGGGCACTTGTCACTTTGAACTGTTAGTCAAAAGAGAGGCAGGTTTGAGGTGGGCGGTCCAGTATAAATATATCTTAAAGAGTGGAGATGACCAAGTTTAAGAAATGGTTTGCTGATTTTGCTGCAGACCCCTATGAATTATGTAAAATGCATCACTGATGTTTTGGCTTGGCCGCAGGGCCATGAACTAGTTTCTGCACATGGGACACAAGGTCAACTGTCACCCTGAGATCACATGACATGACTTAAGGCTGTGCCTGGGAGCTATGCTTTATTTGTAATTGTGTGTGTGTGTGGGAGAGAGAGAGTGTGCATGTGTGTATTTTTGATTTCTCTCACTAATTAGTTCCAGCCACCTGAACCACCCACACAGAAACTCTGTCACACACAAAAACAGGCTTACCTCTATCTCTTCCTGTCTGTCGTCACAAATTTTTCCTCTTGTGCAAACTTCCTCATTACCCCCCCTAGCCCCTGCTCACCACTCTGAGCAAAACACAGAGAAAACTGTGTTTCAGCCATTTCCTCGTAGCTAGTGATGAGTCACTAAGCAGCTCAGTGCTAAGAGCAGAACTAATTTATTTGCTCAGAAAATATCCATCTACCTTTCCACACATTTAGTCATTCTACTGATTGCATGTTAAAGTTTTACTCACCCTCAGAGTACTGTTGACATCTTGTTCTACGGCATTGTACTATTTCCAATCCTGTCTAGTTTAAACATAAACTTCTAATCTCTAGATTGAGTTTTCCTGAATCTTATTTTCAATTGGCAGGCCAGTTGACCGAGTGCAACGTGCACCCTTAAAACATTCATTCATTATCGGCAACACACTCTTTTTCACACATCACAGAAACACGATGACTCACATGTTATCTCTCTCTCTCACTCGCACACACACAGATGAGTGCCTGCCCTCTGATGCCCTTGAACAAAGGCTTTTTAATTATCTTTCATTGATTTCAGGGCTCTGATAATCTCAATCAAAGATCCTGCTAATAGCTCGGAAACTGTAAGGGAGGAGAGAGGGAAAATGAATCAAGTCTGATAAAATTTTCAACTTGTCATTTTTTTTCCAGTCAACTTTGTAAGGCTTAAAGGAGCATGCTAATTAAAAGAAAAGGGATTCACAAGAAGCATTTCTTATTTCTTTTAAAGCAGTTTAAAATGTCGGTTTACAGTGTTGTTAAGATGTTGTTACTCATTGGCCTAAGTGATTGGTCCACTAATAGTGTATGCATGCACAGCTCATGTCTTTGTCAAGCCCATGGCATGAATCTAATCCGAAAAACATTTTTAACAGGTTTTCAGTTTCATTAAAATATTTTCCCTATGCACGACTAAAAGTTAGAGCTGACAAGTGTAGATTGGATATTTGGGACTATTTCATCTGCACCAAAAGTTTAATGAGACAGCATACACTTACGAACCGCAGGACTATGGTGTGATGCTGTAATTAAACTGGATTGTGACTGTTTTTATATGAAGTCAAATAAGCACATACAAGTATTTGGACAGACATACAGGTAAAATGAATGCACTGGCTTTAGATATACTATGCCAATTGATGTTGGTAAATAATTCACATCTTTCTTTGTACTATTCATAAAATGCTTATTGTTGGACCCATTTACTCACAGATTATCTTATTGTGTATTATCTTTATGTGATTCTGCCAAACTACTCTCCCTCTCTCCTTCTTTGCTGTCAGGTGCACTTTGAACTTCATAACACTCTGCTCTGTATTTCAGGGGTTGAGAGAAGGGATAAACAAGGGATCATAGGTAGTTGTGCGTGTGTTTGCTAGTTGGTTGGTTGGCAGGCACAAAAAAATGTCCCCTCACCCTGATGGAGAAGGCGCAGTGTGTGTTCGTTTGCAAGAAAAGTAAATGAGTGAGGGGAGCATCTTTGTCTCCTCCTAACCCCGTTTCCTAGCAACAACCATGCTGTGTCTCCACAGAGACAGAGGTGATGATGTCACTGGAGATCAGAGAGAACATGTTCGCCAAACATTCAGACACATATCAGACACACACATGCACACACACACATACACACACGCACACACACACACACACACATACATATTAATCTCACCAACACACACTCACAGATCTGGTTAAACTGTCGCATGATGTTAAAGCAGATCTTTAACTTAGCCTCTTCCTAACCCACTTCCTGAGGACCATCCTAAACACACACTGCTGTCTGTGGTCCAGGTGTTCTTGGTGGGTGTGGCGCTCAGACACCATGGTGTGGGAGACATGTCGGTACAAGAATAAAAACAGGGATGACAAAGAGAAGAAAGAAATGCTTCAGGAGGGAAATTTAGCAGAGAAGGGGGGGAAATACTTTTTTTTAAATTTACTGTTGACTGTCTAAACTACAGTGGTGTACAAATTTTGTAAAGGGCTCATAGAAGAAATGTAGCAACAAAATGATGATCTTTATTAAGGATCAAAATGACAAACTCTAATAAGAAGAACAAATGAAAGCACATGTGACACAGGGTATTCATCTGGATTTTTGGCACATTAGCTCTTTGATCGCTCTACTTGACAAATGAGTGTGATGTCACTCAGCAGTTGGTTGGGGGAGCCTGTGATGATAACACAAACCAGTGGTCTGTGATGACTGAGTGAGGCTGTGAAAAGATAAAGAATGTGAAAATGGTGTTTCCTATGCACAAATGTATCATCATTGGTTCCTTATCTGGTGGAACAAAGCTATGGCTGCTTGGCTTCTTCAAGGCAAGAAAAAGAAGATTAAAAACAGATTTTGTTGTGTGTGTTTGCACAGCGTTGTGTGTCAGCGTTGCAAAACTGGATAAACAAAATATTGTAAACAAGAAAGAAAGACAAAAATATGTTTTCATAGTGATTTTGTACTCGTTTCAGCAGACCTGCTGGTGAAATTTTAGTTTAGTTGAACTTTGACTGTGTGGTCTCAGAATTGTAGCAATGCATTTATACGCTGTTTTCAGTATTGTTATTATTATTATTGTTGTTGTTGTTGTTATTAACTATGTCAGATCAATGTCATCACACCCTGTGTCAAGTACAGACCACTGCCAAGACTAAAGTTCCTTCATCCTTCTGGGCTCACTTTGTTTTTCCTCTTTCTCCAGGTTCAGACTACGGCTAAATCTGATTGGTTAGAGTGTCCTGAAGGAGAAATGCTAGTGAGTCTACTGCAGGACATAACTACGTCCAACAGGTGTGTGCTTCTGCAGTTTTAATGTGAATGTGTTTGTTTGCGTGTTACTGCTTTTTTATATCCAATGGGATAAGAACACAAAAGGATAACTAAGTAACTAAGACATAACAAGAGTTTTTGTCAGGGTGTGTGTGTGTGTGTGTGTGTGTGTCTGTGTGTGTTAAAATCACTCCTCAAGGGATACCAGTAACAAATCGCTGGATTCAGATATGTCTCCTTCAGCCATTTCCCTTATCCTATTATTTTTATGCATGTCTGAACATGTCTGTGCATTACACATGTCAAAACTGCAAAACTGATCTTTTACTAGTTAATTGAAAGGCAGACAGGGCAGGGGGTCAGCTTTGCCCACAAGCGCTCTGATAAAATATCCACATTTATGAAATTAAGACTTGGTCTGGGATGCCTCTTGAGATCTCATCAGTGGCAGGAACCATGTACCCACATATATATAAATATATATATACAACTTTTAAAATTAAGTTTATATAGTAAAGATTTTACTCCCTCAGTTCATTATATAATTGTGTCCAGTCAGCATTGGTCATTCATTATGTTTCTGATGAGATAAGGGAGACCTGCAACGCCTTGACATCTCAGACGTGTGTGTTTGCTCTTGTGTTGTTGTTCTTGGGCGTTTTGGCTCGTCCTCACTTTCACTTTTCTTTAAACGTCTGATTGTTCAAACTAGGAGTTTGTGGGTTAATGTTAGAATTATGTTGAATGTATTGTTAGACATTAAGGTGGGATTGTTGTGGTTAGTGGTAGAGGCTAGGGAAGGCATTATGTCAATGAGTGTCCTCACAAGTTTAGGAAGGGAAGTGTTTGTGGGCTTGTGTGCCTGCACCTGTATCTCAGCATCTGGCTGCCTTTTATGAGTGTGTGGGCCGAATGTGTGTTCCCACTTTGAGCCAAGGGTTTTGTCACTGTAATGACCATACTTCCTTTGATCTTTTGATGTCCAGCGACCTGCCAGACATACACACACACACACACACACACGTAGCGCATACAGGCACACACAATGAATACACAGAAACTGATGCTTTCACCCACTTGTATATAAAAACTCTGTCTCTCAATCACACACACCCTGTCAGATCAATAATAAAGGTGTTTTGTTGTACTGCATAGAGGCCTCTCCCACCCCCTCTGCCTTCCCTCATTTCTCATTGGTCACCTCCTTTTCTGTCTTTTTGTCACTTTCTATACCCCCTCTCTACTCCTCCATTTTGTTCCCTTATTTTCTTTCTTTTCAACCTCTTTCTTTCTGTCCCTCTTGTGCTTTCCCTCTCCCACTTCTCCTCTCCCCTCATCTCCTCTCTCTCTTCTCCCTCTCTGGTAGATGAAAGCAGAGATCAGCTCTAGACTTTGAAGTGGCTGAGACTGGCACACTCCCACTGGTTTAGCAGCAGTAGGAGGAGGGGTGCATAGGTTTTAGGAGAAAGGGTGAAAGATGAGAGGAGTTATGAGGGGAGGGGGGGCAGGTTTTAATTGAGAGGATGAGAGGAGTTGGGGCAGAGAGAGGAGATGGTAGTAGGGTGGGGAGGTGAGGGGAGATCTATGGCTGACATCCTAACCCAAATGATGTCATTCAGTCTTTACCATGGCAACCTGAGGAATGCCTTTTCAAAACCTCAAGCCTGACCAAGTGTGGAGGGAGGGAAGGGGCGTCGCTCATCCTCCATCCTGAAGAAAAGCCTTGAGGCCCAAAATCTGATCCTTACTTTATTGCTGCATTCAGTCAAACCCGACACCATCAGGAGTAGAGAGTATGTGCTCAGACAACAGAGGCCTGCTCTGGTTACCACAACCAGCTGCTCTGCAAACACTAAAGTTTGACATTTTGCAGTCAACTACAATGGATATGATGGATTTTACCAAAACACGGACCTAGTGCTCCTTCAAAAGGGCACAGCAGTCAGCTACGTCATATACCAGACACTGTGACTGTGTAAAAATTTTAAATTATAATGAGCCTGTGATTGATTTGTAAAACATCTGATTGGTAGTCGGGTTTTTGACTAACAGTAATATAAAATCCCTTCAAACCACTGGTCAAGGGAATAGTCTGCCACCATATTTCAATTTCATGACAGTTTAAAATTGAGAGCATGTTGTTAAATGAATCCCTGTGTTCAGTGTGACAGTGGAATGAACTAGTCCATCAAGATAAAGAATTTTAATGATGGTGTTTATTTGGCTCATTGTCAAATGGTGCAAACGTAAACGTACTTCCACACAGCAAACGCGTGTAAGTGTTGGTGTAAGCCGAGTGTGAGGCTAATGTGGAGCTCTAATAGTCATACACTGTAATCTAAAACCAATTATTCCTTTTTGCGCTGTCCTCCGTGCAGCTGCTGGGCGTCAATTTGGAACTATGACAGTGCAGGCGTTTAATGAGTAACCAAACTCTAAAGTTTGTCCTAAAAATGTTTTCCTAAGCCACAAACTTTCAAGGATTTCTAAGGCCTCTGGGCATTGTGTTAATTAGGTTAATTATGTGGGGCTTAATTAACTACAGGGGGTGGGCTTCTGCTGGCCTGGCTGTCAGGGTGCCCTCTAAGACACCTGGGAGGAAGAGGAGAGAGGAGGTAGATAAGAGGGGGAGGGAGAGGTGAGGAGTTAGATGACAGACAGCCTGTAGGGGTCTGAGCCGATCATGTTTTTACCTAAAATACTCTACTATGCTACATAGTCATGTGTTTGTTTTCTGATTTCTATCCTCACTTATGTTCTTTCTTATTATGTTATAGTGAGTAAGTCGTGGTATTTCCAGATTTCCAGAGACTGGACTGCTGTCAGTCGCCAGTGGCCTGTTTGGAAACAAATTGCATATTCAGATTATTAGTCTGCACTTTTACTGGGGATAATGAGTCAGAAGTAACAGCACATAACCCTTTATTAATGTTATACATACACTGTACAGAACACTGTTACCAGTATCACATTTTAAAGAGGGATAAATAAGTGTTTTTTCTGTTTTCCAGGTGCCACGGCGATGTGGTTCCACTGGCTGCTGAAATCCTCCAGGAGATTTGTGGACCTAACCGTTGTTAATCTTCAATCCATCAGCCCAACAAGGCGGGTGCAACAATTAGAACCTTTTACCCCCAGAACCTAAAAGATCATTTTGATTGCTAGTCGGCATTTTGAATTTCTATCCAGGTAACCTGTTTTGAACTAATTTAAAGTTGGAGACTGTTCTTTCACAGTGTTTTTTATTATTGATTAAAATGTCCTTATACGTGTACTTCTTGATAAGGCTTATTAATGGGCTGGATATTAACATGATAATGTTGTATGTGGTTGTTAAATTATGTTTTAATTCACAAATCGTTAGTGGCACAACGTTGCGTCAGACTAGTTAATGTGACCATGTGCTATATCTCTGCAGGACTCTAGTCACATTTGCAAATTGGATCAATGACAGTAATAAATATTGCAGTGTGACAGATCATTTGACAGCTCAATCAAAACATCCATCCAGTGTCCATCAGCCTACAGAGGATTATGTTGTGACTTAATTCAGACTGTCACAGCTCTGGCCTCTGGGTTTGACTACTGCAGTCAGGGCCCATGTCAGTCATCTGATTAGGAATACAGTTATGAACAAAACGCTGTTCAACTCCTGCCAACTTTTCTTCACGCCGTCATACATTAAACTTGTTTCTTTTATCAGGAGTTGTGATGCCATGAATATAGAATGATGTCGTTCTCAACAAAGGCAGGTCAGATGTTAGTGGAGTGAAGCGATAGTTGCACAGAAATGCTAATTTGAAACAGATAAAAGGTCAGTATGAAAAATACAACAATGTACCATGACAAGATGTGGATGATGTGAGAGCTGGGGACGAGACTAAGCATGGGTTTGTTCTCTGAGCAACATCATGTCATCCTTAACTCCTACACAAACTACACACGGTCACCACTGGCAGGCTTTCATTGTGTCAGGTGTCAAAGGTTACTCACAAACCTGACGAATCACGCAAAAGCAGAGAACACAGCTGTCACTGTTCAGATATCACAACATATCAGGCTTCCTACCCAACTGCACGCTGACACTTTCTTCTCACACTTAACTGTTATTTGATGTGTAAAACTGAGACCCTTAGGAAATTGAATGACACTTGAAGGTTCCTTTAACGTATAAAATGTTAAACTACACCAAGGTGCTTTACAATGCTGTTGACCTCTTCTTCTGCAGTGTAAATGCCAAGCACATTCCAGAACCACATAACTGTATGTAGTAGGTTAGTGGTGATGTAATCTGGACACTTAGACGTACATGGTGAAGGTGAAGAGTTGTCATCTGTCCAAGACACATTTTAAAACCAGGTGTAAACAGGCTCAGAGTCGTGTTGTGGTCATGTTACCATTACAATGGGAAACGTGCTGCTCATCTTTCATTTAGCACGACCCTGTCGTCATATCTACAATTGTCCATAGTCTTTGCTGTAGAAAGATTTATTACATTAAATTTAAACAAACTGTTCCTGGATTGAAGGTGTGGGTGAAATGAGACATGGAGGCCTTCAGGTGAAATGACAGTCCATTTTATTGTTTCAGAACACAGCAGGCTACAGCAACCAGCTCCACCCATTACCCCACCCCTCTGTAACAGCAGAATAATAAGAGCCCTCCACCACCCCTGTCCTTCCACTGCCACACCCCTTCAGCTTAGGTTAGCTACACCTCCTTTGGAACAGCAGAGACACATCAGTGTCCACCTTTAAAGCAAGAAAATAACTTGATATTTGGACCATGATTTCCAATTAATGTTTTTTATACAAAAGCTACACAATGTTACACTTGATCATCAGAATACATTTCAACTGTTTAACTTTAGTGTTTGGACACCATTTAAAATGTGATCAGATTCTTTACTTGATGGAGCATTACCACTTTAAAAACAAACAAAAGAAACAAAACCAAAACTCAACACTACTAGAGACTTAAAATACAAAGGATTGCAAAACAAGAGTATAATAATTCATAATAATGAAAAAAGGCAAGCTAGAATCAGTTTGTACCATTACGGACACAAGGAAAACAGAATAAAAAAGTGAAACAATCAGAAGTAAAAACAAAATACATAAAAAGGTTTTTGAAAATCAACCACTGAGATCAAACTCCATGTGTCATGTCAGGATTTGAAGTCAGCCCCTTGTCAGGCTGACAGACCAGAACCGAACCGCACTTATAATCTAGTTTGTCCCAATGGAGTTCCCATAGACAGGAAACTGCTTGCTGTTGAGTCGTCTTCAGGCACTTTCTGAAACCCCGCCTCCTCCATATGGGCGAATCACGATGCAGGTTCATCCAGATCACATGATACAGCTGCAGAAGGGGGGGAGGAAAAAAAAAGGAGGAGGTGAGTGGGGAGACAGCGGAGGAGCTGGTAAAGACCACACACAGATCAAACACACCACATCACACAGCTTTTTAATTAGAAGCAGTCAGACCATGCAGCAGCCAGTGAGTAAGTCTACCCCCACCCCCCCCTCGGCCATTTCATCCACACAGAAAACACCCCTGCTTCAGAAACAGCTACCCCTCATTTCAGCTACAGAGTGAATGTGAACATTGGGTCTTACCTAGTAGAAAGTGTAGTGTAATGTTGGTCTTGGTATTTACAGGTCAGTATCAAACCAGGCCAGTTGGTTCGAATCACCTGGGGGCAGACCCTCTATCAGTTCCTGGGCATGTCCCAGGTCAGGCAGCCCCTCTACAGGGGGGTAGTCCTGGCCAGGGTGGTGGCCTCCACCCAGATCATGGTCCATCATGGGCTCCATGCCCAACGTGTCCCCTCCATAACCCCCTGAATGGAAGGAACGGTAGCTTGGGTCTGGGGGGAGGTGGGAGGTGTGGATGGAGGAGAGCAGGGGAAGCAGAGCAGTTGTTAGAAGCATGTTAACAAACCAAGCTGTCACACAGTAGTATGATCATTCAAACTAACGTTACACAGCAACACAGCACACGTCCACTCCCCAAACTACGAGCAAACTCAGTTCAAATTACAGCTGTTCCAGCCTTTGAACTGGCTCTGCTAAATTTACCTCACTGTTTAGATTTGGTTCCACTATCAGAAATCCATCTCTCCAGTGGCAAGTCTCAATACATCAAAGAAGCTCAAGTCATTTTCTTTTGGCTGGTGTAGAGCCAATTAGGGGAATGGAGAGCAGTGCAGATTAAAAACAACAGCCAACATGTGCCCCACAGTCTATTGTTGAGTACAATCTGAGGTCCTGCTACACTGGTCAGCATTTACATGTCTGACTAACAATTAGGAAAAGCAGCATGTGGTTTTGCTAAGAGCCACTTGTGTTGGCCTTGAGTGACAGCAGTCATCAATCTCATCCTCAACCAGAAAGCATTATCACCACCACCTTTAACAGCAGTCCTGTCACTAGTGGTCTTAAGAAACTGACGGGGCAATGTGACAATATTTAGTTGTTTATCAACAAGATAAGGGGACAGAGAGGTCCATGGGTTTAAAGAAAGTACTGACTGGATAGGCAATTAGCAAAAAAATCTCAGCTGAAATGTTTGTCACAGCCCAGCTGATCTGAGATTCATGACTTCTTTGTCCCCTTTGTGCTTCTCCTGGAAGCCTTCCAGCCATAGGTGAGGAGGTGGCTTACCTTCCTGTCTGTAGCCCAGAGGCTCTCCCTGAGCTCCGATGTCCAAACCTAAGTCTCCAGTCTGCAGTAGAATACAGACATAGATGAGCACTGAGGTAGCAGACCACACGCCTTTATTCTCTGAAGCAGTTTTAAACTCTAAATAACTTTTTTATGTGTACAAATATACTGATTAGCAAGGAGAAACCTGATGTTGAGAGTCATACCTCATTCCAGGCCATCGGTTCTGTCCTGAAGAGCGAGCTGGTGAGTTCTACAGAGAGGCGTTTCTTGTAGTCTTGAGGTTTGTCCTCTGACATACGGAACAAAACAGCTGCAGCATACGTGGCTGAGGGAAAATGGAGGGTTTACAAGGTTAGCCGTCTTTCTCTGGTGCACCAACTGGTGTTTATAAAATAATGACAAAGCCATCAGAGGACAAACAACAAATAAAAAGTTGTTAATGATGGCAGTAGATAAATGTGTGCACACACCAACTCCTTCATTGCGGCTGTGCAATAGCTCTGTGAGTGGGGCCGTGGCTCCCTCAGCCTCGATGGCCTCAGCAGCCTCTTTGTCCTGGGCCAGTTCACAGAGGACGCCGGCTGCTACACGCTGGATGTTCTCAATGGGAGAGTACAATAGCTGCACAAACACAGAAGGGATTGCTTTAAAAAAAAAAACTGCAACAGATCATCTAAGAGGCAAACAGCAGAGCCTCAGAGTGTAAAGACAAACACGGGCAGTACAACAAAATGTTCTCCCTCAGTACCACAGTCAGTATATATACAGTCAAGATATGTTTGGAATAGGGCATCTCCGTTAGCTCCAGACAGCTCATAACTAAACAAAAGGTTCATGTTCATCCTTTCAATTATACAGTTCATGACGAACATTTTCAATACAAAACCAAGCTGAAGAATTTCACCTGTACAAAGAGTGGAATGGTGTTGAGTCCTCTGATCACTATTCTGTTGTGTACATCTCTGGCCAGAATGTGCAGTGCTCCTGTGCATCCCTCCACAATCTCCTCCATACGAACTCCCTCCTAAACACAAACATTAAATTAGTGATGGTAGAAGTCCAGGGAACTGTGGGGATTTATTGAGATGAGAAGCCAGAGAAGGTGATGGAGAATTGTGCCATTCTGACATCAATCCTTAAGTGTTGTGGAGCTGTGCGTTCACAAAGGGTTAAGAAGTGTGTGTTCTCTCACCACAAACTGCTGCTGTGTGCCTCCCATGCTGGTGCGTCTCTGTGTGTCTTGGTGTGCTCTGACCAGCAGCTGAACCAGTCTTGGGATGGCTCCCTGCTCCCTCAGTGGAGCGTGATTTGCAGGGCACAAAGCCAGATTACGGATCAAACCAACCGTAGCCTGATGGAGGAACACAGTCAAAATGTCAACTTCAGATCGCCTATAGCTCTAGTCGGTGATTAAACAAAAGCTGCTCTGTTGTCAGGTGCAGATTTACATTTTTAAATGTACTGGTTCCTTGTTATTTTTCATCTGAAAGCCATCCCCCCTCTGGCAGACCTCAGAGAGTTTAGGTTTCTAATCTGAGACTAGTTTTTCCCTTTTTCAAGTGAAAAGACCAAAGCCACATTAGAGGTCAGGACTTGGCAGATATGTTGGTGGTTTAAGTGTCATACAGCAGTGAGATGGTCGTGTAAAACCCGCAGGAGATCAGCTTCCAACATGTTCTAACAATGTGCTTATAAACCCAGGTTAGGCCCATTATTTTGGCATCAAGGTGCGATAAAGTGTAAACAGATTTTCACTGGAAACCACTGAAGAGTCACTTGGGCGGCTGACAGTAAGAAGAGAGATTTAAGTGGCTGACTGTTACTGGCGATTCTGTGCATGTGTGTACCTTAATGAGAGGCCAGTGTGACGGCGGATGCAGTAATTTGACGACCACAGGGAGACCGTAGTGCAGTCTGACAGCATTCTGTGCCATCTCAGCATCCTGGTGTCGAGATGTGAGGTGACGTAGGGCACAAATAGCTGGCTCTGTGATGTCTTCTCTGTCTCCAGCCCGAAGAACTGTGCGCACTAATGCCTCAATACCTCCAACCTACAGAGAGACAGGCAGTGTGACATTACGTACAGCAGGCGACAGGCACTCTTACAATCTGGATGATAAAAACACACACTAAATACAGATGTAAAGACATTACAAACTCAAGCCTTTAGCTAAATAAATACTAATGCATTTGAGTGTGTACTCACTTGGCAGACCATCATCTTGTTCTTATAGTTATTACAGGTCAGGTTAGACAGAATGCCAGCAGCACAGGTCACCACGTTGATGTCGTCACTGCCGAGCAGTTGTACCAGAGTTCCCAGCAGACCCTCCATTCCCTCCTGGAGAGAAAGACACAGTTGTCACATTGGAGATAAAAAGAAAGATGGTCTACCTTTTTGTGTCTGTGTGTGCAATCAATCAAAGGAAAAAAGAAAACTGAGCAGAAATTCTTGAGGATAGAGAGCTGCATTAAAGGCCCAAAGGGTTCATGTTCCAAAGCTCTGTCCAGCCAACCTAGTGTTAACCTTCAAAATGCCCTTTAAATTGAGAAGAGACTAAAGTGTCCTCACAAAAATAGCATTGAAACGAAACTGCCCACAAATGGTATGAGTAAACACATGGTCGTGCTCGCGTGTGGTTAGCGGGTTCAGTTCTCACCTGTTTGGTGGCAGCATCTGATAAGTTCCTGAGAGTCCAGAGGCAGTTCTGGACCAGTCTCTGGCTGGGGTCTGTCAGGTGAAGTCCCAGAGCCTGCATACCTCCTGGACAGAAAAACAAACATGTTTGAAAACTCCAAATCAGTTCATTTGCTGTTAGTTCGCTGATAGTCACAAATTTAAATTAAACACTATATGTATAATCACATTCAGCCATATACTACAAATACTTGTTCTGAAGACCTACCAGCTTCTACGATAGCAGGCTTGTTACTGGAGCACACCGACAGCACTTTGAGAACTCTGCTTGTGGTCCACAACAACTTCTCATAGGTGTAAGTCCTCATGATGTTGACCAATGCTTGGGGGCCACCACTTGCCAGTATTATCAACTACACAAACAGAAAACAAAGTTCATGGGTCAATGCCTACTGTGGAGCACTGCTGCCTTTATTAAATTAAGTCTACTGCACCTCACCTTGCTTTCCTGGTTTCCATATGCCAATATCTGCAAACAGTCAGTGGTGATGGCCAGGAACTTTACATTGGTCTTGTTGAGCAGAGCCACCATTTTCTGTAGCCCCCCAGCTAAGCGAACAGCCATCTTGGCCCCTTCCTGATGCAGAAGCAGGTTGTGGAGGGTGGTGATGGCATAGAACAGGACAGAGTCCACTGGTGAACTGCAGGACAGACAGATGTTTACTGGATTACCATCCCACCAGGAGCTAGTGACAACTTCATACATTCAAACGATCCTTTTCTATGCCTTTGCTGAGTTTACCATTTACCAATTAAATGAAGAAAGTTTTATTGTTTTTCAAAGGCCACACTGCTTCTTGCAACAGTGGTTAATTATTTGATGTATGGAGCTAATGAATATCTATTCATCCCCTTCTCACATACCCAAGCATTTTAACAAGAGCTGGTATTCCTCCAGACTTGAAGATGGCCAGCAGACCCTCTCTGTGATGGGACAGGTTGTGCAGTGTTCCCGCAGTGCAGCGGGCCGTCTCTACATCGTTCGTGTTCTGCATGGTCCTGACAATGGCAGACACCATTTGAGGGGAGCGCATTATGGCGTGGCGAGAAGCTTCTTTCTTTGAAAGCTGGTGAACCATCACTGCTGCTTTGTTGACTACAACCTTGAGGAGCCCAACAGAAATATTGTGAATGTTTAGAGGAAAATGACACTTTAGAGACGAGAATAAAAGAATTCTGAGCCATTTCCCCCTGAGTTACCTGGTCCTCATCATTGAGCAGTTTGGTGAGTTCTGGTATGGCTCTGGTTGCCAGCTCAGCGTCATCTTGATAATTGATCAGGTTGACCACAGCATGTTTAAGCATTTGTGAGGGCTCTGCCAGCCTCTGGACATTGGTGGGGTTTGCGGCATCATACTGTGTAGATGGGATCTGCATGCCCTCCTCAAGAGTCTCTGGGAACATTGCCGCCCGCACACGCTGGGCACGTGTCATGGCATACTGACCATCTAGGTCTAGAAGAGACGGGGCAGTTTTGTTATGTGGAAGAAAGAGATCATAAAGAGATCTTCCTCACTAGTATGAATTACACATACCTTGTACTTGTTCTTGGGAAAAGTTCTGGTTGAAACCCTGCTCCCACTCATACATGACTTGGTTGTTGTCAATGTCATCTTCCTCAGGGTTCCCCTTCCCACTGAGAGAGGGAGCAGTTGTGGTGGCCCCTGAATGGATACCTGAATCCAGGTAGGACTGTTGCTGCCAGTGACTGACTGCTGCCTTACGGTCTGGCTCCATGGCCATGTCCAGCTCCATCAGATCAGCTGCAAGAGAAACAATGATATAAATTATGCTTTCAACAGAAGACAAATGCCTGTAGGTGTTTAGAAAAGATTCAATTTGGGGATTGGGACAAACTAAATATTCGAATCTGTTCAAATCAAATGTTCAAAACACCAAATTATGAAAGTTAAATGTCAGGTTTGTTACTTCAAAGGAACAATGTGGAATAAGAAATATCTAGTCATTTAGAGTAACGCTGAATGAATAGAGGACACAAATGGCCTCAGAGCCTTACACACGAATAGATTTCTAACCCCTCTCAAATGCTTTTATTCTTCTACGTCCAACTCTCGATATGATTTAAGAGGTTTCTTTGAACATAAAGTCTGATTTTACATGAACTACAGATTTCTAATTTTTATCCGCCCCCCATTTCATTTCTAATTCTTTGCTTAAAAATTAAAAGTCTGCATACGAGCCAAGGTACATACAGTGGCACTTCAAAATTTATAAACCTTTTAGAGTTTCCTCTCTTTGTGTATAAATGACCTAAAATATAATCCGATTTTCAGAATAACAGGAACTCTGCTAAATAGATTCTATAAAAATGTTGGTTTGATCTTTGCTGGTTACTCTTTACAGAAATATTAAAGATTGGATCATTTTATATATTAAAAAAATGGAAGCTTGTGACTTTCCTTCCATTTTGCGACTTTTGCAGACACATTTATAATAAGTTCAGAGTTTCTGTATGTGAACGAGAGGGCAAGAAGATAAGCAAGTGTTTCAGTGTGTTCCAGAAAATGATTTACTCACCCTGAGAAGCCATGTTCCTTTCTCAAACTACAGCCAACACAGCTTCCTGATCTGAAACAAGAGGGGGAGAAATCATCACAATCAGTCCAACTACCTGAGTAGCATTTCACCTTCCATCCCCCCATCCCTAACCCTCTACCCTGCTCACTGCCACACAAACATTTTACTTTAAACACAAGGATCACACCAGAGGTAAAAGTAGAAAAGCTAAATGTTAGAAATGAATGGCAGTGTTCCTTCAACAACCGACAAGCTCGAAGACTGACTTTCTTAGGCCTGCTTTCCTTTTCTGCCTGCTTCTTTTTTTGAACTCTCTCAGTTCACGCCAGACATGCAAACCGCAGCAACTCACACACAAAGCCACCATTAGGTGTAGCAGCTAGCAACTATTTAGGTGAGGAGGGGCAGGGGGAAGTGGAGCACTGGGTGGAGAGAAAAGAGAAGAGAGGAGGGCATACACATTCCTGCGCTGGCTTTGAAGCTGATACCACACTGCGGGAAAATAAACACTGGCTATGGCAGCAGAGAGGTAAAGAGTGCAAGAGGATTAATCCAGGAAAAAAAGGAAAATTGGAACGGGTATTTTCAATTCACACACACACACACACACACACACAGTATAAATATTATGACAGTAATACAGAGACACAAAAACAGGAAACGCTTAAAACTAGAAGAAGTTCTCAGCTAAAAGATGCATGGAAGGGGAAAATGATGACCATGAATTAATTTATACCCCAGAGAACATTCAACGTGAAAAAGAGTAAAAGCACCACGTCCTTAGGGGCAAATGTATTTAGCACCATTTCAAACACAATAAATCAATGATCATATATCACTTAACACAACACACAATGCAAATAAAGCTTTTTCACCATGTTATCATATTTCTCATATAAATGAAACAAAAGGAAAGACTTTGTGGAGGATTATTTTTCATGTCCCCCCCAGTGGAAGTCAATGTTAGATTCAAATTTTGAGCAGCTGCTCTTTGCTGTAAGACTTCACACAACAGGTGTGCAGCTGTGTTAGTATTGTTAAGGTCATATGTAGTGACAGCAGGAACTTTGATGTTGTATCTAACAAAAAAAGTAAAAATTGCTAAAAGAAATATTTGATATTTCAACTTCCACTGTGATTCTTAGTAGCATGCACAATTTTAAAATGATTTTATTTTGTATTGGATAACAGAATGACAATGCACAGAGTAACTAAAATTACAGAGAAAATGCAGGGTTCTGCTCAAGGAATCAACAAAACAAGATGATACCTTAGCAGTCAATAACAATTTGGTAAACAAGTTGTCTAGACTCTCACGTCAAGATATACTTTGTAAGTTGAGAAGTGTATATAGAACATGCAATGACAAAGAAATGTTTATCTTAAAGTTGGCATCTATACAAGTGGTGTCAGACAAAATGTCCTCTACAGGTCCTACAGTATACCAATTTATTGCAATTCACATAGTTTCTATAAAGAGACTTCACCCTCAGCAAACAGTCAGCTAGAAGTTGAGTCAAGACAACTTGTCATTTATAAACATTTCATTATTTGTTCTGTTTCAAACTAACAAGAACAAAGTCCAGTTTGACTGACCCAGCTATCAGATAACATCACTCGGATGAGAATAATCACCAAAACAGCAAACTGTCTTTTCACTTATACATTTCCCCCCACTATTAAAACGTTTTGGCTAAAAACTTAAGTGTGTGGCCTGCAGAGCACATTTAGCAGACAGTAGCAGACAGACTGGCTAAAATCTGACGGATCATGTTTTATCTAGTTGTATTATAAAGGAGAACAAAAATGTGTTGGACATCAGAATATTCACTACCTAAAGAGTAGCCTGTTAGTTGGTCAGTTTTTGCTGAAGGTCAAAGACCACTTTGTATTCTGAGTGACTAGCAAAGATACAATACACTTTGCTATTAGAGTTCTCCAACAAACCTTAAGAGTCCTATGATATTAGGTCACTAATTATTCACTGTTCTACAGGTTTAAAATCTTTTTCTTAGCACCTCCATTCTCCTGTCTAGAAAGCACTGTACTGTAAGATTAAATGATGAACACACAAAGTAGACAACATGTGCCATGTGAATTGCACAGCAGCTAACAATCAGTCCAGCAAAAACGCCACTAAATCTGTAGGTGTATTTAGAGTTAAATAGCTGCCAATATGAAAATACTCCTAAGGACAGCCAAAGTACTGCTCTGAATTCATTCCCTCCTCTCACACCCACCCCACCCAGCTGTGTCATTAAAACACAATATTGAGTCAGGCTCCAAAGATTGCTGCTTCTAACCACAAATGCACCAACTCAAATTCACTGTTCACACGCCATCCTCCACAGTTCTGCAGTCCTGCCCTCATATAACCCAGCCTTGTCCTAATGGATGCCATATGTAACACACAAGGCCCCATAAAAAAATCAAACATACAATCAAAGCACACAGAGGAACCATTTATCATTCACTCTGGTGGAAACTGTGGGCCTTTACATCTGGTTTTGGAAACTGAGCTGATGCGTTTTTGATGTCCAACAAGCAATGTCTGGTCTCCAATTGAGACACAAATTGAGCCTTGTGCTAAAGTCAGACTCTTACCGGTAACACAAAAACACAAACAACTCCATCCAGTAAAAGTTCCTAGATATCAGGCACAAATCTGAACGAAAGGTTTCTTTGATGTCAGATCTGAAATCCCTTATGTAGACGTGTGCCTGGTTTAGTTGAAGCCATGAAATTAAAACCAGATGACTAATGAGTGACACAGGATGAATTGAAGTATGATGCACCGAGGAGGAACAAAGACGGAGAAAGTCACAAGTAGCTATGGTTGGACAGAGCCATCAAACAGGTACCTTATCATCCACACACAGCAGTGTAATGTACATGCACACACTCCAGCCCATGGAAATGTCGATTTGTGCCACAGGTCAGCTCTCCTAAGTGACTGGTTAGATGGTTCGAGAACATTTCCCTCTGTTAATCCACCCTGAACATTGTAAGGGAAAGTATTCAGTTCATACTGAAAACCACAATTCCATAATATGCCAAAGCCACAAACATGAAACAGAAACACTTGTGGTGTTTATATGTTTGTTGTTTCAGGAGGGTTGTTCCACTACAAAGGAACAGAGAATGGTACCACTGCAGTGGAGCTGAATGTACTTTGAGCATAAAGAAACTACTACATTCACTGAGCTGGGTAAAGCACAACCATGATTTTGTTAATACACAAAGGAAGAAAATGATAAATATATAGAAACAATATAAACATTTTGAAACAAATTCCAGACTTTGTTAGAAACACAGATACACAAAGAAAGCTTGGCTTTTCTGAGAATTTCATACATGTAGAACTAGCTAAACTGCACAGAGGGCATCTAACCCAACATTAGGCACTGATCCAGATAAACTTTCAGAGAACTTAATATCAACTTCCACAGAAACATGTGACAAATAGATTTTCTAATAGGTTCCACAGTGACACCTACAGTCTAAGATGCCAAATTTTTAGCCAATTATCTAAAAAAAACTCATCAGCTAGCTAAAGAAGCATAAGAAAAAAAAAACTGTGAGCAATGGCAGCAGAAGCAGATGAAAGAAAAAAATATAAAATAAAAAAAACCTCCTGTTACATAGCTGCCTTCTGAATACAGTCATTTTCCCTGTTTGTCTAAACTTCCCATAAATCAGTCATAGACAAGTTTGAAAAAGAAAAAGAAAAACACCCAAGCACATAAGCACATAACACTGTCTGCTCAATTACTTCTGGAAATTGGAAAAATTGGATTGGCACATACAGTGAGTAAAGGCGAGCGTCAAGATTTACTTGTGTAAAGAGCACGGTAACATGCTGCTGTTAAAAATAAATCAGTGTAAAACAATTCCTCTAAACTGCATTTTACTATTCTTCCTAGCATGTGGTGGCTTTTTATTTATTCCAAATTAAGTGTTACTAATACACCATGCTGGAGTTAAATACAAAAATACTTGAGAACAGGACTTCAGAGATATCCAAGCAGCCCCTGCTGCACAGCCCCGTTCCTCTCAAGTAAACCACCATATGAGCAAATAGCCCAAACAAGCTGTATTATCAGCACAAGCAGAGAGACCGGATCTGCCACAAGCTTCAACGTTAGCCATGTAATGTGCAGGGTCAGCAGCACTCACTGTTGGCTGCCAACAATACAATGAGCTCAATGCCTGCAGCCGCTGCAGTGTTTAGTCTGACTCTCAACTGCAAATGACAAATGGCCATGGAGGAACAGGAGCTTCGGACACTATCCAAGCCTCTGCTCAGCAATTATCAGTCCATTTCAAACTGAAAAATACGATTTGATCAGAGGAAATTGTAGAAAAAAAACCCTCGAGGAAAGAAAACAATAGACCTGTCCGAAACAAGTCAGCTTACTTGGAAAGTATGGTAGGTGTTGAACTGAAGCTTTATGATCACAGTGATGAATCCTTTCCTCTCCCTCTGATGACACAGGTGATTTTATCTCCAATTAATTACCAGAAAATCTAAACGACTTCAACACTATTATGTCACTGAGGCTGGTACGTTTAGATTGATGCGGATACAATGGTGGATCAAGAAAAAAGACAAATACAATATTAGGTCATGGCAAGTCTAAGAGAATTACCTCAAAACATACCACTCCAGGTTTCGGATGTAGCCTACACCCACGCTTCCGACTCAAAAAAATAATGCACCGTTAGAAGAAAATTTCGCTGACAGGATGACAGGTTTGCTCTGTTTTTTTTTTTTTTGTTTTGTGTTTTTGTTTTTTTTTATGTTCCATTGTGCAGTCTGATAGGGGATTTCAGCACGGAAACCTGAATTTTAAACCCATTCAACACAGCCGGAGACAATGCAGTAAATATGTGTGGCATGAGAAAACCCGCAGCCAACAGAGCAGCAATTAAGTTAAAAACCCCAGGTCAAGTAAAAAAACCCTGGGTCAAGTAAAAAAAACCCTGGGTCAAGTAAAAAAAAACCCTGGGTCCCTCCATCGAGTCCATTTTAAAACAAACTCACGTCTTTGCAAAGCTTCACCGGCTGAAACGCTGGCGCCGCTGGGGATGTCCGTACCTCCAGCCGCCGCTTCACTTCCATTACTCGTCAAGTTAAAAAATAAAACGTAAACAAGGTGTAATGCTGCTGAAAACACCACCGCTGGGTCTTAATATGTCACTAAAGCACATAAAAGACAGCTTCTCCTTCATGAGCAGCTCTCTTCTCTATCGACCGGGTGCGAGGTCTCCAACTTTCCTCCGTAGTGACCCGCCTGTCCTGCTGCCGCAGCCAAAACAAACCCGAGGCTGAACGAACAGACCACTGGACAAAGGAAACGCCAAATATCACATTTAATACAGGATATCAACACACCACCACAGTATGCATGCAGACCACGGTGTGGTGCACCCCCTCCTCTCCGCAGCTGCCGACGAGCCCCGGCTTTCAGCTCCAGCACCACTGGCTCAGATTTCACATGTGGCCCCTCCTCGTCTTCCTCGTCTTCCTCCCAAATCACAGCGGCGGCGAGGAATTTGTCGGTCTTTGTTTAAAAGGACGAGTGGAAACACATTCACAGGCCTTTGCCCTAAATTTACCTTAAATTCAACTTAGCCTTAACCAACAATACAAGTTTGGAGACACTGAAAACAACGAGCTCCAATTAAAGGTGCGACGCTTCAGTTTCACGAAGTTTGAGCTCAACTTTCGACGAAAACTCAACACGAAGCATTTTCACCAAGCGAGAGCTGCTTGACGTGAATTTACATTTTCTAACTTCGTCTAAACATCTGAAGTTGTTTAAACACCCAGTCACCGCACATGTGTAATTTACCTTCGCCACATATTAAAGTGAAACAGCTGCAAAAATAATTGAGCAAAAGGCGAAACTAAAGTGGAGCAACATGAGTCAGAAAAGGGGAATGTGGCCAAACGTAACAACGAGCTAGCCTTAACTAAGTTAACTAAACTAGCTAGCCTTAACCAAGTTAACTAAACTAGCTAGCCTTAACCAAGTTAACTAAACTAGCTAGCCTTAACCAAGTTAACTAAACTAGCTAGCCTTAACCAAGTTAACTAGCTAACGTTAGCTACTGGGAACTACTCAAACACGGCGCTCACTCCCAAATCTGGATTCAGGTTCCGAACAAACTGGAAGCAAATAAACCCAATAAACCTCACATTTAGTGTTTGGTTAACCGTGTTACTGTCTATATTAACCAACAAGAACCCGTACTATCGTAAAGTCAATAAATATCGTCGGTTACAAAGGTATGTTCCCACTATGCTGCGGCTGGCATTTCCCAAATATCAGCCGTTAGAGCAGCTGGATCGCTAACTGCGGTAGCAGCATCCCTGGTCGGCCCGCACACAACAGCGCTCTCCATTCCTGCTGGCATTCAGGGAGAAAGCGACAGGGAAAGAGGGAGAAACTGAGCGAAGTCGATAGTTTGAATGTGGGAGCCTACCCTTGTCAACACAGCAAGTCCGTCCACTCGGATCAGAGAGAGTAAAAAAACAGTTTGAAATGGGAAAAGTCGAGGAAAATGTGAGGACGAGCGTCAGCGGGGAGCCCTCGTCCACTCCTTCCGCAGTCAGTCACGTTGACTCGGCCTGAACAGCAGAGACTGCTAAATGTAAGATGGCGGCGCGTTTATATAGACCGGAGAACACCTCCAGCGGCCACGTATCCTGCCGTGCGCCCGAATAAAATAGAAACTTAAGTCAGACGAATCTTTCATTCACGTCACTCTAATGTGACGTGAATGTTCTTAATATGTATATACTGCCTAACACAATGACGACATTTGCCGGTTGTGACTTTTTGTTTATTCAGTGAAGCAAAGCATGCCAAGCATCACTGTTTACAGCCTGAGTATGAATACACAATTGAATGAAGTTCCGGCAGGCTAGAACAGGGAAATCGGCTTCCTGTCCCCAAGTTGGAGTCCACCTGGACTGGAAGACAAGGAGCTTTTAATTCACTTACACCTTCACATGTCCAGTGAGATCTTCAATCCTGACAGCATCACTCGCATCATCAGTTGTCTTCCTATACCAGTAAATCAAACTAATAACCTTGCAGATTCAAAACACCTTATTTAGTCATAACATCTGTAATAATCACAATAATAGAAAGTTGCAAGTGACAAATCAGTTTCATTAGAGCCAGTGTGCATTTATTTGCTGCTCAAAAAATAGATGATGCTCAGGTTATGAAAAACATGCAATAAATATTCCAAAGAACAAAAACCCAAGTCAAGACTTGTTTTCACAAACCCATTTTCTACTGGTCAATCAAATATGTAATGTGACCTATATGTGTAAGTGGTAATTGGCTTCTCCAAAATTTTGTGACTGTGTCTAGAGGCAGTAAAGCGACTCACTCAGTAGGTTTCAGGACCTTGTGATGCATTTGTGAGTCAGCGACTGTCAATGATTCCTGTTGATTACTGAAAAAAACTTTCTGTTTTGGTTGTGAATCAAATCACACGTTAGGGAAATATAACAACATATTCGTCTCTCCTGAGTGGGAGAAGATATGACTTGGGACAATTAATTGTATTACAGACTTAATTAATCAAACAATGTGTGCATTGCTAAAAAGATTATTTCTTGAAATATTGCAGTTTTAGATTAATCATAGTTCTGAACCCAATTAAAAAGCAGATCCGGTCATTAAATTATTAGTGATCTATGGGCATAGCCGAGGCCCTTTAAGTCAATAGTGTGATCTCCCTTTTATACTCAGATCACACAGCTGTAGCTGTTCATTTTCAGATGACTTTCTATTTGGCCCAATAATAAGTAAGTTAGCGGATAGGATACCTAAGAAATTAACATATGCATTAACAAGCCTCTGATCCCTTAATCTCAGTTTTTCTTTCACCTTCACTCTCTCTTCAGTGTACAGGTAAGTAAGCAACACCATGGGCAAACAAAGGTAAAATGCTCCTTGTCATCTGCAAAAGTCGGTTTCAATAACATTTATTTATTTATTTACAGGGTATAGGTGGAATAGATAACAAAAAACATATACATTACAAATAGTCAGTGTAGCAGTCCCTGCCTTGCCAATATGCACAGTGTGTGAGCACATAACCCAGAGTGAATCCACCCTGTGTCATTAGATTACAACATGGCAACTTACAGTAACTCTGAATGATTGATTTTATTTCAAATCTCTTTCAAACCACAGTGAGAATTACTGCTGTCAGTCAGTTTAATATACAGCCACGATTTGTGAAATCAAATGCCTCAGTTAATGTAGTCATGTGATTTGACAGGAGCGTGCTGATATAAGCAAACAGCTACAAAATCATGCCACACTGAACAATTACGAAAAAAGGAGGATGACATTCTGGGCTTCAGCCATTTTGACTGTGTTCCTAAACATATATAAAAGGAGAAGTGGAGTTATGGTTAGGAGACAGCCAAAATATACTGAAATGTATTATGATTAAAAACTATATCTTTGAATATGTAAACTGTAAGTGAGAACATTACTTGCAGTGTTCATGTCTGTGTGACACGGTAGCCCTTTACGCAGTTTACTTGCACCGGCCTGTAAAATATTGTGTACTTGTGAGTTTTATCTAACAGTACCCACCTTTCTACAGTATGTGTGAAACAGAACTTATCCAACCTAAACACAGCTTTTCACAGCCTATAAAATGTGTTCATAATGCAGGTCATTATGATGAATATCTCAAGCATAACACAGAAATCAGACAAGCATAAAGGGCACATTTCATTTTTCAGTGTATTAATATTGAACATGTCAAATCTTATCTGATGGAACTGTGTTAATCCATCATAAATCAAAAATGCAGACATCTTTCACTGCATTGTTTACAGATCTTTCAAAATATAACTGTGTCTGTCATGTGTTTATTATTAATCAAAACTGTATGTCATTTCTGTTACACAACGCTTGTACTTACAGCAAAGACACAGGGAAAAAATAATGTAAAAATGTCCTCTTTAAATACAGAACGTGGAGGGTTGATAGTGTTTCACTGCATTTAGAGAGCTGAGTTTTAGTCACTGTAAAGTTTTAATCTGAGCCAGTCTCATAATATATCTGCCTGTGACCACTGAGCCTGGATTAGGAGCACAAGGTTAAAAATCTGATTTACTGTCTGTGAAGATCCCACTGAGCTCTAAACTGTGTACCCATTCTGCATCAAGCAAACTGTTTCAGTGTGACTTTGTCTGTTTTCTTTTTCTTTTTTACTGACAAGTTGCATCAGTGTTTATGTTTCATATTCATATTATTTCATGAATACTATCCTGTCCTGTAATATATGAAGGTTCCTTTAAAATAGAAAATATTAAACTACACTGTGTAAGTTAAATCGAAATCTGACAATCACTGCCCTCATCAAATTAACATGATAATGTTTCTACACTCTGTCCAATGTCACAAACTGTTTATTAACTCATATTAATTAACTCATATGAACAGTAAGGGGGAGTGAGAAGAAGAACTGTGCATTTAAAAATATAACTTCTTTACCTGAACAGCACATCAGGTGATTACATGGCTTGTTTGATTCTCTCAAAATCTTTCTCTTTCCTGTTTAAGGAAGAAGAAGAAATGACTTCCACTTCTACATTTTACAAGATTATTTTATTTACACCAAAAAGTAAACTAGAATTAGTTGGAGATGTTCATTAAAGTCTTGTTTTTGCATTAAGTAATCGGTCTGTTAACGTATACTGTTGTGGATTTATATTTCTTCATGAACTGAATGATGCTCACCTGAGGAGAGATGTACTCTGTCCAGATGAATAACACTTTCATCTTTTCACCAGGACTTGGGTAATACATTTAGAAAAAGTGGTGTTTAAACCCAATGTGGGTCACATTCAAGCCTCTCTATCCCGGCTTATCACAGGAGAACTCTCAGCTCTCGGACACGTGAGGTTAAACATCCAATTTTGTTTGATCCTGGAGATATCCTGCCAAAGATTAATCCATAATGCCTGCAAAATGGCCCTTCATCCAACAGGCTGTGCTGAAATAACATAGACTGCACTGTTCCCAAACATGCTGTGGCTCTCCACTGACCCAACGCTGTGCCACTTCAGGAAGCCCAAACACCACTTGTTCTTCCAGCTGGAGAGGCTGTTTCATGTTCCATCATGGCAGCAGGAAGAGTTCACTGGAGGATTTACACCTGTAATTTTATGATAAACACAGTTTGGTAAAGACACTGAGGACCCTGATCAATCTGATTAATAAAAATCCCAATGTAAAATATGGAGCTGCTTTCATTTCAAACATACAATTAATGGAATACAATAATTTCTTATTCAGAGTAACAAAGGGAAATGTGTGACATTGTAATGAAGGACATGCTATGACTGAATTCTAGATGTATTTTTCACACTTTAATTACACGTATCTTCGTCTATAATCTTTGGATTCCAACATCAAGCATCTCACAAGGCTGGGATCCATTCACTGTTACCGGTTAATGGTATACAGTAAATGTGTTCAGTGGCTAAAGGTAAAGTTAAAGTAAAGTGTAAAATTTCTCTGTGGAACATCTCTGATAAGATTCACATATAAAAAAATTCTCAAGATTAAAGTTCTCAAGAAATTCTGCATTTGATTTTTTCTGCAACCGTAGGGGACTGCATACATTATCAGTTGCTTGCACGTCTCAAATAAACACACACCTTGATAGAACCAACAATTATTCTGACTGTGCATCGGGCTTAATGCATGATTGTTAGGAAGAAGGCACATGCGCGTGGAGAACGAGACCACGGTAACACAGAACCAAAGATATACACAAACACACACAAATAACACAAACACATAAAAACAGGAAGGTTTCGGTCTCCCGGAGGCTTTCTTATTCACAAGGGACACACAGGTCATATTCAAGCTCTATTCTTATTGGTTTGAGTCAGCTCAGCGTCTTTACGTATGCAAGTGTGTATACGATCTGTGTGTATGCTTGCCTTGTCATGTGTATGCCACTATCTTTAGTTTATCTGTGAATGTGTTTACTTTAAAACCTCAAATGGCCATGTGTTTATGCTATGTATGGAAGGAGCAGTACATTATATAGTATGGACTATGTGACGCCTTTTTGTGATGTATATTTTAGCTTTTTAGAGAAATTCCTGTTTAATTTAACCATAAGAATATGCACTGTGCTGCATAGCTACTGCTGAGAAACAGAGACTGCAGAAATTCCAAATTCCCGTGAGAGCAAAACGCCACACACACATACACTAGGCCAAGGCCTGAGGGGTGTGGTTCCTTTCTCTAGCTGTGAAAGAAAGGGGCAGGGCAGAGCTATAGATAGGGGCAGACAAAACAAATATCCCCCCCGCACACAGGGACACACACTGCAGCAACAGTAGCAGCAGGTCAGGGAAGCGTTACAGACAGGGCCACATTGAAGGAATGTTTGTTTTGGATTGACAATCTCGTGTAGAGGGCTGTGACTTATGGCCTTTTTCAGAAATGGCACTCACACAGAAGAGCAAACCAAACACATTATTTCTCTAAACACAGCAAGTACACAGCTGTAGTATATATTTCTCAAAGTATTATATCCCCTTTAGCTATGAATATACTGCAGCAAAAAATGACATAAATAAGGTCTTGTGTGTTCTCTAAATTAGACTGATCTCAATACTCTACAAAAATATGGGTGAATTAACTTTATAAGTGAACATCATGCAGCACTATCATCTTGTATATGTGCTATTTTACTTAGTTTGCACTAGATGTTTCGTTTTTTTCGTTTTTTATTTTTTATTTTATTTAACATGGGACATGCAAACATTGCATCATCCAAACATCACCTTATTCATCACAGAATGTACAGAGGTGAAACTGCCTCTCTTTCCTGGATGAAAAAAAGACATTAATATTATAAACCATGATCTACTTCAATAAAAATTCCATGCTAACCTGTGAGGTGGCACTTTTCCAACTTACCCAGTTGTAATCCAGTGTGTGAAGAGGAGAAGGAGGAGGAGGAGGACACAGAAATCCTAGAAAAAGGTGAGAGGACACTGCAGGGATCAGATATTTGACTCAGACTACAGTGGGATTATGAGGATTGGGCAGTATAAGCCGATATAGGAAACAATGTGAAGGAGACATTTTACAATATTGGCAGAGCTGACATAAAAAAAATGAAGTGGTGCTGTAATACAACGCAGGAAGCCATGTTGAGGAGAGATTCTTTTGTCAGCTGTAAACTGCTGAATGGAAACTGAATACAAAGGATGCTGTGGTGCTGAACTAATACAGGAAACAATAACCTTGTTTCGACAGCAGAGCCAATTGGGATTTAGTGTTGACCACAGTGGACATCAAAAGTGCTTCTTGTTCATTTAAAACAGCAGCCTGGATGACATTTCACCTACCAACCATGAATCCTGTATTATTACAGTGCTAGTCAAGGCTGAGTCCCTGCATCCATACTGCATTAGTGGTTGCCATGGTAAAAGTCCTCCATCCCGCATCTATCCTGCACAGACTGAGAGGTAACACTCATACTGGCTTCTGCTAGAGGAAATTGAGGATCTGAGAAGCAGACAGCTGAAACCCAGTGACGGCTATCCTCAATTACATATAGTGCAGCTGTGTAACTGAGATATACCTGTAAAACCATGCTGAGATTTCTTGCATTGTATCCATCACACCTCTACAGCAAAGCAACATGGTTACTAGCAAAGCAAGCCTGTGGACGTGGAAGGTCACTGTCAGACTGTCAGCTGTACTTTTATTAATATGAGCTGTTTTAGGTTTTATTCTGTAAAACATGTCTTTATATATATATTTTTTTTTTTTTGTTAAAAACAAGGCATCCACACACAGTGAGAAAGATGGAGGCCATGTGCTGGATTTCAATCAACATGACGCTGTGAATATGTGGCTGCTGCGCTAAGCTTTCCCATTGCTCCCTGATATTTCATTATATCTCATGATGCCATGTTGAAATTAAACTCCACGTGGAGAGATACTGGAGCCAAGGATTTAAAGCTTCTAAAAGTCACTTATCAACTGGATTATTGTGTACAACTGTTCATTAAAGCCAGTCACATCTGGATTTATTTGCCATTTGTGTCACATACACAGCAGTGCCCAATGACTATCATTATTACTGCCATATCATTATGAACTAAAAGATCATTTTTACGAGCCACGAGAGAGGGCAAATGTTAGTTTGATGGGTCATAAAATGGGAAGGGCAACTGTAGTAGTGTTCTTTTTATTCAGTAGATTAACTAAACAACATAATTCATGCCAACATTATTTAAACAATTCAATCCAAAAGCACAATTATCCTAATTTTTAAGAAAAAAAAAAGCACAACATTTCCTTCACAAAAAATTCAACAAAACTTTACAACAATAAATTAAGATATGACACCAATATTGGCAGCCTAAGCCAGGAATCCTTGGCTGAGACAAGGGGAGAATTTCCATTTCAAAATACTTAATTAAGTCATGATTGAGCATATATTTCCACTCGTTTTGTTACACAATAATTCAATAATTGTAATTTGGTCAGCCCTACAAATTCAAGCAATACAACCGACATAAACAGCTGTATCGCATTTATCTCAAATCATTTTTCTGTGGTATAAAACAACATCTACACGGCTGGCTCCATTTCACCTTAGTTTAATCAATTTAGGAAGCCAATTTCCTTCCAAGCATCCCAATGCTGAGAAGGACAAGGCTGTTATATTCATCTTATTAACAGTGAATACTCTATCATTAGCAAATCAATTGCAGTTTCTATTCACATTCGGAATGGGCTGAACCGAGAATGAATTGAAATGAATCGACATCCTCCCCCTCCTGTAGAAAGCCCGGTTCACTCACACTGAGCTATATGTGAAGCAAGAAAGCCTTTTCTTGTACAAACTATTTGCAATTGTCCTTTAAAGTTCTCCTCTCACTCCAAAGCAGCTTATAGACAACAATGTCAAGTTGGCCCATAGAGGACCTCTAGCATGACTGATCCTCCATAGGTGTGACTGACACTGTGTGTGTCTGTGTGCATGTGTATGGGAGTGGGCGATAGGGAGAATATGTGACATAGACACACACACACATACAGGAAAAAAAACAGTAATAAATTGACAACAGAGAGGGAGTATTGTGGATGCTAAACCACAGTTTAATCGGCTGCAGCACACACACGCACACACACCGTCACGACGACATATTTCAGTTCACTTAGACGTTTGGGCATGAATAGCGCACAGCACAGGCCTCAGTCAAAGCTGGTAGCACTGAATGGAGCTGAAAGATTCCACGGTGTCCGTTTACACGTTAAAAGGTAATGTTGCTTTACACACAGTCGTCTTAATGCTATCATAGACTTTGTTCACTGTAATGCTTCCATCCTATCTTGCAAGTCATTCAATGCTACTGAGGGAACCACAAAACTGGCACAAAAACACCTAAGGAGAGGTTACTGATACTATTTAGGTTCACTACAAACAGCACAAAAAACATAAATCTAAACTGATTACAGATTTTAATAGGCAATAACACCAAAATGCTTGTGAGGGCAAAACAACACTGTTTTTAATCATAAGTAAAACTTCTCTATAAGTACTTTAGGTATAAATTCCCCATTACCTTTAGATTCATTGATGTGAAAATAAAGAAAATCATCTTATTTTCCTGTTGTTGCACATACAGTAAAATTTCTAGTCCTCACAGAACAAACACATTAACTGCTGAATAACAGTAATTAACAACCTTATGCAGCACATGTCTACTGAAATCATTTTCAGAAGAAAAAAGCGGAATGCTCACCTTCATCATCTCATCATTTGTGTCTACTGTTGCTGAGGTTAAGTCTATACATATACGTGTACAGTATGTAATGTATATCATCTGTGTAGATAAGAAACATGGAGCATGATAATACAGCTGAATGATCTGAGTATCAATAGAGATAAGAATTTACTTGAAGC
The DNA here is from genome assembly GCF_900324465.2 of Anabas testudineus. Taxonomy (NCBI): domain Eukaryota; kingdom Metazoa; phylum Chordata; class Actinopteri; order Anabantiformes; family Anabantidae; genus Anabas; species Anabas testudineus. Next base: position 17,528,923 of record NC_046625.1, on the reverse strand, counting down.
TTCACTCGAAATTCTGATCTCTGTGGAAAGTCTAATCAAAAGCTCAAGCACATATATATATTTTTTTTTTCTTCTTTGTTTTAAATTCTTGTGTCATGTGTCGTGCAATACGTGTCTTTGTGGATCTTAATAATATCTACAGAGCTAAACTGATGCGACCCAGGAAAAAACATACTATGAGACATCAAGATAAACCACAATACAGACTTGTAGTTTCGACCCAATACTTGTACTGGGTACCTTAAATTTATAAAGAGAGAATTTAATTTAAAAAAATTAGATTCTCAAAACATAGTATGCATTGAAGAACTATGTTACAGAGATGCAGTATTTTACAGTTTGTTCCTATTATTTAGTCGACCACCTATATGTGTGTAGATGTGTGGAGATGTTAAGCCACCTGAGAGCCAGTGGGGGAGCTATGCTTTAACACGTCAAGTTTATTTATTAGATACATTTTTTGCTTTTCTAATATTTCCAAAAATTACAGAAACAAGTACTGAGACAATTAAAACAACATACATAATATAACACATATCTATCTAAAAATGTAAGAACTGCTTTTTGAGCTCAAAACATCTTCAAATATATACACTAAATAAATCATAAATCACTATAATTGTTCTTCTTTTTTACTGAAAGTGTTTGAAACACAGAATATTTTAGTGCTGACAGAGATTTGAAGAGGTGGTCTGATGGAGTGACAAATATTTAACAGTTGGTGGTCTGAAAATTATCAGAATATCATATTGGTGACAGTAAATAAAAATAATTTAATGTGATTTTTTAATGACAGTGGTTGCATTAGTTTATAAGACTGTTACTGTGATTACAGTGTAACTGTGAATTTAGAAGGACTTTCACCTGAACGTATTTATATATATATGTGTATATTCATGTTTTTTAGATATGGCATCATCATATTACAAATAAAAACTCAGATTTAACACCACTATACATGACTGGAAATTCCTTGATAAAATATGAAGGTCAACAGTAAAGTATGTGAAAAAATTGTATTGCAAAAATTGTACAGTGAAATTTCTTTGAAACATTTGATTTGACAATAGCAATCATATTTAAAAATGACAACATTGTTTTTTAAAATAAAATATTGGGTTGATATTCTTATAATAATAGAGAGTATACATATACAGGCCAGATCAGACATCATGGATTTTGTATATTGTATAACGCTATGTGAAAACCCTAATAAAAAAACTGTTAGATAGAATCCAATATAACAACAACATTGAACATTGCATAAAATATCTGCAAATATGTAAGATGTGACCATTCCAACTTTCATGCACTTATCAAAAAGATTACACAACAATTTTGCACAAACTCCACCCTGCTATTGGGAAAAATTCTAACAAAACAAATCAGTATCGTATGAAAATCTGAAGCGACACTAGCTTGTAAACAATGGATATGGTTGCCATTTTAGCTGTCTGTCTCACTGACCACTCTGTTAATCCACTTAAGACACAATAGACAACAGACCCACTCATCACCACCTTTCACAACACATTCCTTATAATTTATTATTAGAAACATTTAATATTTTTAAATCCTAATTTGTGAATTTAAGTCGGTATGGTTCTAATATAGAGAAATGACAGGAAAGCCGCATTCCTGGGTCACCGGGACTTGGCTGTGATCTGAGTACATTTTCATGGTGTCTTCTCCCTCGTTCTTTCTCTCTCCTCAACATTATCTTAACAAAAGCCTCAGACACACACACATAAATCCACTCCACCAGTTTGAGAGACAGGGAGACAAAATGGCTGAATAGTGATGGAGGGGCTGTGTGTTCCTTTATGTGTAGACTAATCAGCCAGCACTAACATGTGTCAACACTACACTCACACTCTCTTCAGAATGGGGACATTGTCCCACAGACAGAAGGAAAAACTAACACTGTCCATATCCTGACAACGAAAGAGGAACAAATAAACAAAGCTTCATTCACTGTCAGAATAACTAAACACTGTAGCAGGACTATTACGTTCACAAAGAAATCTATTTTACAAAATAACATCAGTTGATTTCTTTTAAGATCAGGTTTCTTAAACTAAAATCATTCCTTGTAGGCTATTTACAAGGGTGCTATAGTGGAGGTTTCCTAACGACAGCTCCTCCATGACAGTAAAGAGCTGGCCGACGGCTACCTTTTGATGCCTGGTGCAGCAGTACTGATAATACACACACACACATGCACACACACTCAGTGTCATCGGTATTCTGCAAAACCTGCCTGTCTCAGGCTCTGCTGTATTTTTATTAATAAAACTGACAGCTGTCAGCCTGTGATGCTTAAATAACATGGAACTGCCAACCCAGACCATATGTAATATACAATAAAATATAAGAATATGTTGATCTATCTATCTATCTATTGATATAGTATCTGTCTATGTATATCTATATCAATAGATAGATATAGATATCTTCAGTGAAATTCTGTAATTATTGCATCAAACATTTGATTCTGTCTTTTAGCTAAATGTAAATTTAGGTGAAAGCACAAGAAATCGAGAAAATGAAAACTTGTAAGTCACTTTGGATAAAAGCATCTAACAGATGACTAAATGTAAATGTAAAATTATTTGAACAAAACTAAAAAACTGCTGTTAAAAAACTGTTATTTAATTTTGCACCATCAAACTTGCAAAAAATAATTTGACATAAAACATTTCAGTCATACTACATTTCAGTGCATCTTCAGTGAGCCTGTAAATTTTAGCTTTCACGCAAGTCAGATCTTTTCAATTGACCATTGTGTATAATCATACTGCACGGAGGACAGAGAGACACGAGGTGGATAAATAATGAACCGGTGCCTGCTACTGCTATAGGCAATCAGGAACTAACCTTGTGAATAATCAAGGCTTGGCAGGCTCAAGAGAGAGGGGGTGAGAGAGGAAGAAAAACAGAGAGAGACTGACTACAGCACCAGTCTCTAATCCTATCAGTCCGGTCCATGGTGTGTGTGCGAGTGTGTGAGGGTTGTTTCTTTAGGAGGGCTCCCACTGCGAGCAGTGAAAAGCAACCTGGAATCAAAGCCTAAATGCATCTGTGTTTGTGTTTATCACACAATGGCAAACCTTCTCTCACTGAGGCCTTCTATACATCTGAATCATTTTCTACGGCTCTGTGTCTTTCTCTGCCTCGCTATGCATTTCTGTGGTTTTATTTTGTGCCCATGTGTGTTACATATCAATGTTTTCCCCTTGAAATGATTTTCTCTTTAGGCAATAAATCACTATAAATGGGACTAAAAACGATTGTAGTGTTTGTGCAGAGTAAGAAAAGCATGTGTGACACTGCCTTGAAGCTGGTTTTAGAGTAGGTTGTGGAGGGGAAATAAAAGTTCTTTGCATCCACTGTATGAGTGGTAAATTTCTGTATGTTTATTAAGGTGGGCAAAATAATAGAAACTTCTACTATGCAGCTTTAGCTTTAAAATGAGAATAAGAAAGCACAACTCTTTACATAAACTAGCAATTACAGTGAGCTGTATTTTATTGGTCACTTAATAGCTAGAAGAAAGTGAATATTATAAGCTTCACAAAAGGTAGCATGTGTTGAAGGACTATGTTAAAAGGATGCAATATATTGCAATTTGTTCCCATTATTTACATCTATAGGTGTGTGTTCGCCCCACATAGCAAATGTGGGCTGTTTCTCCAAGGATAGGACTGGAACAAATTTTGCCTGCACTATGTGTGCAGTGTGTGCGTACGTGGCAACACAAACAACAGCTGATGCAGTGGACAGGTGTACACAAGGTCGCTATCCCCTACTAATGTGAATACAAACTTTTTAATACATACAGTCCTCCTTAACTCATGTACGAATACACTGACAAGAACAAACAAGCAAACAAAACAAAACAAAACAAAAACACCAAGCGGCAAACTTAAATAATAGCATTACAAAAATCGCTATTACAACAACGCTGTAGAGAAACAAAAATGACAAAGCCGTGTCTTCTGTCTTACAAAGCCATCCACTAAAAGCATATTTCTCGCCCTCCATCTTACAGCTGGCTGGCCAACAGGCAGACAAAGAGACGCTACTGCAGTGTGAAAATATACTGACGTAGCTGCCTTCTCTGTGCCTGAGATTTAGTCTGTGTGTGTGTGTGTGTGTGTGTGTGTGTGTGTGTGTGTGTGTCTGCGTGTGTGTGAATAAGCTATGTTTCTGTGCTTTATGAATAAGTACATATACATGCTGTGTTTTAGAGTGTGTCCATGAGCACAGGTGCTTCACGTGATTTTATGTTTGTGTATGTAGAAAGTCTGTTAACATGAATATTCATTGTACTTAAAGTATATGCATGTATATCTTCATTATGTGTTTTGTATGTTCATGAATGTGTTTCAGAAGAATAGTGGGGATGGGCATGTTCTAACTGCAGTAATCTGAATTTTCATCATCTCAGTGTTCGGTCTTTTCCTTTTTTCACTTTCTCAGTCTGTACCTCTCCCATCCCCCTCCTCTGCTTTCCTTCTCTCTTCTCAGACTATTGCACAATCCATGTTGTAAATAAAATTACAATACTAGAATTTTAATGCAGATCCTTTTCTTAACTACTATCTAGTATCTAGTACCTAGACAGACACACAGAGGGAACTGAAAACACATCCCTGTAGGAAAGCAACAGACATTCATACAGAATGCATTTAGAAATGCACAACAAATGTGGAGAGCCACCATAGCAGTAATAATGACACTACTAACAAAACATACTTATACTGTAATATTACAGGATTAATTTCTGAAACATACTACCATTATTTTACTGGTTAGTCTAATATACTGATGTTGCATGATGCATCGTAGTATCACACAACTATACAAATATGCTATATTATTTTCATTTCAAAATCAAAAGACAAGATTACATAATCCAAGTCACAGTGCTATTTTCAATTTGTGTGGTGCAGATACATACCTTTTAGAAGAAGTTGGTAGCAGCTGTCTGTGTCATGGAGGCCTGTAGATGGCCAAGCCTGTTTTACACAGACAAAACACAGAATTGACCATCAGATAACCTGTGAAATCATGTCCAAGTCAACCAGGGGTAGAAAAAGAAACCTAAATGCAAGAAAAACAAGTAAGCTGTCAAAAAGTAGGGAAAGTAGAGACACAGATCTCTGCTCTTTTCACTAACAGAGAGCAGAGACATGCTAGCACTCCACTGATCAACTTTCAACTTTGAGAACAGGAGCAACAGATGCAGTGATGGTGTATTGTGAAGGGTATTAGGGTAAGGGACACCCCAAAAATCTCCCCCACTGTGTGTATGCGTTTGTTTGTGTATGTGAGTGTGACAGCAGGGAGCAGCTCAGTGCAGGACGCTGCACGCAGCAAGGGGCCATTAGACATGGTGGGTGACCCACATTAAAGACACACACACGCAAGCATGAAACTTCTTTTTTGTGGCCAATGTGCCATGATAACCATAAAGCTGGGATTCTTCAGCTTTGAGTCTGGCATGTTTTGGATTTGGTAGGCAACTGCTGGTCTAATAACCACCAGCACATTCAGCACGAACTCTTAATGAAACATATTTGTCCTGCTCAGGTTTCAGGCTGAAAAGTTTTCACAGTATACTGCGAATGTATTTTACTGCACTTGCACCTGTTCTTGTTTTACTGCGTTGTGTATTGTGCTGCATATGCCCTTGTTGTGAAAGGTGTATTTCTGTAATTCTGTCAGCATTAAATATTTTGAGGTGGAAGAATGGAGAGGAACAGTACATCATGGGCTACGACCATAAACTTTCTTCCTAAATGTGCAACTCCCACATACACTCTACATGTGCACCAACACAGCAAACAATCTCAAAAATTACATATTGTACAGATGCTGCTGTTATTGTGCCCACATGCACTAATCTGTCAGTTAGAAATCAGCACAGCCAACACAACCAGCAAGATCCTAGGTGACTCACAGTTTGTTCTACTACAAAAACCATAAACAACATTGATGCTGAAAAGAACTGGAGTTGTCTAAACACGAATATGATCCAAATGCAATCTTTCTGTTATTATACTACATTGCTTTTATTCAGAATTTAACCGAATCATTCAAATTGTGAATGGTTCATCAGCTTTGATGGTGTTTAACATGTCAGTCATTATTGTAAGTCACAAATGCTTTTCTGCCTTATAACAATTTGTAACAGCTTATAACTACAAATAATGGGCTGCGATAACCTAATAGTTAGAGAAGTGAACTTGTGGCAGATGCACACACATTTACCAGGCATCTCACACTAAGAAATCAGATAAGGCATCATCACTATGGTAGATTAACAGAAAACAGAGACGAAGGATGAAGAAAGTGAGACTGAAGATGCATGGAGAGGACCTGTGTCTGGCTTTACATAATCCAACACATATTAAATGACTACATATTGGAAAGTTTGTTGAGCCACACTTGGTGCTGGTGGTGGTAACAGGACGTTCCTCTATAACCCCAGCAGAAAACATGTGTTATAATATTAAGGACGGATTATGGTTGTCAGATTCACACTTGGAGAGCCAGTAAAACAGTGAAGCCAAAGACATTGCTTAAGACATCACTTGAAGAGGCATTTTCTCTAGGCGTATGACTAGAAAAGCAAGTAGTGGAGCAATATTACCAATGCAGGCAATTCACCTATGCACAGACAGTCAAGGAGGCAGGTTAAGAGGAATGATACACCAGACAAAAATACTTTAGCTAACCTATTATGTAGCCTGAAGGATAATATTGATGCACATTGAAATTTGAAACCCCATTCAACAATATTTGTTAAATAGGGAACAGCTATTTTAATACTTGAATACCTTAGCATAATGGAACACCTGATACATATCTCAAATACTTTCTTACCTTTATATTCTGTATCATGAAAAGAAGAGTGGCAAAATTCATAAATAACAATAATGTTATGCTCTGAGATGATTTTTAGGTGCTTGATAAATATGGGCCCTGACCAGTTTAGCATAAGGACATCTCTCACCGTTTTTGATAAGCCAATATAAGACAATCTACCTGTGTGTGTTCATAGAGGTTTAATATCGATTTCCATGACAGGGCTAATTTTTTAATTTGGCTATAAGGTGAAACAGCACCAGGTTCTTCACGATGTTGTGTTCTGTAATAAATCTTGAACCGTGTCTTTTTTCTCTCAGATAATTACTATTTGGCTGCACAGCTCCACTTCCTCACAGTGCTTCAGAGCAGACAGATTGTTGAGTTGGTGAGTTGGCCTGCAGTTCTGAAACTCTCCTTCTTTCATTATCCCTATCTCCCATATCTCTCTCTCCTGCCCCCACAACACACACACACACACACACAGTACTTTGCCAGAGGGATTTGCAGCAGCTAGGCAGAGCCTGTGTATTGTGTGTGTATGTGCACATGCACAGCAGGGAGTTGCCAATTACAGCAATGATTAAAACCCAGTAGTGTGGAAAGAGGAAGTGAGAGAGAGAAAGAGTGGGAGAGAGAGAAGAAGAAAGAAAAAGAAAGGGATGTGGACGGACAGACAGACAGACAGAGCTACAGTGAACAAGGACACAAATGTGTTCTTCCTCATGAAGCCTTTTCCATTATTGCAACTGAATTTTAGTTGTGATATTTCTAGACAGTCTGAGTGTGAAATTTTAGGAAATAGGCTTTGGCAATTTTCTATGTGAAACCCAAGGAGAATCTCTGTAAACATGAGTGATTTTTTGTCAAAATAACCATCATCATTATTGTAAGTGGGATAATACCAGATAATCATCAACCAAAGTGCATTTCCTCAAAAAAGAATAAACACTGAAAGCCATTTTGACTTTACCAGCTACCAGTCAGTCCTGCTATTTGCTGTGCTGCTACATTATGCATTCTGTATGTAAAGCCTTGTAACAAGTTAAAGAGGGACAGACATGGCATGGGACTAATGTGAATTGAGATTGTCCAATCCTTAACGACTCTCTAACCTAAACCAGGTGATTCCTGTAGCTGTGGATCAGACGTACAAATTGTTCAAGAGGAATTTTAGCCCATTCTTCCAGGCAACGGTTTTATATTCTTTAGACGGCTAATGTGTGGTTCTATTGAAGTCGTTCCATAGCACCTCTATTGGGTTGAGGTCTGGGCTCTGACTTGGCCACTCCAAAAGGCGGATTTTGTTTTTCTGAAGCCATTCTGTTTTGGGTAATTGTCCTATAGCATTACCCAACTTCTACAAAGTTTCAGCTGACATTCTCACATTATCCTGAATAATTTTTGACAGACTTGGGAATTCATCTTCCTCCCAATCACTGCAAGCTGGCCAGGCCATGATGCAGCAAAGCAGGCCCAAATCATGATGTTTCCGCCACCATACTTTACGATTGGGATGGTGTGTTTATGATGATATGCAGTGACCTTTTTATGTCAGATGTAGTGCTGTGTGGCCTTTCCATCATCAGTCCACAAAACATTTTGCCAATACTGCTGTGGAGCATCAATGTGCTTTTTCGCAAACTTCAGGCGTGCAGCAAAGTTTCTTTTAGTAAGCACCGGCTTCCTCATGGTGTTCTGCCATAGACACCCTGCTTGTTCAATGTTTTACCCACTGTAGACTCATGAACACAGATGTTAGCCAGTTCCAATGATACCTTCAAATCTTTGGCTGTTATTTGGGGTTGCTTCTTTACCCCATTAATGAATGTTTGTTGTGCTCTTGCTGTCATTTTGACTGGCCACCCACTTCTTGGTAGTGTAGCCGCATTCCCAAAGTGTCTCCATTTGTAGATTGTTTGCCTAACTGTAGACTGGTGATTTTTTAAAAGTATTTGACATGCAGATCAACCATTCTTAATCGTACATCCTCTGAAAGCTCCTTTTGGTGAGGCATAGCTCACATTATCACATTCTGTGAGTGTTTTTTGTCAGACAAAGTAGCTCTAGTCCACACCTCCAAATTAACTAAGACTCCAGCTATGCTAGCACCTGACTCCAATTAGCTTTATAGGTCACTATTCTAAGGGTTCATATACTTTTTGTGTTAGCACTATAGGGTTGTTATGGTTGTTCTCAATAAAGACATGAAAGGTCAGAATTTTTAGAAAAAGAAGAATTTTTATTTTTTTTTTAGGCACATCATATTTATTAATACTCTTGACTTAGATGAAGATCAGATATGATGTACCAGAAATCTGGTTTGTCTTCACAAATAATGGTAAAACTACAAATTCATCTATGATCCCTCTAACAAGATGATGCAAGGCAACTCAAAATAAGCCTAAGCCCAACCTTTACATTGTGAAGTCACAGTGGTGTCACACTTAACTGGGCTGGTGGCTAAAACACTCAAGTGAAACAAATCAATCACCAGTTTGCTGTGGTTGGGCAGATATAAGCACCACATTTCTTTGGCTCACGACATGATGTCATGCTGTATTTATGTCATGTCAGATTTACCATAAATACAAGCTCCCTACTGAGAAGAACCATTCACATCAGCCTTCTGGTGTACTTACAAGTAAGAGGTGTGGGGTTTTTGTGGGCACAGAATTCTCTTTGCATCACAAATTAAAAATGTGTTTTGACATGGGACACAAACACTGCAATAAATCCGGTAATGTCAACTGTTAAAACTACAAGTAATACCGATCAGCCACAAAATTAAAACCACCTGTACAGCCACATAACCAGAACAAAGTAAGAAAAGGCAATTTGTCTAAATAATCTAGCTTCTCTTTTGTTTATGGCATATATTACATTTTCGAAAACGTATTTGATTAAAAAAAACTATTCCTCAAACACGAAAATCATGTGTTTAACTGTTTGATGCTAGCAAACGTTTTGTGGATAAATATGCATGACACATGTATTGCTTAAATTGTTGAGGTAAACCTAAATGAATAACAAAAGATCATCTTAAATCCAAAAATAATGAATCTGAAAAAAGACATGGGTAATTCATATATTATAATTGTCCTATCTATGTATTACTGGCTACTAAATTATAATGCCTAAGCCCAATCTTAGTCACCTGTTGGATAAAAACTTTTTCTTGTTTTCACATTTATTTATTAATTTAAACAATTTTTGCATTCCTAAGTGTTAGAGAATGGAAAAGTCGTTCAGCTCTTAAATAGATGGAATGGAAGTCAAGAGATAACTGCAGTCAATGCTGAAGCTACAAGATTGTAAAAATGTATGTAACTAAAAGTGCACAGAGTGAATTCACTGCTTTGTTCACAGATCATTTCAAAGATGGCATTCATACTGGTAACTAAAGAGTCTAATGTGAAAACTTCAGTGTTTGCTGATCCAGCACAGCCGTATTCACCATCATTTTTCTTTAAATATAAAACCACGCTTAGCACAAAGATGGACAAGAAATGGAAAAAAAACACATTTCAAATACAAATTTGATATTTTGTACCTCATAGCTGAATTAAAATTCCTTGATTTATTTTATTCATCATATCGAAAGCCAGACAGCCTCTTTCTAATGAAGCCAGAGGACAGTTTGATGTTTGTGTGTGTGCTGCATGTCTGCAGAGTGGCAGGTGAGTGAGCTATCTGCAGTGCTCACACACTCACCCCCTGCTGTGTTTAATCAATACCATTCTGAATTCCAGCCTTCACACATGCGCATGCACACAGACACACACACACACACACACACACACACACACACACACACACACACACACACACACACACACACACACACGTAGTTTCTCTCTGTAAGACAACAAGGGAATACTAAGTATGAGCAACTTCACACTACTGCTTAGTATATAAACAGTGCACACACATACAGACACATATACACATAATGGATGAATGTGTGTATTCACTGGTGTGCTTTTTTGTGTATGTGCAAAATGTGTGTGTCCATAACGGGTGGGGCTAATTAATTCTGGTCCATCTTGTCCACTGGGAGTGGAATATCAAGAGTAAATGAGAGATGTGCATGAGTTTGTGTGTGTGTGTGTGTGTGTGGAGAAGCTACTCAAGAAGATTCAGAGCAGCAACTGGATCGATTCAAGTTCACCCAGGATGGAGAGAAGAGGAGAATGAACAGGAGTAAAAAACAATCAGGAGAAGTTTTCTCTATCCATTTTTTTTCACAGTCAGTCTTGGAGTGAGACAGGACATGGTGGTCCTTCAAAATGTTTTTTTCAAGTAGAGAAAATCTCCAAGAATAGATCAATAACCAGTGCTAACAAGTGAATACCGTTAATGATAAAGAAGACAAACAGAGCAGTTTTTGCAAAGAGGTGATAATGCTATTAATTACTGAGGTCATAGTGTGTGGTGGAGTGCGTATATAGCTCTATATTATAAAAAAAAATCCTAAAATCCTAAAGGATCACAGGGAAGAGGTGTCTAGGTTTAAGTTTACATGTAACTTACAAGCCATTGACAAGCTTCTTCGAAGCCTCCCCATCCCTGCTGATTACCTCCGCTGTGTAAAAATAACTGTAGTTAGAAAAATCTGAAAATGGGCAGCAGTGAGATGAAGGATAATTAAGGCAAATATACAGAGCCAATGTTTTTACCTGTCTTCTCCATCTCTTTTTCAGGGCATTTTCTGTCTCTCCTGACACCTTGCTCCCCCTTTGCACATACACCCTGCCTACAAACCTCCTCACATACACACACACACACATGCTACCACCATCACCCACCAGCTTCCCTGCTGTGAGAGCAAACACTCATCGCACATGATCACCATGACGATATGGAAATATGAATTATGCATAAAGACAGTCTTGCCTCAGCTATGGTTACAAAGTCGTGTGGATGATACTCTCCTTTCAAATTATGTAGGAAATATCCCCTTAGTATTAATAATATAATAATATATTCTACCACATTATTATCTGCAGTACTGTCACATACATTTGTGATTTGTTAGGTGTTATACATTTAATAACCCCTTTATGCTTTGAACATTGAACCATTCACAGATGTAACTAAAAAAACATTAGTCCACTGTGTGCTTAATATTTAATAAATTAGCATGAATGATGAAACATTATATTCATATACCAAACCTAATCACCAACATACAGAACTAATTCCAGTACTGCCCTTTCATAAACTGTTAGAGCTGAGAGGGTGAATGTAATTATATTTTGCTGACTTTGCTTTTTTAAATGTTCTTCATTATGTCATTTCAAGGTCACAGCGTAATTAACCATTCCCACAAAGAATGTGCATAATAGGCATGCAGAAATGTAACACAATGTCAACATGTTGGCTTTTGTTTATTAAATCAAGTCTAAATTGTATTGTAGGCAGTCATTTCATCATCTCAGCATTCAGGCATCCTGACAGTGTGACAGTATAAAACTGCTCTCTGCGTCTAAACCCTGGCAAGAGCCATCTATCTAACAGACTGGCTATTATTAGATATTTGTCTAATACAAATTTGACATTGAGATTACTGAAGTAGCAACAGATCCACTGTTGACAGATGTACAAAAAAGTGTCTGGCTATATTTGCCATGAAAAAAATACTTTTCTGGAAGAGAAAATAAACAGAAAAGGCCAAAGAGGCTGTGAAACATGTGAGGAATAGCTGTGAGAATGGCTTGGTTAAACATGGTTTCCTGGGAGATTATGTTATGGCTCCATGCAGTTTCTAGATAACAGGTATTAAGTGAACCAATGTGCAGAACAGTATGAGACATAATTGTAGGAATACTTGGTGGACAATGACTAAAACACAAAATAAAGAAAATATTCTATTTTATTTGGCAGCATCCTGTAATATTACCATGGTATGATAGAACTCAACATTAAATTTTGGCTGATGTCAATATTTTAAATCCGGGCACCCTGCAGGCAATGAGAAATGACCATATTACTCTGAGTTCATTTTTGTTAATTAAACAAAAGAATACATTTAATCATTTCTGCTTTCTGCTTCACTGCAATTCATCCCTAAGATCACACATAATTAGAAGTTATTAACAATTATTCACATTGTCTTTTAAATTATCATGTGATTGTTGTCATTAGTCCTTCTTACATAAAAAACATTTTGACAGTTTGTAATACATTGTACTGTCAATGGTTGTCGATGTCAAAATATCACCTTTATGTGCCAGTGACGTGGTTCAGGCAGTTTTCCACTTGTTTAATAAGACTAACTTTATATGCCATTTTAGATCTTGAATCTAAAATAAATTGGCTCACTTGAGTGTTGCAAACTGACATATATGGAACAGAATAACATGTCTTGACATCTGCTAAAACAGGATTGGTGCTCCTACTATAAAGCCCCACATAATATGAATTTACAGAAAGTTAAAAAGCTACCGGTTTGTATTATACAGTGCATGACCTTACAACACAAATCATGAAAAGTAAAAAGTAAAGTAAAATAATGAGTTAAACTACAAACATCATCCTATAATTGTAGAGAATGAATTGTAAAGATTGATTAAAGAATGCAATACAATACTGATTTAAAAAGAGTATGCAACAGCTTTCAAATTAGTGCTGTGAAATGCATAAATACAAATTATGGCATATCCACATACTGTTAGATATTTAATATTTAAATCTATTAGTCATTGCTACATTGATTGGGTTAATAAACCTCTACTTATTGTATATCACTAGTATAACTAGTTCTCTTCTCTTATAACTTGTTATAATACATGTCACTATCAATCCTAACTAATTTTTATAGTAAATTGTTTTGTCAATTAATGCCTATATTTTTTGGCCTATATTTTTATGTAATACCTTTAAATAACTTGGCATGTCCAGTATGTTTTTCAGCATGTGTTTCAGTATAAATGTGTGACATTACCACTTGATGATGTGTTTGGGTCTTAATGACATACATTAATGGTATATGCCCATGTAATTATCTACTCAGTGTGGCAGTGTTTAGCTTCACATTCAACAAATATGACAGATGTGCGTGCAGGTGTGTATGCTCAATGATGCTGACGTTTCCATAGCTGCCTGCTGACACCTCCTCAGTATGTAAGTACCACCTCTCACACTGCATTATTTAAAGGTAATGTGGGAGACGCAGAGAAGAGAAGAGAGAGCGGGGACAAGGAGAGATGAAGGCAGGGAGAGAGATGCGGGTATCCTTCAACACTGTGCCTCTAAAGCATATGCGAGTTGTAAACCAATGCAAAACCTGACTAATTACTGCACTCATTCCCTCACTTCCTCCATCTACCCCTCATTTCCCAAGTGTTTTCTCTTCTATGCCCTCTGTTTGTATTTGTTTCCCCACCACATCACCCCCTCTCCTGCTAGAGCTAACAACTTGCCAGGAGAAATCTGATTAGCAAAGTGGAAAAGAAGAGATCTACAGTTTGCTGGAGAAATGACACACACAATATTACCCAACTGTGCAGAGGAAAGAAAGTAAATAAATGGGGGTGAGAGGAAAGGTGGGACAGAGAGACGGGATGTGACAGGTAATAATACCAGAGAAGCAGAGCGGCCCACTGGTTAGCTAATTTAGTTGGTTTCTGTGTGGAGTTTACATGATTCTCTGTGTTGGCTTGAGTTTCCTCCCACAGCCCAAACACACACAAATCAGGGAGATGGAAGAGTCTAAATTGCTCCTCAGCGTGGCTGTTTGTCTATCTATATTCTCTGTGCAGTGGCAACCTGCAGGGAGTGTCCCTGTCCTATTCTGAGTGCACATGGGGTTTGCCCCCTCCGCTGTGACAGAAGAACAGATCAAGGAGTGGGTAATAATAACAATCATCCAGTGAACTGAAAATTTGTTTTGTTTTCAGAATTATACATGCATTAAAATAATCCACATAAAATGATTACAATGGAAGTAATATTTCAAACCTAACATATTTCACCAGAACATCATTGTTATGAGTCCTCCTAAAATTCTTTGAACGTAGTTTCAGGTTTGTTTCATTAGTTAGAATTAATAGTATGTTCACTTCTACAGTGCATAACCAACAATCAAATAAATTGAAGGAAAGATTTACAAAGTTGGGTTGCTCACCAAAAAAAAAAAAAGAAAAATATAAACCAAGAATAACAATGGAAAAAAAGGCTTGAAATCTAAACAACAGTTAAGTGACCAGGACTGATGTTAAATGAAAGACGAATTGAAAGACTGATTATGATACTGCAGAATCTTTGACAAAACAAAACTCAGAAAATATATTAGATATGAAAGAAAACAGATATTGATAATGACTGAATATTACCCACTGATGATGCAATCACAAGTCATAACTTCAATGTACAGTAACTTTGAAAAGTCTGATTTTAGTTATGTCTTAGAAGAAAACTGGGTATTTCTAAATGAAAGAGACAAGAAAGACAGACAGAGAGAGAGGGAGCGAAACAGAGATTTTGAGAGATTCAGGGACTGCAGGAAAATAACAGAGGGGAGCGAGGGGGAGCGAAGTGGTTTTAGGCTGATGTGAAAGCCAGCAGGTCATAGAGGTCCCCTTTAAATTTAGAACAAACCACAAACATTGAATGTCTACTCCAAAAGGCTGAATGACTGATTATAATGGCTGCCTCTTTCAATCTCATCCCATCAGCTTCTCAGCAGTGCTTTTTCTTAAGAGTGCTGTGACTAGTGGCCTAACATGTGGGCAGGCCTACAATTTACAATTACAATTCAGGCATTTAGCTGACGCCCTTATCCAAAGCATCTAACAATAAGAACAGCAGTAGAAAAGGCTATAGTGTCTGTGAATCCTGTGATCCTCTGAAGCCTGGTAATGAACAAGAGTGAGAAACAATAATTCAACGTGAAGAACCTAAAACAGGTGCAGTGCTAAACGACTGAAAGGAATAACATAGAAGACAGTGATACAACAATATCACAATACAAGTGTGTATCCAAATGTCCCTTCAGTCAAACCACTAGGGATATACAGAATTTGCCCACTGTGATAATAATACTAATTCTAAGTTTACTAAGTTTAATGCACTGATCACTTTAATAATACACAGGAATATATTCCAAAAATAAGGTGACATGAGAAACAATTCACAGCAGGCCAAACATCACCAATCTATCACAAAGGCTAGTTAATTGGAAAATAATGACACTAATGCTTAAGGTTATGTCAAGGTCAAAGGGTATTAACACTGATCAATTACAGGAATCAGCATTCATCAATACATAACTTGGAATTTGAACTACAGCTTCAAAACTTTATGAGCACCAGCTCCTGAAAACAAGTAGAAAAGTAATACAAACAGTATCATATCCTTTCTCCTGTTGCTTTTGCAAATCCCCTTCAGTGCAATGTGACAATACAAAGTTATAGGTCTTTACAGCAACTCTATCAATCATAAGATTTTTCCCATGCCACAATATGATATGCTCACTAAATAGCATGAAAACAATAATTTCAGGTAACAGTCCTGTCAGTGTATTACACAATGACAATGACAACACATGCTTTTTCAAACAAATTTCAACCGGCATTGATGAACCAGAATTGTCTCCACACCTTTTTATAATATATAGCTAAGAAACTGTTTGATTATGGTCCTGCAGACAAATACTTTGCTACACCTGTTAGTCTCAGTTAGGCATCCATTTAACTGACAAGTAAGAAGTAGGAAAGGATGAATGTAAGCAAAAAGCTAAACCTTCTGATCCATGATATGGTAGTGTATCATTTAATTTATCTAGTGTTAAAAATTCAAAACACTGTCATCATACATGCATGAATTAAGAATCAATAGTAAAACCATGATGTTGGCTGTAACAACACTGGCTCATTTTAAAGCCCTACAAGCACTGCTCTTTAAATCAAAATACCGGCCCAGAATAAGAAATTACACTGCAAAAGATAGCAAATTAAACATATGTTTTTAAAGTGAGATTTCACAACATGATACCTAAAGAGAAACTCAAATATCACTGTGTTATTCAATATGCAAAAACAGTTTGTTTTACTTCCCTTTATTTTTAGTGTTAAAATGAAACAATATTGCAAAAGAAAATTATATCTTGAAATTAGAAACATTTTTAGCAGAATTTAGTCTCAGTCATTTACAGTTACTGCTGATACTCACAAGGTGAATTAAGCAGACATTTCTAAAAAGAGGAAAAACAGAAAACATCAGAACAGAGCAGAACAAAACCAAACAGAGAAGGTACTCACTTACATAGATGTAGGAATAGCCCCCAAAACACATCACTAAAATGCAGAAGTCTGTCTACTATTCTGTCAGGGTGCAAGCTAGCTGCCTTGGCCCTGGCTGGGCGTTATTTGTGAGCCAAATCCTTAAAGAACAAGAAGCTTTCTCTGCGTCTAAACCTGCCGACAGACAGGGGCTTTGAAGGCCCCCAACCGAGCTCAGCACAGAGCTATGAAGCCAACTGAAAACTCTTCTTTATGGGACTAAATGAAAGCAAGGAAAATAGGAAAGTTATAAAAAGCAGAGAAACAGGAGCACTGTTGCTATTTTCTCTGCTGGTTCATGGTTGCATTTGTGTGCGGTTTGATGATTAATTGGAGGCTGCGTCTGTCACTTTTGCAAATATATGTGAGTTCTGTAGTAAAATGTCTGTCTACTGACACTGCAGTTTGTTAGTCTATCATATAATACTATCATATATTTGCTCATAAATCCCAGATACAACTGAATATTTCTAGGCCCCAATTAATAGTTAATAGTATTAACTACAAACATTCAGGTTTTTTGTGTATTCACAATCATCTACTGTTAAAATGACCAAATTATTAACACGTTAAAGCTAATTTTTAAAATATTAAATTTTATTTTAATTATACTTAGGAAGCCCAACTACTATTTGTCTTTAAATAGCTTGATAATGATTTATAGTTTAAATATGTGCAGTACGAAGGAGTGTATGCTTTTACTTAGAGAGTATAAAATCTCTATCATCTTATGATGATCTAAACTGCTTATTATTCTATAATAATAGAAATAATGCACACCAATATAGATATAGACACCGATGTTGTGACATTTTCACAATATAGGATTAAAATGTTTCCAACTATAAATGGGTTGGAAATTGGTTATGGGTTTATTTGTATAATCACAGCTGTCAATGTTTTTGCATCAACTATCTGGTTTATTTAAAAGACAGACCTTTGCACAACAAGCTATTAATTTATCAATATTAGACCTGAGGACAGACTGTTATTGTTGAAAAGCTGCTGTCTTAAATAGCAAATATAATACGTTCATGGTAATAAAGATGACTCTGTGTGGCAAACTGAGTAAACAGTGGCTTGTTAGGTGAAAAGCTTAATTCTGTTTTTCTCTTCTGTCACCTTGATGTGTGAACTTCAGCTCTGAGAAACAATTCTGGTGCCAAGAACCGTCCGTGAAACATCATTGCCATGGAGCTTTTTATGTCACCCTAATTAATTATCAGGAAAACAAACAACACCAATCTAAACTGAAGCCTGTGTTTTTGCAGCTGACTTTTTGGATGCACATCTGCAATCAGATCACTAACTCTGCCCTCTCAGAAAACAATTCTTCACTTTCTCTGGTTCGCGTTTTCTCTCTCTCTTTCTCTCTTTTTAGTAAGTCCTTTAGAAGCACACAAACCATCTCCACTAAACAAAACAGTGGACAAGCCTCTGTGATGTCCTGACTCATTCTGCGCCTCTTCTCTCCAAAGCCTTGGGGCTGGCGCATTGGGACCCAAAACCAACATGCACACAATGAGGCCTTGTTGGAGTCGCCTTAATGTTTCTAATGTTATGTAAATGAGGAGGGAAGAGGGCAGGAAAGGAGAAGAGAGGAGCAGAGTGAAGGAGGAGGCAGTGGGAGTGTTTGTGTGTCCGAGGAGGCTGCTAAGCTCCCATTACCAGGGGATTAGGCAAATGCTGCCGTTGTATCGATGCTGGTTCGACAGCGAACCACCAACCCTAATCCCCTCCTCTCTTCTCCTTCCGACAACGCCTCGTCAACGCCTCTTCTCCTCCTCTTTACGTTGCCCACCCCACCAATCGTTTGTTAAAAATCTTCACAGAACTTTTTTCGATTCAACTTTTCAACTCTCTCTCGTCTGGTTTTTCAGTAATGCATATACACTCGATCTTACACAAACTGAAAAAACACAAAAACTGCTAGAATTACTTGGTCCACCGCCAGTGTAAATTTGTCTGTTCATTGATTTCTCTGACATGTGATGTGTGTGTGTGTCTGTGTGTGTCTTTGTGAATGTGTGAGAAGTGATCAATATTGAAAGCCAGAGAGTGCCTTTCTGGTATGTTTGTGATGTGTTTGCCTGGAGCCTCACAATGCAGCTATGACCTACTGGCTTCTGAACACATCACCTCTTCAGTTCACTGCTCCTCACACTCTGGGCAGGGGACGAGTACAGGTCTCTGGCTGCTGCTCACTGGTCCTTGGGTGCACTGGTGGCTCCTTTACAGGGATTCTGAAGACATCTTTCAATTTTATCTTCCTGCAATGAGACAGCACATGGAGATGGAAGAAAGAGTAGGAGAGAGCGTGTTATGATGTTCTATTTGTAGCAAAGCACTCCTCTTCAAATTTTGTCTGCTATGCGCTTCTTTCCCCATTATTTTTGTTTTGGACATTTAATCATTACATTTAATAATACAGAAATTTTATTAAAATAACAAAATAAATAAATATATATATTATAATATATATTCACATTTGTTCAGTTTTCTTAACATGAAAATCAATACTATATAATAAATTAATAACATATGAACAACTACAGCAAAAAGGTTTTAATACACTTGCTAAAATGCAAAAGAGAAAAACATGTCTGAGATGAAAAGATATATATAACTAAAACAGAATAGCAACAAATTATTCGCTCTATGTGTTATTACTAATTGTTAACACAGCTGAAGAATGTCATCAAGAAGTGAAGAATCTATTCTGAGACCAGCTCACTGTGAGATGTTTGTGTGTGTGTCTGTGTGTGTTTGTACGTGCATGGTGACACAGTTGCAGGCAGAACTTGGAATACTCAATTATCACATTAGCACATCCAGAGAGAAGCTGAAAGGCTACACATGCCTGTGCACAAACACACACATACACTCACACAACACCCCCACTTATCTCTGGAACTGCAAGCCCCCTGCTGAGAAGCTCATACACTCCAACTGAGGGTGGTGGTGGTGGTGGTGGTGGTGGTGGATATATGGGGTGGCGGAAGAGGAGTGGGCTGTTTGGTTGTAGAAAAACATGAGGCTGATGAGTGACATTGAGACCAAGGTTAAACAAAAACCCTCCATCAGTCTGTTCTGCTGTGTTGAGACCCGCAGCACCATTGCGTCACAAAATGCAGCCTTGTCATTCATTTCTATATTCTAAGACAACTGATTTAATGCAGCAGGGGTGTTGTTGGGTAGTTGTTCCTTCCCAACTGTTGCTGCACTGCAATGCAACATCTGCCAGCAATCCTGCTTCTGATGCTGTCTGAGTCTTCACATAGCGCTAAAGACTGTTGTGTTATTGTAACTGACTCATGGTACTACAATTTGAGCAGCACAGAGACAGACAACAATTTAGTGCAAGACATAATATTAATTTTCTAACTACTGTCCAGAGATAATTATTATTATAAGCATATTTAGCATCTGAAATGAAAAATAAGTGAAATGCACTTTTAAAAATACAACTATACAATAATAACTGAACATCTATCATATACAGTGTATAGAAATCATAATTTATTGAAAACATTTGTTGAGAAAATGTCCTTCTTTGTAATGGTCATTTCCCACTGCAGAGAAACAGCTAGCATCTAGTAATATTTAAGACAAACTGCAACCTGTTTTATTTGAAATGTTGTGTGAGGGGCGTTGCCTGTTTATCAGTTTTTGCACACATACTACAGAAAAAAGGAAGAGAAACAAACAGGTGGCTAATGCTGTTAATTCCTTCATGTAGCAGTTGTTGCTAAGGAAACACTAAAGAAAAGGACGAGGAAAAAACTATCATCATTATCATGGACAGAGACCAACACCTGGGAATGCAGAAGCACAGCACTAACAAACAGCCAACTCAAACAAAACATTACATATATTCAACAACATTATAAATCAGATGTACAATACAGTTAGGATGAGACAAAGACAGAGTATCACTGCACTTTTTCTTTATGATGACCCTTTTTGAGAAATAAAGCTATATATCACTGAATCAAGTTAAAATATCTCTGTAGAGTCCATAAAAACATGACAATATGTAGCAAAGAGCAGAGGCTTGAATTCATCACTTCTAAAATGACAAATATCGACAGATTCTCCTTACTGTGAGAACACTGGGAAGAATACAGTCTTGGTTTGTTGGATAACTTCTCAGTGTCACTTGGCTCACTGTCAGCTGATATGCTGTGAGAGATGTGGCTATTTAAAGTCTAGTGGTTGACCATTCAGATGAGACAGCCACTACTAACTTGTGCTAGTGTTGTGTGTGTCTCTTTGCGTGTACTTTGGCAAGTGTGTGACTTTCAGCCGAGGTGCGAGTATGATGATTTAATTCCACTGGTATGCTGTGTGGAAAAAAAGAGCAAGGGAGAGGAGAAGCATAACTGTGAAGAGCAGAACATACAGATACCTTATGAGCAGACAGGAAGGCATGTTGAGAGGGTAACGAGCAGTGTGAGTGTGCGATATGTGTAAGTAATGAGAACGTCAAGATATGTCTGAGCCTTATCAGACACCTGTTGTTACAGTATATGACATAATGCAGATAGTATGTGACACTGTCGTGATTTCATCAGACTTATTGACTGTAATGATGATTTTATTTTATTATCATTAATCACAAAAGTCTTCATCAGGCAAAACATCAGTTATAAAAACTAGGTTTTCTCTTTGATTATTCTTTTGGCTAACATCTGCACCAAGCTTGGGTTGTAACTGTAACAACTGTAATAGTACATTAAAGCATATGATCCTATTGTTGAATGCAGATGAGTAATGCATAAGCTTTCTGTCCCCTCATTAATTGGTCAAACAGGAGCAATAATAACAGAAATTGAAAGAGATAAAGGTAAGAAAGTGAAGGAGTTGAGTTCAGACATTTCCTTAGTTAGGAATATAAAGCTTATCCCAGACACATACAGCATCTTTGTATTGTCTGAAATGCATTTTCATATTTCTGCACTTTCATTTTCCAAGTAGAACTGTAGCTGATTTTCTGTATAAGAGTGTGTTTTACAGTATCCTCTATCACTTTCTTGAAAATGCTAAAACATAAACAAGCTCTGCCCCAACATTTCCCTCCTCTTTTATGCTTTTCGTCTTCAATCTATCCTTTCATCTTGGGGTTCTCCCCCTCCTCTCTACACTGTAAAAAGACTTTCTACCTGAACAGTTTCATCTCCAGATAAATATTTGCTGGTGTGTGTAGCATGCAGTTTTCAGTACAGAGGTTTGTACAGAAACACTAGAGTAAAACAGACTTTCTCACAAGAGTTGTTACGACTTTTCAACCACACATGAATGTAGATGATAATGAACAAAAGCTGCATTGCATTTTGCAGTCCTAGGGTCTTTAGGATTGTTCATGCTGTGAGAAAAGTATGGTTTACTTATCACCAGACACCTCATTAAAGTTTCTACAGTTGCTACACCTGTGTTTTTCCTACTTCAATAGCATAAGAAGCACACATGATGTGCTTAAACAGCCTGTTATTATCTAAATAACACTGTCCTTTGATTCTCCTCTAGCACTATAACACATAGACATATCTGTTGCATAGAACTATAACACAGAAATGCTACGTGGTGTGTTTACAAGAAATGCATTTGCCTGACAAAAGCAGCATTTAAGCTTTAGGAAAATCTGACTGATCTGGGTAGGCTGAGTATTACCGGAAAACCAAGCAAAGATAGCTTTTTTTATCATGTCAAACTATATTTTTATTAGTTTCAGTTTGTTAACCAGTGAAAAACCAGAAGATCAGGGCTGATTTGTCTTCAAGAACCTAAAGCAAGTCCAGTTGCCACTGAACAGCAATTTTGGGGATAAGACCAGGGCTTGACATTAACGTCAATTACTACTTCGAATGACTTTGAGCAGAGATGACACTATAACAGTAATAGTATAATATAATATAATGGTTGTGATGTTCGGACAAATAAGTTAAGACATGGTGTACTGTGTGGCCATTTGCAGCGCACACTTGAACCTATTAATGCCGATGTGTGTGTGTGCGTAATGTGAGCTGAGTTAAGGAAAACGTAGACATATCTGTAGATAGAAATGATGCTGAGATTTTTTCTTAAAATGTAATGACCCTGGATTCACAAGAGGAAGTTAACATTTTAGGCATTAATGCAGGATTTGGTCCCTGAATGGCCAAACTCCAGTCCTCTCTGATAAGGACTGGATGGAGGGACTGACAGTGAACACAGATGTGTAAAACCTGGTTATTCCCACTGATGCGTCATTGAATGCATCACGGGTTGCTGTCTTTTCACTCCCTTTAGTTTTTATTTTTTTAAATAATTTTCCACACCTCTACACCACTTTTATTGGATGTAATAAGAAGCTACTCATTCTATGTCTTTCACCTTATTTGAGTCAAATATTTGCTAACAACCTGTAGTATTTTACATTTTATGTAACGCTAGTCTTGATTTGAATCTGTGCAGTTTAACATTTAAAGATGTCAAAAGAGGGCAAATCTAGTTCAAGTAAGTGTTAGGACACCATGGTCAACTTTAATTGTATTAAACATAATCCCTCAACAACAAAACTGTGGCTAGTGAAAATGCTGAGTGGCTAATACGTTAACTTTGGAAAACCACTAGCCTAAGTAGCTAGTGAGCATCAAAGTTCATGTCAAGGCCTGAAGAAGACAATGCGTAGCTTTTAAAAATGGCAAAACAACAACTTTATAGCCATGTATGTAGATTGGATTTTTTAAAAATGTCTCCTCCACTTAATTTCATACATTACCCATAACTAACTAGACGAGTTTCTCTCAGCTGCAGCCTAACTTAGCTAACATTAGCTAGCTAACGTTAGCAGTTAGCTAACACGACCACATTATTTGAACATGTTATCAGTTTAAAAACGAAGAAAAGGCAGAAAATAACTTACCAATCTAATTAGCAGCTTAAAGCTCTTTTAGCAACAGGATCAAAGCTGACTGCAATAATTGCCTCTGTTTATCAAGGACGGTGGTAGTTTTCAGTGATCATGGTCCCTCCAAAATAAAAGCACTGTAAGGTGACACTCTTTTGGAAGGGAACCAGATCTAGCCCTGTATTTATGTACAGTATATGGAATATATATCTATGGAGATCAGCTCTTTTTTCTACCATTCATGTGAGCTGAATCTCTGACACTGGTCATAGGTTACTCTGTATGCAACCCCCCTTTAAAAACAACAGGACACATAATGCACGCCTTGAGAATACTTTGCTTTTTGCTTTCATTCACATCTAACTACTAACTACTGTCATTCTTACCACTGAGATTAATAAAGTACTCTTGTTTCATCATACCTTGTTGGATGCATTGGGAGCTGTGTGCAAACATGGTACCAGTAAAGAATATACCACTGATGATAAATCTAGACTCGGTTGCTGTAGCTGGAGTCTTTTTTTCTCCTAGAATTAAAAACACTGTAAATATGGATATGTTTAGCAGCGCAGCTATATATATTTATATATATTTCCTTTCCTGCCTTCATTGCTTACAGCAGGCTACAGATTTAATTCATTGGAGTTATATTTTATATTGATCATTTTAAATAGACTCTCAGCTTTTTATTTATGAGTGTAATGTTTTTGCTGTCCAGTTGTCTAACAGGCCGATAAATCACAATGCCGGAGAGATTTAACTGGCTGGTGGCTCACAGTATCCTTGCTTCTCCGTGCGAGTCCACCTTAGTTTATGTGTGTCTTATTTTTTTACTTCATTGAACTTTAAGGACAGTAAAGGAGTTTGAAGCACAGAAAGAAAGACAACATGAGAAAATCAGGCTGAAGTGAGAAAAAAAAACAACATGAACATGAATATGGCTTTTGCACAGTGGAATTTGTAATATGTAAGTCTGAATTTCACCTTCATTTAATTTCTTACTGAGTTTTTGTACACATGTTCACGCACACACCTTCACGTACACATCAGGGTCACACCAAGTAATTCTCTGTTGTCCATTACATGAATTATAAAAAGCAAAGCAGTACAAACCTGAACGCATGAAAAATTTAAACAAGCAACTGTGAAATTAAACATCAGTTGAAAAATTTAGGTCCTCTGAACAATGTAATTGCAGGTAACTCAACAGGGAATGAGGGAGCCATATGTTGACAACACTTGAAATGACTTCTTCTGAATGGCGAATGATTTTCAACCACATTGAGATAAATTATAGCTTTCCATGCTATGCAGCTGAACTTCAGTAGCCGTAATGAAACATCACAGGTACATTTATGGTGCAACTGACAAACAAAATGAAAACAGTTCTAGTTTGTCTGGGAGCATACTATCTAAATATAACTCAGTTTATGTTGCAACAAATACATGTTTCACTAAATTCCCGAGATTGATGTGACTTTATGCAGTATTGCAGTATAACATTTGCATTTAGTCATTTAGCAGATTCTTTTATCCTTTATCCACAGCAACTTGCAAGTGAGGAACACACACACCAGGTCCAATTAGGTTGAGTGTCCTGCCCAGGCCCTATATATATATATATATATATATATATATATATATATATATATATATATATATATATATATATATATATATATATATATATATATATATATATATATATATATATATATATATATATATATCTTTATATATAATAGTGGCAATAAAAGTATGTAAATCTTTTGGAATTTTATGTATGAAATAAAATGTGATCTGATCTTCATCTAAGTCGAGAGTATTAACAAATATGAAAATAATAAAAAGAATTTGAATCTTTCTCATCTTTATGTGTTTATTGATAACAACCATAAAAACCTGCTAGTGGAAAATGTATGTGAACTCTTTGAATTAATAACTGGTTGATGCCATATGTAGCATTGTGGGGTTTTTCCAAATAGTTGAATCAGTTTTATCAGTCCACAAAACATTTTGCCAATACTGCTGTGGAGTGTCAATGTGCTCTTTGGCAAAGTTCAGGTGTGCAGCAATTTTCTTTTTAGTAAGCAGCAGTTTCCTTAGTGGTGTCCTGCCACAGACACCCTGCTTGTTCACCTACTGTATTTGTTTTACCTACTGTAGACTCATGAACACAGACTTTCGCCAGTTCCAAATCTTTGGCTGTCACTCTGGGTTGTTTCTTTACCTCATTGATGAGTGTTTGTTGTGCTCTTGGGGTCATTTTGACTGGCCGCCCACTTCTTGGTAGAGAAGGTAGGTGAATTTCTAAAGTATTTGACATCACTTTGTAACCCTTTCCAGCTTCACGTGATTCAACAATTCTCGATCGTAGAACCTCTGAAAACTCCTTTTGGCCAGGCATGGCTCACATAAGCATATTCTCCTTGTGCAGAGCAGATCTTTTTAAGAGCAATCGTAAAAAATTTGAGTGGTTTTTGTGAGTCAGAGTAGCTCTAGTCCACACCATCAAAATAATTTTCTTCCAGGTATGCTAAAACCTGACTCCAAATAACTTTTTTGAGGTCATTATTCCAAGGGATCCCATACTTTTTCCACTAGCACTATGATTTTTTAATGTTTGTTCTCAATTTGTTTTGGTGTTATTATTTTAGACATATTATCTTTGTTAATACTCAACTTAGATGAAGATCAAATCACAATTTATAACAAATTAAAGCAGAAAAACATGAAATTCCAAAAGGTTCCCTTACTTTTTTCTTGCCACTGTATATTTATATATATATATTCTTTTGTTCTGACTGGTTTACCACTGTATCTTTCGTGAAAGCAGTTTTCAGTTATCATGGTTACTATGCCACAAGGTTTCACCAGAATGAATCACCCTAAACCACCTTGACTATAAAAACCATGCACATGAGGTTTTATTTTCCATTTCAGGAATAAATCCTATAACTCTGGTGAGCTGGCAGCAAAAATCGAAGCTGCCTGCCAGAACTTTTTGAGAAGGATAGTCACAGACATGTTTGTTTCCCTAAAAGAAATTAATCCATAATTTTTGTATATCTGGAATAATTTTGATTAATTTTATTGTACAACATAAACTTATATTTCCAATATTCAAAACTGACTATAAAAACTTTTTTGTTTTCATACTAAATCTAATCTCCATGTAAAGTATTGTCACAAAAATGAATTATAGCAGCAAATTAATTAAGTTACTCTGACAACAGTGCTTACACAAAGGTTGCATAGTTCTTATTTACATGTTTATCTCTTACAGTCTTTTTTTAATTTATTTTTTATTCAGCCTTCATACAGTCTATCCTGGCTCTTGTCCATCCTACACTTAGTCTGCTCACCTAACAGCTGATCCAGTTAACTCTCAACAGATTAGTTTGGCCAAGCGAGACCGTTGCAGGGACACCTGCGTGTCTTTGAGTGCGTCAGGTGTGGCAATGCCAGCCTAGCCAAATCTATTAGTTAGATTCTGACTAAATTTGAGAGTGAGAAAATGTGTATGTGTGCGGTCAAGCGCATGTAAAGAGGTAACCTTTAGTCTTGGCATAGCACAGCCTGGGAAACAGCAGAGTGGGGTCAGGTGTGGCACTTCCCTCTTTGTTTTCTAACCTGGCAATATGTTCCTGCATATATGTGTGGGTCAGCTGTGGTAGCTGACCTGAGAATTTGGGGATTAGCTTAGATTTATCTGGAACACTAACTGTTTACAGCATGGGGTTGACAGATGTTAACAAAATGGCCATTAAGGACCTCTCAGTCAGTTGATGATATTGAAAATGTAACGACGGAAGAGAGAGAATCGCCTAAACAAACATTAATGAGCAAAAAATAGAAGAAACTTATAGAAAAGGTATAGAGGAGAGACTCCTCTTCTGCTGACACACATGAAGCAGATGTCATGTGTGCACCACAGGGCAGCAAAGCAGATTCATCTTACTGTATTTTATAAATTAAAGGAGGACATTGAGCAACTTCCAGGTGCCGCCAGCAGATAGGACCAGAACAACATGATCTCCTCTCCATCAAATGATGATAACCACATTTTATGTCTCTTACATTGTGTAGCTGCTTGAGGCTCACCAGATGAATCATATTTCCACTGAAGACCAACTACATGATGGCTGCCTGACGCCGTATGTGCGCCCACTAGAATTTGCTCCACAGCACAGTGACTGAACAAAGGTGTAGCCTGCAGTTATTCTGTGTACATGTGCATGTGTGTGTTTGACAGAGTAGGGCATGTAAGATAAGAGTCTTTTTGTTGCTTTCTGTTTAGCTGCCCAGTTTGCTCACAACCTGCAGCTCTGTTACTTTATCTCTTTATCTCTCTGTTTAATTCTTTTTGTTTCTCTCTGACACACACACACACACTCCATCGGAATTTCGCACACACATATGTGTGATGTGCGTGAAAATCTATGCATGCTTTTGTGTAGATGTGTGTGTGTGTGTGTGTGCTAAATTCTCAATAAGCTCACTATACTGTTGGCAGCACATCTGGACATATAGAATCTCAAGGGACAATTCATACTCTGGGCCTGCTGGTGTTCTCAGTCCCCGCTGCAATTGAAATGATTTGTGTGTGTGTGTGTGTGTGGGGGGGGGGTCTGTGTTAAAAGAAGCCTGCTAACAGAGCTGATGAAGCATACATTTAACATTGTTGTAAAAGACAAGCACACATTCTGCACAGTTTGTGCCGTTAAACATCTGCATGTCACAGAAATACAGTACAATACATGCTAGTTCTTGTAAGATGGTTTTATGTTAGACAGATGAAGTGCGTTTCTCAAAATGGCGACATCGGGCATGTTATGGTGTAACAGTGGTTAGCAATGTGCTCACCAATAACAGAGATGTATAAGAGAAACACACTGAGACAGTATTTGGTTAAAGACAAAAATAAATAAAAGATCTAATTAGGAAAGCACTACTGGATTTTAGTGTAGGTCGGATGTTCCAAGCAATAGCGCTTCTTCAGGGTGCCTAACAAATCAAGCCACAATGAGGCTTCAGGACGAACCTGTAATAATCCTCAACACAGTACAAAGATCTGTCTCCCTAATGTTGATGCTAAATGATCATTTCTTTACTCGACTGCCTGTTTTGCATTCCAGTATATCACTATGCACTACAGCTGAGTAACATATCAAACAGCACAGACCTCAGTTCATTTGAAAAGAAGTTATTTGGCTTCATAATGCTGTTCTAAAGATACTAACTAAACCAATGTAGAATATGATGTATGCATGTTTAGGTGCAGATACATATATTTTAAAAAGAATAATTTAATCCTGGCTTTTTGTGCATTTTCTAAAACCATTTGGTATAATTGAAACTGAACATAGACAAGATATACTTTATGTCATCTTTAGGTCATAGAAATAGTTATTTTCTAACTTTATTCTAAAAATCCAAGTGTGTGTGTTTATAGAAATTGCAAGAAGTGCTCAGCAGTGAACCATCCGTGAGTCTCTAACATGATCTTCTGTCCTGTCAAACAATCCATTACATAGGCCACTGAACTTACAAAGAGGACAATATGATGTGTGTTCTGTGTTCTCTGTTAAAACTCTCTCCCACAGACACAGGTGCAAACCGAGAGCTAGTGTTTGTTGTGTGTGTGCGTGTGTGTGTATATGGCGAGCTGGGAGGCTGCTGAGAGAGAGTGGCACAGGTGGCACGGAGCCCCAGCAGTGCCGAGGGCATCGGATCGGCATGTGGCGTACAGCCAACCACACACAACATATGCCAAGGGGGAGGAGAGAGAGAGAGAGAGAGAGGAAGAGAAAGCGAGAGAGACACACATAGAGAAGAATGAGTGTTTTTCCAACAACCACATAGGTCCACAGGTCTCCTGTCTTGCACCATATGCTGTCAGCATGTCTGTCTACCTGTCTCTGTGTCTGCCTGTCTGTCTGCCAACAGCGCTGTCAGTGGTCAAACCGTCAGTGCCAAGATGATAGGCATGTGATGGGATTCTAGTGGCATCCTCTGCCTTAGCACTGAACATTCACGTACACACAAACAGACCAAAAGCCGAGGATGCACACAAATGCCCATTTGAGCACAGTGCCAGCTTGTGCCATTATCATATTCATCAATTATGTAAACAGTTATGTGAACAGAGCAGTAACACACACATACACACACACACAGACACTGATTCCCCAAAACACATGCATTTTAATGAACTGCCGAGGGGCTAGACATGACCTCCGCATTGCCTTCACGCACACACAGACACACAAACACACAGGTGTTTGACACTGCATAGCTGAGGGGAGAAAGTGTGTGTTTTTGTTTGGATACAGACAAGGGTTCTGACTCTGTGTCTCTGATACATCTGTTAGTGTAAATGTTTGTTATGGAATATTTATGAATTCTGGAGATTTATTGTCAAATGAAAGTTAAAAACTTACATTAATTGCATTGCGATATGTGTGAATATTTGTCTCTCATTTGTCCCAGACAAATACACTTGATCCTCCTCGCCTGCTTTTTTGATCCTTACATTCTTTTATATGCACAAATATTTGACACAAATTTCATATGTACAGTACATTTGTCAAAAACAGGAGATAAAGAATTAGTATAAAGCCTACAAACCAGACAAAAAACAGCAGCTGAGATTAACTATGGAGAGGTTTATATCATCATGCATCTAGGTAGTAAAGCGAAACACCTGTTTAGAGTTGCTGTCAGTTTGAGACTGGTTTAAGAGCTAAAGTACAGTGAAATTAGTGACATCTGATATTTGATCTGTCAGTTTCACGAACTGACAAAATTTCAAGCTCAGGCTCAAAATTAAAACAGAAGTGCGAAGTGTCCTGGCGTTTGAGAGACTTTAATTTTAGTGTTAGTGTATTGACATCTTGTATGTGTACGCATACAGTACATTATGTATACATTATGTATTGTATTGTATTCTTTACAAATATAGATGATAAAAGGTGGAAACATTGGGTCATACTGTGTGAAAACATGCAGCAACATACTGTAAACTGTTTGACAGTGTTAAAGTATACTTTTTCTGGAAAAGCTTCTGCAGAAGTCTGCCTGGAGAATATGAAACAAATTGCTGAGCATGCATATTTTATTTGTTTGTCAAGTCTGGTTTGGAGTGGGAGGAGTAGCAAGAGCGGATTTGCCAGTTTCATTAATACACATACACATGCCGAGAAACACACAAACACACCTTGCTGACAGCTCTGCTGTGAAGAGCGTGCAGGTGAATGCACAGGAGGGACCAAGAGACAGGGCGAGTGAGCCGAGGGGAGAAAAAGAGTGGAGGCGAGATAGAGAGACTGAAAACCGAAAAGACAAAGACATGACACAGAGACCTGATATTAATTCAAGATGTCATCAAGACAGATCATTCAGGTGGGTTGAGATGAATAATAATGATAAATGCACAACATCTTGGTAATTCAGGAAACATTTTGATTTAGTACACCATATATATATATAATCTGTACAGCTGGCAATACATAAAGATACATTTAATCACTAATGCTATGGGAAAGACAATCTCTATAGAGGATGTAACTTAACGCTCACTGTAAAGATGAATGGTGAGTCTAAGTGATGAAACTGTCAGCGTCTCAAACTGCCTTTTTGATAGAGTCAGGGTCATTTTATTTATCCAGTGCACACACACACAAGGATGCCGACGTATGCACCCACATGATAATGATAAATTATATCACACTGTTTGACTCGGGGTTTGACTATTTGTCTCATTTGACTTACATATACAATTTATGCAGCAAAGTGCTGACACAGAGGAAGAAGACTGCCGGCATGTAAATGTGGCTGTGAACAATGCTGGAATTAAAATGCTTTGTTTTTATGATGAAGGAAATGCAAGGCCTCTGCTTGTGGTCTGCTGCTGTAGTTCGACTACAAAATGCCACACAGACAAAAATAGTTATGTTCTCCATAGACAACTTATATGAAACAACACCCATAAAAAAGGAAAGGAACAACACCCATAGACCTGCTCACTAGACACATTGCAAATAAAGTAATTATTACTATTTGTATTGTGAAATTTGTACCCAATGGACAACCTGTTTGAGGCGTGCTGGTTTGGACATAAGTCACAGAAATGACAAAAACAAACTGGGATTATATAGCCAGTTTATGTATTACATGGTCTAAGCTGAAAAACAAATATAAAAATACATATTTTTGCTTAGTTTGTGCTGTGTCTATCCTTTTGGTCGTGTTTCTCAGCAGTTATTAAATAAACAAAGAACTAAATAAAGACAACAGGGGAACTAACATATATTTCTAGGCCTAGACTTCAAGATGCTGATGCTTCAGAGGGCCCAGCACACATCCCTGTCTGTTCTCCTATCCACTGAATTCTGTGGGGTTCAGTAAAACATGCCAACAAAATGAGTGACAGACTCAAAAGGGGGTGCTAACATAATAGTGACTATTTCCACAGGCAAAAAGTCAAGGCTATGGCACCCAGACAACATTTGGAGCCAAAGCAGACAGGCAATTTAGCCAACGATTATGACCAACAGTATTTTTCCATGATACTTTGCTCCCTCACAGCCCACTGTGTTATAGACATTGATTTTGTCTGAGTTGCCAATCCCGTTATTGCTGAGGGCAATACTGTCTAGCTATATTCCCTTGAATAGTTGTGATGGTGTCAAAGCAAAAACAGAAAAAAACAGACAAATAGGACTTGATTTTAGGCAGTCGCCCAGTCCTTAAAATATGTGTATAGAGGGAACAATGTTGTATTTTTTATTTTTTTAGTTATTTATATTGCCAGATATAAGAATACTGAAACTCCTGAGCTATATTGTACTGCTCAAATCCAAGACAGTGAGCAGTAGTTCGGAAACTTAAGTGAAAAACTACACTGCACGTCCAAAAAAACGACTGGTATAGAGACAAAGAGAGGGATGTGCTCTGTTAACAGCAGCACACAAGAAACAGTGCTTTCAGTGGCCTCCGCAGTTTGCTGACTAATGAGTGAATAATTGAGCGCAGTCTGCCCTGCGTCTCCCTGATTAGAGCCACACTGGGCCCCTGAAAAGACAGAAAGACAGGAGTCAGGTCTTTCTTTCTTTCTGTTTTATCTTTCAATCGCTGCTATCCTCTCCACCCTCCACTGCGTAGATACATATCACGCCAGATAATAAATTAAGACACACACACACACTTCTTGTCATAGACACACTCCCTTGGACATACGTTTACACAGTGGCACTGATTGCTGAAACAATATGTAGTCCAATGAGACAATACATGCTGCATAATTGGCCCAGAGGACAGTGACAATGACATTAGCAGCGCCGAGCGCAGTGAGCCAGAGCAGAACAGAAGAGCAGGACTCATGGTTTTTGTTTTTAAAATTAGATTTCAGCAGCACAAAACTGTCTTGTTGGATCAGCAGACTACGTCCTCAGAGGTTGAAGTGTCCCCAAAGCAGAAAATGATGATGTGTTCAAAGCTGAACCAGTAGCTGGAACATGGAGAAATTAGCTGCTAGTTGTGTTGTTCTATCGAAGTTTTTTCAAAACCATTCTCAACATGGCATGCAGGTCCTGTATTATACTATATTTTAAATAATATAATTGCTTTCTATACAGACACGTGTCCTGAACCCTTATGAGTTGCAAATTGTGTTAAATTTCTGCTTGACAGTCATTGTTGACAACATCAATAATCCTGTACCTATTTTAAAGTTTTCATTTAATTTGACTTTCAACATTTCTTTCAACAATTCTTTCTTTCTGTCTCACTTGGTGGAAAAATGTCACATTTGAATATCATTTTGTGTCCACAGGGAAAGAAATCCATAACAGATTGCTGAGATTGTTTTTGTCACAATTTGTCACATTACAGTCTCCGTGTAGGTCTGTAAGTCATGTTCCATCCATGACTCCAGGTAGATGCTTATGACAGATGTAATGAAATTTTCTGAAGGTGTTTCTGAGATGAGGCTCAACAACTATGGAACATACATGGAACACGTCACACTGACCTTGACCTTTAAGCACTGAATCTGAAGGCATTTCTTCAAGGCTTTATTGTGTTCATAAGAATGGGACAGACATGCAGTATGGGTGGAAGCTCACAGTGACTTGAACTTTGACCACCAAAAACCTAAAAAGTGAACATTTGTGCCAAATTTGAGGAAATTATAGGACAGACTGACCAGGCTGTCTCCGGTGTGAAGGATTAACAATCAGTACAATGTATTAAATGCTTACAGGAAGTCCAGCAGTCCACATGGTGGATTATACTAATGTCTTACTATTACCTAAAACATGTCCCCGTCAATGCAGCCCTTTGAAATGTTCTACCACAAGGAAACAGCCCTGTGGTAGCTCTGAATTTACAGTAGTGCTGATGAAGGCACAGAGTTAAACAGTCAACTACTAAATCATTTCTAAAATTCATCCCTCCAGCAACCTGTGACAGAAGTGAGACTGTCTTCTTTTCACATGCCATTTTTTCCAACTCACTGCTGTTCTCTGGCAAGGCCGCCACTGTGGGGAAAGAATGAACTATTTCTACAAGATTCACACGTGAAAACAGTTAAATTGGAATTGTTACGTATGGGACATAACCTAACATGGATATATGTAGTAAGAGTTGATCCACCTTCCATGTGTGGAAAGAGCTACAGTGTCTTTCACATGCTCCCAATTCTTCAGCATTTGTCTCTTGTGGTCTATGAAAATAGAGAAAACACACACACACACACACACACACACACACACACACACACACACACACACACACACACACACACACACACACACACAGACATGTACAACCCTGGTACTGCAGTGCCTGCAGCCACAGTGTAGTAAGAGTGGAGGTGTATGTTTGTGTGTGTTAGTGGGACCGGTGCCAATCTTGGCATGGCTGGATGCCTGCCTGTGAGCCTCCTGAGAGGGGACCAGGGGCACAACAAATTGGCATACTACACTCCTTAGTCCCACCTGCGTGTGTTTGTGTGTTTATGTGTGTGTGTGTCTGTGGACAATGTGCTGCCACGTATTGTATGCGTATGTGTGTCTGTGTGTGTTTTTCTGGAACCCTCTGGCTGAGAGTAGCATCAGCTGTGGACATGCCCTTTCTCCTTCCTCCTCTCCGTCCTTTTCATCTTCTCCTAATTTCCCTTCTCCATCTTTTTCTCTTCAGCTCACCTCTTTAACTTGGTCTTCATCCCTCACTTTTTCCTTTTGTCTCAAATTTGGCCCATTCACACACGTGTATATTTCATAATATTACCAGAATTTATAATAGTACTTATTTCAGAAAAAACATAACCAACAATAGGTTTGTCTCTATTCATTCTGACTTACCCAGCCTAGCTGTGGCTCTCTGCCGACTCTGAAAGCTCTTTCGCAAATGTGGCCAGAATTGTTCTGATAGCTGCAGCTAAGATAACCAAGCTAAATGTTTCATTCATGATTATTTTGAGCTATTGCAACACTGATAAGGCTAACCCCCTAACTAACAATACTCTTTTATGAACTTTGACCAATTGATAGTTAACAAAGGTACAAGACAATAAAAATTATTGGTAGCCAATTGCCAATGCCATTCTTATGAACGCCTGTCCAATTCTTCATCTTGTGAACACAATCTCTCAGGAATACCTCGAGGTGACTTCCTCAAGTTTGGCACATACATCCACTTGAACTCTATAGTTCAAGATAGACTGATTAGAGTTTGATGGTCAGAGGTCAAATGTGAAGGTCACTGTGACCTCATGTCTGTTCCATATTTATCAAAGCAATTTTCCAAGAAGTCCTGGAGAGAACTATATTATATTTGGCACAAATGTCCAAAACTATTTACAATATCAGTCTGGACAGATATAAATGTAAACTGTAACTTGACATGGCTGGCAGAAGCGTACGACACAAAGTGGTAGTGTATCCATGTCATTTGACAACGTCTGGCTATTAGCCAATGTCACAAACATTATGATGAAAGAAAAGATAGTTACTGCTAATACAAATGCAGATAAAATATTTTTTTTGAGTAATTATATGCAAACAAGTTATCTGTGAAAAGGCAATATTCAATGGTGCATGTAGTAGGGATGCTATAAAAATGGGACAACAAGAGGTTACCTTGATGTCATTTGAAAGGTTTCATTGACATCACCAACACTAAGAAGTCTTTGTTGCCCGAAAGACCAACCTCACACAGCAGAGTGTCCTGGCACTGTGCAGCACACAGCACTAATGCTTATGTTCATGTTTTTGACAGACACATAGATTAGACTGTTTTCCCTACAATTGTGATACCAGCTCTTAAAATAAACATGGGCTGTAGTCATTCTCACCATCACTGTGTAGTTTTCAAATGGCCTTCATTAGAGGGAAAGTCCTGATCCTTCATTATCGAAAGGCGTAAGTTGAATATATATTTTGCCACATGCACCAATAACAGATGTGATTGATGG
Source organism: Anabas testudineus (assembly GCF_900324465.2). Lineage (NCBI taxonomy): Eukaryota > Metazoa > Chordata > Actinopteri > Anabantiformes > Anabantidae > Anabas > Anabas testudineus. The sequence continues at coordinate 17,492,400 of NC_046625.1, read as the reverse complement.
ATTTTGATTTATAGTGGAAGCACATAATGTGATTGTGTTATTCACCTGAAAACATTATTGTTGTCTATTATACTTTTGCAACAGCTAAAGCTTTGGGTAAAGGTAGGAGTATTACCCAACCTCCAACCAGGGCACAAACACTCATAATGTCCCATACAGTGACCGGCTGGCATATGGGAAATCATATGACTGGGATTACTGTGCAAAATGTGTCTATACAAGAGGACTAAACTCAGTGTGAAATATCACGATCTGCTGTATTAGTTCAGTGATATGCATCGTTTTAGAGCAACTGCATGTCCATGTTATGTTTTATGGCTTCATTGCAATGCAGAATGTCAACAACATAAATCCACAAAGCCCTGTTGTTTTATCTAGTCATCATTAGTATTTCTGCTTTTTGGGTGGGAAAAAGGGATTTCATCCTCAGGCCAGAAAGAGAACACATGTGGTTGCAGAAGCAGGGGTCATAACCACTCGTCTGTCCTTTAGCACCCATGTCAGTAACTTTTACAATCACTTACTGAACCTGTGCCAGAAAAAGTAACATCTCAGTAGAAAATAAATGCCAAATGGTGGAAGAAGAGTTACTTCTGTTTGACTTAAGATGTGTAGGTGTAGGTTTTTATATCTTATTTTTGTCTTATGTGGGGTATGTTCCAAGGAGGTGAAGCCAGGTTTGTAGGTTTTCTCATTATCAGGGTCACAAAGGAAAACCTTTACTGCTGTGTAGCTTTACAAAAGTCAGTTCAGAGACAATACAGATCACCCACAAGTACCAAGTCAGCTAGTTTACACATTATTTTAATGTAATAGCTGCATCTCGCAGGACATCATTATGCACAGCATTTGCATCATCCTGATGTGCAAAAGTTGTCTTTAAGCAACAGTAAGTGGTCTGATAATACTGGTAAGTTGTCACTGAGTCAGGCATGAAGAAAAACTTGCAGCTGGAGAAGCAACAAAACTGAATGAAAGACGGAGGAATGTATAGAAAAGAGAAAACTTAGCAGGCTGAGAGGCTGAGAGACAGACTTTCAGACAGGCAGGCAGACAGATAATCTGTGGACTCAAAGGAGGGGAATGTCATTGATCTCCCAGAGGACAATACAATACTGGGCCCTCTGTGAAATGTTAGCACCAGTCCGCACAGGCATGCACACACACACACACACACACACACACACACACACACACACACACACACACACACACACACACACACACACACACACACACACACACACACACACACACGCACACACAGGGGTCAGACCTTTAGGGTGTGGTGGTGAATGGAGTCTAATTCCTATTCAGTCACTTGGAAGCTGTCTAAGTCTATTGAGAGTCATTGTCAGGGAGCATTACCCAGCATGCCACATACCACATCACGCTACTGCTAAAATAACCACAATAACTTCTTTGACTATTTCATAACAATAAACATTAAAGATATCAACGTCCATAAAGTATGCTGAAATGAGAGGAGCCAACCATGGCAGTGACCAGCACAATGCTTTGTTCCTATAAACACCAAATACGTGATCCAAGTAAAAAACATTTTACTCTAAAATGTAATATCATTTCTACCTAAGGACCTTGCTCATTAAAATTTGTGGCCACTTTCTTAATTTTTCACACTTTGGAAAAACTCCTATGTCAAAACCTCACTTGGATGTAGCATACATCTAAAATAATAATAATAGCAATATCTGACTATTAAAATAACACAGCCCAACCATTATCTTACAGTGATTATAACAGTTGAAATGATTTCCAGTCACATTTCAAGTGTCCTTTAACCAGTGTTTAAGTGGTTGTATGTTCATTGTAGCAGGTTTTGTTTCCTGGACAGTGTTTCTCCAACCCAGAAATTTGAGAACAGACATGATTAAGCTGCTGTTATTCTTTCAGCACAAATGTAAGCATGTCTACTGGCACCACAGGTGAAGGGACAAGCGGGGTCAATATACATATTTACTATGTCATTGTAGATCTCTATAACTGTACTGACGGAAAACACCATCCTGACTATTAAAATAAGTACAAATTAGATATTGCTAAACAGTGTAACCTGTTAGATGCTACACCATTACAGCAAAATGACTGTTTTGATCCTGGTTAGCGGTATGAAATTTCAACACTCCAGTATGTGTTGAGTTTAACATCAAATTAATTTTCTGACTGTGGCCTTTCTTTGGGAAAGGTTGTGACACACTTATATCTATGAAGAAAACACTGATTATACAAGAACATGCTCTATAAGACTGTACAACCTTGTTTGCTTAAAAGCTTTGTGTGTGTTAAAGGTTCAAGCTCTTGACACTTGTGTGGGAGTGTTTTCTGGAATACAAATTGAAATTAAGTATAATGTTTCAGCCATGCTGGCAAACCTCAAAAAATATTATTATTTTAAATGATTTTCGGAAAAGCTACAGACCTTGCTACAGAGCTTTACCCATACACACTGTTTTTACTATCGGGGCAGATTTCTGAAAAATGCTGCACAAAATACCAAAAATAGAGGGGAAATGACTTATCTTCTTTAAAGCAGCTCTGAAACATACATTTTTTTTGCGGATAACCGCAAAATACCCTAAAAAAATACTGAATTCTCTCTTGACAAGTATGTTCCCATGCATTATCTATGGTTGAGCTCGGCCCCATGGTGATAAAACATTTTCTACACATGAGAGACAATGTTGGCTGTCAGTTACTTAAAAGAAATGTTCAAATTGGTGCTATGCTTCTTGAAGATAGAGATAATATAAATAATGAACAGTGGCTAGAAAAAAAAGCCAATTACAGAGAGAGCTGGGAACGTAAGTGATCCCTGTCGGGGTGAGACAGAAATGGACGGAGCTCGATCGATGGGGTTTCAGTACATGTGAATATTTACAGCTGCAAATACAGAGAGAGGAGGAGGACAGGAGGAAAAGTGGAGGACAATGAGGAACTCACAGGTAAAATAAAAAGAGAATAAGACAGATTGGACAAAACGCGGGAAAGTAATTCACACACACACACACACACACACACACACACACACACACACACACACAGCCCACAGTGTGATAATGGTGACATTTGCAGTGTGCTGGTGGTTGTGTGCGGCTGGCTGATGGCCCACAGTGATGGCCTTTAGAAGAGTGACAGGCCAAAATTACCATTAAGAGCCAGCAGTGTTAACCCTCCATTATACATACACCACACACTCTCTCTCTGTCTCACACACACACACACACACACACACAGTTCATTGCCATCTATTACTGTGAGTTCAATAGCTTAATAACTTCTGTGCTGGAAAGATTTGATTGGACTTTCTTTCTCTTCTGTTCACCTATCTGTCCTTCTCTCATCTCCTCCTACCTCCATTTTCTCCTTCCAGCAGCTGGGTGCTCTCCACCTACATCTCCACCTGTTATCAATCCTCTCACCCCTTCTATTTCCTTATCTTTCTTTCTTTTCTCGTTTCCACTACCATCTCTTTACCCATCTGTCCCTCTTTGCCTGTTCCAGCTGTCTCTAAGTTCTCCACTTAATCTGAGTTGATAAAATCTCCATTAAACTCTTACCCTATGCAATATTGAATACGTGTTGTTTTACAAACATTTATACAACACTTCGCTTTTACCATTACTGTGCTGGTTTTTCCATTTGTTTTAAGAGGGATTTAAGGATTTTATTGATTAAGAATTTTCACAGGGACTTTTTCTATCAATACTGACTGTAATAGAAGTGGATAGACAGGCAGGGCAGTCACCAGACAGACAGACAAACAGACTGGGTGAGACTCTGCAGGCTGCAGTGTTTACTGGTCTGTAAAGTCAAGGTGGGAGACAGTCTGTGCTTAGCCTTGCTCCGTGTGTGTGCATAAACGTGAGTGTATGCGGGAGAGAGTGCTTGTGCTTTTGTGCGTGCATGTGTGTGTTATCAGGGTAGTGCAGACTCTGCTGTCCAGCGGTGTGTGAGATGAGACAGAACGAATGATTTACCACCATGAAACATTAGGCGGACCATTAAACACGCACGCACACACACACACACACACACACACACACACACTCCTGACACACACACACATAGTTCTGCTTTTATCTGTTTGACCACACACACATGCATGCACACATCATATTTAGTAGTACTGTTATCAGAGTTCACGATTGGTCCATATCTTGGCCAGGGGCAAGCGCTTGGGCCTGTATGATGACAGGCATATCTGCAGATGGAAAACTAACCATCCAGTGACCCACCACTCAACCTCCCACTACAAACTTGAACACAACACTTTGCTAGGGCTGGATTGGAAGGCAACAACCCATATTTGACAAAACTTTTAGCCTGCACCCTTCAACAGGCAGGTCAGGAGCAGGTTGAACTGCAGACAGCACTGTGGGGCTGGAGTCAGTGATCAACTAAGTGATGTTTACGGAGCTGTAGCTTTATCAGTTTCTTCACAGTTTTAGCAATTTGTTGTCTTTTGTCGCTGTTGTCGTCTTAATTTAGGAGCAGTTTCTATCAAAACTTAATTGCTGCCTTTGCACTCATTATTTAAACTGAGCGTGAGTTTGGCAGCGCATCTGCAGTTTCCTTTGAGTGTTATTATTCAGTATTAATGTGAAAAGCAATGTGGGTCTTTTCATTTTGCATGATGCAAACTCAACATGTTATTAACTGTGAATCAGAGAACCGCACAGGGAACACATGCATGAACGGACTGAATGATATTCATTTAAAGTGGAGCATCATCAAGGCCATCATGGCTACCAAAGAACTAAAAGTCAAAAACTTTCCTGTACGAGGATACATGTGAAAAATAAGCAGAGCTTTCACACAGTGGACAGTTAATAGCAAGAAGTTCTCCTTTGACATTGGATTATGTGGATTCATTTTCTGTCTCCACAGATCACTTTACTTATCGTAGAGTAAAGGTACTCCACACGTTGTGATAACAGTACAGTCTTCTCATCTGACAAACAATGACAGCATCAGAGACCGTCTCGGCCTGGGTTTGAGGATGTGGCGTTTGAAAGATGTGCACGTTCACCATTCACGATCCAAACATGAACTATATAGTTCCGGGGAATAAAAACTATATTGACCTTTGCTGCTTCAATTGTGATTTAAAAAAATCTGTCAGTGGGAATGCCATACAGGGAACCTGTTTGAACAGACTAATGTTATTAGTACTGCAATCCAAATAAGTGTCAGCCACCTGCAGAGGCCTTGGCACAAACACTGAAGGAGAAAAATAAACAAATAACGATGCTGTATGCGTATAGTATATCTAGGTTGGAGGCTATTTGGCTGGCTGCTTATATTGGCACTATCAATAATGCTTCTGTCTGTTCCCAGCTGAAACAGACCAAATTAGCCCCTCCGTGTGGTTGATAGCAAAACACACTGAACAAGAAAATAAACCTACTATTTATAATATAGTGTATAATTGTTATTTGCCTAAAGTGATGCTTTACTCTGCCTTGCTTTGAGTCTTTGTGGGTGTCACATCTCCCCAATTTTTAGACCTGAAAATGATAATAGATGGAGACTATGGAAATAATTGCTCCTTTTGCATCAACCAGAAATAGAAAGTCTAATTTCTGGGTTCTCACCAGTTAATCAACATTATGATTTTAGAGATATCTTGAAGAACAGATACTGTTCTGTTTTTTGGGCAGAAGTTTAACCTGTAAAACTGAATGAATCAATTGTGTGAGCTGTTTAAATGTGATGCATGAGACATACCGAATTCCCTATTCCCTAAAAGTTTCTGATGACAAACTCCTGGTAACCCAAGGGTTTTGTTTATTTTCAGTACGGTGCCAAAAATACGAGCTAGTTTGAATATTATTCAAATACATTTCCCAATCTCAAGTGACTTGTTTTACTCAAGCTTGAAACATACACTTTCTAGACAAATTTACGGCGCTTCTTTTTATTTATTTATTTATTTATTTTTCTGGAAAAACAAAATAAGTTCACATCACACAGACTGGTCCTCCAGGCAACAGCTCACCTTTATTCTGTGTTCCGCACCCAAATGTTGCATCTTAGCTGTGTGCAATTATCAGACGCATTAGTTATTACTGATCAAGGCATGTCTATACATCACTCAGTAGGCTTCATTATTACCACAATGCACACAAGAATCACGGATACGCACATTTTAAATTAAAAAAAAAAAAAAAAAGATAAAAATAAACAGCACTTAAGCAAAGGAGCTGTTACATTATTGAAAAATAAGCAGACTGTTAAAAATCTATTTAGGTCTCCTGAGAAACTCCCTGCCTGCTGATATTTGTTTAGTTCCATTCATTCTGTTTTTATTGTCTAACTACCCCGGGCCAAACCATCACAAGAGTCTAGCGGGGGGGTGGGGGGGGAGCAGCCAAGTTGAAGCTGCCGCCTTCATAGATTTACATTCAGGAGCCATTTTCAAATTCAGCTATCCGGAATTCAGTCCGAGCGGGTCTCCCCATCTCCATCACTCCCTTCATTATCACTGTCCACTCCACAAGAGAGTAAAGGGAGAGAGAAGCAGGGGGTGGAGGTGGTGGAGGGTTAAGAGGAAAGACGGAAAAGGTGAGAGACAGAGAGAGTGAGAGAGTGACAGACTGGGAGAGAGGAGAGAGAGGGGGTGGGGGTGCGGGGTACAGAGAGCTGTAGCTATCTGCTGAAATATTCATGTTGGTGCCAGCAGCTTTTCCATTCCCTGCTCAGCAGGGGGCTGCTGTTTGATACATCCATCGCTCTCTCTCTCTTTCTCTTTTTTTTTTGCCTCACCCGCTCTCCCCTCCCTCCCCCACAATCTCCCTCTGTCTCTCCTAACTAGTAAGGTTAGTAGATAATAAATGCTCATTGAGAGATGGAGAAGCAATCTCTCTCCCAGTCTGGACAAAACAGCCCCGTGTCTTGGACGCGAACGTTCTGCAGTGAAAAAACAACTTCTTCCATTGAAAGCGAGTCGACCTTACTCATAATTTTACCGAAAACATCAAAATTCTTCCAGAAATCAAAGCTTCTCTACACTTTACTTCACTGCATACTGACTCATTGTGTTATTAAAAAAATGTATATGAAGGATTTAGACAGCTAGTAGGAGATTACATACAAAACAACCTGTGAGTCCTTTGGGTAAATCAGGTAATGTTTGACATAAAACATACCAATATTGTATATGAAGGGTTGAGTATTAAACTAAAGTTAAAAAGAGACTAAAAGAAGAGAAAAGACCATTAAATGAATAAAACCGAGTGGATCCTACAAGAAACAGGCTCTTGGCTCAGATGTAGTCGCTGTTGTTACATACATGTTGTTAGAAATGGACATTTTTGCTGAATTTTAAAAGACTCTCAAACGTTACACTGCAAAGGTTTAGTGTCACATGATCCAAAACCAGATCCAGAAGTCTCTCCCCGCCGAGCCAAGAAAACAATCCAAGAGCAACACTAGTGAAGCTGCAAAAACAGCAGTTGCTGTCTTAGAGGGCGAGGTTGTGCCTTTCGGTGAACGACCGCATCATTTTATATAGAACTGATGTCAGGGTTGGTGGTTAAACAGGGAGGGGCCGCCTGTGCAGTTACACAGAGTGTGCGCAGGATGTGTGTATATGTGGTCGAATTCAACCAGCACATGTGTTGGGGGATGTGGCAGATGTTGTAGAGGCAGGGATTAGTCGTGTGCGTGTGTTTAAGTATGTGCATTAAAAATATCTTCACCACAGCAGGAAGCTGCAGTGGCCAATTACAGTGCAGCATCTGGGCTCGCACGCATTTATCAGTGTGTGTGTTTGTGCGCGTGTGGAAGGAATGGGGAGGTTCAGGTGGAGTTCAGGTTATTTACATCTTTGCATTTGGAGTTTCAGTAAATGGTGCCGCATGTGTGTGCATGTGTGTGTGTTTGATAGTGGTGAGGCTTTGTGTCACAGCAGCAATATCTAAACACACACCATGAGGAGGAAGAGAGCGAATTAGCGAGATAGAAGAATAAATAGTGAAGCAATGAAGACAATAGTGAGATTGGAAAAGACATTTATAGGAACAGAGGGTAGAGGAGAAACACTAAATAAAAGCTCTGTCACTTCCAGCAGAGATGTGAAACCTCTTTCCACACACTCAGAAAAGAAGGTACTCACTGAAAGTACAAGCCTAGCAACAAAAGGTACAAGTCTGCACATTTTTAGCCTATTGCATAATTCCCCCCGGAGTCTGTGGAAAACTAATTCTGTTTATTTTACTTTTCTGTTTTTCAATTAAATCACTCGGAGATGATGATTACTTTGCTGTCTGACTAACTGGATGACTGGGAGCTACTGGCAGGCATGTGCTCACTTCAATTTCATTTAAATGGAGGGACTGAAATGCTGCAGCATGCATAAAGTTAATGCTCAGATATTGTATTGACTTCACGCTTACCTTCAAAAGGTCAAATAAAGTTGTTTTTTTTTTTGTAGTGAAATTGTGTTATTTGGAGTATGTTTCTGATGCTGTACTTGACACAAGGAGTGAGTCAAAAGTAGTAAATATTTAAAAAAATAACCGTTAATCATCTGAGTGCTGCAAAGCCTTTGTGGTATTTCAGGAAATTAAAGGGGATACCAAAATTTAATTGATAATTACTTTAAAGAATGGAAGAAAGCAGCGGCTACAGGAGGCACAAGGTCATTGATGAGTACAAAAGTCGGCTCTATTCCTACCAATTATGGTGAGGGCTATGCTAGACCATGTCAGTTATATCCCTCAGATATTCAGATTATCCTTTTATCCTAATACCTGTGCGTTCTTTAATTATGAGAGGATTTTCTGGTATTAAAAGGTTTTCTTCCAGTGCACCGGTGCATTTTTCCAATCTACTGTACATGTTTCTTCAACGTCTAATGAAATCATCAAAGTTGTGGAGCATTTTGAAAAAAATACAACGAAAAAACATCGTTTTTGAACAGCAGATCTTCAAAAACAATTGTATTTTTCCAGTCAGCTCCATAAATCCCATTCATTTAGCAGCCCGTTCTTTGTTTCCGTTCATTTCATAATTTCACCAGGCCCTTATGAAGACAACTGTGGGGACAAACAGAGGCACCAGGTGATTAGAGCTTTACAAAGACAAGCCATGAAGAGACAGTAGGTTGTTGCAGTGGGAGGAGCATGAAGAAAAGAGGGAGTTGTGGCTGGCTGAGGAAGATGGAGACATGCTCAAAGACTAAGACAGTAGTAAAATAAGTTTTGAGCAACTCCAATTGACTGTGTCATCAATCATGGCTGTCCCACGTGTGTGGCTGAGGAAAATCTCTGATGTGAGCATATCGACAGTGGCTTCCATTATTCATATGGTGTCGGCAGCACATTTTGTGGTGGACACATTAGCTAAAAAGCTCGTTTAATGTGCGTTATGTAAGATAAAAAAAGTGCACTTTATTGGACACTCGTGACAAATGGGATGATTCTTTCACATTCATTCTCCTCAGTATAAACAGGCGACGTCCAGGTGTTTTGGACATCAATAACACGTTGGACCGAATTACCAACTGAACAAAGTTAAATCAAATTAAACAGTTTAGCAGTTCATAAACTGCACTGTTCATCTAAACCATGAAAGCGTGCGACAGGAAAGGATTTTCTATTTAGTCTGAAACTTTTAGAAGGTGGTCACGTTCAGTCTGTCAAGAAATAATTAGGAATGTGCTCTGACAGGAGTAAATGACACTGAGATTGTGTTTCCATTTTTAATTAATAGAATGAAAGTGAAATGACCCCAGTCCTGCTGTGATAATTAGCTGTTAGACAACCCATATAGAAAATCTATTGGTCACAAAGAAAGATTAATGTTTCTGGGTGCAGGCTGCCAATCTCATATACAGGAATGCCCTGGTTGGCCATTTGCTTTTTATTGTTTTGGCTCGATGTTCAGTAAATGGTAAGAGAGAGAGAGAGCAAAAGAGAGAGAGAGAGGGGCTAATGCAGAGTATAGATTGCTGCAGTGGACGTATTGCTGTACCGAGCAAAATGTGCTCAGCTGGGCAGAAATAGTCTATCAAGTGGCATAACATAAAGCATGTGAAATATCCAGTCACATAATGCGTAGTCCGGGATATTGAGTGCAGCACAACACCAGAAAGCATCTTGATGTGAAGGTTATTGGTGTGTTTGCTTTCTTTTGATGTTGGAGAGCGGGAGAGCTAGTGGGATCCCGCTCAGTGAATACCTGATTTATGATTTATGATTTGACACAAGAATCTTGTTGGTTTCATCGCCACGTGAATTTGAGCGATTCGTAAGACTGAATTTAGAGTCACCTGGTCATTTCAATCACGGCCATCCAATCACAGTCGCTGCCCGAACTGAGAAGCACGTTATCTCACTAATGAACTGCAAACACAAATCAAATGAGAACCAGTCCTTATAATTACGAAGACAAATGAAGGTCATGTTTATTGCTTGTTTACTTTTGTTAGACCTTATCTACTTCATTAGGGAGTAAGCACATTAATGAATTGCATTCTACTGTAGTTATTAGCAATAACAAACATACTTACTTGTTATTTTAGAATTTAGAGGCTGTAATGAGTCTTGCTGGCCTCCACCTTACATCTTTTGTCCTTATATTCTGCTGTTTCGTTCTAATACATGTCGTTTCCATCAATGTGTGACTACTGCCCCCCAATGGCCAAAACCACTTACTGCCTCTGTAGCTGCACCAGGGGCATGACAAACTTTGATAGGACACACAGTTTTACATTTCCCAAAAATCTTTCTTCTCCATCAACGACCGGAAATTAGTTAATGCAGCAGCAAAGTCTCAGCAGACGTCCTTCTTAAAAACCCTCTTCTCTCAAAAATGTGTTTTGCTCATGCTCGTTTGACTTGGACATTTGGCCTTAACAATGTGAAATGATGTGGAGAGTTTGGATTTCTGATTCCTGATTGTTTTAGCACTTATTACGTATGAGATTATATCTGAGCATTAAAAAGTGCAATGTGCACTGTGCCACAAGGGAAATGGCTAAGGAGACCTTGTATTCAGTTAAACTGCAGTAATAAAAATATTGTCATGTTCACATATACTGAAAATGTTCATCTAGAGAGAAGAAGTAAATGTAATTTGACTAACTAGGTGATGGTAGTTTTAATGTAATAACTCTATTGGAAGCAAGTTAACAAAATTTCAATAGGAGCAGAGGCTCTGTTCCAACTCCTGCGGTGTTTGTACATGCTCAGTTTTACTCCACGGTTTTTAGTTTACATTTCTTTTCTTTACCTAGAGTATGTATACACTCGTTCCGTGTTGCACTCACTTCCATGACGAACAAACATCTCAAACAATTGAATCAGCCTAAATAATAAATATATCTGTATTTAAGGGGTTAAAGTATGGAAAGCTATCACTCTGTTTCCTCACACAGTCCCCCACCTCTTCCTCTTGCCTATCAGCATGATTTATCATCAACAACAGAACTGTCAGTTCCTGTGTTTCCTGAACGGGATTTCTTGTAGCTCTCCTCCATGTGCCTAAAGGTGCATAAACCTCCAAAATAACTCCCAGCTTTATTTCCTTCCTGTTTATCATCACCTCAGCATCAGTTCAAACAGGTGATGCAGCAGAGTAGCTCCTACATGACTGTTATTAGTCAACCACAATAAAATAATAACAAAAAAAAAAATAACAGGGACATCAATTCATCTATGAATTAATCTTTGAATCGACTGAACATAACTTTTTAAATACCCAACAGAGAGGTTGCCAGTCTACTTTAGACCTCTAAATGTTTATTAACGTGCAAACTGATTTGCAATATTAATCACTTCAGAGAGGGGTGTCCTTGTTGGATTCCTGGACAGGAACACAACTTCCTCTGCTGCAGCGACAACCTCGCTGAAAGTCCACACTGTCACATCAGTGCACCATGGAGAGAACTGTTGTGGTGACGGCCCGCAGGAGTCCCCCAGAGCACAACGTCTCTACCTCCACCTTGGCCTTTGACCAGCACTTCACCACCACTGCCAAAGGAATACTGCTCCTGGCTGAGATAGTAAGTGTTAATACGGATTTCAGGTTTACTGGTTGTTCAATGTTTGGCCTCTGCATCATCAGAAAATATACAGTAGGTCATCACAACAGAGCTGAAGACAAGATGTTACTTCTGGAACTTACTGGAAATGGATTTCACATGTAATATTCACTATTTTGAAACAACAATAAGTTTGATGTTTAAGAGGAGGGTATGTTACAACTTTGCTGGATGTTTGTATGATCTCAGGGACAGCTGGCTCTTTATTTACAATCTGTTGAGGTTGTTTCTCATCTATAACACTAAGACATTTTACAGAAACATTTGAAGGCCGGTGATTAGAAAAATTAAATTTATAAGAGTAATAATAATCATAGATTGATGAATGTGGCATTCCCTAAACTCAAAGAGTTTAGCTTTGAAGTAAAACTAGAAAAAGAAAAACTAAGGACTATTGTGTGATTCAATGAAAATAGGAAGTTGACCAAAAACACACCAAGCAAATCAACTCTTCCTCCTTTTGCTCCCTCATTGTCTCTCTTCCTTTTCCAATCAAGCTGAAGGAAAGAGACAGGGCAGCCTTTCTCTAAATACAGTCTGGCTGGCTGCCATGCTGAGGCTGGGCACGCCACAGTTGAGGTAATCTGATTGCAAATGAATAAAATAGTTTATTTTAGAAATCATAAAGATGAGGTATTGTGCTTTGTGACTTGAAAATATTACATTTAGCTACAAATTCTAGTTTATGGCTGAAATGAATGTGACAGGTGCACTAAAAATGTTTAACTCTGCAGATTATGGTTGAACAGTCTGGTTCATGGTTGTGTTAGAAAATGTTTTCGTCCTGTTATACGAAATATCCAGCAGGATTTTTTTTGTTGAAACAGGAAGGGTGGGTTTAGAATAGTGCTCAGAGGATTTTTGTTTTGACTTTCAGATAGATTTATAAGTGAATATAATCACTCTCCTTCTCTCCTCTCCTCTCCTCTCCTCTCCTCTCCTCTCCTCTCCTCTCCTCTCCTCTCCTCTCCTCTCCTCTCCTCTGTCGTTCCAGGTGTGTGGTATGTTAGTGTGGATTCTGGTTGGGGGAACAGACTATTTTCAAGTGTCTTCTCTCTGCTGGGTCATGTTTGTTGCCGTTTTGTGCTGGATTGTGACCATTTGCCTGTTTATAATTTACCTGACTGGAGCCCAGAACAGGATGCCACAAGTACCCTGGACTACACTGGTAACACCCCTATTTTATTAACATTATTATATACAGCATTAACATTTGTATTTAACTTTAATCGCAGTTACATTTTCTGGACTCAGTCATAGGCATGAGGGGTGGATGGCACATATACAAATCTACCAATTGTTACATCAGAGCCACGTTTGTGTCCATTTGCTAACAAGCATTGGTCAAAATGTCCACGTGGAGGAAACGGTGAATCACTTTTTATTGCTTTTACACAAAATGCATCCAGTGAGCACAGTTACCAAAATTCAAGAACTCTTTTTCTCTTGAAAAACACTATACTTTTTCAGCACATTTTTCAAATGCTAACATACCTACAAATCACAATAAAAGTCATGTCAAGGCACTATGCAGTGTAAGGTTTAGGATCTTATAAAATATGTAAAAAGCCCAACATTTCCACTTCAGCAGTGGAGACAGTAGAGCCCTCACAGAACCAAGAGGGCGGCCATCTGCCTTGACCGGTTGTGGTAATGGAATGAGAAAAGAGAAAAGAACACAAGAAACAAATGAACAGCAACAACAACAAGCAGAAAAAACAGATAAGGAAATATGAATCAAAGAGGACAGGTTGGTGGAGAGAGAAGAGTGGCAGGGAGAGGGAGAAGAAGAAGGAAAGGAAGACCAAGAGCTTTGAGGAGATAAGGGCCACAGTTACTGACTATGTGGTGAATCATCTCTTTGAAACCGGTTGAAGGGTGCAGCCAAACCTGTAACGTACAACAGACTCCATGAATGAAATTGAAGCAAATTGCTGCATTGCTGATTCATTCTTGTTACAATATACCGTAGGATACAATATAAAAAGTACAATCTGTGATTAAATACTGATTTCTTAAAAGAATAATTTATAGTTTATGCAATACTCTTTGTTTTTAGTATTTTGTAGGTCAGTGTACTAAGAGTTTGGTTCTTGAGTGAGACCAGTGTTGTGGAGGCATGAGCTTATACCCATCAGTTTGACAGATTGTTGACTAAGATTTCTTCACTGTGACTTTAATTCATGCTAATCCGGCCTCTGTGTTTCCACCACAGTGTAACTCCGTAAGCAGTTTAGCAGTTAAAGAGTAATTTCTAGGATTGATTGGGCTGCCTGTTTAAAATCAACGATTTACTGTTTGTGTCTTTGTCTCCTCTAGTCACTGTGTTTGAACTGCAGTGCTACAGTTCTCTATCTGGTGACAGCAATAGCAGACGCTGTCTCTGTCAACCAGGCCATTAGGGGGCGACACAACTACAACTGCTGGGCAGCATCTTCAGTAAGACCACTACTGTTGCTGGAAATATTCAGAAAGAAAGTTTTTGTTTTCTTCACAGTCTATTTTTTTTTTCTTTAATTACATCACAAACATTACTTCCACGTTACACCTAAGATCAGCGACAGAAAAAAAAAAAAAAATGTAGGCTTACGTTTATAATTACCAGAAATGACGCACAGCAACCGTGCAAAAACTAGTCTATTTTCAGTCTGGCATGGCAAGGTCATATATATATATATATATATATATATTAGGTATAGCTTTGACTATTGTGAGATTTCAATAACATCATTGAAGATGCACCACAATGATTTATGTAAAGTCACCTTTTCATAAATGTACATGAGAGATGGATTATAAAACTCAAAATCAAATCAATGAAATGTCTCCTTACGAGCTTTTGGGAAAACATGATTCCATTAAATTAGTCTGAACTATTAGCATTAATATGTCCAGACTATTTCTATGAAATAGTCCTGGCAGACGGTGTGTGAAACAGCCTTTGTGTGATCACGTATTATGAACATAGAACATCGATGGTAGTTGCACATTTAAATGCATGGCGAAAATGCAATCAGGATATTTCATGTGAATTGGCTGCATCATGGCCAATTCTGTTGCAAATAATAATTGAGGGCAGAGATAAAGGGCCATAGACACTTTGTGGTACATTATCTGTGTAATGTGTCCCAGAAACACAGTGTAGCTCTGTACAATTGATTGTGAGTATGTGACAATTCTCAGCCACGCCACATGTTTTAGTGTAGACATGTGGACACACGAATGTAGGATTGAGCGGGTAATCTGTGACCTTTCTCAGTATAGAGTAACTAATGCTTTTAAGATATCAGAATTGACCTTTAGTCGCTCTCTGTTTTCTTTGTGTTTGCTTTTCCAATCTTTTCTCCGTCTGCCCCCTGTTTTCAGTTCTTTGCATTTCTGACCACACTGTGCTACGCAGGAAGCAGCTACTTGAGCTACGTTGCCTGGAAAACAAGAGAAGAAGAGCAGTAGTCTCATTACCTTCAGCTTTATGACAACATGGTTCAGACTTCTTGTGAGCAACATATCTGACAGGGGGAGACTTCACACAAGACAAGTCTTGACAAGCCAACTCAAATTCAAACTGTGATGCATCAACCTTTGTTTTGTGTTATATTGTGAGCAGGCAGAAGGAGAACCACTTTGACTGTACAGTACATCAGCGTCAAAGCCACAAAAGAGGTGAAGTCAGCTGTCAGCTCTTTTGTACCGAATAACTTTCAGTGAGTTTCAACCCAATTCTGTCTAATAAAAATGAGCAGAAAATAGATATGTATGTATGTTGTTGTTCTTTAAATAGGTTTAAAATGTTTTCTTCTTAATTATTATTGCTTACAACCAAGTTGTCTCTTTGGTTACACAGAGGGAGAAAGTCAGAATGATTACTCTCATAAAATAGAAGGGCTTGTTGTGACAGCAGGTAATGAGGCTCAGATTGAAGGATGTGTTCCTGGAAGAAGAAACGATGCGCTAATTGGTCCACACCCTTGGACAAAATACAAACGGAGCAGCGTAGTACATGCACTTCTGTGCAGTGAACACAGTACAGATCTGTACACAGGAGAGACCAAACAACAGCTTCACAAATGCATGGCACAACACATAGGAGCCAGCTTCTCAGGACGGGACTCAGCAGTCCATCTGCATCTGAAAGACAGCGGCCACTCCTTTGAAGACAGTAATGTTCATATTATGGACATGGAAGACAACTGGTTTAAACAAGATGCGAAGGAAGCTGTTTAGTGCAAGATTGAACGACCCTTGTTGAACAGAGGAGGTGGTCTCAGGCATAATCAATCACAAGTTCCTTCATCACTACCCTGGGTGGCTCACAGTTGTTCACACTGTGTCTCAGGTGGTCACAGTCGTTGCGTTTACATGCACTCAAGTAACCACGTTACAGCTGGGTTTCTCGAGTAAACGGATTTCTGAAGTGTCGCGTAAATGGGAAACGTGGTTACTGTAATTAGGGTAGGGGATTAGAGAAACCTGATTTCCGGAGGTACACTTCTCCCACAGAGCGCAGATTACACACGTAAATCGCTGTGTGTCTCTTACAGCACTGTGAGTCACCTCGTCTGACACATGTATCGGAAAAGGAAAAGCAGTCAGGAAGTGGTCTTTTCAGCTTTTCTTTTTTCTATACTGTACAAAAAAAAATAGCTTACGAGATCATCCCAGGGCAGAGGAGAAATCAGATCACTGTTGCGCTGCATGTATACTTGGATTTTCAGTAACCACATTTCTTGAGTGCATTTAAACTTATTCCCGATTACCCTAGAAACTTGTTTTTTCTCAGTAACCTGGTTACTTAAGTGCATGTAAACACACTGATGGTGGCAGGTGGAACAACAGGTGACCATCAGTGCTAATGACTCTGTGACTCCACAGGGTTTATAAGCCTGCTTTTCCAGCCAATCACTCAGAAATGATGAAGCCTTCAGGATGGAAGAAATGTTTTGAAAAACTTAAAACAAGTGCGGTTGCCAGTATTGAGTCACAATAAAATGAGTTTGAGAGAAATTTGATGAAAGATCTGTGCGAATCAATCCCTTCTAAGTAACCCTTAAGTTTTATTAGCATCTACATTGTAGAGTCTGGTGGAGAAACATAGATTTAGTGTAACAAGTATAACATTGTGGAAGTTAAATAATGCTGCATGGTCAGAAAGAGGTTGGATGCTGTTGGGGTGAGCCGACAGTTGAAGGCCCAATAAAGGGTCAGAATCTAATGTTTTTTATGACACTAAGCAACATAGTATAGTTAAACATACTGGTATCACTTTGGTTTTATTTTATTTCTTTAATGATACCGTTGCCGTCATGAGTTTATATTGTGATTGTTGGTTGTTGTTTCTTCATTAAAACTCTACCTTATGTTGTAGTGTATTGAAATGTCTGACCTCTGCTGTACAAGTACACAAATAATTGATGATACTGTACAACCACAAGCAACTTCAGAGCATACCATGTATACTTTATGTTACATAAATAAAAGATCTACAGTGAAAAGGAAGACAGACAGTAGCTCATTTCTCACTTGCACACACCTGGATAGTCTACATTAAATGGTTTTGATGGTGTGGACATGTGGAAGTTCTGGACAGTTGCAGAAACTGTTGGATGCAACCAGGTAATGTGTTTCATTTGAAAGAATGATTTCATGTTAATGTTGCATGGTGTCATGTCTCACCTCTCCAGAAGATGCCCTCCTTGTGATTCTGAGGCTCACCTGACAAGTAATTTCCACTATTGCTATTCACAAGCTAATGGAGATGATTTGTTTGCATTATGTCAGCTTTAAGCCTAATGTTGTGACAGAAAGTCACCTAAACTATAAATTAATCAGTGATGTTACTGTTTTCCAATGCTGTCCAAGGCCCCTTAGATACATTTTTGGACTTCGGTAATTATTTTAAGTTATAGTTTAAAAACAGTAGAAGCTACAACAAATACTAGGAAAACAGACAAACAGAGACAAAGCAATATTCAAGTACAATTAGGCAGAAAATACTTCAGTAACCATGGAGCAAAGAAAATCTGTCAATTGATTCCAGTGTTACTGTTATAGCCCAAATCATACAAATCTCATACAAATACAATCATACAAATCTCACATATGAGACATGTGGAAAGTGATATACAATAATAATTTAAAGTATAGCAATACATTTCTGTGGTACAGTAAACGCATGCTAAGATAATTTCTCAAATACTATCACATGGTATTTTTTGAAGAAAACATTCAAAGTTTATATGTTATTCAGTATTTTAATGATAGCATCAACCATCATATTGTTTAATTCTCAATGTCTTATAGGTTTCACAGCCTCATAATTCAGAATGACAGTGGCTATGTTCAAAGTCACTTATACACCACCCCGAAATAATGTACAGTCAGTTACACATTGAGATTTAGGAAAGTGAAACTGAACCAAATAACTTTCTGACACTCAATTACAATAGTAGAGAGTAAATGTGCTGTTTTCAGTGAACAGGGCCCAGAAGGATTTCAGCCACACCCAGTCAGGCAGCACCCTGTAACTGAAGGAGCCCTATGTCTGTGAGTCATTTTACACCTGTGCGTTTCCTGTTGAAATGTTTTAGTGCAAACAGTGAAGCAGCTGTTACATACATTAAAAACCTATTACATTAGCCACAATAATCACTTCTCATACCAATTTAGTTGTTGCAAACCACTTCTCATCTTTTTTTCTGTCCTAACTGACGGAAACAGAAATACTTCCCTAAACTCAGGCAATATATTAAACTTAGGAAGATCACATATCCTTTAATGATACCTTATGGAAATAATATTGTTTTTGTGATCGGCAACTGTACCTTAAGAAAATGTGTGTTTGTACTAAGAAAATCATGAAGCATGAAATAATTTTGTGATTTCCTTAAACGTCATATTATTTTTTATATCAGTCTTGCTCACAGTATATTTTGTGATCTTTTTTTTTTTTCACAAACCCACTTATCCTCTCCCGATCACAGCAGCAGCACTGTTGATTGGCTCAATTACAGGCAGCAGAATTGTTCCACTAATCACATTACTAAACTTGTTTATAAACCCTGAATGTGAACTTCAGTTATGAAAGAGCTGTTCTCTTCCTCCTCACTTGCTTAAATCTGGGTTTCATAAGAAAAGAAGGTGTTTTCTTTCACTACTTCTAATAATGTATCTGTGATTAAAATAAAAAGTAAACATTTTTTTGATAGACCCAACTCATTTGACGTTTGTTTTAGTCTCCACAGCCAGTAAAACAGAATTTCGTTCATGTATCTATGTAAAATCATTGTATTTGTGGAAACTCTTGAGTAACTTTTTCCACACATAGCTAATTTCTCTAGAGCTGATTACATGTAAGTGTGAAAAACAGATTTTACAGCCTGATAAAAAACCATGATCTCTACTTTACCAGTAAAATGTTTACCTAAAGATAGACCAAGTTTGACTCGCAAAAAGATATTATGGCACTTAGTTCCAATTACTTGCAATTCTGCATAAACAGGTCATGAAAGATGATCAGATCTTTACCAAAGTCACAAATATCACCAAATGCAATATTTCTAAGCTGATGAAGCACAGATGTGATCACTTGTAAGTCGCTTTGGATAAAAGCGTCTGCTAAATGACTAAATGTAAATGTAATTGTGATCTTTCATGTTTTTATCAAACCAGTTTTCCTAATGTGACTAGATCCTCCTGGACGTTGTGCAGGTGTAAGCCACAGCTACAGGAAGTGGTTCCTTGAGATCAACACTGTTTGTGTTTTATCAGCTTGGCAATATTGTGTTTGTTGATATTTATGAAGAAAATCAGACAAGTGAGAACAATGCCTACTTTTTTGTGACTGTATGTACTGTATCAGGTGTTCTGGGCCAATAACTGTGTCTCTAATGTTTTGCTTCAGCAAATCTCTTCTGTCCCACTTGTGTATAGTAAAACATTAACACAAGTTTTTAAGTCTGCCAGTGTTTTTACTTTGCATGTATGTAACAATTGGTTTGACATTTGCATTATTATTTTTTATTCTCTGCTTGAATAAATTGATTAATCTTCTATCAAATAAAATTTCAGGGTCTAGGATAGAAATACACTCACTGACCACGTTATTAGGTATGAATGAACAATCTAATACAATACTTGGTTGTATTTACATATAGTGCAACCTGAGTGTAATTTCTGTTAAATCAAGCATCATCTTTGTTGTGTGCACCAAAAATAGCTCACTAACACTAACCTATGATGGGAACTGGAATCATGTCAAGGTACTGTGTGTGAAACACGTGAGATGGCATCAGAGCAGAAAGAGTTGGCAGGAAACTGATAATATTAGCTTTTAATATAAAATGTGGAATGAAACTAGGATGAGTGAACTTTGTTCTCACGTGTCTGACTGGACTTTTTCATGTCGACAATCTCCCATACAAAGGTGTTTGATTCATGGCTAAGCTTGGAAAAAGGTTTTAACTGAGATTTTTACCTAATAATTCCAGGACATTCAATTTCCCAGGATCTTTCCCAGGGATAGAAGATTCTCCAGCATATTGGGAAGGCCTGGGAGATTGGTCTGCTGGTTGTTTTCCATTAAATGTTCCAGGAACTTAAGTTCCCAGGAACATTCCCAGGGGTACCCGGTTCTCCAGCACACTGGGAAGTCCTGGGAGATCGAAGTGCTGGTTGAGATGACTGCCTGTCATGTCATTTGTGCACACTGAGCTGCAGAGCAGTATGATAATCACATATAAAACAAAAATTGAATGCCTGGATTCCCTGGCTGATTGTAGAAGTCATAAAAATCTCTTGGGCCGCTCCATCTTGAGGATTATTGTTGTTGTTTACTACAAGCAAAACAATGTCTTTTCGACTGTGGATAAAGAAAAAAAAGTGTGGTGAGTAACACGATGCGTAAGAGAAAAGGTTCCACCAGGAAAGTTCTTGAGCTTTCACTACCGCCCAAGCAGGTACTTTTTGAGGATCAGTGTATTCTTGTAATGTCAGATGTCATTCTACTCCTACTTATTTTCCAACCAAATGATAACACACTCCCCTCACTCCTACTGAGAGAAAAAAAATGCTACTTTTATTTGGTGTGTTTTTTTTTATCATTGCATCCATGATTCTGCTTGACTCTTTTTTTTTTTTTTGCATGACAAATTATTATTTTTTCTTTGACTCAATCATTGGAACATTTTAAATTTATATTCAGGTTAGTTTCACTGTGAGTTACCTCTGTTTTGCAGAAATTACCTGATTGCACTTGCCCACACACACACACACACACACACTGGAGCAGTTGGGCTTAATTGCCTTCCATAAAGACAAAACAGCAGTTAGGATAGGGAAGGAGCAGACATTGCTTTTTCACCCAGGTTTGACCCAGATTCAATCCAACGTTTCTATCATAAGCTCACCTCTCTAACCACGGCACACCTACAGAAGTCTGCAGTCTGCTCCATGAAAGAATCCACTGCTACAGCAAAATGGACAGGGGCCATAACGCTGGCCTTGGCTGTCGCTATGTAAAGTCCAGTCTGGTCTAAAGTGCATAAGTGACTATTGCTCAGTTTGCTGAAAGTTAGTTAGTTTTGGCACGCTACCAAAGTCTTTAATCAGACAGCCTGGAAAATATATAAACCTCCTGAATATAACACATACTACCAAACACGATCGTGGGCACACTATGCTAACATTAATATTTTCATATAAATATATATCGTGACAGTGCTAACATGCTGCAATTTCTCGTTATTTATTATTCCAATTTAATGCTTATCAAGCTTATAGTTTTAGTGTAGCTGCTATGCTAACACTCAGTAAATAATACTAAACAAAAAATTGAGCAAAGACTGATAGAAAAGTATTTAAAGCTGCAGGTATATGATGATTAAAACCAAGTATAGAGCAAATACATTTTTGACTTTTTGACCACCAGCTGTGGTGGAAAAATACAACTCTGTTTTCCTTCAATGTCTGTAACTAGAGACCAGTTTGACCTAATGAATTGAAATTAAAAACATGGGAACGATTTTTTACGATGGTAGGATTTTCTTTTACGTAGCTACAGTTAGAAAGAAGAAACATTTCTTGGTTTAACAATCCTTTCAACTAGTACCTACTCAAATTTCCCTTGAAACAAAGCCCCAAACGCAGAGGAAGTCCCAATTTGGGTTCTTCTTAAATGTGTTCACTTGTGGTCTTTCTTAACCTCTGTCTCCTGCAATGTTGCTCTGTATGTGGGTCAATGGAAACCTTACTCTAGCTATAACATCACTGATTAACCCTGACTGACACGGCAGATTCAAAACTATTAAATCCTCATCTAAGTTAAATCCTTTGCATAACTGTGTAACTGTATGGTATTTAAAGTTAAATGTGTATGGGAACAAAATGCTGGTTGAGCAGTTTCCCTCAGGATGGTTCCAGAGATGAGGACAAAGAATAACGACTGAGACACGAGCAGAGACATGACATATACTGTAGTTATGTAGGTTTACACTCACTATAACATGACGTGTTCACTAAAGTTGTGCATCACTATACTGTATTTTAAACACGTACACTTTCACACGCCCACGCACCAACAGTGTGAAAGTAATGTGTTATCCAGTCCAAACCAGTTCTATGAGCTCTGAAATTTGGCTGCTCAGCATGCAAACAGAAAACAGAACAACGGCTTAAATGAATTAACCTGCTTTTGTGGAAAACTTTAAGCAACCTTAAATTTTAGCAAAATGTGTAATTAATGGCCCACGAGCATTCGTTTTGTTGGCACTATGAATACCAACATTGAGAGATAACAATGAAGTATGTGTGGAGAAAGGAAGTGGTTGTGTTATTCTGACTGTCATTCATATGTTAAACTGATCCAGATGGATGTCCAGGTTTCTAAGTTAATAATTTATTATTGACTAATTTATTCCACTGTTGCTTTCATAGAGGTACTTGTACTTGCCCACAAGAAGAAGCAGGAAACATGCAGACACATAAAGTCAAACTCATAAACAGAGATCATATTAGGCACAAGCTGCAACACTTACTTTCTGTACTGACGCATGCTCGTGCACTTTGTAAGTTTTTTTGCAAAGCCCCCAGACTTTCAGATAGGCTAAAATCAATGTCCCTGCTGGGTTCAAATTCTGGTCATGTCTTTTAAATGACCCCTGCACTGCCTGATTTTTTAGCTTGATGCAGACTCCAGATCCACATGAAACTAGATCCTCCAGTAAATACACAATAATAAAACAACACAAGCAAATAGCATTTATTTAGTTTTTCTATCAAGAGCTTGTTATCTTGTTTTTTGATTAATTCTGAAAAATTAACAATTTTCTTTTATTTTCTCCTGAATCACTTGATAACAGTCAGTGGTGGGAAATGTTATCCACAGACAGTCATGATTCACCCCTGTTCTGTCAGTTTCTCGATCCCACAATGCACTGCTCCCTGTTTTAAAGATAAGAAAATTACTGTCGCACAGCTCAAGTCTGTGACGACACATTACGACGCTGATCATTAAGTGTCTGAAATATCAGTTTGCTGATCATTGTTGTGTGAAATATTTAGTGTACATTATAAAGGAAGTAGTAAATGTGTGAATAGAGACTGATTTCAGACACAGCATAAGTTGCAGCTAGACTACAATCTTGTGAAACACAAACTGCATGTACAAAAATGGTAAATTGTAAGTGTAAATAAGACCAAATGTGTTGGCCTGCAGAGTGATGCCAGTTTGTGTGCGTGAGTGCCTGCATGTCTGATTACAAGGTTTGTGTACCTGTCCCTGTGTGTACGTGTGTGTGCTGTACCCAGAAAAGTGAGCATTCTGGCTCATGGTGGTTTTTCCCATGTTTGGATGGAACCGTGCACGGAGCAGAGAGGATTTGTGGGAATTGGAGGAGAGGTAAAGCAAAAACAGCTCTGCAGCAACAGGTGCCAAAACCTTGTTACAAAGATTATGATGAAGGGAGACAAAATCTGGTAATGTGAAAGCCTTTTTTTGTAATGTTTGCACAGGCAAATGCAGTTTGTGGTAGCGTTCTGAGTTTCCACATAAAATGTGGATTGATTCATGCTAAATGACTAATTTCTCGTATGTATTATAGGACTGTAATTATGCCCTAACATGCATTCAATGTTGCAGCTGGTATAGGAGGAGCTAATTTTTATTAATTGTCTTACTGTTGCATGAATTGAGGATTTGAGAGTAACTCAATTTCAGCACATTGCATGATTTTAAATGTTCAGCTAAAGCAAACAGTTTGTTTTTTTTAAATAAGACGGCAGTGAAGTGTTGTTAAGTGGCAACTTAACTTCAGTCCAGCTGGAGTGTTTCCCTGTTTCAAACTAATCCTAATAAGTAAAGCATGCCTTGCACAGCTTTAGAAAGAGAAACAACAAGAATTGATACAATCACATGCATCAATAGGCTGTATACATAAATTTTCCTTTGTAGTTTATAGGTACAGAAACTGTTTGACTGATTGTTTTTACATTTTAAATGGATAGAAAATAAGCTCTGTGCAATATTTCTCATCAACATGTTCAATTACAGGTTCAGCAGCTAAATATTGCTCACTTTCACACACACCACATACAACTATTCTTACATTTCTTAGAAGAAAGGGAGTCATGCATGTCTGGTTCAGTTTTTGAAGTAACCAAAATGAGGACATCTGCTCTCATGCAAACCAAAGGTGATCAAAAAATCACCACAGTTATATAATGTATTATAATATAATACTAAAACCTCCACACGTTGAGACAGCACAGGAAATGTCACTAGACTAGAGTAGTGTTCTTTGAGATGTCAGTGGCCTTGAGGAATGACTGATTTTGAGAGTACTGCCCAATATATTATTGGATATGAATTTGATATGCATCAATGTGCACATTTAATGGTTTAGATGGTAAAGAAGGGGCTAGTTTCCATTATATGATACACTGTTGGGTGGATTGCGATTCAACTGCAGCAGAAGTCCTCAAATAGGTCACATTGTGTAATTTTAAATGTACAACTAAAGCAACCTGCAGTTCTAAAGGTGAAGTACAGGGTCTATATACACAATATCTACACAATGCTTACCATCTCAATAAAAAATCTGTTTAATCAAAATATTGTGTTCTACTTCAGGATCACAGGAGACAGCTTGATAGACAGACCTGTGGAGCAGGAGAGCTGATCAACTCTGCTGCCATAACGTGTCTAAAACTGGTAGACATTTTGAAATTTTCGATTTTAAAAAATGTGATTGGTGATGTCACATAACCTTTACGCTCTCCAGCCTACAGGGAAAGAAATATTTCGGCCAATCAATTAAACGGAAACCGACAGCTTGTAGGCCTATAACTATATGATGACTTATTCTATGTGTTCCTTTAAGGAAAATAGTATAGGCCTATAATATATAATAATATTATATAATCTACTTGAATACTGAATATATCAATGGAGTTAGAAATCCTGCGTAATGCATGTGTTCTCCAATGGGAATGTGGGAATTCAAAGATCAAAACGTGCATTCAATTCATTCAGTGTCAATTCACTGAATGGACAGACTGTGGGTCTGCTGCGGCTGAGCTGCAGTCAAAGGAACTTACATACACGTAAGAGGCATTGACAAAGCATATGTGGGTCTATTGGACTATCCAGGAGTGAGGACGGGGGACGCTCTTACGCAGGACGATGTTATACGAGTCAGCGCGCAAAAAAAGTGTCATCAACGTGGGAATGGAAACGCTGGTGGTCGGTGACATATATTTTTAAGGAACCTAATCGCGACATAAAGTTATCACTGTCTATTACTGCTATCCTGAATCACGAAGACTGGAGGAGATGAGAAACTACAAAAAAAAAAAATGACGATGGCCACGAATGGACTTTTGTGCGCAGACCTGAACGCATCATTTTGGAGCGTCTTACCGTGCGTGTCTGCTCACGTGTGGTGCGTGCACCAGTTGCGCCTTTGGCGTGGGGAGCAGGCATGCTGGTGCTTGCACGTACAGTATAGCCTGCACATGGGGCCTGTATCCTTATGGCGTAGGCATATCTGCGTGTCTGTGTTTACTTGACAATCTTGTCTTTGTGCTATCTCACATTGATTTCCTTATTGATCCCACTTGATCCCATTTCTCTTGTGTAAGAAAATCAGAGCTGTAAAGACCTCAGAGGGTTCCTGCTGTAGCTTCTCACACAGGCCTGTGTGAGCGTGACCACACCTGTGTTTGAGTAGTGGCACCACCACTATCATTTTGCAAATTGGCTGTCATCTCATTTAAGATTATAACTAAGCATTATTCTAACTTTAAAGGAGATGCTGTGCTCGTGTTTCGTTACAATAGGGCACAAATAGGATTACTGCTTCAACAACTCAGCAGATGATCTATAGAACCACAGATGTCTGTTTATTTGTGTTTACTCAGTAATCTCAATGACCACAGATAAAAGAAACAAACAACTCTGTGATTCTGTTTGAGCATTAGTGTAGAGAGATAATAGCCTCCACTGGAAATTGATCAAGTCTGAATAGTTAGTATTGAACATTGATCATTTATGAGTGGTCAGCACTGCAATCATAGTTTACTTTGATTAAATCTTGATAAGTAGGCCTGGGACTAATCCTGATAGAGTGGAGACTGTTAGGATAAAGGCCTTAAATGACAGTTTACACCTGAGTTTATGTAACTGTTTGTGGACCCGTTAATTGTGTGTATTTGAAACCACAAAACGAACAATGCATGCTCTATATATAAACATTTCCTGTAAGCATTAACAATACATTAGTGGCCTGCAGCTGTATGAGGGCACTCACCCCTTGCTTGTCTGTAACAGGAGATCTGGGGCGTTCCTAGATGTTGCGTAAGTTTCTGGAAGTTGCTAAATTCCTAACATCCCTAAACCGCAGCTCCGCTCCAAGTAAGCCTTGAGAAAAGACCACAACTATTCCTTCATAGGAAATTCCATGTTAGTCAAACCATATTGCATCATGAGGGAGAATAGAGACCTATTCTTTACGCAGACTGTAAGGGACATAAAAAAGGGAAAGGGAAAGGGAGAGGGAGAAATAAATGCACTGGAATGCAGGAGGTGAAATACAAGGAAAAATAGGGCAGCAACACATAAGGATGTCTCATCAAGATGCACACAGTACAGTAAAAAAAGGAGCATTTCCCCTGAAATGTAGTGGAAAATGGAGATACCCCAAAATTCCCTTAAATCAAATTGTAATTAATTAACAGTTTACCATTGATAAGATGGGAGGACAGACTGGACATCAAAAGACTGAGAGACACAATGACACAATGAAAAGACAATCAAACTGACAAACATACATACAGACAGTATATAATGTACATACACAGAGGCCTTTATCTTTCTGTCAAGCCATCTCATTCAGTCACTGAGCCACTACCTTGACACAGTAAATGTCTGAACTCCAGTCAAACTTAAGGACAGGGACCCGGAGCAGGTCAAGTTAATGTGTCACCAATTTTGGCTACCAAGCTCCATTGGGAAATCATTGTGTGAATACGTGCAAGCCATGTAAAGTTGTCAAGAGAAAAGGGGGGGTTAATGGTCAAAGGGGCTTGTCTCAACGATTGACCCACAGGTATAAAATGCAGGCGATGGCTGAGACTCAAGAATGAACATACTGCTTCAACACTGAGCCTCTAAACCAACTACCTGCTCTTTTTGCTCATAGTTTATCATCAAGACATTTTTCTTCAATCAGCTATGGGAGTTGCCTACAGCGTTGGAGAGTAAGTAAAATCATTATTGAGACTGTAAACATAGTTATGCTGAATATGGTGGTGTTATCTGGACTTAATCCACGCAGTTGAAAAAGTACTTTGCTTTGCTTCTTTCAGTACTTTAGCAGCAAGAGGACGTTAACTCAGTATTGCAAACACTGGATTCTCAGTGCAATCTTTGTACATTTATTTAAAATCAATCGCAAGCATGGGAAATAAACCGTTTTTGAAATCATGTGGAAGTGATTAGTGTTCTGCAAAGAAAGCAATGGGGGTTCTTTTATTAATCCAATGGCAGGAATAAAGTGTTGCAGTGCAAAGTGATGTGTAGAGGCAGAAAGTTGAAGTATATGTAAGTGTGAGTATATGTGTCCCACATAGCATGTAAGGGAGGATTGATTGAGGTTAAATATTCATACATTCAAAGTAAAGTAGTGCTACAAATAGTAACTGACGCTGGATTCTCTTGATACCACATTTATTTTGGAAAACAGTGGACAATGAAAATGACTTCCAAGCAGGACCCAGAAGGATTACCGCTCAAATCATTAGCTGCATGAAACACTTTCCTGTCTTTCATGTTATGACAAGTTTAGACAGAGTCATTACGAAGGTTCGACCTACAGTTTCTATCTGTGTTACAGCAAGTACAATTTCAGGAGAAATAGTTTTGAGTATATGGGGCCATTCCTTTCAAGCTGCAACAACGTTATTTTCGCAGTTTAGTCATACTCACTTTTACAGTGTTCTCTTAATATCATGCCACACACTGTATTGTTCATTCACTGAATTAGTTCTTTTCTTTTCTTTTTCGATGCCAGCAGCTCGTACATATTGAATGCTTTTCATTTTAGCCAAAGCAGGTCATGTTAATAAACAACAATCTGTTTAGGTGACATAGCTGATCATCATTTCTAACTAAAAAAAAACTAAAAAGTGCACTTTGTTCCTTTGCCTCTACAGGGTTGACCACCTCTACACATTTTTTGTGCAGTGGTCACCAGACATTTATAGTAAAGACAACAAGAAGGACTACCTCTTTACAGAAGAACAGCAGAACCGCTATCTGGTTGTGGAGAAAAACAAGGTGGCTATGATCAACCAGATTCTCAGCAGCCCTGTCAGAGAGGTAAGGATTACACTGACACCCCCCCCCCCCCTCCCACACACACACACACACACACACACACACACACACACACACACAAACACACACACACACACACACTTAAGGAGGAAACAAAGGCCACCTGTGGCCAACTAACTGCAGATTATTATTAGATAATACGATAATAATAATATTGCAAAATTCAAATGCTCTATAAAACTAACTGAAGTAGAAATATACAGGGAACTGAGGATGTTGCAGCATCTCAACAGTTTAGTAGTTTAAAAGTTGTAAATAAACCGTTTTCGCTCTCTAAAATACAGTCACTGCAGGACTCGTGTCTGGCAGTTGTCCCAGAGGTTGTGGGAAATCCAGCTGTCACCATATATGCACATCCTTTCTCTTACTCTTTCCTGTTTAGTGAGAAATGATACCGCGCTGTATGAGCATTCACCAATGAGAAGCCTCTCCACTCATGTTTCCAACCAATGGCATTTCACACACAGAAAGTGAAAGCAACCCAGAGGGTACAAAAGGAATGGATGGTGGCTGGATTGGTTAGCACATTGTGCAGAAACAAGGACAGATGATGCTGCTACCAGAGAATATGAGAGTGCTTTATTTTGCTAGGGACTGTGTGGAGCCATATGTGGAGGTACAGTAGGGCTTCTATGATTCATGTAATGATTTAGGGAGTTTGTCTTGTCTTGATCTGTATGTGCCTCCTGACCAGCATGTTACCATCAATCCAGTTATGAATTAATTTGTCCTCATTGTGGGTTAAACAACATGTCTAACTTCTGTAAATGAGTCCTTAAACCACAACATTGAGTGTGTGAGTGTGTACTGTAGAGGGATTTTTTTTTTTTTTTTTGAGAAACCAAACTCTGATGTGTGGTAACAGTGAAAGTATGACTGTATTCTGTTTGTGTCTTCTACCTAATTTGTTGCATTTCGTCCCTCTTCCAGATTGTAACACTGAAGAACTCAAAACGCCGCCTGAGTCTGTCTAGCTCGGATGACTCTGAGGCAGACGAGCCTGAGTACCAGGAGGAGGATGCTGTCCTTGTCCTGAGTGACAACAGCCAGCTGCTGGATGACGTCCACCTG
Organism: Anabas testudineus; assembly: GCF_900324465.2. Classification (NCBI taxonomy): domain Eukaryota; kingdom Metazoa; phylum Chordata; class Actinopteri; order Anabantiformes; family Anabantidae; genus Anabas; species Anabas testudineus. The sequence continues at coordinate 17,462,374 of NC_046625.1, read as the reverse complement.
CAGCAAGTAAGCTAACAATTGTGCATATCTTATTGATTATGATAAAATGATTATTATCATTTTTATGTGGTTATATCACCTCGGCGTGACATCTTTTAATAACAACTACTTTTACAACAGCTTGCTACTCAAATGCCACCAAGGACTCAGGGATATCCATGGCAACTGGTGTACAGCACCGCCATCCATGGGAGCAGCCTGAAGACACTGTACAGGAATATGGTCGATCTGGACAGTCCTGTGCTGCTGGTTGTCAAAGACATGAACAAAAAGGTTTGTATCTTTGTCTTTAAAGCATAAAGGTTTTCAGTACAAAAAGTAGTCAAACAGGTACCGTGATTAACGTTTTTTAACGGTGCTTGCTTCTTTGGTGACCTGGTTTCTTTTCCTCTTGAATTCAGGTGTTTGGCGCATTTTCTTCGGATTCATTCAGAGTCAGTAAATACTGCTATGGTACAGGAGAAACCTTCCTGTTCAGCTTCAGTCCTGACTTTCAGGTAAGAGAGCAATAGATATTTATTTGATTACCTGTAGACTGGTTAGTAAATTTGTCTATGAGCATGTTGAACGGGTGTATTTCAATAGAAAGACAAGACCAATCAAATTCTCTAGTTAAGGAAAGTAAACATTTTGAACTTGTCCACTGGACACGAAAATTCATTTCTTATATTTGGCATTTGAAATTTATCCAGGCATACAGGTGGAGTGGGGAGAACTCATACTTTGTGAGCGGCAGCTTGGAATCCCTGCAAATCGGTGGAGGAGGGTAAGTTATGTGGCTACTGATTTATCCTAAACAATAAAAGCGGCAGTTACACCTATCAGTGTCATAAAGTATTAAGAATGAATCATAACAGAAGACCATAAAAGACTTACTAGAACTGCTACTTGTGAATAGAGAGTCTAAAATACCAACCGTCTGAAAACATAAAGGAACTTTTAAGAGGTTTAATGTTAAAGTGTTTTTTTTTTCTTGTTCTGCAGAGGTGGCTTCGCCCTGTGGCTGGATGCTGATCTGTACCATGGTGCAAGCTTCTCCTGTCCCACCTTCCACAACGCACCTCTCTCCACAGAGGAAGACTTCATTGTACAAGACCTTGAGGTCTGGACTGTGCAGTATTGAAGGGAGACGTCTGAAAAGACGAGATTAATTCAAAGGATGTCCTGTAGACGGACATCCTGTAGGAGAGGCCTGCAGAAGAAACAGAGCATCAGGACTCCAAAGAGTACATGTGGTTTGGCCACTTCTGTACAAAACCTGATGGAGCAGTGGCCACTGTAGTATCTCTGTACTTGGCTGAGATTAGCTCACACACAGTATGATGCCTGATCTAGTGGTTCTTGGGCTGGACACTGGTTTTGATTTGTGCCTGTTAAAGAGAAGTGGCTAGATGAGATCCTGTGATTCAGGGTCCTGCTGCTACTGGCTATTTATCAGTAGCACTGTGTTAAGCCCATTGAGTAACTGGCTTCTGAAGCTTTAAGCTCTCCATGACATCATTACTGAATGTTATGGAGAGCATTGTGATTGAATGTTAACTGGATAAAAGGTTTGTAACTTCTGTAAGCACATTAAGAATTTAAAGAATAGGATCTATTTTTTTACTTTCTGTCCAACCACACGTTTGTGAAATTTATAAATGTGTTTTTACAGTATGTGCATGTATTTAAGTATGCATGATGTTCTCTTTGATTCCATGGTTTATGAGAATAATTGGTACAAAATGTAAACGTAAATGTAAACCTTAAAGTTACCTTTTTAATTAATTTTGAAAACACTGTAACATGATAGGATCCATAATGACCTACATGGACTCTTATTGCACAATTTTTTCTTACATTAGGTTTGGTTTGAATATTTTCCATTTTAAAATTACAGGTGACGACTTAACAATAAAAAGTACAGAGTCGCACTGTAAACCCATTGCAATGCATGATGCATGGAGGAAGGGAATGAACTATTAACTGTCACTTCTGTTTTTTTGAAAGAACCCGGTTATTTGCATAGATGGAAAATATTTTGCTCATTTTACACCTATTGACTATTTATTTACATCTTCTTATGTTGGTGTATAAAGCCAAGTCTGTCAGGCAGTGCTGGCATTGCCTCTGTTTTGTGGAAACACATTCAAATATTGTCTTTGCTGGCAATTCATTTTTTATGAATAAACAAATAATGGTATTTTGTTTGAAAACTGTGGAGAGGTCTTTTCATTTCCAGCAAGAAAAATTCAAGCAGTAACTTTCAGAATTTGAACGGGGGCCAATCGGAAACGTATTGTTTAATATAACAAACACAGAAAACCACAGTGACATCGAATGACGCATGAATGGGGATTTTCTAGTACATACACCAGCGTATAAAATGTCTTCTGTGTTTGTGCTCTTAACTAACCTTGATAACTTATTCAGGATGAACATTCCAAAGAAATATAAACTTGTACTGTATGTAAGGTAACATGCTAAATATAATGAAACTGGGACTTTGAAGTGTGCTATCATTTTTACCATTACTTAGACTAGTCTATATCCATTTATGATTAGCAACTACAGATCTCAATCCCACCAGGTGGAGGCCCCGGGAAAAAACCAGGACATGTTGGAGAGACTATGTCCTGGAGGAGGTGTGTAGGAAGAGGGAAGTCTGCGCATCCCTGCTTAGACAGCTGCCCCCACAACCTGGCCCCAGACAAGAGGTAGAAGGTAGATGGATGGACTTCAGGGTTCTGTTGGTCTATCAGACTCTTCTCTCAACTGGTTCACTTCCTATTTAAAGGATACACATTTCTACAAGCTGTTTTGAATATATTAAAAAAACAGTTTAATTAATACATGCTTCCCCTTGACATAATCATTAGGAAACATAATATATTCTATCACCATTTTTATCACCCCTCAGGTAATCTGGTAATCTTGTGATCCCTCCTTTTATGTTTAGGGGTGGGGAGTTTATCTAATATTTGGGTCTGTGTACAGAGGGTGCAGTGTGGAGTAGATTGTCAAGTGCCGAGAAGGGATGGTGCTATATGAATAAATTTCACTTGATATTAGGAAATGAGATTAATTTCTCTCTCTCTTTTATCTGGGCAACAAATAATAATGAACTTTTTCTTTTTTTCTCTAAGTCCAAGTTCAGAGAAACTGTGATAATAAAACAATAAAAGCAACAAATGTTTTTATGAAGCTGATTCAGGTAAGAACCATTATACAGCAAGAGGGAGGCAGAAAAGTTAGCAGAGTTGTAGAATATTTGAGTAGGTAAATCAGTGAATCATGTCGCTCTCTGCTGGATGATTTATTCCCTTACTCTGAACTAGATCGACAATCGTTCAGTTTCGCCTTGTAAGCTCGAGGTCTTCTGGGATCGACTGGACTGGTCTCACTTTAGACACTTCATTGTACCACAATGGCAGTAGAAGCTACACAAGCTGCTCAGGTTGATGTTTCCAAAGCTAGCAGCGTATCAGCCGAAGGATATGACAAGAAATGTATTTTCTGCAAGATCGTAAACAATGAAATGGGCACGGAGCTTCTTCACAGTGTGAGAATATTGGAGTAATTGAATAACATTAGTCAAGTGCCTATAGCTAGCTAGCGTTAGCCTGTTGCTTTTGTATAATTCTGTAATAAATATTGACTTTTGTGAAGTTCAACATAATGTTTAATCATCATTTGGGCTGTAATTAAAGTGTGGGTTAATTAACCACATCACTTTATTACGTTTTATGATATTCCGGTACACTGTTGCATTGCAAAGTTGTGTTTACGCTGTGCATGCATATGCTAGCTTGTTTTTGTTTTATTACTCAGATTTGCCAAACGTCTTTCCCATTAAATACCGGGTGTGTCCCCTGAAACACCTGTGTCTGTATTAGAGATTTTACAGAGCTGTAGGAAACTAAACGTGAAGTTACATGTATACATGTATACAGTCTTACACCTGAACATTTCATTTCTCTTTGTTGCAGGATGAGGAGATCTCATGTTTCAGGGACATTAAACCTGGAGCTGCCCACCATTACCTGGTTGTACCAACAAAACATGTTGGGAACTGTAAATCACTCAAGAAAGAACATGTGCCTTTGGGTGAGGTTTATTCTTTATCACTGGTGCTCGTGGAAAGTACTGCATATTTGTATTTTCCACTTGTCTTCACTCAGACAATTTTGCTGTCAAGGCATTGGTAAACAATCCTTTGACATGGAGCTTTTAGCAAATGTATTTATATATTTAAAAAGCAGTACTCTGCGTTTTTAGAGAAGCTGTTCATTGATTTCAGATTGTTTAAAAAGGATCATATGTTTTGTTGTCATACACAGTGAAGAGGTTGGTCGAGACAGGAAAAGAGATCCTCCAGAGAAACAACGTAACAGATCTAAGTGATGTCAGGTGGGCTACCTTTAGTGGCACATTTTTTATAATTCAAAATACTAGTTAGAATCAGCAGTGTCTATGTTATAGCAAGGCTGCTACAAAAGGAGCAACCTGAAATATTTTCAGTTGAAAAACGTTTGTCAGTTGGGAAAATTAACCTCAGGCCTAGCTTAACTTAATATGTTTTATTTAAAAATGGGGATTGGCACATTATTTTGAGAGTAATACAATATACAAACTAGTTATCAGCATTATGTAAGTTTAATGTAAAGAAGAAGCCAATCCATTGCCCTGCTAATCATTAATAATGATCAGTCATCATGACAGTATTTACTTTAACATAATGTAAACTATGAAGACTACTAGGTAAACAATAGTACTTAACCTGGAAACTGTGTGAGATAGATCTTCTATACTGTTTTTCTATTGTTTCTCACCTTGCTAACATTTGGTATCTCTTACTTTGTTGATAAAAGAACTGAGCAAATGGCACTTAATCTGAGTAAACACTCTTGCTGTGGAGACTTTAAATCTTGTCATATGTTTAACCAGTAAGTCTGTGTACACTAAAACCCTTTCCCTTGTCTGCAGGTTTGGTTTCCATTGGCCTCCTTTCTGTTCTGTCACACACCTGCATCTTCATGTTTTGGCACCTGCTAGTCAAATGGGCTTCATGTCCCGCTTCATCTACAGACTCAACTCCTATTGGTTTATCTCGGTAAATCTCCTATTTTATTGTCAGTTTTGTATCAGGCTAACACAAATGCTCCGTTGTCCTTTTTTTCTACCACTGGCTTCCCCTGTTTTACCCCAGGACTGGCTTTACATAGCTGTGCTGCTGGTATTATGAAGTATTTGACTGGAGGACATGTTCTGTAGCTCTACACAGTCAACACATTAATTTAGTTGAGTAATTGTTTTAGTAGCACAATCCTTGGAGTACCAAGACACAGCAGTATATCCAGGTGGAGTGTTAAGGTTTAGCAGTAGTGTTCTGGCCAGTTTATTTTCACTTATGTCCATATTTGTTAATAATTTGCAGGCTGACCAGCTGATTGAGCATCTCAACTCTAAAGGAGAGACCAACTAATCACTTGGATCCAGTTCATGCATCACCTGCCGTGACGAAATAATCAAAAATCTACCTTTTTGCAGCCATGTCGTGTTGGATGGTATATGCACTCACACAAAGTACAGGTCTGTTTCAGTATATTTCCTGGTGACCGGCTGGTTGACATAGCCAAACAGAACAAACTACCATGTTACACTGGTAACATATATTGTATACCTCTTTGATTTGTTTGTTTGTTTTAGAATTAAACCATTTCAGACTGGAAGTCCAGAATGAAGTCAGTTCTTGTGTTTTAAAAAGGCAAATCAAATCTCCATTAATCTACCATGAAATATATTTAATTCATTGACCGAATGGTGTTCAGTGTGATTTAGATCTTTTAATTGCCAAAGAAAATGCTGTGCTAAACACACATTCTCTCTCTCTGAGTGTAACAATAGATGACTGGAATTCAACCAGTGGGATTTTTATTTTTTACCTGAGTTTACTGGAGGAATCACTGACATGATGAAGCTGTTTGGAAAAGTAAGTTGACATAACACATATATTGGCAACAGTTGACAGCTGCATATACAGTGAGTGCCTTCGATAGTTTGAGTAGAAATGCACTTTACTGATGGGTGTTGTGCAGTGTAGCTGACATGGGTCATTAACTATTTACAAGTTTCCTTTACTCATGTGACACTGATAGTAAAGGGCCTTTATGATCTCAGCAAGCACTAAAGCATTTAATGTTTTAAGACTATGTTAAAATAATGTATAATATATAATATGAACTAACTAGATGGTGCACAAATTGAATCCTACTCCTATAATTTAATATACTATACTATATGAATGGAATGGAATAGAGGAAATGATACCGTATGTACTGTACTGTAATGTAATGTGTATGCACTTTCAGGAATGTTAATTTAAAATAAATAATATAATGCTGCTTCTCAGTATGCCTTCTCTTTCTGGTGTCTAATCAGTGTACTTTGGTGTTACTGCACATCAGTCTCTGTGTGGTTCCGATATACCAAATGTAAACTGTAACAAGGTTAGCTAAATTATGAAGCACACTATTAATAAATACATGCTGTGAAACAACCGCACCATGTCAGATCAAATTCATCCCAAAGCACTGTATTGTCTGTTGCAGCCTCATGTTTGTCTTTGGTTTAGTCTTATAAATCACTTCGACTTAATTTCCTCTGCTTACGCCTCCACTTTCCAACTAATTAAGACTGGATGTAGTTTAAATTAGAATTATTTAAATAGATTAATGCAAATGTATGAAAATATTCTAGTTAACCAATCAGCAAATCTGCAGTATGAGATTTGCACACACTTTATACATACAAACAGCATATGTTTCAAATTTCTGTTATTAGTTTTTAACTTACAGTATGACCAATATTTCTCTTCATTTATGTTTAAGTTTTAGTGTAGTTTTATATCCTGTCATGACTGTGAGTGGTTTATGATCTCTGGTGATTAGCCTGCTTTTTGGAAGGCCACTGACAAAATCACACAAACATCATGAACAGGTCCAGAGCTCTTTTTACTGGCAAATGCTGCTAATTAATCCATTTGTAAGTCTGTGTCTTAAGACTTTGTCTACCTCATAGATTTATTTAAACTCTATATAGTGGTTTTATAAACTTTTATTTACCTAAATAAAAGTGCCATCACGTGCATACTGGTCACTGTAACAGGTTGATAACTACATGGTCATCCTTCCCCTGCCACAGCATCTCCCCCTCAAAGTCAACCAGCTTCTGCTTCCTCGCTCGCAGAAGGATCCCCACCAGTTTGTTAGAGACAGTCACGTAATGCTCAAAGAGTTTCCCAAATTCGACAGCGATCACTTTTCCTCCATCTTTCTCTCTGAGTTCTCCGATGTTTACCATCACCTCACACAGCTCCTGAACCTCTCTGCTGATGTGTGTGTGAGCATCCTTGCCCCGCTGCTCTGTCATGGAGCCCTTCAGGGGCCTCCCATACTCATCCTGCCCTCTCTGGGGGACCTCCACACTGACTCTGGCGTCTTGACTGAAGGGGTTGTGCTTCTGGTATTCGCGGTGTGTGCTGGACCACTTCTGCCAGTTCTCCTTCATGCCTTTTACAGAAACAATGCACACTGCAGTGTCCTCACTGAACTGCGAAGGAGGTGGTCTCTGGTCTTCAGTTTCCATGATGGCGGTGCCCTGGCTGTTTGTCAAAATTGCTGTCTGTGGAGGAAAAGATTAAACACGGATACTTACATATATAATACAAAGTTATAATCACTGACTAAGAGTCCTCTTCTATTGCTTTATTATTTACATAATGACTACACAAATCCATCTGAAATTATTCATAACTAGGGGAATTGATACTCCAGCTATACAAGTACGTATGCTTGTTCAACCACTAAGATTTGCGGTAAACAGTTATTAAACATTATTCAACTTACATGCAACAGCTTGACTAGATGTCTTGTTTACTTGTCCTGATGTGTCATTGTAGCCGGACAGTAAAAACAGGTTGCCCTGTGCATACCCACCTCGACAATGGTGCAGCAGCGTCGACGGGAGCGCAGATGAAACCTCTGTGATGGACATCTGTCTCAGCCAATGAGCTGTTAGAGAAGATCAGAGCAGCCAATCACTGGTCAGCGAGGGCGGAGAAGACGAGGTGTCCGTGAGGTAAAGCAGATTACATGGAGAGGAGAAAACTGTTCATCCTCCCACACAAGGGATCTACACATGACACTGATGCAAAAGCCTCTTTGATTAATTACACACATCATGAAAGTCAGTATCTGTAACACAGCCACATGTAGTTAAATGTCAATGATTGCCACTATTCTTAAAATGTTTTTTTCTTTGACTGTGTAGTTAAAACATACACTAATAAACACAAACACACTTAATTAAATGTTAGGTAATGCGTTATAAGGCGCAGATAGAAAACACATTCTTCTACTGTTTATGGTAAGTTCGCTCACGAAGTACTCGCATTTTGTTTCTGACCCCGGTTTCAAGTCGGACGTATTTTGAATCCGCACCAATAATGGCGACTTCCAGTGGTCGATCATGCCTCCAGTATCTTTTACATCTTGCCCAAGATAATCTGGACTTTCGGTTACCGGTAATCTTCATACATCTATGAAACTTTACCTAACTCTTAAAGTCATTGATTAAGTTTAATTATTTGGTGAAAAAAGCTTATTTTGGTAGAAGAAAGTCACATAAGATTCTCGTCGGGTTAGCTAGTTGCTAAGTCAATGTGCTCTTGTAAAGAAGCAGAATCACGTTCAATGTGTTTCTTTACTTGCTTGTTAATGTTCTCTACATTTAAAAACGTAACAATTAAAGGATGAACACACGTAAGATCAGGTCACTTTTCACAGGCAGCTGTATGGTTCCTACAATCTTCGATCAACCAGTCACACAATAAATCAATAAATCTGGATATTCTGGATATGTCAGTGGTTCATGTGCGCTTGCTTTCAGGAAATCAAGGCTCTTCTGGCTCTCAGAGGAAAACCATTCCACTCTTGTAAAAACTTCAAAGAAAAGGTTTGTAGATCTAATGTATTTCATGATATTGTGTTTTAATTTCTGTCCCATTCTTCCCCCTGCTCTCTCTAATAACTGTGCTACAGAATGATACTGAGTGCCTCAGCAGAGGTTTTCTGTGGTGTGCTCATTTTCTTTCCACTCTTCTCTATAGTCTCCTTTCTGGTGTCTGAATGGTTTGGTTGAGGAGGATGTGCGTAGCATCATGGCTCGATCTGTTTGTGCAAAGTAAGTGAATTTACTTGTGCCTTTGCCCAAAAGTCTGTGGTGATGGAATAAAATAAAAATGTTATTTAAGATGCATACTACCACACATGATAATTTCTCATGTTATCTTGGCAGTTTTGGTGACCAAAGAGTCACAAAGTGTATTATTCCTCTAGGTCTGCTTTTGAGTTATGGGGCCATGGACGAACACACAGTGAACTCAGAACATCCCTCTTGAACTACCCGTCAGAGAACATGGTTGGTGATTATATAGAATCACCTGCAATTTAAGAAAACTCCTATATTAACCTATATATTATACTGTATACTGTGTGATCTAATATTTTTAATGGTTGCTCTTCCTCCACGCACAATCCCCTCAGAGTCCATTCATGCACAAAGACTCCACCTACAGAATCAATGTCTACACTTTCAACAAGACTCTTCAGTTTGCAGAGAGAATCAAAAGGATTGATGTAAGTTTTTAAGATTTATGTTTGTGTGGAAGTGAGCAGGTTTTCATCAGTTTAGGAAGAACTGTGTGAGAGCTTAAACCATTTTAACACATTTTTGCCCAACAAATGGACATTATGAAACAAAATCATTGTGCTACATTTTTAGTTGTACTAATTTTGGCACTAATGTACTAATGACTGATACCCGATTTCCTGTGGATTCATTTAATTCATAAACCTGACATAAAGACCGAACATTAGTTTAAATCTTTTTGATGAAAAATGTCAAACATTTCATCATAGTTCTAATTTTCAAAGCTTATCTTTTATTTATATGTATATATGTATTTTTATTTATTGTATTACTATAAAAAATCATAATAATATTGATTTATTGACAAAATGAACACTGTTCATGTGTTGACACACATCTGCATAATTACTTCTGTGTACTTTGTATACAGAGCGTTAACAGTACTTTATCTAAATGTGCTCACATTAAAGCTGATGCATTTTATTTCTAATTGCTTGTGCTGAAGCAGAGGCTAAATACCAAAACAAAAAATGTCAGACCCACAGGCTGGACTGTATTTTCATGTTTGAACTCTTGTGTTTATGTCAAGAATATTACATTTTTTCTTTTTTCTTATTCCAGGCTATGGAGTATCTTCAATTTGAGGGCACAGTCAACCTAAAGAACCCTCAGCACATCTTCTGTTTATTGGAGGATTATGGCACAGACCCAAACAACATCCCAGAGCATCCAGACTACATCTACTTTGGTAGATGGGTAAGCTACAGACTATTTACACACTTAAATGTTTGCTTATGTACTCTACAGTATAAATTAGTGAAGGACAATAAGTGTAAGAGACTGTTCCCTGCAATTAAAAGGATGCTCCACCCAAATCCTGTGTTGAGTGTTAAATAATAACTTCCTGTGGGTGTTAACTGGGTTGTAGATTGCCTGTCTATAAAGAAGAGCTGCTATGTTCATTTTAAATTAAAGAGCACTGTTAAATTAGGTTCCAGTGAATTCCAGTGTTCAGCACAGCTCCTCTACAATCTCCTCAGATAACTCATCATGATCTCTTTGTGTGTCCATATGATCAAAAATATCTTTTAAGCTTCTTTTACATTTTTAAACACTTCTGCACCAGATTGCGGACGGGCAGCGTGAACTGATTCAGTCCCACAGCGTGAAGAACAGACACTTCATAGGAAACACCAGTATGGATGCTGGTCTCTCATTCATCATGGCCAACCACGCTAGGGTCAAGGAGAATGACCTGGTTTTTGACCCTTTTGTTGGTACAGGTGAGTTACTGTACATGTGTCACTGACCCTCATACACATACATGCCCATAGACAAACTGAAAAAGAAATGTGCTTTAGTAAATTATCCCAGCTCTTTGCCTCTTTATCTGTCTTAGGGAGCCTGTTGGTGGCGTGTTCTCATTTTGGAGCTTATGTCTGTGGGACAGATATCGATTACAACACTATTCATGGTAAAGGTAGGTTTTATCGACCCAGAACTTACATTGACTAGAGTCTCCTTTACATTTATTTTTTAAATTTCCTAAAAAGGGCCTTTTCTTTCTTTTCTTTTTTTATTAAGGCCGTTCGAGCCGTAAAAGCCAGAAGTGGCGAGGACCTGATGAGAATATCCGAGCCAATCTCCGGCAATATGGAACAGAGAAGATGTATTTAGATGTGATGGTGTCTGATGCATCTAAACCTGTGTGGAGGGAGGCTGCCCTGTTTGATGCCATCATTACAGATCGTATGTGCAGATATTGTCAACTTTGTTACATTTTTATTTCCCAAGTTTCTTGGGTGACACTCAAATTCTAAATTCTAACGCCGCAGTTACATCTGTACTGTCTTTAGGTTCCTTCCACAACTGCATAAACTTTATCTTTTGTTCTTCATGTCATTTTGTAATTCCAATGTGGTCTTTTTGTTGTCAGCCCCATATGGTATCCGTGAGTCCACAAGGCGAACAGGATCCAACAAAGAAATTACTAAACCCACAGAGGGCATGTAAGTTCACGTGTTATTGTTACACAGGTATTGTGCTGTTAGTATTTAAGCCTGTGTCTCTGAGCTGAATTGGCTTATTACAAATGTTCAAAGGCATGTCAACAGTAAGCCTAGCTTGTACTTGAGAGCCATTCAGAGTATTGATTTGTATTAAAACAAGGAAAACCTCAACACCTTTGTCCAGTTAGACAAATGCAGCACCTGAGAAAATTATTTTAGTTGTAAAACATTTTTCATTTTTCTAATTCTTTACTTTTCTGCCCAGCTATGTAGAATCTCATGTTCCTGTGTCACAGGCGTACCACCTGAGTGACATCTTCACAGACTTGTTAAACTTCTCTGCCCACCACCTGGTCATGGGTGGGAGGCTCGTCTACTGGCTGCCTGTCTATCGGCCAGAGTAAGTATGACCATGATGTTAGCTAATGATGAGAAAGAGGAGGCTGCTACAGCTTCTTCTGTAGTTTAACTGAGTTCAGTTTGACCTCTTTAACCTTTCAAAGTAACATTTGCACATTAAAGCAGAGGTTTACTACTGTCATTTCAATGATGCACAGTGACAATGACAGAAAGTGAGTTTGTTGTGAATTGTACTAAAATGATAGAATTGCTCTGTTTTTATTTAAACTTTCAAAAAGGTGATAATTGTACTTTATGCTTTATGTTAAACTATTTACACAAATGACCATTAGAAACACCTCTTGCATTAATGTACACCAATAGACTACACCACCCACTATGACCTGAATGCTAATGAAGTGATCAGTGACCTGTCATAAGGCATTTAAAATGTATTTTGTTCTCATTGTTGGATGTAGAAGTGAAGCAATTCGGCAAATAATACTTTTACCCATAGGGGGCAGTCTTATACCAAAAACAGAACTGCCTTGTGCAGAACCCTCTATATTTTCATATCTGTTTTTGGTCTGATTAATTAATTTAAAGTATGATTATTTATTATCACATCAGCTTTAGTTTCACAAAGTGCTAAATGCTTGAAAAAGCCATTGCTGTGTCAGCAGCTCTTGACAGACACGCAAAGAACTTCCTGTCACATCTTTTAGTCTCCACTTTTCTGCCAAGTACCGTTTCATTCCTGCTCCCGTAACACTTCATCCTGTGTGTGTAGCCACCTGTGTGACTGACCGTGTTTATATACAACAGTATACAGGTGTGTTGAGGTTTTCCTGCCCATACAGCTGGGCCTCAGTAAACCACAACTGACAGTGCCGAGCTCCTTTATATGTTGGCCACATTTAAGGCATATTTTCTGAAACAAAGTCGGCCATTGTCAAATGTTCCGTGCATTAATAGAAAGTGAGGTGCTGACTGGAAGTGCAGGTGTTTGACTGTAAAGGTATGAACCACAACAGACGCCGGCAGCAACGGACGTTTGGGGGAGAAAAGCCTCAGGGGGTTGAAACTTCTTCTGGTCACTGATTATGTGGCCACGAAGGAGATGAGATAATTATGCACACTCTAGTTTTTTGTATTTAAGTTTTGAGAGCACAGAACACAAATGTTTGAATTTACATCTCTTTGCATTTGTCTGTTAATGTGAATGTATCTGCACATATGCATGGATGTGTGGGGTCTTTCGTATGAGCACATGGATTCATGTATGTCATCGTGTTCACACATTTGTCTTTGCTACTCATCTACCGCTGGCTTGACTCTGTGCCTGTCAGAGCACTGTGCCAAAATAAACGTCTGAGTCCAGCCAAGTCAGATATGTGAACTATCTCTCTGGGGTCTGGAGGCCGTGTGCATTTTTCTGTGCACTCTCACATTCACATGCTTCTTAAAGTGTGCGTGTGTGTGTGTGTGTAAGGCCAGACGTTGCCTGTCTCCCGGGCCTAATCTGGGGCTCTACAGGGGAGATATCAGATTTCTGTCACCCCCACATATATGTGTATCTGCAGCAGTGACTATGATAGAAACAGTGGGGATTGTGTGTCTGTGAGAATGGAGAGGCCTTGTGTGTGTGTGTGTGTGTGCGTGTGTGTGTGATGACAGGTGACACAAAGTCCTGTCAGCAATAGACGATGTCTAGACAAGGTCAGCCCCCTTAAACTCTCTTCCCTTTCTCCCTATAAAAAATAAATGAAGAAAGAAAAAGTATCAAGACAGATGATGGGATATCAGTCATCAGAGCCATAAAATAACCTAATTATAACCTAAACAAGTGAAGCGAACACATAAAGTGACTATTGTCAGAAGTATGGCGATACTTGTGTCAGTGATCGAGTAGAAATGAACCACGTTTTCATTTTCAGGTCATAATTTTTAACTTAAGTATACACTCTGAGACATATTTGTCAATCATTTAGTAGCACTGGTCGTTGTACTGGATGCCACTGCTTTGGTGTTCACATGTCAAAATAACGATTGAATATATATATATACAGTATATATGGTTTAAATAGATAAAATGCCATTAGAAACAACAAAATAATTTATTTTTTTGTGTAAAAAGTTTAAATATAATAATATCTTATAATCATGAAGGTGTGTTTATGTGTGTCTGGATTAAAATGTCAAAATGCACCAGCACCTTTGTGCCTTAGCATGAAAACGAAAGAAAAAAAGGTTTAAACTTTGTGACACACTGGAGCTCTTGGCCAGTAGCATTTAGGTCAAAGACAACCTTCCTAAAGTTTTGGATTCTCCTGGAAAAAAGAAGGTCTGAAACACGTTCACTGGCTCTGCATAGATGTTAACACCTCAACAAGTAGAGCTCACCAGTAACAACTTTTGATTGGCAGGACAGAACTATCGCCTGGCTGCATCAAAGCTAGTCTCCGTGACGACCAAACATCCCAACACCGCAGAGGTCCACATGTGGCTATGGCAACAGGGCAGACAAACAGTGACGTGCAAATCTGGCTTTGAGTCGGGACTGTTGCTACTGTGATGGTGGTTAGAAGGAGAAAGTGCTACTGTCACAAATATGCAAACACATACATCATCTGCCGGTAATAGGCCCTAACCTGGCCTGGCTGGCGATGACAGAGCCAGCAGTCGACCTGTCGGGTCGGCGTCAGTTTTTCCAGCTTCGCCTTTGCAGTAAAGGCGATACCTTGGATTTAACAACCAGTGTTGTACTGTACTGGTCAAAGGTCCGCTGGCTTGATTGGTGAAAGAGAAACAAAATGAAGCAAAGGAAATTCACGGAGTTGGCACCAGTTAGTTGGCAATGGTGACAGGATCAGTCTGCGTCTGTCCCAGCAGCCTTTTTATGGCCTTCAGACCAAATACAGACTGTGACCAGGGCCAATTATGAAATCCTGTTATCCAGTTCTTCAGGTGTGCACTGCCAGTTTGTTATGTTCAGATGAGTTGTTTGCTGGCGCTTTCTGCCATTTATAGAGTGTGTGTGTGTGTGTGTGTGTGTGTGTGTGTGTGTGTGTGTGTGTGTGTGTGTGTGTGTGTGTGTGTGTGTGTGTGTGTGTGTGTGTGTGTGTGTGTGTGTGTTGTTGTGTGTGTCCTCTTTCCAGGTACTGTGACGAGATGGTTCCTCTTCATCCATGTCTTCAGCTCATCAGTAACTGTGAGCAGACACTCTCCAGCCACACGTCACGACGCCTCATCACCATGGAGAAGATCAAGAATCCAGAGGTATGTTCATATGATTTTAATACATCATTGGATATGTCAGAAAAGTAAACAGCAACTAATAATTAATGATGATTAATGAAAAACTTTATTAATCCCAGAGGGAAATGATTTTGCCTTGATACAGTTGCTCTCAATTCAGAGAGAAGGAAAGAACCAAAACCAGAAAAAGATCCAGAATATCGAACTAAAGAGGGAAGAAGAGTTGTACAGTTGACCACATAATTGTAGTCATCATTGATACACCTTACAGAGTTTTAAAGATACAGTTTTCCCCCTCATGTACTGAATGTGTGGCTGTAAAGTCGAGCATATAATCGGACTCTGTTCATCCTCTGATTGGAAGCACAGCCTTCTAAATGTCTTGTTTTGTCTTGTCATAGTTATAAATGAAAACACATGTCCACTGTGCCAACTTGTGTGTGCTGCCATTTAAAAAAAAAAAAATGTTTTTGTATGTGTGAGCATGAACAGCAACAGCAGATACAGCTTAGTTTATGTAAAATGAGAGCATGTGTGTGAGCGCCTCATATTTTTAATGTGTATTTCATAGACTTGTTTGTATATGTAACCACATAAGTATGCGTCATGTACATGGACGTAGTACGTGCTTATATTTTACATGTCATCCTAATAGAAGTGATGGTGTCTCTCTGTCTGTCTGGGGTAAGTCCTCACCATCTGGCTATGGTTGCCTCATTTCTTTTATACTGGAACCTTAAGTGGTTTAATCACACATCGTATGGAAAACAATCCATCTTTGGGTCTGTCATCCATTCCACTTCAAAACCCCAAATTGCTGCCATAAAGGGCCCTGCATGACACATATAAACACATGGTTGTTTGATCTTATCTGACCAGTATCTGTCTCAGGTTGGAGAGTTTTTCCTTTCCAAACAGGCCTCAGTCCACACTCTGCCCTCGTTCACTTTTCTTCATAGCTAAACTATTAAATGTGTGTGCATGAATGATACATAAGCAGTGTCCCCATGGTGTCTGTGTTTTGATCGATAAGAGGCCAAATTGCTATAACCATTTCACCTTCTCTCTCTTTGGGGTTTGTCTTAATGTATTTCATAACCATAACTTACTCATTTGCGTGATTCAACACTAAATGTACTGTGTAGCCCCCCACCTGTGTGGTTGTTGGCAAAGTCTGAGTGGTTACTTCCACTGTTTTCAGTTGTTTGTAGTCAGGTCCCTTTGTCCCTATTAATTTAGAGTCATGGTTAGGTTGTTGGTCTTGTTAGCCAGAGTTTCCATAACCACCTCAGAGTGGTCATGGAAACCATTTCCCGGATGTTTGGCAGCATCAGCAGGCAAACGAGAGGTGCTGCTGATAAATTACAGACCCAGCATTGGAGTCATCACGTTCAACTCAACTCGTCTCATTTTTTTTATCCCTCTCTCTCTCTTCTTTCCTCATTCATCCATTGTCCGGCAGCGACCTTACAAGACAAACTGTTTAACTGTATGGCATCATGTACAATATTAACATACTCAGGCACAGACCCCTTCCTGTGTAACAACTGTAGGAAAACTATGTAAAACGTATTACTCTGACATTTCTTGGGAGTTGTTTCTCTGACTGGGAAAAGTAAAATCTGTTTCAACTTTTCCATAAAAATGACTTATTATAATACAGTGTTATCAGATTTCAAAACATATGTTCAACGCGTGCTCCTTTCGGGGAAAAAAGGAATAACTGGCAGCTGCCTGGTATTCAGGGTTAGTTTTACTTTGCTCATTCTTAAAATAACTTTACTAAGCAATACATTTTAATAATATGACAAAATCTGCCTTCTGGACTGGCCCTGTCGTAGCCCAGAGTCAACCCAACGGAGATGCTGTTGATTAACCTAAAGAGAGTCGTTCACACCAGAGGAACATCAGAATATGGCTGAACTGAAAAATGCTCCTGCTGGATGTTGTGCAGATCTTATCTAGCTACAGGAAGTGCTTTTGTGAGGTTATTGCTGCTAAAGGTGGTTCAACCGTTAAGACTGTTTCACTTACTTTAAAAAAAAAACATGAAAGACCATGACTGTTCAGGTTTTATCAGCTTAGCAATCTTGTGTTTGACTTTGTTGAAGACCAGATCCCATTTCATGACCAATTAATGCAAAAAACAGGAAATTGAACATGGTTTATCTATTTTTTTGCCACTGTATAGAGTGAATGCTGTGAAATGCGGCCTTTTTTCTACTTTAGGAAAATGGGCAGCACCTAAAGGCCTAACCCTTAAGTAACTTCTGTTTGATAACCTCTACATGTGTCTCTCTACAGGACCTGGACACCCTGGCTAATGTAGCAGACCCACGCTTCAGCCCCTATCAAGGACACAACGCCTTCAGAGAGAAGTATTTCAGTGGACTTAACAAGCGATGTGGTAAAGAGGACCACAGATCTGCTGTGAATGGGGACTAAACAAGTGACACCTCAAGATGGAGATCAGAGAAAGTCTTCTCAGAGTGTCTTTATAGAAGTATTGCATTATTATTATTAAATATATATAGAAAGAAAAGATGAGTGAACACCATCAGACCTCTCTGTCAGTGGGGAACAATCTGATAAGTTATTTGTTACAGATTTTTAAAAACAAATTCTTTTTCACAAATTTGATTCTGATTGTTTTTAGACCTGTACGTATTTCTTTGTAAATAAATGATTAAAATGTCTTTTCTCAAGCGAAAGGCCAAGATATTCTGCTAAATGTCATGCCTGGTGAACATGTACATTGTTTCATACTCCAAGCACACAACAAGTCATGAGGTTCTCTTTTATCAGACTTGACAAATCTCCTTAAAATGATGAGGACTCCCCACACATATACAACTGATCTCTATGTGTCACATCGGCTACTGTCGACCAGTCTTCCCACTTATTAAACTGCAGCCACTGTTCATTGTCAGTGCCTCTAATGTGCTTCTTTACAGTACGTTAAGGCTTTGTCTGCATGCTTTGACTGACTGGGCTAACTGTCATATCATTCAGCTGCACTGCTTAAAATACTAAAATCGAATTTAAAGCTGCATTTAGAGCCACAGTTCTTTTTAATTTGTACAAAAGGGGCATGTTTAGGTGAGAGAGGCCTCCCTGTGAAGAGCAAGAGCCTAAATGACAGGGCGTCCCCACCTCACCACACACCACTACAGTTAGTCAGCAGCTTTTGTTGTTTTCCAACCACAGTTTACATGCTGCTTGGCTCATTATTCATTTCCTGAGAGCGATGCAGCAGGCCTTTATGTACATTACCCCTCCACTCTGTTTATCATTTGGGCCTCTGCCTTTCCACCACACTTCCCCGTTTGCTCCGTTTCACAGGCAGAGTTCCAGGCACCATCACATGATACCCGGCTCACCATCGTTTGCGGTGTGTGTTGTTTACAGTTCCCACAGTGCCCTTGTGTTGTCCATCATCATCAGGCAAAATCAAAGAAACTCCACAAGACAGGTAGAGACCTGAGCTTGCTTTGCTTCTCTCTTCTTTACTTACCACTTTTCCACACAGTATCTTTGCTCATCACATGTAAATCAGTATTGTATTCGCCACAAGAAGTGACCTCTCAATGATGAAGACAGCAAACTGTCTATTATTGCGTTTAAGGAGTTGTGTGTATGTTGTACTGCCACAATGCAGAACAAAACGTGTTCTCAACATCCCTTATTCTCCCATGATGCTGACTATAATTATAGAGGCTGTTGGGGTAGGGGTTCCTCTATAGACCACGTAATGCTGTCCAGACGTCGAGGAAATTCTGTTTGCGTGTGTGTGTGTACTTGTCAGATCTGTTTCTGGCTTGTGTTTGTTGCTAACTGCAACAGAGCAGTTTCCTGATATAATTCAGTGACAATATTTGAGACCTAACCTTTGAATAAAATCACCTCCCAGTTATTGGTTAGGTTCATAAATAGTGGATTAGGTCATTCTTTGGGCCACTTCATTCTGCATTTTTTATCCTTTATCCCCCTCTATAAATGGAGCCTCCCCAACCTCCGTGTCAAAGGGGGAAGTCCCTGTAGGAGGTGAGGGTCGCCGTTGTGGAACAATGAATCCTGATGAAACTGACCTTCAGACTGCTAAATCAGCAGGTACACCAAAAGGCTTAGCACAGGCACGTATGCAGAGCACAGATAGGCCCAAACGTTGTTTTAGGCTTAGAGTAAAATCAGCGACTGCATGTGGAAAGATCAGTCAGAGAAACCTGACCTGATAAACCTGAGTCGACTAACCCTGAGATTAGACACAGACTGCCATCTCTGTCACTACAATAATGACTCATTGATCATAAAAGCAACATTAGAAAGTTAGGCCTTGAGTAACAAGATAATATGCAACCAGGTTCATTTCCCAACATAACTTCTTCAAACTACTGTGTATTCTGTGGTGCATGAGGCTTGTACGACAGCTCTTTCAGACTTACAAGAAGAAAAAGAGATTTGGAGAAACTCGTTTGTTTGTTTCTGGAACTGAACCGAACTAAAAACTGAACAGACTTTTCCTCAACTCAGGGCTAACAGATTCTTTTATCGTTTTATCTCAAACTGTTTTTTGTACTACACCACAGAGAAACTGTGGAATGGTTCAATAAACAAACTGGAAACCACCAAACAAATTGTATCAATAGGAGAATAGTTTAATGTTGTGGAAATTCTCTTGTATGCTGTGATTTCAAATTGAGAGCCAGGCCAGCTGTTTCCATTCTTTATGCTTAGTCATGCTAAGGGAACAAGCTGCTGACTGTAATGTCACATTTACTGTGAAAACATGAAAAGTGAACAAATGCATCAATCTTCTTTAATAACAACAAATAAGTGTAATTACTAGAAGCAACATATGCACAGCACACTCCCCATTTCCACTGAAGATGCATGCAGTCAGTGGGAGGGGAGTGTGTGTGTGTGTGTGTCGTGATCTTCTTATCAGTCGTGGTTTGATCTGATGGATTAACGCTCCACACATCTGTTAGTCAGTGACGGATAGTCAGTGATTAGACACCTACTGACCTGAAACACAAACTGACACAAGGCAACACATGAATTGATCTTCGTCACAGATGTGTGGGCTGCATGGTAGTATGGAAGTGTGGGTTTCACGGGGGTGGGGTGGGGTGTGGGGGGCAAATGTGTTTTAGGAGGTACACATATGAAGGGAATAGAAAGAAACTTCATAGCACACAGCTGGTATTCAGCGGTGTCCACGCTTCACACGCACACATGTGAGGCTCTAACCATATGTGGCACAGGTGCAGTGCACCTGTCCGTAGCCAGGGGAGTTTGGACACCTGCGAGTTCTCCACCCCTTCTCGCCTTTCCTCCCCCACCCTCAGGTCACTCCCTGTGCCCTCATCCACCCCCTGGAAGCCCTGCACAGCCTCTTTAGTTGTTGATCAAGGTAAGGTGAGAGCTGTTCTCTCAGTGTCTCGGAGCAGAGGCACGGCAGAGGAAGAGCCATTATGGTGCTACAAATCACCACGAGAGCCCAGAGTCAAACAGCTGTGGGAAAAATCAAAGCAGGCCCAGAGGACAGCAGAAGAGGAAGACCAGGAATGAAGAGTGGGATTGAAGGCGTTGTAATTATTTTACAATTAATAATAAGTCCGCGTTGTCCAGCACTGCTGGATCCAGTGCCACTAGATGACAGCCTTGAGCAGACGAAGCATTCGAAAAATCCCACAAAGCCAGAAGTTCTTTGTGTGCTGTGTGCACTGTGCTCCAGCCTAGAGACTGTTTGTCATACAATCAATGCTGTGCAGTGCGTAAACAAACAGTTCAGGGGCTAGGCTTTTGAAGTGATAGAGCTGTGGTTGAGAAAGTGCAGAGCAGCTCTGAACACACAACGTCCTCTTTCAGACACTCGCCTGGAAGTGGTGAGGGCTGTTGGCCCAGGAAGTAAAGGGGGTGACTGAACGCCTTGTCACACAACTTCCTCGTCCGTCTTTCACCTTGTCGTGGCCCACTCACGCTGAACGTAGATGACTATTATATCAACATTACAACGTGCATTTTTTTAGCTTTAAGCGACGACCACTGCCTTAGTTTAAATAAACCAGCAGACATCCCGCTTTGTGGTTTTAGCAGCCCCTTCTTTTCCTGTTATTTTTTCAACCATATGACCCTAAAGCTCTCCAGAGCTCTTCACACATGCATTGTTGTTTTTGTAAAATTACATGTTTGTCTTTGTGTGCGTGCCTTGATGTGTGTTTATGGGGTCATCACACTTAATACGACCGGAAAGAAGAAGAGGGGGAAAAAAGTGTTTGTGGCAGAAAACAGCGGAGAGTTAAGAGCCAAGAACAAACAGTCAATGGGTGTATTTGGATGTGTGCATATGTGCTTCATTTTGTGTTTATAGTGTTTGTGTGTATTTGTGGGTTCCTGCGGTTGTCTGTGCTGTTCTTCATTAATGACATGAAACCGCTGGATGGCTCCCTCACACCCTTTTTTAATGACTCTTAACTGCCAAGTGGGGACATACGCATTACTCTCCCCCCCCCCACCCCCCCCTCCTCACACACATACAGAGCCATGGCAAACATGATGGCTGTGACACATTTTCTCTGTTGCACGGATGCTAAAGCACTATTAGTTCAATATAAGAACCAATAGTAAAATATAGGACACCACTGAGGATGTAACTATTACGAGACCAGCTTTCATACATTCATGCGTTTTCCATCCACACTAAGAGCCAATGCCAGCCTGCATTGGACCCGAAGCAGGGAAACAACCCGGACATGTTACTGTTCCACACAGAGTTAATACAGACACACACCCTGATGCTGACATTTGCACTAATGAGCAAATTCAGGTCTCCAGCCTCACCAGACTTGCCAGGTATTTGCCAAGTGGAAGGAAGCTGGAGCTGCCAAAGGAAATAACCGTGAACATGGAAGTACGCCACATGAAAGGAAATATTTTTTGATATATTTCCTACTTTATCCAATATACTGAATTTGAAGCCATTTTAAACGACTTTATGAACTTAATTGCAAAAGCTTTTTTGCTAGAGCCCCCCTCTCTGCATTTTCATACATTGTATACATGTATCGGCTACAGTCTGACATGCAGCACAACCAGCATGTCAGTTTCTCTTTATTTCTGAAGTGCCTTCTTTATCTCTTCCACCCCCAGTTCACTTTGCATGGTCCCTGCATCCCCCACATCATCCCTCTCCCCGAGAAATTACATCTTTCAGGATGAGCTGCTCTGCCTCTCAGCAGCGAAGAGTGTTGTCTGTGCAGGGTTTGAATTTCAGTGATGCACCTCAGTGCCTCTTGGGAGGGTCTGATTGAGGTGTAGGGGTACTGTGTGTTCAACAAGCAGTTGTGTGTCTGTGAACAGCCCTGGATGAGTAGGTATGTCCTTTCTGATCACACCGACTGCTCTCATGGCTGTTTAGCTGGGTGGAATGTGTTATCCATGGTGGTCTACGTTAGTTGGGGCCAAGATTCACGCGAGATGCTCAAATGTTTTCTCTTCTGGGACCCGTGGAGGCCATCCCGCCCCTATCACTGCAGGCTGAATCTGTGAGGTGCCTCCTGGCTACCAACGCACTCACACCTGTCTTTTCTGCACAGGTGAGCCTGCTGAGCACCAGCTGAGCCCACCTCACCTGCATGCCTAACTGTGTCTGTGTTTTGCTTTGTCTTGTCCAGGTCTACCCTTTCTCTGTTACTGTGCCCTTTTCTCCTGCATTGTTATTTATGCATCTCAAACCATTTAACTTTGAGGATACTGTAGCACATTTGATCCCAAAATGCAAGTTCTGTCATTTAGCTCGACATTAAAGGGATAGTTGGGCATTTTGGAAGATTTGGTTAGATGCTTCTTGCAAATACTTGGATGATAACAATGATATTATGTTCATATCTGTCCATTAAATATGAACCTACAGCCTTATTAAGTGACTCGAGCATTACAACTAGTTATGTTCTGGACAATTATTTGCTCAGGTTTTGCTTTGCTTGTTATACTTTATTTTGCTTATATGACTTTATCAAACAGTCCATAACCTTTTAAAAGGTATTAGGGCAGTTTTTTTTTTTCATTCTAAGGACAGACCACCCAGACTAGCCATTTCCCCCCATTTGTTATTTTGCTTAGCTAAGCTAACTGGCTTTGGCTGTAGTTTCTCATAAATGGAAATAATAAATGCAAGTATATGACTAGAAAGCAAATTTTTCCAAACCTCAAATGTTTCATGCAAATAAACAAGATTCTGAATGTTGAGAGTTTATACAAAAAGAAAAGCATCCACAAACAAGAAACTATACAGCATATACACCATATTTATAAGAAAAGCTTCTTACCTAGTGATTTATTTTGAGCAGGAAAAACATTTTCTCCCCAAACCAAGTAAAAATAACAACATGTCTTCAGTATTTAGACAAGCATTTAATTATATTTTTCCTATTTAGTTTTTCTGATCTGACAAATCAGCTCATAAATCAGATGAATCAAGTGCTGGGATAAAGCACTTTTCTAACTTCGTTTTCCTCCCTGCTCTGCTTTGTGGCCAAAAGCAGCTCTGCCAGCATCTGACAGTGTGGAACTCAAACCAAATAAACCCTGTAGATTTGAGTTAGTGCTCGTTCTTGTTGTTACAGCTTTTTGGCTTGGCGCAGGCCAGGACCAACACTGACTTTCATCCAGCTGTCCAGAGCTATAACAACTGTGTTTTATATTGCAAAGTAGCAAGGAAAACTATTATGATGGAGAAATGTGCCTAAGTTGTCTCTTCAAACTGATAGCAGATCACAAATGTGAGCTTGACTTGTCTACACACAGATGCTTAAATGCTTGAAGTTAATAAATACAAGTGCCGTAGAGGGAAGAGGATTCTTGAGGTATTTTAAATAGTTAATATAAAATTAAGTGTTATGGTCAGATTAATACAAAAACACAGCGTTCTCACAGAAACCACAAGAAAGGCTGTTTATTTTTGTTCTTCTCTTTTCTTACTGTTTTCAAACAGTGTTGCTATGCTACCTCTGCTTGCCATAAGACTATAAACAATTTGCAGACCACAAAAGACCCTGCTGGTGGATCAGGGCTTGCTTGTTGGACTGCCAGGTTGCTAGGACATCCAGGATATCCAGTACATATAAAACACGTGCACTCTCCATACTGTGATGGGGATTTGAACACGGAGAAAAAGAGAAAAGCTTGTGTAAAAGCGTCATACATTCTTTTACCAGTGAAAAGAGTGGACTTTACTGTGAATATATATATTCACTGATCACTTTATTAGGTACACCTTTCGTCCTAAATGAGGGGACCGAAGCCCCTCTTAATATAACACACTTTAGTCGGACTCTACCAACCACTCTTACCTCAGTTATAAACATTTAGTAGAATTATCACCTTTGTGACAGTTTTTACAACAATTTTGAAATGATAACCTCGTTCAAGTAGAAATCATGGCAGATGTGCTATATTGGATTGCTATTAGAACGTACAGGTGTACCTGATAAAGTGGTCAGTGAATGTTCATTGCATGTTACAATCTATAGTATGTAATATGAGGCTGGTGGGAAGTAGCTTACAGTGGTTTACTTTCAGTGTTTAGATATTGCATGATGAAAAGTTTGCTGCTGTTGTTGGTTTTTTTTTTTTTTTTAATTCATTCTTGTGCAGCTTTTGTTGAACTTTTTGAGGTTTTATGACTCTAAATAAATAAAATGTGTGTTTGTGTAAGCTTCTGCGTGTGCATGCAGGAGCAGGTTGGTGTGTGTAGGTGTCTGCTCACCCATGACAGTGTTTGTATGAGTGATATGTGTATGTGTGTGTGAGTGATTTCGACTATCTGTGCAGTTCGTGTCATGGGGGCTTTCCAGAACATCTCGCTCTCTTTGCTTGCACATTTTCTCTTCCAGCTGCTCTTGTTGGAATCTGCAGTCTTCTTGTTTTCTTCCACCTCTGATGCTTTTTACCTCCCACCTGCCAGACTCATGCAATGATTCAGCATCTGCCATGAAAAAGCAACGAAACCCCGGTAGTCTGAAAACCACCACTTTGTTTTATTTGGATTTGATTTCAATCAAGGTGTAACATGGTCACTCTCTGCGGCTCAGGGTTTTTCCACATGCCAAACAGAAATCTTTCAGGTAAAAAAAGAACCAAAACACTCATCACTAAGTTATTACTGCCATGTGGTTGGATGCCTGTGCCAACCAATCAAGTTACAGTTCTGTCCAGAGCCATATTCTAATCAGTTCATCCATAGGTCCAAGTGGATGTTGTGTCAGATAAAATCAAATTACCTGCAGGTGTTCCTCAGATATCATACTGACAAGAATGGAATGGACCTGGGGCCACAATGACCTTTGACCTTTGGCCAGAAAAAATCTAATCAATTCACCCCTTTTTCAGGTATCCAAGTGGACATTTGTGTCAATGGGACGGACGAACACTCAACTTGAGAACATAATGACTCCGGCTGCAGCTGTTGCTGTCCAAGAAAAAATTACACAATGAATCATCCACAGCATAAATCAAGTCTTTTATCATGGTTCCTCTTAAAAAATAAAATGTTTTCAGTTTTAAATTAAATGGGCTATTCTTTTATTTTGTAAATTAAACATTTGCTAAATCTTTCATGTAGAAAAGTCCCAGATTTCCTTTTTCTTTTGAATGTAAATACTTGGACAAAACAAACTTGAATGTATTTCACCTGTATACAAGCTGGCATTCATATAGACTTCTCATATCGTTCTGGAGGCACGCTCCCGTGATCTCCACACTTTAAAGTCGGTGGTGCTTCCTCTGAGCATTGAACCAGATGCTTCTGAATTCCAGCAACACAGCGTGATGCTGAGAGAGACATCATGAAGGTTTTAGACTCTGGCCTCCAAAGAAAGTGACGGGTGTTCAGATGAGGGCACGTCACTTTGACAGCTTCTTGGAATGATCATAAGAAAAACTTCTAGTTGCGTGCATGTGTTAGTGAGTGAAGCTTGTAGTAACAAATGAGGTTTGCTCATTAAATCTTGATATTAAACCACCAATGAGCTCTCACAAACACAAGATTCACGAGTGCAAACAACAGGACTTAAATGGTGTTCTTCGCTCGCTCACTGTGGACCACTCTGGCACTGCAGCTGAACGTGATCATTAGTGAGCAAATAACAAATTTGACGTTTGGTTTCAGTTTTTTACAACACATACAAATTAAGCGGGTCTATTGACTGTGCTGCCAGTTAGACCGGGGTACATTCCTTGGCAAATGATAAAGAGATTGTTTAAGGAGTATGGAAGGAGTCATGTCCTGATTTAAAGAGTTTTATCTCACCCTTTATTAGACACTTAGCACCTCATCAGAACTTTCCAGACAGAGATGTTGTAAAAAAAGGATGACTGGAGGATTGCCAACCAGCAGCCATAGTGAGCATGATTGGCAGGTGTTGGTGAGTGTTTCCACTGGAGGTGTTTCCTGGTATGGTCCACACCAGACTGGGAACAGGCTGCGTGGTCAACACAAAAGCTTTCTGAATGTTTGGCGCTTTTATGATGATTAACAGATTTTAATGATGATGGCAGCCTTGACTAAAAAACCTTTTAGGAACAAGGCGGTTCAGTCCAGGTGTGTGGCACACTTCACACAGTTACTGTACATACACAGCTGTAATCATGGTAAGGAGCTGCTGTCACAAATAGTTTGACTTCATAAGCATTTATCTTGAATTAACTCCCCTTTCATTTAAAATGATGAAAAATAAGACTTCATCCTTCTTCCACCTCACCAGCCTCGTATATGTACCCCTCATCCCTCCCTCTATTCCTCATCAAAGGTACATGTGCCCGCAGTGTAACACCATGTGTGCCTCCAACAGTCATTCATCATCATATTCTTTTTTCCAAAAAGAAACAGTCGTAATGAAAGCTCAGAGGGGAAAAATTTGAAAAACATTTTTTAACCTGTAATAAAAAACAGGCATGCCATGTTGGAGGCGAGGAGGTGACGTTTCATTCGCTGCCAGCACTCCCCAAGGTGGTGGTGGTGATGGTGGGGGAAATGTTACATTATAAGGAATGAATTAAGGCTTGGATGAAATGAAGGCGCTTTAGATGCTCTTTGCTTTTATGAGACTGCAAGCAGAACCAAACGCACCGGCGCTGGGTTGGCTCTCAATAGCTGAATGCTCTTGCACAACAGCATCACCTCTCACTACCATGTTCCCTGAACTGAGGCACATTTTTCCACTGTTCAGATGTCACCAAACAAATGTTGAGAATGTTTGCCCACCATAAGGCAGATGTCTCTGTAAAGATGTGAAACATGGGGTGTCAAGCTGACATTTCAACATCAAGTCAACAAGTGCCGAAGTGTGAAATTTAGGATGACATTTCAGGGAGGCAGGAATGGAAGAGCAGGTTGTCCTCATAAAAGTGATTTACTGTACACTCAAACCGATACATGGTCATGTCATTGTCCTACATGAACTTTAACTCCATTACCTTGAATACTCCCGAACAGGTGAGCAGTGCAGTGGGTTCTCTTTAAGCGTGCAAAGTTTGAGTAGTGGCCGCAAGAGATCACAGTCCTGCTTTATGCAGGAACCCACATGATAGGATATAGTATGTTTAAAAGAAGAAACAATGAGACAGTGTAGGATTTAAGATGACACAGTCTGATAAGCCCTGTTCAAATATGCTGCCAGTCCAAAAAAAAAAAAATAATAAAGTCACCACCTGGATTTAACTAAGCAAATAGGTAAGAGCCTCCTACTAGATAATAAAGTGATTTAGCTCTAACTGAGGCAGTGAGTAGCTTCTCATTTCTTAAACAACCATGTCTTAAGACACATCCTGTGGTCGTGGAAAAAATATTATAGTCCAGACCTTAGCCCCATTGAGAATCTTTGGGATGTGCCGGAGAAGACTTTGCACAGTGGTCCAGCTTTCCCATCATTAACACAGGATCTTGGCAAAAAAATAAATGCAACTCTGGGCGAGAATGAATGTTGTAACATTGCAGAAGCTTATTAAAACGTCGACACGGTAAGTGTGTGCCTTAATCAAACTCATTGTAGCAACAAAACAAAGTTAGCTTTGTGAAATACATCGAGTAATTGTCCCAAACACTCTCTAAACCCACACTGTGCCTATTATTATTGTGCAAAGACTTGGAGGCCATATGGTAATGAACTACTGTGCTGTATTTCTCTACGCTCTTAACAGGAAATCAGACTCAACACACGTGCAGCCGATAAAAAGTGTGATTTAACATTCAGTTGATGGTAATGGTTAGTAATTAATCATTCATGTTATTTATCGAACATAACAAATTTCTAGTATTTAAATTCAGCCACATGTCGGTCTGTTGTTCACTCGACAGGGCTCTGACGCACACACGCGCACACACGCACACAAGCAAACTCTATCATTTTGCTTTCACACATTTACGTTGTGTTTACGTGGTTTTCTCTCTCCTTCTTCCTCCTCACCATAAGATTAGTTACTGCTCTCACTGAGGATAACCCTTATGTCAACAGTTAACCATAGAGGATGAATGAACAGGATGTTCAGGCTGATCCTTGTGCAGTAAATCGTTACAGTAGCTAGCTCGGATTCAGAGTCATTTTCATAGATATGTTATAATATAGATATAGTTGTGCCAATTTCTTTGCATTACATTATTTTCTTCTCTTTGCTGTTAATTCAGATAGTACATGACCAAGATTATTAGTATGATCTGTAGAAACTAAGGGACTACTTTCCACAGATTTCAATTTTACATTTTTTAATTCTCATTTCATTGCATCTAATAACCATCTGATAACATATAAGACTACATATGGCATCTTGACACAAATTCTTTTGTTAGATTTATAGGAACTGTAGAGCTGACTCAGCCATCTGCTCAATAGACACTGTCATATTAAGATGATGTGCTGTATTTGGCCTTTCATTACAAAATCATCAAAAGAGCATCAATTTGTTTTGGGTATTAGCAGGAGACAGCACATGAATACAAACCATGTGTCCTTGTACATGGCCTATCTTACAGGTGGAAAACAATCGAAACGAAAATTCAAACAGGAGAACTGTGAATACCTAAATAATAAGTAGTTCTTGTTTATAGATTAATAGAAGTGCCCTCCAGCTGAGCTAAATCTAAACTTTGGATGTGGTACAACTCAATCTTAATGCATTTTTGAGAGCTGACAATCCCACAGATAGTGTCTTAGGAACCAATGCAGATGTTGAATTGTAGGAAAGGTGACTTAAAAGTCTTTCAATGCACCAAACTCTGTCAAGACAAACTCTATTGCCAAATGGAAAACATTACCTCTTTACAAGTTCACACACACACACACACACACGCACACACATTGTGGCAAGGAGCAACAGTAATTAAAGAAGACATGCCACAAAGAGCGCACCAGGCTCTCAACCTCCACCGGTGGTCGCGAGGGAGAAAGCGCTGAAAAACATCAAATGGGAAGACCATGTCTCTGGTCTCTAAAGTATGCTGATACATTCTCAAGCTTTACGTGTTTTATATGTTTATTTTCTGTGTTTCAGTTGTAACCTCAGCTTTGCTCCCGTGATACTAGATCTAGAAAAAAAGTGCAATCAAGACGAAGGAAATTCCAGAAGGTGTGTTTAGAGGGAACTTGGAGTTTGCTAACCTGAAGGAACTTCTTAACTAACGTACTGTGAACTTAACCCTTAAAGTTCATTTTTAAATACCTTCCACATAGTGGCTGAAATGGCTGAAGTGTGTGTGTGCTTGACGTGAGCTCAGCCTTCCTCCACCTTCCCGTCCAAGTTGCTGTTTTATCCAAGTGAATTCCTAAAAGTGAAGCTGACATGTAGTTGATTAAGTTAATTTCAGTGTCATAGTATTTTATTGTCACTGACACGTGAGTAGGGAGATGATGCCAAAGGTGACAGTCAATATAAAGAGCCTTGTAGGTGATCAGTAAACAGACATCTCACATATACTCCAGGTTGTACGGCACCTTCACTGACTGATATGTACACGGTAGGAGTTTAAAGTAGAATAAATTGAAAACAAATTGTGCTGGAAAAATTGTCTTGGCAAATTTGATTTCAGTGTGGATGATCACAACAAGTCTCAAGTTACAGAATGTTAAAGCACAATAGTAGCACTGAGTTGTCTGAGGCATGATTTGTTTTCATTTGCACAAGCTTGAGGTATCGTGAGCACGTAAACACATCTGACCCGTATCACTCAATCTCTCTGACACACTGATCTCTAAAAAGCACAGAGGCTTTGGGCTTTTACAAGCTCAGTAAGCATTGTTATAATCTTCTGTCTCCATGCATAGTCCAGAAGAACCCAAATGAAAAAGTATCACATGTAGAAAATGTGATGTAATTGGCTCATTTTTAATCTGGAGCCAGTGCCCGGCAAACTTCTCCTCCATCAAGTTGGAAAAAATAAACATTGTTTTGTTTTTAAAGAGCAGCAAAATCTATTTTAGTGACTATATGACAATGAGTGAAGTATGTAGGTTGTGTATGCTTGTGAGCGACCTTTGATATGTCTATTTGTGTGTGTGTCTATTATCCCTGCTAACGGTGTGTCAAGCATACATTGGCTCCTGCTACGAAGCACCTGGCACATCCTCACTGTCTCGCTAACAGGACTTGACAGGTCTGCTTCATGCTGACCCAGAAGAGGAAGACACTCAACGATGGATTTTAAATAATGAGTTGGTGGGTTTGGCCCCCCTGGGATCCTCACATCATATCTAGGAGCGAGGAACAACTTACACATTTTGTCTGCTTGCATTTCTTTACATTTTTATAAGCCAACATTCATATTTTAACACTGAGGGCAAGTTTGTGCAGGCACGTATGCAGGATTACAACATTGTGGTCCATAGTGAATGAGCGACATATATAATGAATCACTATATGGCATAAAGAAGACTGAGTGAAAAAAACCAATGTGGTCAAAGTGGTCAGAACAAAAAGCAGGGATGGGTTACATTATTTATGCTTATATCCCTCTCTCTCTCTCTCTCTCTCTCTCTCTTCGACAGACACACACACATTTTATATGATTTTGTGTGTGCGCATGTCTGTGCATGTATTTTGTATCCTCTAACCCTGCGTCTTTGATGTGCCCTCTCTGAGTTGAAAGGGTAACGTGAGAACTCAGGACCCACAATGCTGCTCTCACCTGTGTCCTTTGATGATAGGACAGAGGCTAAGTAGACCAAACCCTGGATGTCTCTGTCGCGAACACACATTCACACACAGATATTCTCCATGACCTTTTATTGTGGTGAGTGCACACTCAAACCAGTTCAGCAGCCTTATGTTGGCCATCGCTCTGCTGTGCTCTTGTTACGACAGTGGATGGATGGGTGTCATGCAGAGGTGAAGGCTGTGCTCTCCTCTCTCTGTCACTCTGCAGGAGCCACTGAAAACTCTGGACGGCACCATTACTTCCAGACCACTGCTCTTCTCCACACACCACTCGGCAATACAACAATGGTTTCACCTCACTGGTTTTGCATGTCAAACTTTTTTCCACCAGGGTTTGCTTCACAAATATTTGTTACAGCCTGACATCAGACATGTTAACATGAAATTGTGGGTGGGAAAATGTGCCTCTATGCTGTTTCTTTTGTGTGCTGAACTTACAGTATCAATCTCTAATTATGCACATCTCCCAGCATTTGGACAGGTGATGATCAGTGACTGTTTTGCCCACAGGAGGGAGCAGGAGGGCCATTTTCCTGTTCCAGTTTAGGTATTTTTCACACCTGCAAAGTCTCATTTTAAGTGATTCTACTTAGATCTTTCACAGTGAGTGTTAAACACATTTAATGGAAAGAACGTGTGATTGTTGAAGCATGGTTCAATGTTTATGTGCCTGAATCTATGAGTAAATGTAAATGACTCTCCTTCATTTATTTTCCATTATTCTACAGCTTGTTTCAAAGTTACCACAAACCGAAGCTAACAATAACTAGTTTTCAGCCCAGCCTTCTGCCACAGAGGGATAAAGGTTGGCCATAAAGTGATGAGTTGAAAGCAGGATGAGGAGATCCCCTGTAGTCAGGTGAACCAGATACCGGCTCAGGTCAGGACAAGGTCAGAGCACAGTGTGAGTGAAGGGGTCTCTGTGCGTTTATGTGTGTATGTGGAGGATGGTACTTCTACGAGGTAACAACTCTTCCTCTCTTTTGCACACTCTGACACACACACACATCCTAATCCCCACCTTCCACACAACTCCACCGTTTAGCCTGGCAGAAGCAACCCATTATCAAACCAGAGTGGCGCTGAAGGGCTCTGTCCTCTGGTTGCTCCATTCCTCTCTTTATCCCTCCACCTGACCTCTGTCTGAAACAGAATAGGGCTGCACCTGTGGAGAAAGGAGGTCCCGAGCAGGCTGGTTTGATCCACTTCTTCTATGTTACCCCAGTTATCAATGTCATGTAGCACCAGGTCTCAAAAAATCCAGAATAGATCACAGACTCTCACTTCATGGGAAAATCATGTCTTTCCACGGGAATTTCCAAAAGCACTCTGGGAGACTTCTAAGTGAAGCAGGGGCTAGTGTGGTGGAGATTTATTATACAGAGAAGTACAAATGCATACAAAACAATTTGAAATGGATTAAGGAGGTGGACTATTCCTTTAATAGTATGTATGCACATGCAATGTAATATAAGATTTGCTATGCAAAGATGCAAGTACAGCCCGATAGCTTGCTATTTCATTTCAGACAAACAAATGAAAGAACAAACTGCATGCATGAAGTATACAAATCAAATGAACTACTATTTACACTACTATTTACATTACTTCTTACTTTTTACTCATGTCCTTATTTTCCCATCTGTCTCTTTTGTCTCTATGCCAGCCCCAGTATGTCTCCAGTGACCTAGCCTCTACTAACAAAGCTCTAATCCCAGGATCACTTCTCATCAATGGGTGACAGAGTGGGATCAGCCGTCCTCCCTGGACCACGGGATTCTCGAGTCCAACTATCCTGGCTTAACCACACCACACAGAGGCGAGGATGAGAGGGTGAGAAGGACAGAGAGAATAACAGAGATTGACATTGACATATGCGTCGCATATTGTCTGTGTAATCAGAATAAAGTAGTGGGTACAAGGTGAACAAGGCTTGCTGCAACATTTTCCCCATAGCTGACATGCCGTCTGTGTCCTCTCCTCTGAAATGGTGAGCTATACCTCATAAGTGTGCTTTAATACAGAAGATCAGCCTGCAACAACAGACTGAGGCTTAACGAGATGACTCACATGAGACACACACATCAGCAAAAAGGGCTAACGCGGTTCAAGTGATTGTACGTAGTGCCTCACTGCAACATATTCAGTTCAGTTCATGAAACGTCATTCTTGTTGGCACATGGTTTCGCTATAAAAAAAGAAAAGATCAAATCATATATATATATATTGCAGGTGTCACTTAAACATACTACTGTGTATGTAAACAGTGAAAACAAAGACATGCGGCTCTGATGCAAACATAACACATGCTATTAGATTTCAAATATTAAGCATCTCAGTTCAGTCTAAATAGCCCTCCAAGAGTTAATGGGTAGTAATGGGTCTGACCGGCTCCCTATTGCACGCACTTGCAGCTGCTATTAATCAGTTAGAGCCATCACAAGCCTCAATGGAGTGGAGGGCAGAAGACAGGCAGGGCCCTCTAAAACCTGAGGGGTAGTCTTTGGTGGAACTGTAGAAGGACAAGATGAAACCCAGCACATTTGCACAGTCTCAGCACTCACATTCAGTCATGAGCAACCAGAAGCTGACACGTTTCAGACCATGATGGTACAATAGAAATGCCAATCCTCACACATGTTTTTGAATAGTTTAATAACTGCATTTACTTCTTCAGTTCTACTGGTGAAGGAAGGCAAATGCATGAGCGTGTGTTGATGGCATGATTTTATATCTGTAACAAAAACCATGTGATTTTCTGTAGACCAGACCTCAGATGAAATAGAATAGTTCAACTTACCTCCAGTAGTCATCTGCTCAGTGTCAAAACGCTGACATTTTGTCATCAGTTTATTAAATTTCCATTACACACAATCCTGCAGTTAATGAGGTATCAAGTCGTATTGAAAATCAAATTCAGGCTGAGTCATATGGGTTTCTTTCAGTAGCCCTGTGCCATGACAAGATAAAACACAACACATCTGCTTAGTGTCAGCGATCCACCACAGCAGAGGGTTGGAGGGATGAACTAGTTGTGGGGAGTATGTGGCAATGGTGGGTGATTTAAGCTCATGAGCTGATGGCTCTGCTTTACCTCTTTTGGAAAAGGGGGATGTTTAAAAAAACGGAGCGTTTTATGTACAGCTCCATGCTGTGTTGCTTTGTGTGTCTGTGTTATGCAAGCTTTGGGTACTAATGGAGTATTTGTGATGACAGTACAAAAAATTGTTCTCTGTTATTTGTCAGCTTCCTACCACTTCCTGTGCTACTGGGTTTTCTTGATTAAGGTTAGAATGGGTTAAGGATTAGACGTTGGCAAGTAGTGGTTAAGATTAGATTAAGTCTCCAAGAAATAAATGATGTTACACTGTTATAGTGTAACATGTTCAGTAATGTGAGACAGAATGATAAAGACAAGTTCAGTGTGTAGCGTAAGATTTCCCACACTGGGATGAGACAGAAATTAAGAAATAGTATCTCTTTGCATGTTGCTCTTTCTCTATCTTGGCTGTCTTCCCCTGCTCCCTGCACAACATCCCTGGAGCATGGCACTACTGAGCGCTGAACACTGGCGGGGCTCTTTCTCTGGTTCCACTTTACATTTCATTGCATTTAGTCTCTCTTCAACCATTTCTCTTATGCTCTGTCAGCCCAGCTAAATGAATTCAGATTTGACGTTAGAAACATTGGGGGTTTATAGGAAAAGTATCTCAGAGTTATCAGAGAGTATCTCAGGTTTTCTCTTCAAGGGTTTGTTGGTCAGCGTCTACACGTCTATGTTAAAGTATCTGCTTGAATGTGTTATTATTATATGGAGTGTCATGCATGTCTCTGTGTGTATGTGTGCATGTACTAAATATGTGTCTATGTATTTGTTACGTGGGGTCATAACTCTGCCCAGGACAGTTTTATAAAGTGTGGTGCAGCCAGCGAAGCAGTAGTAAATCAGTTTTATATGCTGTGTGCTGGGGGTCAGCTCTCTTGACACCCCTGGACCCTGACACCACAGGAATGGACTGGCTGGCCTTTGCTATTGCAGCTGTGTTGTTGTAGGCTGGTGGTTAAAATGGATTATTCCTGATTTATTCTTACGCAGACATGGTTCACCTGAGGAAAAAGAACAGTGTGCTTTTTTGCCATGTTCAGTTTAGTTTTGACATTGCAGATTTTTGTGGTTCCCCTAATAATTACTTATTTTATCAGCTATTTGCTTTTATTCGGGAGAATGGTTAAAGTTTTGTTACTTAACCTTGACAGAGGCAGGCTATCCTTGTTTTCAGTTTTCATGCAAACTAAGATAAGTGGTTTTAACTTCTACTAGACAGCATGAAAGCAAATAAGCAGAAGTCTGACAGACATAGTGCTGATTTATATTTGTGCTAAAAACAAAACTGGACTGAAACAAAGTGAAGACCAATAGTACAGTATCTGTAGAAGTTTGTGAACTAAACAGTTCAAAATGAACTATACAAAACATAAATTAAAAATTAGAAAGAAAAAATAAAACCACAGTTATGTTTTTATAAACACGTTTCTTATTACTGGGGAAAAGAGGTTTATTGTGCAGCAATGTAAATCTTATTGAATGTCCTGAATGAAATTTCTTTGGTTCACATCATCATCATGTCTAATGATTTCAGTTTGCTGTCAGAGACACGCACCAAATCCTAGAGAGAATGATTCATGGTTTAAACACACATCCACACACACACACACACACACATACTCTTGGAGACACACACAGTCCTAGAGAGCAGGGCTGTACTGCATGGCACATGATAATATAAACACTATGTGGGAATGCAAACAAACTCCCTTGCTAGTTCTCGTTCTCTTTCAGCAAACCTCTTCTTGGAAGGTGGTTTTCTTGGAGCTCATTTCCTTAAGTTTTCTATTTCAAAGTTACCAGGCCTAACAAAAGTCTTTCAAATAAGCAAACTACTGATTAATTGAATTTAGGATCAGTGGACTTTATGTCGAGGTGCATTTAGTCTATGTGTTGAAAATACATGTAATATTTACATGAGCACGTGTCTGTTGCACATGGATCATTGATTTAATACTACTTAAGCTTCAGTTCTGAGCTATTTAGTAAGACATGTATATTATAGTTTGATCTTAACAAGAAATGCAACAAATAAACTAACAGTAGACTAGTGACACAGCATTGTAAGCAAACATTTTGCTAGTCTTTGAATTATTTGCTCAACATCCTCCTCCAACGTTCTCTTCCTGGATCCTCCAGGCACTAGGCTGCACATTCAGCCTGCACCATCACTGGGTCTCCCACATCAGCGTCACTGCTGGAGACAGTGGAAGAAGAAAGCGCTCCACCACTTGAATTGCTTGCTCATCATGGTGCATGTTCTGCACCATACTGGATTAAAGGAGGACGTTGACACTGGGTGTTGTTCTTCAGTGTCACTGGATTTGACAGGATTTCTATGAGACAGACTTATTTGTGTGTAAGTTCTCCGAGTGTGTGATGAAAGTTTAACTTATTTGGGTTCTTGATTTAATAATTTCTGATCTCAATGTAGTCAGATGAGTAATTCCATAACCATTTGTGTGCAGACACTACTCAGCTCTTGCTCTGTGTTAAATATTGTTTTTGGGGAGAGACTCCAGTTTTCAAGCCTGTCTCTCATTCAAACAAAACCTCAAAGTGGTAAAATGTCAAGTGAGTACATGCAGTATCCTTTTCATTATTCTTGGATCTCAGTTCCAGTCTCAAAAGGATCCCAATAAATTCTCTCTCATTCTCTTCTCTTCCACTGAGCCCACTTTTATTCACGCAACAACATTTGGTGGCACTGAACCTTAAGTTCCTTATTGTCGTAGAAGCCTGCTTGACGATGGTCTTGTACTCTCTATATTCACCATGCATGTGATAATTCTGTTTTAATATTATAATCTAAATAGATTTCAGCAGAACAAACATGAACTAAGCTACAATCACACATTCATTATTCTATTCAATCGCTAAGCATGGTCATGCATGACAAAACAGTTTTCAGGAAGAATGGAAGGTGTACTGAAAGGGTACCAGCACATTTAGCCACATCTGTATTTTTTTATCCACATGGTCACCATGGGAGACATTGAATTATGTCAAAAAACTGATCATTTAGAGAAACTGAGGACTTTGGTCATATGTTTAATTCACAGGTTCTCTTACCCCACAAGCAGCAGCAGTTAACAACACTTCTCACCCTTCTACATGCAAAACACCATTCGAATAATGCCCATACAGCTCTGCACATGTGCTTTGGTGTTTAGAATAAGATGCATTGATATTCAGCAGGACCAGGAAAATCCCCCTTTGCTCATTCTCTGTCAGAGTCTGGGGGCCATTTCCTCTCTTTTTTTCTGTGTGTTTGCATGCACCTGTTTTATGTTTCTTAGCTATCGACTCTGGAGGTCTTTCAAAGCAGGTTGCAGAGACCAGCAGTCAACGGAGGCCTTCTCACAGGGTTAGGATTAGCCGACAGGTTATGTGAAGCCCTGTAGAAAGTCAGACGATAAGGTGCGTGTGCATGTGTGTTAAGCTCTGAGAGTGAGAGATAGTAAAAGAGAATATGGTGTGTGTGTGTGTGTGTGTGTGTGTAAATATCAGTTTTACTACAAATGTTTACGACTATATCATTTCTGCATGACAGATTGTAAGGACCTGGTTAATTGGAAATCATTTTAACAGAAGGACAATGAACGAATAGCTACTCATCTGATACCATCACCTGTTTTAATGCTCACAAACAACCTGCTAATAACAGGAACTCGAGCAACTTAGGGGTTGGATCCTTTTTCAAAGATGCTTCAAGAGCCACATTCAAGAACCCCATGCCCAAGTTCACTTCCTGTCATTAGTCTTCAGTGAATCGACTTCTCTACTTTCATTTCTCTGCAGCCCATCTTCCTTCCTTTCCCCTTCTCTCTCCCTCCGCTCTCTCTCTCTTCTACAGGGAGGTTAGCCCACCCCAGAAATAGCAGTGGTCTCTACAAAGCATTTCACACACCTCATTGCTACTCCAGTCATCAATTATCAACAAATCATCAAGGCGAAATGATTCATTTTGAATAAAACTATCACTCCTAATCCTTTTGATCGCATGATCAAAAAACTAAATGTAGTAGTTCAGTGTGATTAAATTAACTGTATTGTTACAAACACATGCTCACCAAAGGTCAAAGGTATATGTACATTACTCAGTCCATTTTCTGTACAAATCGCTAAATCTGTATGTTTAAGATATAAAAATGAATAAGATGTAAAAATGTTTTCTTTCATTTGCAGCATACAAGTGAAAGCAGTTATAATTTGCATGATCATAAAAGCATAGCAACATATGAAAGAATAAGATCCACTTAAATAAAAAGTCATTGTCAAATTAGCCGTGAAATTAGAATAGCATACACGTGAAAGAACACTCCATTGTATAAGATCCAATAAAAACACTATTTAGAAATTGAAGGCTGTTAAAATATATAAAAATATGACCATGTTCCACTGTTCCCCACTGTAATATTATTATTGTTACTATATATAAAAAAGTCTATGACAGGAAGATTGGTTGTACCTGAACTGAAATGATGTATTCCAAGGTTTATTGTGAGTGCAAACTTCCAGCAGAACTCAGGAAAGGGTGTCAAAGCTGGCAACAGCCTAGAGTCGTTATGGCAGCACTTCCTGGTTAATGGTGTATGAAGAGCCTTTGATTGCCTCTTAGAGCTGTAAGCCACCATCACTGTAAAACGAGAAAGTAGAAAAATGTGTTGAGGCCAGCAAATGACTTGTTAATTATCAAAAATACCCATTTTGTGTAGTGGAAAACAAGTTTTAAATAGCCTGTGTCCAAACATACTTATTGTAAATGAATTAAACAGTCTTTGAAAAACGTGCATGTCGGTCTGAGTGTTTTTAATCTTTTCCTAATATTCATTGTAAGCATCAC
Source organism: Anabas testudineus (assembly GCF_900324465.2). Taxonomy (NCBI): domain Eukaryota; kingdom Metazoa; phylum Chordata; class Actinopteri; order Anabantiformes; family Anabantidae; genus Anabas; species Anabas testudineus. Next base: position 17,422,920 of record NC_046625.1, on the reverse strand, counting down.
AGTTTACTGCAAAAGCTTTCATTCACTATTTGATTTACATTGCAGATAAAACCCAAAGGGCAGCTGCTACCAACACTGAGCAGAGAAACTGTTTTTGAATATTTCCATAACCTTTTATCAGGAATATGGTACGTGATACCATCTGTGTTATATAAATGGCCTTTATTTAAGGACAGAGTGCTCGTGTCCATATTGAAAAACAATAGAAAACAGTATAAATATTAAATCTGTCCACTAAAAACTCTTAGTTGCACTGAAAACAGTGTTAATATTTTTTTTAATCACTATAAATGTCCGATGTAAACCGATAACTGATGTGTTTTTATGCTTGAGTTATTTTTCCAGTGAGAGCATTAATGTCTTGATAGGCGTCTTGTTATTGACTGCTGGTATGCAAAGTTGGAGCAATATATTCACACTTAAATTAACCTCTTACCTGGCACTCACTCATTTGCACTTCAAGCTAAATAATTTAGAATTGAAAAAGTGAACTATATAAAAAAAAACCTCGAGCTTCAATATGTATTTTTTATTAGTAAATAGTATTTTTTTTTTGCCCATGGCTAGTCTCTTTCATTTCAGCCTGCTGCCAAATGCCAAAGCCCTGGGTAAAATAATACAAACCATGAAGCCATGTGCCATTAAACTGGACTCAAACTCCTGGCAGTAAACCAGACGTCCATTATTATTTATTAATTTATTTTTAATTTTGCAAATGCCTTGCAGATGTTTCACATACCTCGTGTTTTTTGGGAGACGATTTGAAAGAATAGCAGTGGTACCTTACATGTGCTGAACGACCCCCCCCACCCCCTCACTTACTTGTATCAGAGAAAAATGCGGCAGCTTTTAAAGTGTAGTCTGTTTTAGCTTATTTTCAGGTGCACGTCTGTTTGGAATGCCCTTTGTACCATCTGTGCTGGTGTAAGGTAGAATTTGTGCTGATCTAAGTAGGTAACCGTGTATCACTCTGGCTTCTCTACCTACTCTGTTTCTTTGCTTTTCAAACATGGATGTTGACATGAGGATTAAAGCTATTCCATCTAGCTACAGTATCAAGACTTATACTCAGCGTGCCACAGGTCTGCAGCACAGTTCATAACCACGTGTGACCAGAATTAAAAAAGGAGAGCCTGCCAAAACAGTATAAAACACTGTGTGACTAAATGTCGTGTCACCACAACTCACTGTTGTTCAGCTCTAAAAACTCCTTCTCCCCTGCAAAGGTTGGGATGGCTCATTAAATTCATCCGGTAGTGCGTCTATGTGCTTATATACAAGAGGAAAAACACATTAAAGCCATAGACTTCCTACATAAACACACAAAGCCCCAGCTGAAGTACAGTTCAATCATAATGACTAACTTTGGCCACATTAATTCTGTAGAACACCAATCAGACCACAACAGTCCAAACCAGAACTGTTTATAGAGACCTTACTGTTTTCTCCTAAACCAGAGCAGAAGACCGCTCCTGTAATGGAGGCTGTTTGAAGTCCTTAATCAGTTTTTAATGGTATGGAGTGAGGTGGATATTAACTACTACATGTGTGGTTTTATGGTTACTTGCATTTGTAGTAGTTTGCGTGCTATATTAAGCCGTGCCAGATGCACTCACCCCAAAGCCTCTTGTTCAGATAGCTTGCTAATGATTGTAATAAACAGGTGCTCTGCAAAATATTTTCCCTTCTGTAAAGTAGAATCAGACTTGTATTAACCCCCCACCCCCGACCCTACTGCAACTATCATGTTGGAGGAGGAATTAGAAGATGCTGCAGGTTGCAAAGCCTCCAGAGAGGTCAGCGAGGGTGCGTGGATGTGTTTTGATGCTTTCTACATACTGTACCTAGAGCCTGTGTGATGTGAGGGGTCGGCAGTGACTCAAGTTATGAGACGTCATGTCTGTATTTCGAATGTGGTGAATGTGGGTTTTGTTCTGCATGTACATGTGGATGTGTGTCACTTTCCAGCAACCACCACTTTCGTCTTGCTGGAACTTGCCGTCACTCACATCCACAGGGAACCGTGAATGGGGAAAGCTGTTCAAATGTAGGTGTGTTTGACCATTCTGGGCTGTGAGACTGTACTTAAAAACAGTCCTGTTTCACATGCTCATCTTTTTGTCTCCTTCTCCCACATTTTGTTGAAGGTCTGTGCAACAAGAAAAGCTATCTGACTTCCTTTCTCTCGTTATTATAATGAGTTAAATTAATTGGCCTTGGCCAGCTGGTGTAGACTTTATTTATTGTTGTATGTAAAAGGAGACCCTGTCTGCAAGGTACAGCACTTTACAGGGGTCTAATCCAGCAATAAAGACAGAAAAGAGAGAAACAGTGAGTGTTCCTTTACACCAGCCCACTCTTTCCTTCACACTGGTTTGATCTAGCCTCTGGTGCCGTACCATAGCTATTTTTCCATGATTTAATTGGCATTTACTTGCCTCAATTTTTTATACTGGGGATCATGGGATTCATTATATGTGCAGTAGAAACGAACAGCGTTTCTGTTCCGTTTATATAATCATCGTTGGTAAGATCTACATTTCTCTGGCCAGAAGTCTTTTTTACAGATGATGTTTGCAAAGCACCGCCGTTCACGCCAGTGTTTTGATGCTGTCAGTCAAGCATTTGTGTTCTTAATCACTAAAAAACTATTGTGGTTTTAAGGAATAATACAGTGCCATTCATTTAGACCAGTGGCAGGCAGCTCTAGTCCTAGACAGCCGCAGCCCTGCTCGTTTTTTAAATATCGCTGTGCATCCACACGATTTAGACTTCAACAATCAACTCTGCCCCCACAGAGGGCTGCTTCGTTGCGTGACATTTTCTAAATAAATGATCATAATCTTAATCAGATTTAACCAATACAAAATATTTAGGTCACATAGACAGCAAAGCAACGATGGAGTGGAAAGAAGCTGACTCCTACAAATGTCATGTAATTTCTTATAGTGCACTTTCATCTGAGCCCTGCTGCTGAGGCCTGTTGGGTGTTTACACTGTACATACAGGGTGGTAGCAGTGGCTTTAGACTCGTTGTGTTGTGTTCCCTCTGCAGTGGCGTGGCTTTGGCTACGTTTGATGGTTGATTGAACTCAAAAACACTTGCTGCACTCTGCGAGGAACCCCGGGAAACTGTCAGTCCGCCTTCCATGCATGTAGCTGAGTTGAGACTGACAGTGGTGGACGGACAGATGATCTACGTCTCAACACTCCAAATTTAACAATCCCATGCTGACAGCCAACAGAGAAGTGCTGAGTTGTAAATGGACGCGTTTTGGGAAATACGACTCTGTCTGCTTTTCAGGGTTTCTCACATTCAGCCTCTCTCTCTCTTTCTATCTCTCTCTCTCTGCAGGTCATCAGTCACACTCAGGTTAATGAGAGTTTACTGAGGCCTGTGTGCTTGTTTACTCTTTCAGGAGTGAGCTCCGAATGGAAAACAGCAGTGTGTTTATGGTGGTTCCACACATTTTAGCGTTTAAGAGTTTTTCATGTTACTAATGGATGTTTTTCTTCAAGTTCTGGTGGGAAATTAGAAAAAATCATAGGTTTTGTTTGTTTTTTCTGTACATTAAACTGCACCAGGTTATAAAAGGAGGATTTACTAAAAAATCTAAAAATCCAAGACATGGAAATGACTTCCCTTTAATCAGTCCAGTTAGGCTGCTGTTGGGATGTTGCTGAGCCTGTAACATGCCTGTTGGACATGCCTATATTTATATAGATACGTATTAAGTTATATTTTGTGACTAGAAAAGAATTCATCTTATACTATAAACAAAATGGGGCTTGTTTCAGTTGATTACAATTACTCTTGTCACTCTCATCTCACTTGTCAGTCTTTATTGTATACTTTACTAAAATAAGTGCCAAGAAATCACCTTTGATTTGATGGTGTAACTCTAACCAGACTCCAGGCTTTGATTATCTCCCAGGCCAGACTAAACTCAGTGTTAAAGCCAGCTGTTAGCAAAATATCCAGACACCCCAGAGATGACCCCACAATTATGAAAATGAAGTATTAATAGCCTAAAATTGCACCCAAATGGCTATGATGCAGGCGCACAAGAAAAACCTGTTTGTTTTCTCTTTCCATTGAAATCATTAGCAGAGTTTGGAAAATGTTCTTGGATGAGGTTCAGAGGTATTCTAGACATTTGCAGTGTGTGTGTGTGTGTGTGTGTGTGTGTGTGTGTGTGTGTGTGTGTGTGTGTGAGAGAGAGAGAGAGAGTGTACACGTGTTAATCTGTCTATATGTTTCAGTATCTAACATCTCAACCTTGAAGTTCAACCTGACAAACATCTGGCACATGTACTATTCCTAAGTTAGTGTCAGATATGGGCAGTGTGTGGTTCTGTGTGAGCGTGCTCAGAGCAGGAAGGACGTCTGTATATGTTGTGACTTCAGAAAGTCTTCAGACACTTTCACTCTTTGCACATTTGATTTGCATTGTACAGTAGATTAAGGTTTACATGGGGAGGTTAGTCGTTTTGGTCCTTCAATCACTGAATACACTAAATAACCCATAATGACAAATAGACATGGTTTCAAACATTGCTATTGCAAATCAAAACTATTCAAGCATCTATATTGCTAATTCAGTACAGAAGGCTCCTTGGAGACAGCTGCCTCATGAGTGCATACTTTGAACACCTGGATTTGGGCAGGTTCTCACATTCTTACAGTCAGATTTACTGAACACTCAATCAGATTAGATGTGAAACGTCTGTGCTAAGTGCCATCTTCAGGTCTCTCCACACATGATGTAAGGAGTTGGAGCAACTCTGGGTTTGACTAGATTGTACAAGGGCAGTCAGGTACTTATCCATGTGCCACATTCATGCTCCTGTCACTTCTGAGATTCATCCACACAGCATGATGCTGCCACTACCATGATTCACCATGGGGATGTTACTAACAGGTTGTGAACAGTGCCTGGTGTTTGCTAGATATATTGGTATGAACTCTCAAACAGTTCAAGTTTATTTCATCAGACCCTCTTTTTTCTCATGGTCTGAGAGTCCATCAAACGCTTTTTGGCCGAGCAAAAAAGCGCTTGCTGTGGATTTTGCACTTTTTCCTTCATAAATATGCAAGGTGGCGAATTTTTGCATGCGTGCATAAAATACAGGGAGGAGCAAATGCACATGCAGTGTGATTTATCAAGTCTGAAAGTGATTTCTGGTGACTGGGATTGTTCATTTTGTCTGAAGACTTTAAAAGAAACAGTGTAATTCTTGTTTTCCCAGTTGCAGTAGGATTGTGACACGTTTATTTTTCAACTAAACTTAGTTTTAATGAAAACTAAGCAAAAACTAAAGAAAGTTGGAACAGGGCAGCAGAAACCCAAAATATAATAGGTAGCAGTCAGAGAAAAAGTGCAAAGACCTTAACTGCCTTTTCATCTTTTTTTGGCAGGTACACATTTTCTCTTGGCTGAGAGAAAGGCATTTATAAGACTGATTTAAAGACCTGCTGTTTCTTTATTTGTCGAATAAAAGAGTCAGGAGATGTCCTGTCCTTCATGACTGAGGACTTTGATCAGATTTTTATTAAAGTGAAATGAATACCATCAATCTTTCGATTACATCAGTGCAAATCACTTCTAAATATTAGGGTCAATACCAAGCACTGCTTGTTTCATGAGTGCAAAGACCAAATCAATTCTGATAGTTTAATAACAAATGTGATTCTTTTTTTGGTGTAAACATGTATTCGAGTGGACCTGTATTACTCCCAGGCCTTGTGCGGCTCTCATGTGGACCCCCAGCTCAGCCTCTTGTGATGAGTCACGGTAAGATGGATGAGACCCTGAAATCAAGACAATTTCCTGGTCTGATCCAAGGCAGAGGTAAAGAATGGCAAGACAAAAACAGATCCAACAGTGTGTGTGTTTCTAAGTTTATTTTTATGTTCGGCATGTGAGGCCTTGGTTTGTAGAGCCGTTACCACATGGTGGAACAATGCTACTTAAGACCCAGACATGTAACCCACAACAAATGTTTAAAACACATTAAAATATATATTTTTACAAAGGGATATATTTGCGTTTAAGTTACCATACCATAACAACAACAGCTAAAGCGGCAACTTTGCAGGCATATTGCAGAAAATCCATCAAACCTTTACAAGCTTGATGCTGTATCCAGGTCATTGCAATAACAAGTGGATACAGTATAAATGTGAGGTATCTGAATGCCTATTTCCTGCTCTCAATTCTCACTCTGTTTCACTAACTCTCCAAAGCTCAGGTCAAACATGTTGCATCCCGTCACACGTGGGGACCATTCATTTCCTTTTCAGTGGGACCTACCTCCAGAGTGATTGGTCAAAGAGAGAGAGATTAAGTTTCCAAGCCACATATTAATTTAATTATGTTGCATTGTTAACAGATGTCACTGTACGGTGCCTGTCCCATTGATCCAGTCAGTCAATACCCTTATTAGTGAACTGTCAGGGCCAAGGAAATGCTTAGAGAGTAGCTCTTTTTCATGTTCAATTACAGTGCAAGCACTGAGTGACTGTCCAACCCTGGTGTTGGCTGATTTTCACTGAACTCTGGGGGTGTTTCACATCACATGTGAGATTTAATACCAGAATAAGAAACATGGTTTTACATTTGTTGGAGGATCTGAGACACGGATCGTGTTTATGCCCTTTTCTGTGGCTGATTGTAATGGAGTCTCCCGTGATTCCTGTCATGTACAACACACACACACACACACACACACACACACACACATACAATAAACATTCTTGCATGTGCTAATGCTTTCGATGGGTGTTTTGGTGTAGACGCAAACACCAGCAGAACGTAGTATAAATTTCCATATAGTACATGTACATATGGATCAAATACAAGCGCACATTCACAGGCATATTGATGCCCATAAATGCAAACACATGTTCTGATGTGATAAGTGTTTTTTCATAGTAGAAATATTGTTTTTATTGTACTTACAATAGTTTTTTGGAGAATGTACTTTTGTGGCACAGTTTTATTTATGATCTGCTACAAGTGTTACTGATGAAAACACATATTCCATCACCCCACGAGCCTGTGCACCTGACACTCTGTATCTCTGTTTCTTATCTCAACACTGATCAGCGGTTTACTTAATCCTTTCATCTCCGTTGAAAGTTGTTTGATTGAATGCCTTATATTTTTGGACCTCATGCACGTGGACTTGTGTGACTCTCAGTCCGATTGGTTCAAACTCTGTCTGGTGCAGATGTGTGAGTTGGCCTGGTTGTTTCTTGATGGTTAACTTCAAAGTCACTTGGGAATTTTGTGAGTGTGATTATTATCAGCATGTTTAAAAGTGCTGCTACCATACCACCAAATTCAGAGTTGCAACATCTGTATTTTCCTCTGTCTAGTCATGTAAGAAATGTTCATGGACGTGTATATGCGTATGCACTCTACCTCCTCTTCCTCCACAGACATTATCAGATTTGTGTATCTGCAGACAGCCCCCTCTGCCCTCATGTATTTGGATTTTGCTATTACTTAGTAGCTTCTAATAAACAATTTATGCCACTCAACTGGGGTAATACTTTATATCCTGACATATGGTTGAGTAACCACCTTGACTTTCTCTCCCTATGCTCTCTCGGTTATGGAAAACAAAATACTTGGCTTTAAGCCACAGACAACACTGAGGCCCATTATCTTCTGCATGCTTACTAAAGCAGCTTTGAAATAAGGTAAGTCCAGTGAGGCCTCTCGTGCTGACCAGATATTAGGTATTGAATAACTTGACAAAGCATGGTAATGAAATATGGATAGTGTGTTACTAATGAAATATGGATACTGCTGCGGTTCAGTGAAACTGCAGGTTCAAGTTCCTCCACATTTTCAGACTATAACAGACTTTCTGGCAATTACGCCAATTTAACGTAAATCTTGGTCATCTGTAAGTAAGCAATGGAAATATTAAGCATCACTGTGACTTTCTAAACAGGCAAAACTTGTATGTCTTCTTTGATTATCAGAGCATAGCTGGACGCAATTCTAGATGATAGAAAGTTGTTGTACTGGTAGATCGTAATGATATGATGATGGATTACGTGGTAATTTAATACACCGAGGGGGTCCAGAGGATTTAATAGAGAGGGTAACATATGCATGTTTTCTTCTTGCAGCAGTGCACATGTATGAACAAGTGTGACTGCAGATCCACTCAGACAGTTGAACACACACACACACACACACACACACACACACACGTACACACATACCTCATCCAAACTCACACGTCCCAGGGAAAACAAATGATTCTCCTTGTACTCCCCTTTCACACGCACACACACACACACACACACACACACACACACACACACACACACACACACAAGTTAACACATGCACTCATCTCTGTGATATCAATACTGTGTGTATCTCCAGAGGGAAACTGTATCAGACAACAGAGTTCACGTGACCTGGGGAGTCAGCCTTCCTTAATCCTACTGTCAGGCCTAATTGGGCAGTAGGGGATTGATCTAGTATGCCCTCTAAGACTGTGCGTGTATGTGTGCGTTAATGTGTGTGTGTGTGTGCCCTAAATGGCCTCCTAACTGTTGTTCCTGGACTGGTCCTGACTCCACAGTAAAGAGAAGTTAGGACTACAAGACGTAACAGTTTGTAATAATGTGTGATTTTGTAATATTAATAATACAATTATTATATATATTAATTATAAATTAATATTTTCATTCATATCCAGACCAGGTTAATTTAAACCTGCCAAGGGCAGAGTGAAACATGGGACCCTTACAGGTACAGATACATGTATAGCATGAAAGAAATCAAGACAGTAGTGTCTTGCAACTCTTTATCTACTTTATGCTGTGTCTGTGTAACTGATGGTTGGCACTATCCTACAGCACCTGAAACACAATGCAAACACAAAGAACAAAAGTATTCTATTTGACCAGTAGAGGGCAATACTGCTGAAACCACAGTGACCAATACCCTCTCAATTGCCTCTCCAGCAGACACATCATATTCATAATCTCTGTTGTTTTGGAAATATTGGGACTGTCTCTCACGAAGAAGACATAAAATTGAAAAAAAAAAAAAAAAGACAGAAACTATCAAATGATTATGTAATGTGTCTCGTTACAGCAGAGAGAAGCAGAGGACGCGTCTGTAAATTATGACACACCTGATCTGTCAATGCATTAGAGGCTTAAGTAATTCATAACTGCAGCTAAGATCAATACCTGACTGTCCTTTTTCTGTGTGCTCTTTACTTTGAGAAGGAAGTGTCTGTTTCTCAGCCTGAATTATGCATTTTTAGTGGTGAGGAGCTGAAAGCAAGTCAGTGCAAGAAACTAAAAAAAAAAAAAGAAAAAAGGAAAATGAATGAAAAAGTGACCAGCTGGGTGAAACTAACCAGACTTGGCACTGCAAATCGCCAAAGACATCCATCAAAAACAGTAAATTCCAGCACATATGTTTTTACTGCTTTTCTTTCTCCCCTTTTGCCATTTGTAAGGTTTTATTCTCCTTTTTCACAGTCTGGACAGAGAACAGTAAGTTTAGTCATGCAATAAACTTCAGGAAGACGGTGCTTGCCATTAAAACAGGATACCTCTACTTCTTGTTAGTTTGTTTAATTATTCTCTTGCTAATATGTTTATTTTATTCAATTTCCTCTTTTATTTGATTCCTGCTCAGATTAAGTTGTAAACCATGCTAAAAGCTGCTCCATTTCTTTATGGCATCATGGCTCCAATTAAACATTTTCCCTGGCTATTTGAGACCTGTTCAAGTTACCATGAGGTACACGCACTGATCGGATATAAGTTCTAGTTGGGTTTCAGAAGTACTAGCCAGACTGATCGAGGTGACAACACTACGATTTATAAAATCGATCACTGATTTATAAACCTGATTTATACAGGTTTATACAAAAACAAATAGATTTCTTGAATGACATATTACAGAGAGATCCTTACAGAGAGCTGTTGTTTAGACAGGTAATGGGCTGAGAGAAACACAACCACAGAAACCACTGTTACGCCTGATCTGGTTACACACACGTAGCGCCAGTGTGTGTGTGTCTGTGTGTGTGTGCATCTGCCTCTGGTCATGTGAGCAGGCATGAGCATGAGTGCCAATGGGTCCATGCATGTTGTTTTGTGAATATGTGCAAGGGTTGGTATGATTGTTCACAAGATGTGTGTGTGTGTGTGTGTGTGTGTGTGTGTGTGTGTGTGTGTGTGTGTGTGTGTGTGTGGGGTGTGGGTGTGTGTCAGTCTGTGTGCGTTCACCATAACATAACAGCAGGTTATGAGGTTGGAGTGCCTGTGTTTATTTGTTTGCTTTGCAGATGCCCTTATGCAGGGCACTTTGCTTGTGGTTCATTTAACACATCCACATGTTTACACAGCTGGATATGAACTGATAGGGAAAAGCATGTGATGAAGCAGTTTAGTGTTAATATTAAAAGTAGGACAGAAAAGAGGTTGGACAATCAGTCTTTGAGAATAAAGAAAGTAAGACTCCACTTTCACACAGACTCTCTCTGATGGACTCCTCTGCCTCTCCCATCATCTATGCCTTCTTTTTTCTTATCTTTCTGAAGTTTTCCACCTTCTGTACACCTCACCCCCCCCCCTCCCCCCCCACCCTCCCATGCAGTTTCACCCTCCTTCTTGCTTTTCCTCCATACATACAAAAGCCACATGGAGGGTCTGCTTCTAATCTCCACATGCTGGGGTCTCCATTTGTTTGGCTTGTCCAGGGACCTCACAATGCAGTTTCCAGTGCCCAGGACCCACTGAGTGCAGATTTAATTAGATAAGGCAAAAGGTGGAAGGAGCTGGAGAATTGAAATTGGACATGGGGTTTACAAGGAGGGTCGGTTGGTCCTTGGCACTGCATGAGCTCAGCACAACAATACACTTCACACTGAGAGGGGCAATGAGAAAGTGGAAAGGAAGGGGGGATGAGAATGAAGAATGGAGATGGCATACTTAACTCTACCCTGGTAGTCACTAAGGGTGTGTGTGGCTATTGTGCTCATAGTCTATGTGCTGCTGGTGCCATGTTTTCTCATGCCACTGAGCCGGTATGATTAAACAGTCTGATAAAACTTACTTAAAATTCAGACTTTGTATGAAAAATGTGACCAGCACGTACTGTACAGGAAGTTGTATCAACAGTAATCACTGCAAAAAGTTTCACAAGCATCAGTGACAACAGCATGATGTAGAAAACTGCTGTTAAATGTACAATAGTTAGCAGCAAACATGCAAACAAGGACTTTGTTAGTGCTCAGCTACAAAAATCATTAAGGTACGTTGATTAAAAGTGAAAAAACTAACAATAAGAAGAATTCAAATTACAGTCCCTGCCAGAAAAACTTTGCTTATTAACCTGCAAACTTGTGCTTGTGCTACATCAAATGTAAAGTATGACCTGCAGTGGTGGCAAAATGTACAGTGCACGCCGTGGTATAACATAACGTTTTTCAAAAATACATATTTTAAACTCATTGCAAAAAATGAATTGAAGCTAATTAAAACAGCTTCCTACAGAGTTGTCTCTTGAGGGGTATACAACATTCTTAGTGAATAAAACAATTAGGATGTTTTAGTAAAGCTTGATTTATGAGGACTATGTTCTCTGAGGTCGCCACCTCCTGATATTTGCTTTATATGAAAATATTTTGACAGTGTTTTGGTTTCCATTTTTTTTGCTTGTACTTCTTTCTTCCAGACACTAAGACGATGTACTGTAGGTAACATATCAAAGAATACTTGATGTACAGAGGGAGTCTAAGACATAAGAGGGCAAGAACCCCAGTCATCATGTTGCTACAACCGCTGGGTTTCATAGCCAGAGTGCGACTATTAGCAGTGTGGTTCAGCTGGATTTGATTACAGAGCACGGGCTGTACCAGATAGCTATTAAGATTACTGGTTTTCAGTTGGCAGGTGGAGGATGTTTTGATATTGTTGTTGTTTAGTCTTGATGAACGTGATTTTTTTCCTCATTTTGATTTTCATGCAATTCAATTCATTATAATTTTCATTAGCGTGCTGTATCTTTTTCACTCATAGTATATTATACTAGACTCACTTGCAGGAGCAGACTGTTACACCAGTGACATGATGATGTGAATGTTGTGGGTTAAATTAGTTGAAGCTCTTTCTTTAAAGGATTACTAGCCGCACATGTAGTTTCAGGCACGTCTGCAGAATGATCCACCTCAGTTAATCAAAATAATGAACTCTCTCTCTGCATTACTTTAACTGCTGTGATGCACTGCTCCTATTCGCTCATCCTCAGCCAGGCCTTACGGTGAATTACAGTGGTTTTGACTTAATAAGAGACAATTTCACTACAAGCTGCAGAATAATTCCTGTAGCATCCTGTAGCATCCTGTACCTTGTTGTCTAAAACAGGGTGTACTACCTTTACTGCCCTTAAAGCCCCAAGTCAGTGTGTGTTACAATCTGTTTTATCTTTCTTTCCTGCTGAGAAACTCTCCCTGTTGGCTCTTCCCCTCCTTTTTTAAAACTCTTTTTCTTTTTCCCTCCTCTTTTTGTGCAGTTTATCTCCAGAGATGCCTCCATGTTGACCCATCCATCAATCAGAGTCTAAGGTTTTCAGTTTTCAGCTTCATATTTTAACTTAGCCAACTGTACACCTCCAAATACACATTTACTTCAAGTGAATAGGTACATCTTTTCTACATTGTGTAATGTTTGTCAGTTATACTGTCTTTCTTTGACAGTGAAAAGAATGTGTTTAGTGTTGTAAACTGAGTAAACAAGACCAGCAGGTCTGTTCAAACTCTAAACTAGCTTTACCACCTTACCACATTACTGAATGCAAAATATTTAAGCTAAAGCATTTAGTTGTTATTTTATACTTACCTGCAATGATTTTTTCTGAGCGCTGTCAATGCATTATAATAGCAATTTCATATGCAGTATATGTCATTATAAAGATGACTTCTGATACTTGTCTTACTTAGTACTTAAATATCCATTTTAGTCTCAAATATTCCATGTAGAAAACCGGATGCATCATCTAATGATAAATGTAGATGTTTCACATTGTACATGAAACACCACCTCTCTACTGTCAGACATCACAGACTTGTTGTTCTGTGTGAATGCTTCTCTCTGTTTATCTTTGCAGATTCCAGACAAACTCATGCTGAAAGGACAGCGGCCACACATCTGTTCGCTGGCACTGAGCAGCAACGGGTCTGCTGCAGATTGGTAAAGTGCATGGAAAAACATGCGGGCACACTTACAGTACGTACACTTCAGTATTTACACAGGCAGATGTTTGAGGCACGGAGACTCCTGCATGCAGATGTACAAGATCATATACAGCAAATACACAGTCATAATTAGACCCAGAAACATTCACCGATACGTATGTCGCAGATAGTCAATAGGTCAGCTTTTAGCACAGGCATGGCGAGGTGTAAGCTGGAAAAGCACACTGAGAGTCATGCACACCTCCCTCACTCACTCATGACTCACTGCCAAAAACAAAACAACAAATCCAAGCACAACAAATACTGTTACAAAGCTACTATTTCTCTAGAACTACAACCCCAAAATGTGAAAGCAAAACTAGGTTAGAAAAACCACAAATCAAGAAAAGGGTTATCACGTAATTTCCAGGACACAGATGTGATTGTTTTAGCTGTGATACTGTTCCAGTTGGCGTCTGCTCTCAGGTCTAAATATGTTATTAAGCCTCTCCCCCTCATGTTTTTCTTTTCAAACCATGCTTTTCTTTTATGAATGTTGTATATCTATGACTGAAACCATTTTCCACTGTACGGGATGACATGGAACACCTGCTGTTCATGCACTGTGCTCCACTCTATTCCAACATAAAGATTTTTCTTTTTCTCACTGCTACAAAGTCAAGGACACTAAAAGACCGACTAGTCATGATTTGACCAAACTCATATCCTTTTTCTTTTCTTGGCCACCTACCTCTCTTACTCTCTCTTTTTGGCTGCAGTCAAACATATTATGTCCATAAACCGGACGGGATGACTCTTCAGAACAGAGGTAAAACACTGTGGACAAGCCATGTTAGTTGATATTCACAAAACACTGCATAATCATACACTTAAAAAGTCAGAGTACTCCTGATCTGACAGCATTGTTTTGATGTTCTCCTTTTTCCTCCGTAAAAAACAGCAGGTTTGTGTTTGGGCAGATGGACGGGAGTTGGCCGATGCTCCCTGGGGATGAAATCAACTCTGCCGTAGACTGAGGTCCATGTTTATCTTTGGGCTTTATTAGATGTTGATGTTGGCCGTGTGAGAGAACCACTTGTTTAAAAAACTATTTTAAAGGGAAAAGAGAGAAAGAGGCACACAGAGAGAGGGAGAGATATAGAAAGACAGCAAGAGGAAGTGTGATTTCATAATATGCAGACATGGACATAGGAATGTAGCCGCTTGTTTTGCACATATGAGATATATTCCAAATTATAATCCGAATTATGCTATATTCATAAGATTTTTACAATTATACATCTCATTAAAGATAATGAATTCAGTGAAATTTCCATTTCCGGGAGGGTTCAGTCAGCGGTGCAGCTGTCCATCACACTGCTGGACACATCACCTCTGAGTTTGGTCCTCAACACTTGGTTCAGTGCTTGTGTGTGTAAGTGTATCGTGTGCTTTGTCAGCACTTGGAAAACACACTGGTCTGAACTACACCTACAGAGGAGCTGTGAGAGGTGCTTTTGGTTGCCTTCCATTTAAACAAGCATTAGTCATGTTTGTTTAAACCATGTGTAGAAAGCAGCATGCTGGGCCATTCTGATTTCCAGTGTGCACATTAAGACACCGTGGATTTTTGCATTTTCATTTTCATATTTTCTCTTTTTTTTTCTTGCTTGTGATGACATTGTTTATTGTGGAGAGCTTGTTTTTACCAACCAGCTAAGCCATTTCCGAGGGCAGGCTTTTCCCCACTCACACCCAGTCCACTCAGCCATCTGAGGATTTTCCCGAGGTATCATTACTGACCTGTGTGACACGCAGAGCTGGTTCCCGAACACATTTCTCAAAAATCACATTTTTGCACAACTATACTGCAATTGTGTTGTTGTTGAGGACATCTTGTTAATTTAGTGAATGGTCAAGTCGCAAATGTGTTGATATTAGGAACATAGTGTGTTAGCTGTGCCCTTTTTACTCCCATCATCCACCTCCTTGTGACTCTGTTTCAGTTACAAAATGTAGCACTTTAGTGATTAAAGCATTTGTTGAATGAACACAAGCCATCCAGTGGTTACGAACCTAATCACCGTTGCAGTTTGCTTACATTGGAATGCAATTCTTAGGAGACAGGGTCTCAAGATCACTGCTAGGCTAAAGCAAAAAGTAAAAACAAAGGAGAAGAAAGGCAATAATTGAGTAGAAAATACTGGATCAGATGACCAAGATAAAGAGATGGGATAAGCAGGAAAGGTAGAAGAAAGCAAAAGAGCTACAAAGATGAAAGTGGGAGAGCAGGGAGAAGGGAGAGTGGTGCTTTTCTGATTGGTAGAGGTGCACCTGAGCGCTGTTTAATGATGGCTCATGGGAAAACATACAAATCAAATGGGCTGAGGTGACTGCAGTTTGACACAACATCACAGCAGCCAAAGATCTGCCAGCTGTGATGTTGTGTCAAACTGCAGTCACGTTGAGAGACACCAGTGGAGTAAACACTATTCTATATACATCTTCTTGTAAAAACATTTTGAAGTGCCCGTGTATACATATATATAAATATAAATACTGATACAGCTAATTGCACTAAATAATTTTACTATAATGTCCAGTGCTGTTTTATTAAAATAGTGAATGAATGTTTGATTTTTGGAAACTTTTGTAATGGAAGAAAGAGAGATGCTGAAATGATTAATAAGAGAAAAGGCAACTGACAAACATGTTAGTGAATAGTCAGATGCACAAGGAGATAACCAGGAAAACACACAGACAGACTGCAAAACCACCTGTTAAATGGAGGGGAAGTCTGGCTGGAGGACCAGTGGAGTCACACACATAACAACAAAGTCAGCCAGTGGGTGACTGGGTGGATGCAGAGCTAAGTGAGAAATATGGAAATGACTCAACGGATGGATGTGGGAAATGGCAGACTAAACCATCAAATGAGAAAGCGAGTTTAATGGCAGACTGCAGCAGCACACCAACAAACTGGGTCCAACAAAAATGCAGTTATCATAGTATTTTACATGCAATAGTTGAAAATGCTGTTGATGCTCAGTTTCTTTAGAAAGACTCTCAGTAGGACTGAGATCTGGGTATTGAGAGAGTCACTCCAGGACCTTGATTTTGATGCCTTTTAAAAACCTTTGGACCGACTAGGATGTGTGCTTTGGGAAAATAACCTGCTAGCAAACCCAAGCTAGACTCATCCAAAATGTCAACTTGTTCTTCTTTCTTCATGATCCCATGCACCCAAACAAGGTTTCCTGCACCTGAAGCAGCAAAACAGCCCCACAGCATTACGCTCCCACCACAGCATTTAACTGTGGTAACTGTTTGGGTTGGAGGGCAACAAAAACAGTGTCCATCTGTGCAAACGGCTCAAGTCAGGTCTCATCAAACCAAAAGACAGACTTCCAAAACTCACCCCCATGTTTCAAATGTTCATTAGCAAACTTCATGCCGCCTTATTAGTTTTTCTTGGATGATGATCTTGAATACCAGTTTCCCTTGAAACAGAAAGTCCAGAAGAGGTCAGTACAGCAACCTTGAACTCTCGACCAGGTTTGTTTCTGAGAGATTTTGTCTCCTTGTGCTTTGCAATGATGCTCGAGAAACTGAAACACTTGGAAATGGCAGTAAAGACCTACCTCCTTAAGATGAGCATCCACTGACTACTTTCTAAATTCCAAACAGATTTCTTTACTTTCTGGCATGATGAAACTAGGGGCATTAACGTTAATGAATGTTTTACCATGTGCCAGTTTTATGAATGATGCAAACATTGTTCCATAGTTTCTTTAGGGGTTAATAATGTTGTTAACTGTATCTATGGGCAGGTTTTCAGACAGAGAACATTTGGCTGTGAGTAAAGGTTAAGTCTGGTGCCTAAACAAAGATGTACATCTGCTTCCCTTTTAATATATGTAATAAAATAAACAAACAAAAAATTAAAAATTAACTAACAAACTTGGCAGCCCTGTGGTGTCTATTGAATAAACTGACTCTGTTTTGCACAGTAGTGAACTCTTGCTCACTGCTTAGTGTTTGTTGTTAGCCCTTTGCATAATGAGGGTTAATTAGCTCTCAGTTGTAATAATGTGATTGTTGAGTTTGAGCGTAAATATTTGTCTTTCACTGTTTACTAGCTGATTGGCATTTCCCTTCAGAACCAGCACAACACTTTAAGGCTTAATACAGAAAATGCCAGAATTACAAGATGTAGTCTGCATCCATCATGCCTAACAACAGCTCAACATCATGTTACACAGGGTACAGTATGCCACCATGTCAGAATATTCTGCCTCCTATATAGCAGGTATGTGTAGTTTAAAGCTTTGTAACTTCAGCAATTTGACAAACATTGTGTTTTTGTGATGAAAATTAAGTATGAGCGACTTCAGATTATTGGGGAGGAAAATAGAACAGATGGGCTAAAGGAAGATCTGGTCCAGGCTAAAATCTGTTTTCCTTCTCTGTCCCCCTCCACATGTTCTCTCCCTATGTCCACCCCCATATCCCATATCTGTCATCCTGGTGTTATTTATTACCTCTGTGCTTTGTCCCCAGGGTTTATTTACCCCTGTACCAAATGTGTGTACTGTATGTGAGGTGGTGTATTAATGAGATATTACTGGCTAATTGTCTGACTGAGGGAATGATGCGCATAAAGTCAAAGTTAGTTATTCAATGAGATTATTATTGAACCTCTGTATTTGTCCTCTTCCTCATGTTCCTTCTATTTGATTAAGATCAAAGTGTGGGGTATGGGTAAACACCTTTATAATGTAGTGCAGTAAGAGATCAGCTGAAACATTTTCCTGGCAGATGAGATTAACATTGTTGTTTGTCTGCCAAAAATAATTAGGAGAAGAAAGTTCTGTTAACCGTTGGAAAGTATGTATGTTTGTATGTTATCTTTAACTGACAACTTTGCAATGCAACATTTAAAAGTGGTCTCTTTTACAATATTTGCACACAGCAAATATGGTTAGAGGAAAGGAAAGAAAGGATTATGGTTGTTGCTAAGGTATGGATGAGGTTACACAACTAGCCTTGCAAACATTTCATTTACTGAATAATAAACCAGTTTAAGGTTTGTGATAGCATACAGACTTCTTTATTCTGCATGAAACACATTAAATTTGTCTTTCACCATGATCCACACTTACTCTCCCTTTAACGAAAAATTAAAGAATAAGACACTGGACAGAAGTCACAAAATCGGCCAATGTGATCACAATTCCTATGTGAACTGTGTTCAGTGTGTATGAAAGGATATTTGGTAACATCATTTGGATACTGTCTGGCCATAAAGTGTAATGAATGTTTGCACAAGCAGTTTATTATGACTCATGGTTATGATTTATTGTTAGCAATTAGCGTTCATGTCAGAGGCCATTAGTTACTTTAACAAATACCTTAAGATGACGTATGTGCTTCAAGGCTGGATAATACTGTTCGCCCGAAGGAAAAAACTGTAGAAGTCATAATGTTCCCAGATTAGTTCAGGCTTTGATTTCATCATGTGTTGTGAAGATGTTTACTATATTGATACCGCACGATGTTACCAAGACGCCCTGCTTGTGTCACAAACTTGGCAGCGAATTATCATGAAATGGTGGAAATAAACTGAGATTTATCCCTGCTTTCTTTGGTAACTAGCCCCACATAGACAGCCACACACTCACAACACCCCTCTCCTCCACCCTATCTGTGGCCCATGAAATAAAGGTGCTGATGAGCAGCCCCTATCAGCAGATGCCATCTTTGCCTTGTCATCAGTGGCTTCCATGACCACAGAGAAGGGGGCGGCTTCACCTTTCAAAGGCCCCACAGCAGCTGCTGCCGCCCCTCAAATTCCTTTGCTCATCATCTCTTTATGTGACATTTATTACTTGCACTTAGATAATATCCTGTCTGATCATTGGTTTTTTTTCCTTTCAGGTTGCAGTGACTCCCTGATCCAACCAGCCGTAGTAGAGGTGCTGAAAACTTCAACATCATAACTCCCATCTTTCCTTATTCATCATATTGATCTCAGAATAAAAAGCAGAAGAGTTTTGTTATTTTTGCTTAATGTTGTTCTGCTGTCAACATTCACATTGTAGTAGATATGTTGATGTCTAATAACATATATATAGTGTATAGACATATGTTGGTGTAAAGCAAACTGTATGCCTTTGCATGGTCGGATTTCTTAACTTGCCCTTGTCTGTCCAAGAACTTGCATACATGTTTGTCCACTTTGTCTATCTAGACGGTGTGTTTGTGTCTGTGTCTGGCACACACTGTTTCATCTGGTCTGTGGTAGTGTTTGTGGGCAGTCAGTGTGTATGAGTGGAACTAAAAGTGTCAGTGTCAGCATCACAGGAAGATGGCTTGAACACTGTGCATGTCTGGTCCCTGTACTCCACAGGAAACAGAGGTTTTCAGAAAACACCCGGTACCTGTTTCCTCTTCAAATGTTTGAAGGAAAATAAACACCTGACTGGGAAGGCAGGGGATTTCTCTCTGCTGGCCTCCATGACAGCAGTCAGGGCCTCTGGTCCCCATGCTTCTGAAAACAGATTTTTTCTAAAAGGCAGAAGAACAGATAATATAGATACAGTCATAAGTTTAGACTCACATGGAAATGACAACATTGTTCCCAAAAAGATTCAATATTCACGATTCAAGATAAAAAAAAAAAAAGCTTATTAATCCCAGAGGGAACTTGTTATGCCTTGTTATAGTCGAGACAGACAGACACCTGTACTTTAGCCTTTTCTATATCTTTTCCACTCTAATGGCAGGAGAAGTGAGGAAGAAAATAATTTTTTAAATTAATGTAATTTTATTATTAGTTGCTGTCATATTCAGGTTTTCTTATGGTGTATGTTTTTAGTATGTTTTCCACTCATTTTGCTCAGTTTGATCCTATGTCTACTACATGTATCCTCAGGTCTGTTACTAGCGTAACACACCCGGCCTCTTGAGGATATCCACTAAGTTACTGCAGTTGTTTTATGACACAACTGCAATCATTCAATAGCATCATCTTCCCAGTGGAAAAGTCATGAATATAACACTAATACATCACTTACTTACAACAGAGTTCATCATGTCACTGTAAATTTTCTTCTAGAAAAGCAGAGAAAGAGAAACAGACAGGAGGTCACCAATCTCACTTGAACCACAAATTACTCACAACTCACTTCACAATAGGGTGGAAATGTGAAATGTGAGAGTTTGGAAAGTTTACTCAGAAATAAATCATTTCAATTTTAAATTATGATTTCACTTTTTATGATTTATGATTTCACAAACCATTTCAAATAACTGGTAGTAGTAGATAATAGTACGCACCGACTGACGATTCACGTTTGCATTGTACATAGCCAAGTTGTATTGTCTAGGCTGGGAAGTCAGGATCTCAATTTCAGAATTGGGTCTCATTGTTTATGCCTGTCAGCTGTAAGGACTGTGAATATATAGGCGTGACGGCCACACACACGTTCCTTGGTATACCACACACACTCGAGAAAGAAAATGCTATTACCCCAGCATGCGTAAAACTGCCATCCCCCTCCATGGGAAAAGACACCTCCTGCCACTCGCAGCAGGTTTAGTACTCTATCTTATAACTTTTAGATACTCAGAGACAGGAACACGCTAATGACCACACGTGTTTATAAATAGAAGGTTTGATTTCATTATATAGCATGTTCATGCATGACAACATGAAAGAAGTGCTGCATTCCCTTCAAATCTCTAAACTGTGAAGGACAAATTAGTTAACATTGTGGTCACAACCGCAGATCCACTGCTTCCTCCTTATCGCCTTGCCTTCATCCTGTTCACGTCGGGCAGCCCCACCACACAGGAGGATGACTACCCTGCTCAGAAATGAATCTCGTTTACTTTACCTATATAGAATACAGATGTAGTTGCCTTTAATTAAAATGTTAGGTCCCAATTCTGAGCAGTCGGAGCACAGTGTTAATCATTTAGTCAAATCAACCAGCTCATCTTCATTCCAACAAATAACTTTTAGTGATGACACAGATGTAGAACTCTATGCAGCTATTTAGTTTACTGTTTGATAGAGCAAAGGTTTTACAGGCTGAGTCATTGTTCTATAGTATTATAACAGTAAGTACACCGATAATTCATCTAAGAGTAGTACCAGAGTTGTGTCAGTGCAATAAGTTCGTGAAAGTTTTCCACAAAGCCTTGTCTGTAGGTATTCCCAGGCCACATGGAGCCTCATGCACTAATCAGATGTAAAAGATGTAAAAGTGCACGTCCTGCTGCTTTGTTGCTCTGCAGGCCAAACCTGTGGCGGTTGTGTGTGGGGTATTGCCAGCACGTGGATGTCTATGCTGCATAAGAGAGTCAAACAATAGCCAAGTCGTGTGTGTTCATCTTTGGTTTGACGGTAATACATTAATGTGTAAATGTGCAGCAGGTCTATTTGACTACCTTCAAGTTTTCGTGCATGTTGGGGAGGCCTGAGTTACTGCTGTTGACTGCTAGTAAACAGTACAGTGAGTAGTAATTAAATACAGTAAAAGCTGCTGGTTCCGCTCTGCCACCACCTAACAAAGTATGGCCCACCCCTGGAGACTAGCATGTTAGCACAATATTAGTGTTAATGTGGTTTTATGGAAACAGGGGTGTTAGTGTGTGTTTGCGTGTGTGGTGTGTGAGGGCTACTATCTCTTTTTCAAACCTATCTATCCAATTTTACGTTTTCTAAGTAAGACTGCAAGAATAAGAGCCTACAGCTTTGCTTAGTACACAGTGTTGTCTTTAACCATATACTAACATCAACATGCATCTGATCTCAGAGGATGAAGTTATTATACTTCATCCCAAGGGGGACATACATTTCTGAGGACAATTTCATGGCAGATTTTCCAATAGTTGTCAGGACATTTTGCTCAAAACCACAAATGTCAACATCATGGTAACGTTAAATGGAAAGCCAGAGTTTTTAGGAGGATGTAATTGTTACAGTTCTCATTTAGTGGAGTTGTATGAATGTTTCCTTTTTATGTTTTTCACTTAAACATTTCTCATGTCTCATGTTTTCATGTGAAAACTTTGAAGTTCTGTGGCACTAGCCCGGGGATTAACAGAGTCATGGACCAAAATGTTGAACTAACATTGCCTTTAAAGCATGGGTAAAGCTGAAATGAAAAGGTGTGACACAAACGTGTGTGTGTGTGTGTGTGTGTTGCATGCTGTGTAATTAGCCCATGGTCACTAGAGGTGATGAGAAGATCAGGCCCTGGAATCCCCTCCCTTAGGTCTGCAAAGAAATAACAAAAAAAACTTTACACACACACACACTCTCTCTCTTGTGGTGTCTCCACCTCGACGATCCCCTGCTGCCCAGTCTTCATTACCTTCCAGCCCCCTGAGGGCCACAAGGAGGTGGGGGCAGACAGAGCTCTGTCTCCCCTTCTATCCGGAGCCCTGGGGATTCACTGGAATTTAAACTCCGGGCCCTGAGAACGGACAGGATCCACACTCCTCTACTCTCCCATTGTTGGGGAGAAAGATGGGAGCAGTACGCCTACATATAGGAGGAGGAGGAGGAGCGCGAGAACACACAGAGAGAAGAAATTAAACTGATTTCCCTTGTCTTGGAGGGGGCTATAGCATTCATGCCTTCCCTCATGCATTTTGGGTTCTGAATGCTGCCACTTTTACACCTTTTTTCCTTCAAATTTCAACAAATTGTCTCGTTTAAAGTTCATCCCTTTCCTGTTTCACAAAATTATGCCTCAAACACTGTGACCCCCAACTTTGATAATGTTCTGTCATTAAACAACCCACATTACACCCATAATAACTTTAACATGTTGTGACTATTAGATGAGCTCCATCAATGGCTGTCAGTGAACTGCAGTGTCCAAGGGTCAGTGGAGGTGATTAGGAGAGCACCTCTAGTGACCCCTGTAAATTGTAAATTCTTCTGTAAAGAAATTTTAATTGTTCTGAATTCAGACCTAACCACCACCCTCCCAGCCCCATTAAAAACACTCTGAGCAAGCAGACAGAGTTAGGGAGAGCGAGGCAGTGAGGGATCGCTCTGCTATCACCTGAGGTCTGTGTGTGTACGTGCTGGTCTACTAACTCTGGGTAAACACACTAAATGTTTTTGACTGTAAAAGCTTATGTTCGACAGCCTTGTCTCACGACACGAGCTCTATGAAATTACAATGCAGTGAAGGATGGCGTGGCATTAGCACGCATTAGGTTCAAGTCCTTTTCAGATCTCCTGGATGGGCTTGTCTCATCTGGTCTGATGATTTTAAAATGATGATGTTGTTGGTGTCTCAACAAAAGGAGTTTTTTCACATGAAATGTGGTCGATTTATGTTTCTGAATAATTTGCTGCAAACACTGAGCCCAACAAAGCTATTGACACCTGTGTTTAATTCTATTTACGTGAGAGTTGCTCATTCAGGTCTATTTAATTCCTTCTGAAGTCGACACATTGTGCAATGTTTACACCAACATACTGGAACACGGGGCCCCATTGTGGCTGGTCCCAGCTCTGGAGTTTGTGAACTGAGTTATACCACCGGCTGAGCCAGAGTGCCCCATTAGCTTAATGGCCGTCTAGGATTTCACAGGGATGCATTGCTGCTACGGCTGAGAGTTTTGTGTTCCCTTTTTATGGCTTCTTCAGATTCATAACACCCAGACAAACGGGGTTAGGGAAGAGAGAAGGTCTTTAGGACAATCTGCACTGAGATCCAACAACACCTAAAAATTGTGATGCATCATCATGCGTCAATAATTATATCAGGTCACTTTCTGTAAGATTTTGGTCAATAAAAGAATCTTAGAGAAATAAGAATAAGCAAATCAGTAGTTGTGGTGACATTTTTAAAGAGACAAGGCAGAGAAACAGCAAGTTTCACTACCTAATTATGATAGTATATGCTCCATATTCCTCTACTAGTCTCTGAGTCACTCCACAGTCATACAGATTACACCTAACAAAGGCTCACCAGAAATGATCAAATGAGTTTTTCTTTACATCTCATGAGAATTGACCGACTTAACAACTGACGGCCTGATTCTCTTTCTCATAGCTTTGACCTTTGCCCTCAGTGGCTTCCACAGCTGGTCAAAGAGCAAAAGGAACAAAGGTCAAGTTCCTCTTTTGCCAATTGGTGCATGTGACACTCCATCATATATTTTTATTGACATTTATTATTAACATTTATATATATATAATATTATAGAACTATGCCATAATGTGAACTTCAATTACATGAATGATTCATTTAATTATTCAGTCACTCATTAACTTTTTCAGAATACATCAAATAACTGAACGTGAACTATCATAAATAATTCATTAATAGCCCTAAGTTAATATGCTGCTTTATTTTGTACATTTTCTAGTGCTAGTGAAATGGAGAACTGAGTCCTACAGCTCCATCTTGTAATGCAGGCTTCAGAAAACTCCTTCAAGACAGACTAAATTAAACAATTGTTTTAACAGGCTGAGCTCCTTGTGACAAGTAAACTGAACTCTATTGTAAATTCAGTGGAGTGTCTGTTTAATGGTCCGACATGTGTAAAGGATCACTCTTTTTCCTCATGTGTTTGGGAAGAAAGTACTTGGACAAAATGTTAAACCTTTTTTTCAGTGGCAGCCATTATGTATTAGACTTAGAAACTCTGTTTTATGAGTTCCATAATATCTGAGAAAGACCATGGTGGGAAAGCTTTTATCTTCATTTCCCCAGTCTTTCAAGATATTTCTGTCCTCCAGAAGATAGAAAACTGTACTGTGAATTCATTCTTTATATTAGTAACTCTAATTTTATAATAATAATATTATAAAAGAAACTTATAAAAGATAGATTGGTCCAGTGTAGTATTTAAAGGAGGAGCCATTTTTCTTATTGTGTAGATCTGCGGGCCAGGAGTCTTCACGATTGCCACCGACTTGCTTTGATACATCTAACATGGAGCGTAGTGCGGTTGTTGAACTTCAGTGAGCATCTGCTTGTCATTGAGAACATGTGACTATGATTTATGACTTAGATTCAACACTGAGACATGAATGGGATAAGAGATGACATCAGGGAATCAAACAGAACAAAAAACATAAAGTCCCAAGTGTATTTACCTTTATGGGCCACGGTCACATTTAGTTTCATTAGTATGACGTATGATACAAATTAGCATAGGGCAATGTGAAAAATGTTCATACCACGATCACGATGGCGTAGGGAATGTTATTAAAGGGTGAGGGATGTTACTAAAGGGAGATGTGTCAGTTGTATTTTGTCAATTTTACCTACTGACTCACATGGGCTGCAGAGTATTAGGCTGTGAGCCATCAGCTGATGTTATTATACCACTGCCATAATTCAATATGCACTGATTTGATCTTTGTTTCTGACAGAGTTGACTCCCCAAAAATGGAGCAGCTAAATATCATTCTCAGTATCACCGTCTTTTATTTTTGCCTACTGCAGCAAGACTTTGTGTTACAGAAATTGAATATTTGTAATATACAGTATGTTATTTTAGGACAATTTGGTCAAACAGTCAGATCAATTTAATGTAGCATGAAGAGACATTTTTATTATTATTATTTTTTATCAGACATCAGATCACAGCACAAATGAATGCAGGATACAGATTCTGGTCAGATTCTATTCAACTTCTTTAGCACAGTTACCCTGAATGGGTATGTTTTACACTATAATGCATACCTCTATTTACACTCCTATTGCCTTTCAAGTTTTCTGTAAACTTCACGTCATGCAAAACAAGTTGACGTGCAGGCAGGCAGATGGAGGTCCGTCCACTTGATACCACTCTATAGGACATCATCTGTCCTCACTTGAACTCTAAATGACTGTACAGTAAGCACCTTCCTGTTGTTCATCTTTGGTTTGCTCCCTCTAAACTTCAGTCCTTTGGTATGTTTGGCACCATCAAAGAACCTTGATTGCCGGGAATAAGACAAAGCCATAAATGGCTGCATTCACATACCTTACCAAAGTTGACATTCAGTTTGGGTACCACCACAAAGCAGAACTGTGTACTTTGATCCAGTAAATAATACCAGTGGTTTGTCATTTGATAGAGGGCATGAGTGTGAGAAGCATGGTACACAATAACATTTGGACATATTTTGTCAAGCTAAAGTCTAGCTCAACTGGTCTAACCCAAGCCGGGATTAGGCATGTCAGTTATTATCAAAATAACAGATGTAGTGAACTTTTAAATATATTGTACGATGAAACGGCTGAGTGATCTGCACTGAGTGCACTTTGCTGCTTGGGTCTACTTATTTTACAACCAAAACCCAATTTTTGTTCAGCGTATTGGCCACACAGCAAAATGACATTTGAATCTTAAACTGTGAAGAAAAAGAGAAGATGTCACATTACAGTTTAAGAAAAGCATAGTTCATTAACAACAAAGACAAGTATATCATTAATAATCATGAACTGACCATCTGTACTGTGTGTGTATCATGTCACTGAGAAAAAAAAGCGGAGCTCAGTGTCATAAATAACCATTTATCTCCTGCCCTCTGTAAGTGGCAGAGCATCCAGGGCAGCTCTATCAGACTGGCACTCTTGACCTTGCGTGACTCTGCTTGAGAACCAGTTCCCCAGCTCGGACCAATTTAGCCAGGCTACCAGTGAGGTACAGTAATAGGAGGCATTAACAAGATTACACAGGGAAGGTTGCAGGAATAGAGGCGTCATCACTGATGTTGCATACTTTTAATTTGAGGTGATCAAAATAGAAAACGTTTAAGTCTGCAATAAATGAAGTAGTAAATGTAGGAATCATACTGCATCGTCTTCGGTTTTACTATTTTACCCTTGCTCACTTTCTCTGTCCTCTCACTCTCTCAGCTCACTACCCTGACACCTCACAATCAGAGAGCTGCGCTAATCACTTTGAGATCCTGGCTCTTCCGCCAGGTTAAGTAGGAGCTCTACTGCGGTACGTATGTGTCTGCTTGTTGATGCTGTCATTTGTCTTTCTGTGGTTGTATGTTTGTTTGCTTTCACGGGGTCACAGAGCTCTCAGACATATAAGCAGTAGCAAAAAGAAGCAGATAAAACATATCAACATGCGTCTATTGTTGTACGATACCATTTTGTTGTTATCATTACGTTGATAATTATTATGTCAGGTCTCTAAATGTCTGTTTTGTTTTGCTGAAAGTTAATAGTTTGCCTCCTCAATATTTTTATATTTATTTTGGTTTTAATGATAATAATTGCTCGTATTCTAATGTTTAATTTCTTTTTAGCGTGGCCTCACTCAGCCAGAGAGAGACAGAATTAAGGGATGAAAGAAAGACAGAAGGAGGGAAAACCATTTCAGTAAACGAAGAACTGCGTGTGTTTGTGTGTTTGCCCGACGTTGTGATTTATGAGCTGAGAGCAAATTCTCGTCTCTCAAATGTCTTGCTGACTTTTATACTTCGTCACCAGTGATGAACGAGGGGGTCAGACACTTTCACCCCTAAATGAACTAAGTCCTCCTCCACAAAAACACACATCCTCACTTATTTGCATTTACATACATACACAGAAAAGCACAGTCCCATACCAACAGTAGACAGGCACATCAATGCACACACACACACACAAAAATTGACCCATTAACACCCATTCACACACTCACACACTTCTCACTCATTACCTAGAACTCTTTTACCCCCTGAACCACCGTCCACTGACAGGCAACTTCACTCTGACACGTCCCCCAGGGTCAAAGGCCACCTCGGTGGTGTGAAGAGCATGGGGGTGAAGCGGGCCCCGTGCTGTTGTTGGGGAGATCAGACCATGGAGTTCAGTCATATTCTTTTTGGTTCCTTGTGGAGCAAAGGGCCAGGGGGACTGAAAGGGGGGCGCACTGTTGAAGAATAATGATAATGATGTTATTTGGGTACTCGCAAAGCCTGCTTGACAGCTGTTGACAGTAATGATGTAGTGTGTGAGCATAGCATGTGTGTGTGTGTCTGCGTCTGTGTGTGTGTGAGTAATTAATGATTCTCACAGCTCTCCTACATACCAGCTGCTGACTGAGGCAGGAAGTGGATGATTGATGGGAATTATTGATATCTTTCTTCCTCAAACACAAACATACATGTAGCAGTGCCATACAGGCCAGGACTGCTGAATGCTTGATAGGGATTTTAGTCACGAACTGACTCATCCGTCACCGGTGAAGGAATGTCAATACTTCACTGTGTTTTAAGTTACCATCTCCCATATGCTCCATATTTTCTTCTAGTCTCAGTCTTTACTAAGATTTTCTAAATGAAATACGCAAATTTGTATTTTGAAATAATGGCTTGAATTATCTGAAGATTGATGCCATTCAGATCCAGCGGCCATGTGATCAGTGTCATCAAATGATTATTTCTACAACGTATACCCTTAAGCCGGGTGTATGTGTGATTCCTACAGCAATCCTGTTATATCATGTATTTTAAAATCAAAGTTTAAAGGGTTTTAAACATCAACTGAAAATGTATTACAGAAAAAAAAGTATTTATAAAATTGTATATATATATATTGAATAGAATAGAGACATAGTGCCATGCAGTCCCTGCCTTCTTTCATTCATTGTATCGGTCTACCATAAATCACGTAGAGCAGAAAGTTAGCTTTTATTGCTTTCAGTGCTTTCTTCACAAACTTAACAAGAAGGAATCTCGCTACTCGTAAGTGTTATTCTGTTTGCACTGACCTTGCAAATCTTTGCATCTTGATTTCATTGCAATGTAAAAACATGTGGGAAATTCATCTACTGTAGCTGTTTTCAAGCCAAAGCCCACATACTCGTGCCAGACAATGTGACTTTTTAATTTTTCCACTATTTTGCCAGTACACTGTAAAATAGGTCTTTATGCGTGAGAACTGTAAAGCATTTTTATCTATGAACTTATCTTATGGCAGGTACCATGATGAAATGTCTTTCATCACTCTGCCATCACAGATTTCAAGAAAATCTTGCCAGCAGGTCAATGATCTTTTATGGGATAGTGTAGGTCAGGATGGTATCCATTCAATATCTGACTGTACACTGCATTATTCTAACAAGTTACATTCAGAAAACATCCCTTGGTTAAACATATGAAGAAAGTTTTAGATATTTTTGCATGTCAGACTACAGGTTGACCTTTCATTTGATCTGCGTCTGAGTTTACAAAACTATTGGAATTACAAATCTCTCTGAGACATGTGTGCAGAGATTCGGGAGGAAGATGAAAAAGGAAAACAAATGATGGGAAATAAAGATATGGAGAATGTGACACATTGGAAGTGAAGGGCGAACAAGAAAAAAGAATGATAGAGAGAAACAGGAGAAGCCTACACATGGCTCGGCATTAGTTCTCATGCTCCTCTGCATGTGTTCAGCGTGTGTGTGTGTGTGTGTAGGTGTGTGCGTGTGTGTGTGTTTACAGTGAAACAGGTCCTGGAACATGTGGCTGCTATTATCACCACAATCCGTGGCCAGTGCAGAGGACCCACCGCCTTTTGTGAGAGCATGTGTGTGTTTGTGTAAGGCCCATCTAAGCTGTGAAAGAGCTGTGTTTGAACTCTGGATCATGTGTTTGCCTTTGTAGCACATTATTATGCCTAAAATATACATGAATCATCAACCTGTGGTTTTATCTTGTTATAATTGAGTCTTTTTGTATCAATGTCATTATATTAAGTAACAACTTTCATTCTTTATTCACAAAACAGCTAGAGATGATCATTTGGGCACCCTGACTCTCAAAGTATTGTAAACAGTGACAGTGTGGAACAGTAATAAGTTTAACAACAACCAATAGCAGAAGGTAATTTTGAGGTAAGTGAAAGGTCAAGAGAAAATAATTCCGATCATCATATGTAAAATGTTGCCCGTGCTTATTCTGATGCACTCTGTCTGCTAGCAGGTCATAAAGAGCCCAGTCTCTGGCAAGCCCGGTGGATCTGCAGCATTTTAATCAATGTGAGAATTCAAAGTGATGCAATGCACATGAAGAGTTGCCAGAACTTCTCGACCCACAACCTCAATCCGCAGTCTGTTTTCAGTTTCTTGCAGAGATTCACCAAACTCAACGTGAGATTAAAAACAAGTGCCACATGGTTAAAGAGCCGCCCGTATATTTGTCTTGTGAGATAAAACCTGGAACAGTTTCCTCTGTAAAACTGACACACCAAAGCTGCATGATCTCATTTATGAAGGATGTCTTTTAAGAATGTTGCATTGAAACTATAAAAAGAAGAAAAATGAACTACTATCTACACAGTTCCTGCTACAGAGGATCAGAGGAGGCTGGAGTCCTGTTTGTCCTGGTAAAATACACCCTAATCCAGGATCATTAGAAATCACATCCACATTCAGATTTCTGTCCATTGATATCATTTAGTCCCACTACAGGAAGCACTGATGCCTACATCACTACATACATGTCACAGTGAAGTTATCGAGTAGATGTCAGGGCTTAAAAAATCATTGCCACTGAGCATTTTAACCTCCCAATACACTTGACCCACTTGTCTTTGGACTGTTGAAGGAAACTGGAGCACCCATAGAAAACCCACAACATGCTCAGGGGGCTCACAGACAGCTGGCTCCAGTTTAAATCCAAGGCCTTTTTGCTGTGATGTGACTTAGCGTGTTAAAGTAGAAGACCGATGATGTTGAGGTATACAAGGTCTGTGAATTAGACATGAATGTTCAACAAACCTTCCTACCGACCTCTCTCTAATACTATACATTGTAAACAGGATGTTTATTTTTTTGCTGTTGTTTTTTTTAACCGGCCCGTACACACAAAGAATATTCCAAATTATAATTGGAGAATATGTTTTTAATTAAAGTCCTAAAGTAAGACCCATTTAACTCATACTAGAGATTTCAGTAGCTGCTGTACAGCTACAGCTTGTATTCAGTGCACTGGCTCTGTCTCGCATATACTGTTGACAGCCAGTTGGTAAAATCAGACATCAAACAACGACGCCTGATGTTCGTCTGCTACATCTGTCTCAGTGCTGCTCACTGTTTATTGTTTCATCTCCACTTTATTTACTGTCGGCTTAATGATTTCCATGTTTGATCTTTTGGGGGATGTCGCAGGCTTGGTGGTGGGTGGGTGCGTGTGTGTGTGTGTGTGTGTGTGTGTGTGTGTGTGTGTGTGTGTGTGTGTGTACATACACTCATCACTGCACACACACACACACATACACAGGGTTCTCTTGTTCACTTGCAGTGCAGGTGACAGAGACCTCAGCTGCAAGATGGATGACTGTCTGACTGCGACATCTTAAACCTGTTACCTCTGAGTGGATGTTTATTTGAATTCTCCTCACTGCTGTATCACATACAGGGGGGAATTCTCTTGAACTGCAGCAACAGGAGTGTAAATATTATGGGGAAAGCCACAGAGACATGAAATGTAGCTTTAATTACAACATTGATATATCGAGGTCAGTCCTTCCCCGCATGTGGAGACAACTTGACCTTTCCTTTTTCTGCCCATGATTTCGTGTTTGATTTGGTGTACACACTCATTAAACAAATGTATATACTGTATTATATATGGTACAATATGTTTGTACAAGGGTAAGATGTATGGTCAAGACCAAATGGGGTGCTGGGGGCTGACTTTAAGGCAAGATGATGCCTGTGCAACCGGATGAAATACAGTATCAGAGTTACGTAAAGAAATAAAATGACTCACGAAATCAGCTCAAGCTATTGTTTCCTTTTTCTCAGGTAGATGTAGTAAAGCTATTGTTCACATAGTAAAATAACAGATAAACAATTTTATGAAGAACTTTCTATAAATAAGCTACTGGCTACAAATTGCAGCAGAGACTATAATTCATTCATTTTAGCTGGCACGCACATTGATAAATTATGGGAAGAGTGTATGTAAATGTTTGATTTTGTGTAATCAGAACTCTTTCTATTAAAATAGTTACGGTAAATCGACCAGTGAAGGTGTAATAAATACAGGATATGAGCTTCAGGCTACATCTTAGAAATAAAACTCCTTTGTTTCTAATGTATCAGTCTGTCAAACCAGAAAATTGCAGATTTGGCAATGGCCAGTAGGCTTGATCTTAGAGAGACTGTTGTGGCTAAAAAACAACAGTCAACAGATTGAACAGATTGAATCTTTTTTTTTTTCCGTCCTTTCTTTTCTTTTTTTACTTTTTTTGCATGCAATTCAATTTATCATGAAGTCTGTTTAACATGTGGCGTTCTTTAAAACCTCAACAAACTTGGTTGCACATCTTAATTATATCTCTAACAACTAATATTCACGACTAAATAAGCAACAATCAAAGTTAAAGTTCAGAAAAACCATCAGTTATTGCTGACTGGTGTTATGTGTATGGACACGCGTGACTGAGCGCTTCCCAATTCAAAACAGAGAAGGGCAAAGGGAAAACAAAATAAACAGAAAATCTCTTGTGAAATAACTAAAACTCTGTGTTATGTTGCTGGAAGAAATCCATTTTTTTTAAAGACTGCAAGAAAAAGTTTGTTTTTCAAAGAACCCGTTTTGCTTGATGTTCCTGCTGATTGCTATTGTACCCAGTTCCTCAAAGGTTACACACAATGTGGATGTGAGCTATAGCCCTGGTATATCTGAGCCCTCAGCTCTGCAGTTTATACTGTAGAAACATGATAACCATCGCCACCACCTCTACTGCCAGGACTATCCCTCTATCTATAGAGAGAGGTGTTTCAAGCCATGTCAAACGTGGGACTAGCAGCCATTTATCAGTCTCTACTCGAACGCTACTAGAAAAGCTGTTGCATGAAGGTATGTTTTGATAATTATGTTTTTAACATATACCGTCCATTTAAGCTTTTTAACACTGCATAGGTAACCAGTGTTGTAAATGCATAAATCTATCACCAACTGGAAGAATAAAAAGAATCACTAAAACGCCACAATAGAGAAATTAGTGCGTTAAGGAAACACAAGACAAGTGATTGTGTAACAGTGAGGAACGAGGAGTCTTTCTCTCATGCCCCAGGTGAGTTTTCATGTCAGGGTACAGTAGGTCTAAAAACACACACTCCCACCCACTTACTGCCCAGGACCAATGCAGGTCTGCAAAGGCAAAACAATATTTGTCAGACATACCTGTTGCTGTTATGCCTGCTTCATAATTTAACTAGACACAAGCCAAATGTATAGGCTGCAGTAAAGGTGGTATGTATTTCCCCAACAACTGCATACTTGTAACCCAATACTCAGCACTGGTGGAATTTAAGAGCTGGTCTGGGCCAAGCTGGGCCAGGCCAGGTTATTGCTGCTCTTTAATTCAGGGAACTGACAGGCACTCAAACATAAAGGAGCTTCTCAGTGGAGGTCTAGTCTGATTGTGTTTTGGAAAGTGTTCAAGTAGGGCACAACGTCAAAAAGTCACAACATATGATGTGCTGTACACTTGATCTTCTGCCTTTTCCTACAGGTGCTCAACAGGTATAGTACACTTACGCTGCAGTACATAAGCCTACTACAAAGACATGCAAATCAAACGTATACTGAATTAAACAGACCTTAACTGTAACCGGCCCTTAAAAAAGTGTTTGTAAGGGGTAAAAATTTGTGCAACTTGTGCTGTAATGTTTAATTGTAAATGCAGTGACCCGATGCTCCATATTTTTAGATTGTAGGTTACAAGTAGTGGTTTACCAGACCACATTACAGCATTGTACACTGTAAGTGTATCTCCAAGCACTTTTGAGTTAACCACTGACAGGGAGAAAGGCATGATTCCACACTGTTCCAAAGTTTCCTTAAAGTTACTGAATATTCAAACAAAATAGAAGGTTGCTTACTTAAATGGTTGGATTTGGAGACATATTTGGTACACACACTGCTATCTCTATCATGTGGGACACAGTTCTTAGTGGGTGAATGTGGTGTGGACACACATATACCCTAACAATCCATCAATTAAATGTTACTTTAACCACCAGCACTCAAACAACAATCACATATTTAAAAAGCACAACTGATCCCGTAGAGCACATGCTGCTGAGAATGTGTCGGCAAGAACACAGATTAGCTTTATGGGCACAATGTTTTCCTTTACCCAGTGGCAGTCTTGTTGTGGAAAACACAATGGGAGACGTCTCACACAGTGGGTAAGCCAACAAATACACTGCTGCGTTAGTGATGTTCTACCATCAAGAATGTGTATCATTTGTCATTTGGACACATTTTAAACCAGAACAGGTCCTGGAATTGCTGAGGATGTACATAAGCTATACGTTGAATGGTTCAGTTTATATTCATGACTTACTAATATATATGTAATATTGATTTATAGAAAAACAACAACAACAATAAATGTGTCGGCAAAGAAAATATTCTTCTTACTGTAATACAGGAGCCAGACTGATCAAATTAGACACAATATAGTGACTGTTATATCTCAGCTATAATATTAGAAATTTTCATTCTACCCTGAGTCTAATTCTCAGGTTGGAAGAATTAGAAAAAACGTACTTACAAAACTTACCATTCAGAAGCTGTACTATGTAATCAATCGCCCTTCAGGCAGCATCAACATTAACTTCTAACTACTAACTTCTCTAGTTTTAAATGGTCCGTGTTTCAAATTTGGACCAAAAATATAAATCACATTAGAGTTTAACAACGTCATGTTTCTATATGGGGTTTCTTCAATCCCACCGGACCGGTCACACTGTGGATTTCACTCACAGGAAATGTGAAAGTGTAGCCAAATTCTATTGTCCTTTATCCCACTAACAAGGTCCTATTGTGGTGTTTAGACGAGATAAACAGTCACATAGCTGGGAAGCCACCACAACTGCTTTCTATAACTCGTAACGATGCAGGGATCACATTACAAAACAGATGGATTGAGAAACAGGGCAAGAGAGGAAGCCAAGGGAGAGAGAATAATCAGAGGAAAAGGGTTTAGACAAAGATTTAGAAATCGGATCTGAGCATTCGAAGGATTGTCATGATTAGGGAATGTCTAAATAAGCCGTAATGTCTGCTGAATTTTGCAGTGGAGGGTAATACACTGTATTATGCAAC
The DNA here is from genome assembly GCF_900324465.2 of Anabas testudineus. Taxonomy (NCBI): domain Eukaryota; kingdom Metazoa; phylum Chordata; class Actinopteri; order Anabantiformes; family Anabantidae; genus Anabas; species Anabas testudineus. Next base: position 17,387,612 of record NC_046625.1, on the reverse strand, counting down.
CCACATCCGTAACTAAACCAAGTAGTGTCACATAACAGATAAATACATTTGTCCAGTGAGAAGACAGTTCAATAAAACGAAAGCACAAATTACACAGAGGCACCCCATGTTACACACACACACACACACACACACACACACACAGCCTTGTCTTCAGTGCCTACCCTAAAATCCCTCACATTACAAAATAAAACCCAGAGTTTACAGCCATCACAGAAACATTTAATAGAAATAGGTGATGTTTAATAGACTGAATGGTGAATATAAGAGCACTGTACTGGAAGCTCAGTCCTTGGCTTCTGAAAAGGGGTGCCCTGTTTAGTGCCCTCTGCACTGAACAAGTTTGTAAAGTACTGTATGTGTATATGTACCCTCAGCTGCCTGACAAACATATCTTAGTTTTGAAAAGGTTTTTACAAAGATATAATTTGTGTTTCCATCTTGTTTCGGTGTTCAGAGTTAGTATTCACATTGGTGCTTCAATTTTGATGGTGTCCCTTTCCCTCTTTGCAAAACATTCTTTCACGTTCACTGGCAATCCTACTACACCATTTCCCACCAGTGTGTAATCCCCCACTCTTGTCAATGATCTCCAGTCTCCATGGTGGATGCACAGCTAAAGAGCACGGGAGGGCAAGGTCACTGCTCCTGACAGGCAGCCTTCACTGATCTGTTGGCTAGACACATTGAAACGGATTTGGTTACTGTCAGCTGGGTACTTCAGAGACTAGGCCGACACGGTGTGTATGAACCTACTTTAGGTCTTCTCCACTTTTGCTGTATAAACACACATTTGAGTTCCCCCAACATGTACGTGCACACATGCGCACAGAGGAGCGGAGTTTGGACGACATGAGTATGTAGGCCTGATGTTTGACCCATATTTCTCCATGAACAGATGTTACCTGCAACCAATTAACAGCTGTTGTCATTGCTGCTGTAATAGATGCACTGGCGTCGCCCCAACACCGTTTCCATCCCGACCTCTTCTCAGTAGCTGTTTTTCTGTGAGAGTTGTTTTGTTGCCGTGAGCTCTTCCGAGCAGAGGCTGGGTGTGTTGCGCCTGTTACATCAAGAGTGTTGACAGACTAACTGTCCGATATGCTACGAGGCATGACTCTATATAAACTGGAAACCTAGACTATTGGTTAGTGGAATACTGGGGTTCTGAACCTGAGGTGTTCCAGCCTGCTGAAAAGGATATGTGACATTTCTTCCAGCTGACTGATTTTATGGAAATTATGAGCACACTTACATTGCTGATTAAAATAGATCCAAATAGCGTTCGGGACTCAGACACAGTCTCAGTGTTTAAGTCTAGGCTGAAAACCTACCTATTTAGTCAAGCATTTGACTAAATAGATTTGGGAAGGACTCATGGACGTAGAGCATTATGGTGAACTGGTATGTTTAGATGCTGTCTTCCCAACTCTCACTGATCACTCAGGTTTGTTGATGGTGAAGTGATTGGTTGCTCTACATCCCAGTGAGCCCTCATCTCTGTGTTTCCTTCTGAACCCACCCTTTTAGTTAGGCTGTCATAATTAGTCCTGCTGGAGTCCCTGCTGCACTACACTAAATATACATTCACCTCAAACTTTATCTGACTGTGAATACAACTAACTGCAATCTCTCCTCTTCTCTCTCTTTCCCTCTCCCTCTCTCTTTTCCCTCTTCCTGTCTCTCTGTCGAGCTACACGTCATTCCACCCTTTTCCCTCTGGACCTGTCTGACTCGTCCTGATGCCCAACTTCTGGCTGGAGATCTTGTCGCCTGGATCCACCGTTTGCCCTTTGGGATGCGTTTGGAGACTGGATTGGTCACAAGCTACTATGATGTCGGTCCCGGCCTCGGCGGACGTCGGAAGCTGTTTCTTGGAGGTCTCGACTCAACGCTCGATAGTCCAGGAATGGAACAAGTCTGCCTGCAATAACTAACTGGACTCCACATTAACTTAAAGACATTAACTGTTATACTGGACTGCTTGCTGCCTACACAGCATGTAATCACCCATATGAGGATGGGTTCCTTGTTGAGTCTGGTTCCTCTCAAGGTTTCTTCCTGTTGCCTTCTCAGGGAGTTTTTCCTTGCCACTGTCGCCCTCGGCTTGCTCATCAGGGACAATCTGATTATTATAATTCTTACACATTCACTGTTCATGTACTGTTCTTTGGTTGTGTAAAGCTGCTTTGTGACAATGTCAATTGTAAAAAGCGCTCTACAAATAAAATTGAATTGAATTGAATTGATTAAGTGTTGCGGTCCACAGTAACCTGGTTTTCTGCATGAAAATGCCCTTAAATTAGAAAAGCATACTGTATTTATGACTGGAATCATTTCAAAGACACCTGCTTATGCATGCATCTTTGGAACACTTCCTCCTGTTTTTTCCCTCTGCTACTCCGAGTTTTCCTCCCTGTGCTCTTGGTAACCCAATCTCTGCGAATCACTAGGTGATAAATGATCATTTCTTTCCAGCAAAGTATGGGTGGCTTCGCCTGACCCTGCAGCTCGACCTCGCACACACAGACAGACGGACAGCTGAACAACAAACTACCATTGTCTCGAACGGGCTCCGTGTGCTCCCAGCTTTCTCCTCTAAACACCAGAGGTATCTGTCACACAAGAGTGTACAGCAACAGAGATGTAGTTGTGTGTTCAACTGGGAGGTGGAGATCAAAGTCAAGACTCTTGAACCTTTTCTGTCTGTCTTCACTTTAAGGTGCAGAGGAGAGGTATAGTGTCTCATACTGAGCGACCCAAAGAGCTGTTCCAGAAACAAGGATCGATACGTTCAAGGTTAATTGAACGGTTGAATTGAACTTTGAAAACTCGTGCAGCTTGAGCTTTGAGTACAATTAAGAAATCTCTCCCTGAATGTTACAGCTCCTCTGTAAATATAAAATGTGCCCTCCAATCCATCAATGATTGATACAGGTCTTCAATCCATTCCTTATTCATTTAAACACTAATAAACCTCCTTATGGCCATTAACTGAGCAGTCAGTGCCACAGCTCTAGTTTCAAGCAATGGAAATCATTATCTCTGTTTTTCCTGTAGTCTGTTGTTGATTTCAGTATCTTCCTATTTCCCTTCTCTGAGAGTGTGTTACTTCCTTGGTGCGCTCTCCGCTAGTATACGTATGTACCCTATCAATATAATTAGATTCAACTGAGGCATGCAATCCCTGGGAAAGGCTTTCGAAACTGCATGTGTGTACAATGATATCAGGCCTTTCTATCTGCAATTTCAACACAGCACAGGTTTTCTAGACAAAAACAAGCTTTGAAACGATGTCTACACGTTGTAAATACCCACCAGTTTCCATTGTGATAAACCTGACATGCCCTATCGAGTATGAAACCCCTTGATCTGATCTGAAAGTTTTAATCATGAGTGACAAAGAGACGTATCAGACTACAAGAAATCCGGAAAATTCACAATTGCCTCTATTTTGTTTAAACAACATCAAAGTCACTTAACAACCTGCACAAGATGCATTTCAGCAGTGTTTCCTGCGACAAAAGTAAGATGGGAAAATGATTGCATTTAACTTTAAAATTGACATCAACATCTATGTAGAAGAAATGTGATGCTCAGAGGAAGCTAGTGTTCACTTGAACCGCGGTATGAAGTCTGTGGTGCACCTGTAAGGTCCTTCAACATGACGTCTGCTCTTCAGTATGCCTGTCATCCACGGCTCGCGGGTGGCACAGCCGTGGGAAGCAAGGGTTCCTGGTCCGACACGCATTCCTGTCCCTGAGTGCACACATGAACACACACCTAGACAAAAACACACACATGGACACACTCCCCCAGCCCGCCCACCTGGGCTAGATGACCTCCTAAACAGCTCCAATTACCAGGCACTGACAGACAGACAGATTAGGTCTGAACAAGGCTGAGGCCTGCACAGACAGACAGACAGACAGATAAAAAAAAAAAAAAGGTAGGCAGAGTCACAAAGAGAAAACAGCAATATGACTGCTCCAGACAGACAGGCCACTGGGGAATTCTGCTATTAATTACACTCAGCATGTTTACATGATGCCTTTATCAAACCAAACCAAGGTGGAGGTTAGTATGTGACTCCCCTCCCATTTGCACACACACGCACACACACACACACACACACACGCAGCAACTTCCTTCTTTGAGACAGCCACCTTCACACTGCAGCCACCTTCACCCATGACCTAAAGCTGACCATAACAAAATCTCTGTTAGTGTGAGTCTGAAGGCCCGAATCCATCACCCTCCCTTTCTGTGTCACCTGGAGTTCACACACCAATAGCAGGATATATTTGAAACTTTCTCTCCTTTATTAAAGTTTTTTTCTTTCTGGGAGAGAGCGAAGGAAAAACAAAGTCACGGGGTTGAATGCCAGACCTCAGGAACAAACAGGGTATTTTCAGGCTTTAAGTGAAAACCAACCAACAAATTCACTCTTGACCACACTGTCAGTGAAGAGGTACTGAGGCGTTTTGGATGATTGATTATTCAGATAATTTAGACGTTGTTGTCTGTTTTGGCTTGTTTGGTCAGCAAAACTTTGCTTTTTTCAAGACTTTGGGAAAATTACTGCCCATTGTGGAATTTTTTTTCCAATTAAACCAGCGTTTACATAGTAGTGGATGAGGTGATGACAGAGCACACTATGTGTTTAGACATGGGGGTGGGAGAGAGACTGCCCATCTCATGAGGATTTTGGGGAGCGAGATTAAAACAGTGCGTTTATTGTTTGGAGAGCTTTACATGATACAGCTGACCCCCCTGACCACTAACCCTCTCCTTCATAGAAGCACACACGTGTACACGCACTTATTTCTCACAGAGCTCAAACTGATCTCTGCAGCTTTGTGAGAATCATTTAACAATGGATCGAGCTTTTAACAGCAGCAGCGGAAATGTCAAGTGTTAAACTTTTTTTTTTTCCTAATAGATCTCACATGTGGCTTTGGTTTCTCTGAATGCCCTTTAGTCATTTTTTATGGCTGTGATATTGAATGTTTTGCATTTTCTGCTTTGTTTTTTCCTTTTTTGTGTAAGTGACACCAGGGAATGAAACTGAGGTTCTGAAAGGGAACGAGATTTAAAGCAAAAGCCATTGTGGATTACTAGAAATTAGTAGTGTTACTGGAATTACTAGCCTGTATATGTAAAATGTTACAATTTTGTTCCCAAACATTTTCTATTATCAGCCCCTTTTTTGTGTTAAAAGTAAAATGTTACACAATCTGAGCCCCAGTATGTTTTTAGTAAACCATGTTCAATCATCATTCTTAAGTTAACACATTTTTATTTAATCTTGCCATTAAATAATAAATATTATAGTGGTTTTATTTGCTTTAATTAAGAGTTTCTCCACTGATCGTTTGTGTACAGCTCAACTTTTTAAGGCTTGTCAAATGTTTACTGTGTGGAAACATCAGTAATTGTTGTCAGCAATAGTCAGGCTAGATCTTAATTTCTGCCTTTTTTCACAGAAGACAGATGTTTGATTCCGCTGTGCAGAGTTGTGTGTTTTATCTGTGACCATTCCACAACATTAACCACATTTATTATTGTTACCATTATGTCTAAGTAACATTAGGGAAGTAACTTAAACTTTTTACAGGTTTATGTGCCTCAGTATAACAAAGCTAGGATGGTTCCATAATCGTAATTGTACTGCTTTCATGACAATGATTCAGGTAGCAATTTCAAGAGAAGCCTGCCATCAGAGGGGAGTTACTTATAGATATACAGGCAATAGATCAAGAGACACAAATTAACATGAGATAATTGATCTGCAATGTAGAAATCCAGATTTTGTATTGTTAACATGTCTCTTTAAAATATAAAAAGACAATGGTTCTGACACTCTGCCCCAAATTCATTAACCCATTTAACATCTTACTTTTTAAAAAGGCTCAACTTGTGTGACTAAGTAACTAAGGTACATATTCTCTATGACACTGTTAGCACATGGCAAGAAAAAAGTGAAACTATCTGCAATAAAAAAAAATTACAGTGTGCCTCTCATATGTAAAGAAAGCATTTGAAAGTGTTTTCAAAAGCGTCTGGCCAAGAAAGACTGGCTCAGTGTCTGATAAGTGTCTGATTAGAACCATATTTTCCCTGCTAAGTGGTAGATCAAGTGAATCAGAAAACAGGCAAAAACGAGGGAGCGAAAACATGAGGACAAGAGAACTGAAAGAACCCAACAGCAGAAGGCACGAGAAGGTAAATGGAAGAGAGAGAGAGAGAGAGACAAGAACAAAGAGCAGAAACAGAGAACTGAGCTTGTGTAACTCTGTCAGGGAGACCCTTCAACAAGTTCAACAAGCAGACTTTCTCTAGGCAGCTCATTGGATCCAGATGACGGCCTCGCTCTGTCCAGCTCGGTGTACTATTGGTCAGTCAGGAGAACCAAGCTTGGCAAAGATAAAGGTGCTTCTCCTGGAAAACCCAAATTAATCATTATTTGGATTGTGAGTTTTCATATTTTGTGGCACATTGTATTGATAAACTGTTATATTTTTCCCTTTGTTTTACAGATCTCAGAGGATCTGTGGTCAAAATGTTGAGGAAACAGCTGAAGAAACAGAATGGATAATGCTGTATTTTAGATTAATGTATCTGCTGTTTGCTTAACGTCTGACTTTCTACTAGTCTAATGCAATCCAATGTAGCAGCTCTGCAATGAATTCTACTTTTACAAGTTACAATCTCTATTGGAGAGCATTAAATTAAGATGTGTTACTTTTGTTTTAGTCCTCGTCATGTATAGTAAATAAGGTGGCCAAAACATGAGATCCACTTAATGAAGTGGTCAGTGGGTACATACAGTGGCTTCAGTCCCGAAAATCATGCCTTGAACGCCAATCATCACTTGACAATCCACATAGATTCCAAAGTCCAGTTGAATTTCCATCTGGTTTACTGTCTTCTAATGCTATGTGAGTAAAGCAAATACTTTTCTTCCCAACATTCCTGAATTGTTAGTGGACTGAACTCATCCCATCTTTATCTGAAAGAAAGAGAAATGCTTCTAAAATTGAGTTGTAATTAAATTGGGATTGGTTGGTCTGTCTGTTGCTTGGACAGGCACCATCATATCATTGATTTTTTTTTTCCATTTGTTCAGCACATTTCATCATGGCATAGTGATGTTGTACAATGAATGGTCACTATGACAGTCCCTGCTGTTACAGTCAACGCTGCAGTACAATGACACAAGCTAGATGAGTGATTGTGCAGTTGGGGTACTAAGAAGACATTGGTTTTAAAAGATCTCTAGTTTTTTAGCTCGAAGTACAAACCCCACTTCGAGGAAAGTTGGGACTTTTTCAGGAATGCAATAAAGAAATCTTTGATTTGTTACATCATTTGAAGCTGTACTTATCTGACACAAGTATAAAGGACGACTTTAACTCTTTACATGGAGCAATTTAATTGTATTTTGTAAATATAAGCAAAGTTCGAGTTTGATGCGATGATTTTGTGGATATAGTGTTATTAAAGGTTTTTTTTTTTTTTGTTTAGGCATCACAGGTTAGTATATGTGGGCTGACTTCACAAAGGAAAATGCATCACTTCACTTGTAACATCTGTCTCAAAATTTCAACAAAAACCTCTCTAACAATAACCAAAAGGCTTTTCTTGCATAAATCCAGGCTCACACGGGACTCTGGACTCGACCTCACCTCTATGGTTTGTCAGTCTTGTGCTTTATATACTTTCCATTAAAACATTTAGTGCTTCATTCAAAAAACATCTAAATGGGGTTTGTTGTAATAGGTTGCATCCACACTGTTTTCTGATGCTGTAAAGGCTTTGTTGTGAATCTACATAAATTAACTCAATTTTCCAGAGGAGTACAACACAACTTTTAGAGTAGTAAATGATCTAAAAATGTATGTTAGCTTTAAAAAAAAAAAGGTTTTCTGTTTTACAGTAGTATAGTAGTGAAATCAAGCTGAAATTCCCCCAATTGGTGGAAAACATGTTTCGGTAATAACTGACAGGGCTGCTGTAATGTAAATGACACAATTTATGGTTAAATGACCACTGAAACAATGTAATTTCATAACAGCTGTGGCAAAATGAGCCAAACAACAGTTACTGTTTCCAAAAAGTTTGTGCTGGTAATTTCAATGTTTGATCCATAACTGTAAACCTCTTCTCAAGGTTTTCCCCTTAGCGTCTCTCCGAGTGCTTAGTAAGTAAAAGTTGACCATCTGCGGTACAAACGTTTGTAAATAATTATTTTTCGTTGGTTGATGACTCAGACATTTCTGCCAGTGTGTGACAACAACACCAAACATTACTGTTATTGTCACCAAAATCGTCTGTCTGTTTTGTTGATTGGCGGTATTTTAGTTTCACAACAGAGTCAGAAAGATGACCATGTTTTTTAGGTTTCTGCTGAGTGCTATCATTCTTCATGATGCAACATCTTGTTTGATTGTTAAAGTAAATGCTAGAATTTACAATTGCTGAATTTGAGAATTCACCACTTTATTTTTAGAAATTTCTCTTCTGTCCTTATTAGTTGGGTCAAAGTATATTTAATTTTAAGGGGCAAGAAGAAGTGGAATTTCATGGCTTTCTCCATTATTTTGTCATAAAACAGGATCTGATCTTCATCTAAGTCGAGAATATTCACAAATGTGCTTAAGTAATAAGACAAAACAATTCTGATCTTTCACGTCTTTATTGAGAACAACCCTAAAAACCTCATAGTGCTATGTGAACCCTTTATGTGAATAATTACCTTCAAACAGTTAATTAGAGTCAGGTGCTAGCAAACCTGGAAGAAAATTATTTTGTAGGTGTGGACTAGAGCTACTTCGACAAATACAGTCGAAGTAGCACTCTGACAAAATGACAAAATTCACTCTAACTTTTTGAGTTTGCTCCATACAAGAAGAATACAATTGTGTGAGCCATGCCTCACTAAAAGGAGCTTTCAGAGGCGCTACGATGAAGAATCGTTGATTTACATATAGCTGGTGTGTCAACCAGTTATTAATTGAATGGGTTCACATATTTTTTTCACTAGCACCAAGTTTGTATGGTTGTTCACAATAATAATAATGCAGAAAACCATAAAATTTAAAATAAAACTGTATATTACGTATTTATTTGATCCTGCCTATCCCACTGTACTTTTACCATTTAACAAAATGGTGATATAGTGCACTGAGAGCTCAAAATATCTCAGTCATGCATCCTCCTCCTTTCAATAGCAACTTTTGTAGAAAGAGATCCGAATAATTTTATTTAGCCTAATTAAATCAGGACAACTAAAGAAAAACGTTTTAACTGTTCAATATTTTACCATGACTTGAACTAGCTTTCCCAAATTAGGGTTTCATTATTTAGATTCAGTTTTGTGAGGCACACCTTTTGTATTACTGTACCTACAAGACAACAAACGCCATGTCACAGAGGCCATGGTGACATAAATACTGTGTCTAGTCGTGGATGCAGTGTATTTTTTAATCAAGCTGTAGTTTGTAGTGATATGGTTCACACAATTCAAAGTGTCATAATGAACCACATGATAACTTACATCATGTTTATCTTATCTGAAAAAGACACATACAGTGTGTTTACAGGGAGAGCTGCACTTAAAGAGCTTAATTGAAGGTGAGTGTTGGTATCCGAGTTCGGCCAAAAGAATGTGCATGGCTCCAAAGACTCATGGGATATCACACCCACTCCTTCGGGTTAGTTTCAGCTGCTTTGCATGTCTAAAACAAACCACTACATCTGTTTTTAGTTCATGTTTTGTTTGCAGATTGAAAAGGAAAAAAAAAGTAGTGGCTTCAGTAAAAAATAATTGCATTGGTTTCAGTCTCCTGGATCCCCTGGACTACAACGGGCAAGTGATTAGTCAAAAAACGACAAAGGAGAAGAGGAACAATTGGGATGAGTACAGAGTTATAGAGTGAGAGCTGTGAAAGGAGAAAAAACACCAAAATGTGTGACAGTGCACACATACACACTGAAACAGAGATGGATACAATTTTTCTGGGAGCGGAAACAACAAGATATTTCTTTACGGCTGGAAAAGATTGAGGTTTACACAATGAATCCATATATCTGAGACATTCAGGGGGAACAACTACACTGTCCTTTCTCTGCACCATACCCAGAAACTGCTTCCAACTCAGGATTAGTTAAAAAATACCTCCCTTTTGAAGATGATGGCTGTGATTCTACCTAAAGACCATATATTAATTTTAAATAATTCACTTCTATAGCACCTCTACTCATGTCTCTCATCAGCTCTTTGCTTTTTTGGATGATTTCATCCACTTTTTATTCAATAAAAAATAGTTTCTGTGAACTTTTGCCTTGATAAAAGATAAAGCTCATTTCTAGAACATAAATGCAAGTGCCTTCTCATTTGTTTATATACGGTCCCTCCAACACTTCAACCATCTGGTACTGTAATATCAACACACTAAAAAACCAAACCTTCTTTATGCACTCATTAAATCACATGTGACGGACTGACAGGTGCACAGAAAGATAATCATTATTTTCCCAATTGATTTATTTTCCTTTCTAATAACTCCTCACTCCTGCCAAAGATTGTGTTCTCTCACAGCATTGCTCAAGCACGCACATACAAATGTTTGGCCTCTGCTGATCTGTCTTTCTGCACACTCAATCTGACCATTGATCAGTATTTTCGAAATATCCAACACCTGGCTCAGTTTCTATTTAGCTCTATTTCATCCACAATTACAGTCACTGGCAAAGTAAAATCAACACTACCTCGACATTTGCTTGTGAAAGACACAGATGAAAATCAGCTGTGAGGCCTTTATTTGGTTAAAACAGTCCACCTGCAGCAAACTGAAATGACAGGACATAGTGAATTTGAGTAAAAGGCATATAGGGTGATAGAATGGCGATTAGCTATTGGCCAGACTGTACCCCACCATTTGCCCAGTGACAGTTGGTACCTGCTCCAGCCCTCCACAAGCTTTAATAGTGTATGTAGAGTAGACAATGGGTGGATGGACAAAAGCCTGTCTGGAGACTCTTAGAGCATTGGGGAAAAAGATCCTCTGGTATAACGTGGCAAAACTCTGCTCGTCATATCATCCCTATAGAAAAGCTTGGTGGTGTCTGATCTTCCTTGAGTATCCAGCCAAAGCTTCAATCACAGATTGAACATAAGAGGAAGAATGGGTTAACGGCCCAAATCCAGGTGAACACTGTTTGTAGGTCTATTTACAGTTAAATCTACAAGACAGCAAAAACAAGGAGTAAGTGCATATACAGAAGCTTACTGAGGCCCCTGTATATGCACTGTGATCTTTATAGTGTCAAGTGTTGTGACAGAACCTGTGATGGGATATGCACATAATTACACAAACATTGTAGAAGGCATCTTTGTGTCGCAGTTCAATGTCCTTGAATCATTTAACTCTCTCCTACTCCTCCTCTTACATTTCTCCAACGCCTTCCTTATCTCTTTTCATTCCTTCATACACATTCATTTCTTTACCTTATTGAAGCAGCTTCTCTTTTTTTCTCTTCTTCTTTGACAACTGCTCTTTCTCACATACTTGGATTGTTTTTATCACCTCCCCTGTCTCAACAAAAATGTTCACACACACACACACACTTAGAGGAATGTCAGGAATTTATTCATTCCTGCAGCATCATGTTGTTGTTATACATATGACTGCAACCCTAGAACCTGAGGAGTGTGAGAACCCAGAGCCCATAGATGGATGGACGGATGGATGGATGGAGGCAAAGAATGATTGATGAAGTGGGACAGTGTTGACCCAGCCCATAAAGGGTTGATGCTTAAAACAAATATAAACAAGACGGGACCCCAGCAAAGAAAGTCTAGCTTTGTTTGTTGTGTCACAGCCAGGCTCAAAGCTGGACAAAGGATGGGAGACTGGGAGAACATAAAAACTGTTTATTTTACATAACTACATAGACAAATTAACACAATGAAAAAACAGACAACAACACCAAACTGTGCAGAAGAGAGGGACAGGCTGACTGGCATCAGCTTTCACACTGCAACTTGTGTCGTCAGTAAGATTCAGCTCACCTACCCACTTTCACCGGCACGTTGAGAAATCAAACGACAACAAACTCACTGTTAGACATTGATACCAAAACCAAATGGGAGAAGCCTGGACTAACCAAAACCAAACCAAAGTGCACAATTGAGCAACACTTGCATTTTTAACCAAATCAAAAACAAAAACACCAAATACCAGGACTATTGCACTCGCCAAAAAAAGGAAACATTTAACTCAGACATAGCACAAACCCCTCCCCAAATTTGCAGTTAAACACTTTGAATTTTGAAAAACAACCAAACCAAAACACTAAATGCCTTCAAACTAGACAAGCCAAGCCAGCTCAGTCAAATGACCATAAATATTATATTATAAAATATATTCTATTACCAAATGAACAAATGTCCGTTTACCAAAGTGATTTATTTGATGCCAGACAATGAGTCAACGCTGTCGCAACCTGGCTCACTAGTATGTGACCAAGGTACAAATGAGTATGAGCAGATCACAGCTGTCACTAATAATACACAGATATTTTTGTAGTTAGTTAGTGTTAGATCACAGATACCCTCACAAACACTTGAAAAAGTGGAAACAGACAGATTGAACTAATAATAATTAGCTCATGATGATTCGGAGTTGTTACCATCGTTGAAACTCCAGACTGTTCTGATTTCCAGGGCATAAAACAGTGATGCTTTGTCAAGACCTTTGGCATCTCATACGGATGCAAAAGGGTGCACGGTTTGAATGCAACGTTAATTCATCTCTCACTATATAAAATAGAGACATATTCAAATCTTATTTTAGTTTTTTACTTAACCTAATTTTTTGTGCCTAAAACGAATCCAGTTTTCTTTGTGCCTAGACTGAACTGTGATGTTTACACAACTGTAAACAAGTGTTGTGTACTGTATGATGTGCCAACACATCTACTCACTGTCAGTCCAATGATATCATGTACTGCCACAGCAGGTGTGTGGAAAAGTATTGGCAAGGTTCCAGGGAGGTACAAGGTGGTTAGCACTGTCACCTCACAGCAGAAAACACCCAAGTTTTAATGTGTGTTAAACGTGTGTCAGCCGGGTTCTAGGTTACATTTATACTCTTGTTTCATGGATTCTCTATATGCAATTATTGAGTTAAATATGAAAAGTATGTAACATTAGAGGTCTGCAGATTATTCCGTGTACACACATTTTCCAGGGCTCATAATTCTTCCTTTCTTTTGTATAGTCCTGTGGGTCTCAGCAATGTCTGGCTGCGAAACATGATAAGTCACAGTTTAACAGTTTCACTTACAGACCTTTGTCATCTGAGCTTTTTTTCTCAGACTAAATGTACACAATTCTTTATCAGTTTATAAAACTTGCTCAATGAACACAATGCCAAATCCAGACATGCCTCAGACCTCGTCCAGCGTGGGATGAAGAGGAGATTCCACGGATGGCTACCTTGATGGAAATGGAGATAACCACCCTGCTCATCCCTGTTTGGCTGAGGAAGCACAATTTCTGTCTTCGCTGTTCGAACAGCTGTTGTAAACAAATATCTGTCAGTTAAAATGCATTTAGCTGGCATGCAACACATGACCTGATTCATTTTGGTTAAGCTGTCTGATTAATTAAACTGCAGCATATAATGGGGCTAAAAGATTTACAACACTTGAGACTGTACGAATAAAAATTAAGAGTTGTATTGAGTTCATAGCAATTTGTAAATGTAACAACCTAGCTGAAGCTTGCATTTTTGATGGAGTAACAAGCTAACTCCTTAAGTTAATCATTCATTTCCTGTATTGCACGCAGATGTGGCATCAATGTGTTGACTCGTATGGGTAGCTAAACGCAGCTGGTGAACTAAAACGTACCAGTTGTAATTTGAGACAACATGCTTATACTATCAACATCATCAACATTTCATGATGTCTTAAAAGCTCATTGTTAGTGGTCAAATTATGACACATTAAGTCTGCATTTGAGTAAAGTTGCAAACCACACTTTGTGCCTCCTTTTCTGAAGCATCTTATCTCCCTTTTCTCTTATCAGTGGTATTGAGAGATGGAGGAGTTGGATTTAAGTTAGTCTCTGTTTAATCCTCTGATTCATACTGGACTCTGACCTCTGCATTCTCTACTCCGTTGTACAATAAATTAAAATAAATGTATCACTTTATTTGGACCATATAATACTTGCAGTCAAATATTTTGTGTTGAGAATTGAACAGAAAAAGCTGCACTATTCTGCATTAGAGGTCTCGTCTTTGTTCTACTGTATGTTCAATGAGTGCCTAATGATCTACCTATAATCCTTCAAGCACTCCCAGGTGAGATGAAATGTACAATTCTTCTAGTGTGTGCTGGTTTGTCCAAAGTATGTCCTCCCACTCAGAGTTCCTATTCAATATGAAAGTGTAATGATTCCACTGAGTCCCTGCTGATTTCTCCTGGCTACAGTGTTTAAGCTGAGGTGACTTATTTTTGCTGCTTGTATGTGTATTCTCATAAAATATACAAAAGCTTGGTCATAAAACTAATGTCAACTGTCAACTGTCAAATATTTTATTATGTCAGTCTGGCAAAACACCCAAATCCATTGTTTGCTGTGCAGATCCACCTGTTGGACCAGCTCCACTTCACATTTTGTTATGCACAAGAACTCAGCAAGTGAGATCGAGGTCAAGATTCACCGCTGAGGTCACTAACTTTAAAATCATTCTGTTTTCTTTTGTCAGAAACTGTGTCATGAGAATAACACTCATGACTCCCACAATAACCAAGACTGAGCTTAAATTGATGCCCAGGATGAACACCTCTATCGTACTGGACCTTGCAGGGTCATTATACCATAGTAGGACCAACCATACAACAACAGAAGCCTGCTTCAAGTCCAAAATGCAGATAAACAGTAGATGGGTTAAAAACGACCTTGAACTTACTCTATGCAGGATTAGTCCCCACCTTCTAATAAACCACATGAATGTAAGTAGCAATTTAGTACTTTGCTTTGGCACTAATTATTGGCCTATGTTTAAAATCCAAGCTCATATTTTTAAAGGAAGTGACACTGACTTCTGTGTTTGCACAGTTGTGCTGCCTGGTGGAAGAAATAACAGCAGCGGCTCAGCCTGGCATTACCGACATGTACTTCACAGCACATCCCAGGGTTGTAAACTTGTAGAAATCCATCCAAAGGAAGATGGGGACATTAGGTTATGAAAACCTCTTACTTCTCTTTCCTTCCAAACTCTTGGCTTGTGGGCAGCTAACAGCATTGGGCCCTCAACCTTTTCTAGTCCAGATCTGAAGGTTATGAAAACATATTTGGTTTTAATGGGATTCACATGGAAACCTGACATGCATGCGTCATCTGCGGTTGAAACATTTACTTTTTTGTAGCTTTGAATACTCTTAGGTTGTAACAGTCTGGGTCGTTGCTCAGTTGGATGTACTGTGGATTCAGTGGATGCGTTTGTATACAAAACGGCAATACATTTTTTTACAACACTGAGCCCATAGCCCTTTGAATCTGAAATATAAATAAAACCATGGAAAGATTCAGAAATGAGACAAATTACAAGATACTGACAGATGCATCTACAAACCAAACTATTTCAAAGCATTCCCGATGATTATTCTGTGTAGAAATAAAGCAGATTTTTATCACCTGAAGATGAGGGATTTCCATCAAGCTGATTGCATCTGATTTGTTGGATGAAGCTATCACAAACACAGATTGCGTGTTTTTTAAACCTGTCTTTTATTTACAACTGTATACCACATACTGTATTGTGAAAGTTTCTTTTACAGTTACTCACACACTGGAGAAGAGAACATGTGGAATACTTTGAGACAAATGTGTGCAAACCTCCTCCGCACAGTAAATGTAGAGCCACGACATGCAGTGTTTAATATTAATCCAAAATGAAGCGTCTCATGTGGTATAAAATCAAACAGATCAACTCTGGAGCGTTTGGCTGCGCTTAGCCGCTCCGCTCTGTTTTGTCTGAGGGCTAAATGATCTTGATATGGAATGCAAATGTTCATAATTTATTAAGCAAACCCAAAAAGAAGTCACTGGCAACACACAGTAACAAAGAAGGACTCAACCTGAGTGAAAAACACCAAGCCAAGGCTTTTGTTGAAGATTCTGGCTGACCTTGTAGACCAAAGAGCTGTTTATCCTAGATGTTAGGAAACGAAACCATTTGTGTTAGCTTGAATTATCCCTGATTGGAGCCAGATATATCAAATTAGATGCTAGAAAAATGTTTCTAATGCAAGGTAAAAATAAAAACATATTAGATAAAGTTCCATTGTTTTGTTGCTTTATCTGTGTTTTGGAAAAACAATCTTTTAAGAGCTGTTTTTTTGGACTGTACCTGTCAATGCATGCACAAGACAAAACACACACACATCATTCACAGTTACTCTCATTATACTGATGTTTTCCTTTAACTGTTCATAAAAAAGAGATTTATTTATACTCTTATTGGTAAAAATGCACTTGGGTTTCAGTTTGTGGTTTAAAGATGACACTATGTCATCATCAGTCATCGCTCGCAGAATTGAAAATATGTGTGCAGCCGATGCTGTTACAGCAAATAAAAGTCCTTCTGTGGACAGTTTATTTGATGCAGTGGAAAAGTGTATACAGTATAAAGAATATTCAGTAACAAGATCAATGAGAGGAAAAAATAGTTTGCGGAGAATTTATAAATTCCAAATATCCGTCAGCTTTCCTGGAGTTATGAAAACCAGGGAAAGCCCCTGGAATTTTTCCCCTCAAAGTTGAACAAAGAAGGGTATGTATTTTGATTCTGGCATATTATCTGCCACATATTTGAACATTTTCCCACTTAACATCAATTATGGTCTCGCTAACCACTTTTTACATTCTTGTCTTTTCATTTCAGGCCCTAATGAGATTCAAATATACAGTGACGTACTGTATTTTTATTAGTTCTGTGCAACCATGCCAGGAGAAGGATGTCTGTCTAAACATTTCACTAATGATCTACATCACGCTTTCCCTTCACGCAAGTAAAAATGATGATGTCCTCTGTAATTTGCTTTGACTGATTGATTCAGTTTGAAATTATGTATGTATCACACAAACCATTTTAACAGTGCTAGAAAAACCACCCTGTTAAATGTGTGCTCGTTGGCTGAGAAGGTTCACTTTTCAGTTTCACTTTTCAGCACCATCAAAGGCGCTTCTGCTCTCAGCAAAACTACCCGGGGTTAAAAAAAGAGTAAAATATTTGGTTAATTTAATTTAATTTAATTTATTACTCTTAATCTTTATTTTTTCTGAATTAATCCATGCGGCAACAAAGAAAAAGAGTTATTTCTTTCATGATCTCATGCAATGCAGGCATTGTAGACAGAAAAATCTTGTAATGTGGAAATGTCGTGTGACTGGTGTATTTTTCATTGCGTTTTGAGGAGAAACCTGCTGATTTTTAGTTCACACATAGTTATTCTTTATTAGCCTGTGGTTTCTATGAATCTTAATCCCACAATAAAAGGGCATCATCCCAGATTTTTACACTGTAACATGGGAAAATGTTCCACTGTGGAAGTCACAAAACAACCTGTTGTTAATTCATACTTGACAAAGAATGTTTGTTTATTAACTTGTGGTTGTTCCCATGCTTCTTGGTTATTTTGTATCTTTCTTATGTTGACTAGTTGAGTTACGCTACTTTGTCCTTTGCTGGAAAACATTGTTCTCATTAATCTATTTTGTAGTCATATAACTTTCTGTGACTATTTTCTGAGCCATATATATATATATATATATATATATATATATATATATATATATATATATGGAGAGAGAGAGAGACATAATTTGACTGTAGCGACCGAGTCTGCTGTCAGAGCAACCGATCTCTGCAACATGTGTTCAAAAAGGTCTCATTTAAAAAAAAAGAAAACCACACACACTCTGTTTCCCTTACATGTCTACTGTATATAAACCTTTGGGGTTAGCTGTACAGTGAGCTGGGATTGCTATGTCAAACAAACACAAACTGATATAATGTCTGACAGAAGAAGTTTACCCTTTGAGGAAGTGTTGCAGTGTAAGATATATCCAATATGTACAATATGTCCTACGTAGTGAAGGCCTGCACATTGCCCCTCTTCACTGAGTCAGACCTTCCATCCCAATATTGTACCATTTAATGATTAGAAACCCAAATTCTCTAACACTTACAGTTACAATTATCAGGGAACTGATGACGCCTGGCAATAGTTACATCAAATCACAGAGTTTTAGGAAGAAACAGATGAATGACTGAGACCATTTACTGTAAAAAGTTCCAGATCATCAGTGGTGAAAACCTTCAGAGATATACGGTCCTGAATGTACCTATCACGGACGACTACAGCTCAGAGGCATAATTCTGAAAGAGGAAGTGGTTTTCAGGCCTACACACTGAGGTTAATGCCCTTAAAGCTCCACATGTGTCGGTGATTGTGGTGTAACAGGGTGACGGCCCAGTTGACTCTGAACAAGCACTCAGCAATGCTGCCATATCCGCTTTATGAAATGGCACTGGGATTCTTGATGTGTGAGGGTGTGAGTAAGAAAACACTGCAACAGTCATGTGTAGCACAACACCATTTATTACAGTTCTCCTTCAAAGGAAAGCTTAAAAGACATGGTCCACCCTATACCTCTGTCTATCCATGTAGCTATCCAACACATGTTACCTGAGACAACCTTTTGACTTTCACGCCAGAAGAACAGAGATTTATATCCTGTTTTTGTTGTGGCGATAAAGTGAATTACTTACCCATGTCAAAAGGGTAAAAGGCAACACATGCAGACATTTCCTCAAGTCTCTCTCCGTCACTGTGACGACTTTATGGGAGACGAGTTTAGGAAACACATGCTTCTGTAGGAGACCAGTGCGTGCAATTCAGAAATCTGAAGTCAGAGTGTATCTGTGTGAGATCAGTGTGTCCCAGTGTATACCATGCCTGTTTGTGTATGTGTTTATGGAAACTGATGAACATGAGCAACTGTAACTGTAAAAGAGTCTGTTGATCGTTTAGGTTTCCTAATTTAAATTGTATTATACAGTATCACCATCAAATTCTGGCCAAAAGGCAATATTTAAAAGAAATAAACTTTAAAACTGCTGACTGACCAGACAGGCTCATTTCTGCAACAGAAGATGTTCACTCTTGGAAAACCTAAAACTAGAAACAAAGAAAAACAATTCCAGTCAGCAGGAAAACTGTCAAACACATGGTAGTCCTAATCAGAAAACCCCAAAAATATGTGTGTTCCACATTTTTGAAGAAATGACTAAAAGGCAGATATCCCTGCTGGCAGAGCTTGGAAGGGAAATGTCCCTCTGAATTTCCTGGTTAGACAGTAGAAGTCTAAGCTTTGGTTACTACACAGAAAGTTGAAGGGACTACACTCCAATTAGACTGAGCTGCTGCTGGCCTTGATAGCTCTCAATAGGCGAGGCAGATGAAACTGATACATATAGATGCATGTGTGCGTGTGTGTGTGTGTGTGTGTGTGTGTGTGTGTGTGTGTGTGTGTGTGTGTGTGTGTGTGTGTGTGTGTGTGTGTGTGTTCAACCTCTTCCTGGACAATTTTCCAACATTACTAAAAGCATACATCCGTAGAAATCTAATAAAATCCATAAATTGTTCTGCTGGAATGCTGTGTGGTGAACAGGCTACAGGAAGCAAATGGAAACCGCCCACTGAAATGTATGTATGTGTGTGTGTGTGTGTGTGTGTGAGGGGGTTTGTGTGTGTATTCACTGTGCACGAGCACACATTTATTCTTTGGAAACTGAATCAACCAAGCAAAATATTTAGATAAAAGCAACGCAACCAGTGTATTAATGAAACATGAATAACTCAGCATTGTCATTGAAATATAACCACACACTTGATCTTTCTCCATTTGTTAGGAATAATTTAAAGTTCAGGAATGAATTGCCGTGACTTTCACACTTCTGTCAGGATTTCTAAAACTGATACAATTGGAGTGTAAAACTTCATCAAGTGTTTCCTGTTACATGGATTAAACTCATAATTTCCCGTATATCTCAGTGACTGCAGTATTAAGCCACAATTGTTTTACTGAGACCAAAAAAATATCAAATTAAAGAGAGTTTAGATGATTGAGTTCATAATAATAATGAAAATGTAACACTAATTAAGATATCTATACTAAACAGGGAAACAAATGAACTTACTGTATGTGTGTCTGTGCTTTGTTTGTTTTAGCTTTAAGTCTTTAACACCAAACACACTGCTGCTAACATACTAATGCACTAAACACTATTATCATGCTAACGTATGTGCTACTGTAAACAGGGTTGCCCTCTCTATGTGTTGGCCCTTACTACAGGTTCAGAATCCCATTTAAATAGAGTTCAGTCTTAAATGCTCTGGGGAATACTTCACCAGGACAATTTGACTCAAAGGAAATGAGCCGGACACACTCGTACATTATTTCTCTTACTGGCTCAATCTGGTCAGCAATTTGTCACACGACTGAGCTGCAACATCAGTTTTTCAACAAAGGATGAGTTCAGGATTGATGCGCAGACACACAAATATCCTGAAGGCCTCTCCTAGGAAATGTATTACCAGTCAGAATTACATTTGGTGGAGGAGATGAGTGAGGAGTCCTCTTAAATGCTATTTAATCACCTGAAGCTAGAGCAATAACCACGCAGTCCAGCACTTAGACAACCCCTTTCTGTTTATCTCATCTTAATAATTGAGAAGAAGGTTGATGGATGTGTTAAATAGCTGGGGAGAACAGGACCACTTACACGGCCCATCAATTTGAACCTGTTAGTGGTTGAAAAAGGAAAAGAGCCTCTCCATATCCACAGGATTTGGCTGCATAGTTCAGGGAGCTTTTCCCAGTTACACTGAGACAAATTGAGTCTTTTTGGGGGCAAGATGACACCAAGACACAGAGGGAGGGGGGGGGGGATAGAAATGAAGAAGAAGAAGGTGACACTTTGCTTCTCCAGGATAATACATTTCAATCTTATCTGTCTGATCTGATATAAATAGTGTAACAATGTACAGTAGATATGAACCAAAAGTCGTATACTTTCTAATTATATAATCCTGTCATGGTTTAGTCATATATTTATATCAAATTAATAGATTGACACAGCTTTTACATGTAAAAATAACTACAATGCAAGTAAGACAGTAAGGATTGACCCTACACACACAGGTAGACTGATGCAAATAATGCATTACTGTATTACACTCTAATAGTATGCTAATCTACTGCTCTTATGGCATTATGATGTATTATAATAATACAGATTTTTTGTATTTGTAGCCATGGCACACTTCAAACAGGGTTGCTGTAAAACTAACCTCGACCCTCACCTTAACATAAGTGGTTTTACTGGCCTTTAACTGATTGTAATCACGCAGAGTTTTTACACGGTAAAAAACAGGGGAAGAGGATGTGTCTTCACCAATAATCCTATCATGATAAAGAAATACTTTTCATGCCATTTTGAATTCTAGAAGAGGAGAAGCTCTTCATTGTTCTTTCCAAAATAAACACTGCAATGCTTCCTTCACACGCAGCATAAATAAACTGCATCCCAGTCTGGCGAGCTATCAAATTCCACACTGCTCATAGCTCTACTCCCCTGCTTTGGTTAGTTAACAAATAATATGACTTTGATGATACGAACATGACTGTTAAAAGGAAAGTGTTGAGGAGGAAACAAGAGAGATGCTAATCTGACTTCCTTGTTGTGCACGCTCAGGTCAATATCTCAGTGATAACTTTGTTTTTGAAAATTACTGTAAACCAGGGAGGTTTTGGTACATTATGAACTAGCGTTACTTTTTACACGCATGAGGTCAGGTGAAGGGGCTATGGAGGCAGCAGGAGGAGAAAAAAAGCAATGATGAACACCTGCTTGCAATTTTACAGAAAAGAAGAATAAAATCTTGAATCTGGACCTGGATAGCTGGCTGGCACAGGAGCACAGCATCATTTTTCTGATGAATCTGATATAAAACCGACATAAACGCCAACATTTCTGGAGAACACGCCAAGCGCTGACATTTTTGACACATGGCCAGAATGATGAATGAATTGTAAATTGCACTCTATTGTACTGAGATTAAGTCAGTGTGTATCAAATGTGTGCCACTGTTCTGCTGTTAAAGCATCTGACGGGCTTTACAGTGGATGGGTTGAGATGTCTTCTGAGGGATTCCCCACAATATTGATTTGTCCAAACACACGGAGTCATTTGATCATTCAGTGATGTTCAAATAATGAAGAACCCAAATATCTCTGTGAAACATGTTCACACTTTCTATAATGATCCAAATGTTTTCACTTGAGCTTCTGCAATAAGTTGCTGAAGAGAAAATAAGCCTTTACATTAAGGTATAATTTGATTTATAGACAACATATCAGCACGGCAATCTGGGTATGTGACCACTAAAACTATCAAGGTGGTCACTGGATTCCCACAGCCAATTACCAGCATTCCCTTCTGACAGAACCAGTGGTGGATGTGTGTGGTTTGGTGTCCGTATGAGTTTATGCATTTGTGGAACGTGTGATACTTGTGGGTGCACTTATGCATCTGTGTATGTATTGTTCTGTATGTTGTGCATGCATCTTGTTTACTAACACTCAAAGCTGCTGTGGAGTGAAAGATTTGAAGGATACCAAACCATAGCGATGTGGGATCCTGACTCTGAGTCTGTGCCATCTGTCTCAGGCTGTTTTCAGACTTTCTGGCCTTGTCAAGAGAGAGGATGTCAAAGGACAACCATGAGAGTCTCTTTCTCTTCCTCTGGCTTTCTCCAAATTGGAGATACAAATTCTCTGAGCTGACCTGTAGGAAACAATCGTCTTCATGTGACAAAAGAAAGGTGTAAAAATTTGTGAAATTTAAAAAGTAATCATTAAATAATTCTTCAAAAATCTGACTTTAAAGACATTTCATGTTCATTGTTCATACATACAAGATTTTCAATGTCTATTTTTTTTTTTGTTTATGCAGTAACAGAAAACAAATGTGATCTGTAACACGACAACTCTCTGTCTCTTTACTGAGACAGTTAAGCAAACTTAACGACATTTACAATTTTAAGAAACACTAAAAAAACCTGAATGAGTTTGAAACATTGCGCACACTGATGCAGATGCCGACACCCTACCTTGTTTATGACCCAGTAGCCCACACCTTTACACCACACGGCTGATACACGAACACGTCACAGCACATGCGCATGCACGAACGCACAAACACTTGTACACACAGATCCTCCACCATCTACTTGGTGAACTATGTGCAAAGCCTTCATGGTGACTGCACTTAGTGTACATTTCTCTGGAGGTGGACCACAACCTGCAGCAGGGCTGCTTTTTGCCACAGCTCTACAGTTTAGCCTATCTTCACCTGATAAGAAGACTCTTCCAGAACAATGCAACCAATTGTGCATGTTCTGAGGGGTGACTGAGGAGCCATACAGATATGCACACATCCAGCCTTTAAGAACTATGAAAACAAACAACTTTTAGGTTTATTTGTGCATTCCTTTTTCAATGGGTTATTGGACACTTGAAGTGTCTCTCTAATGAAACCTCAGAGCTGCAGGACTAAGGTTATTGTAGCGTTTATTCAGACAGCTTATGAGTGGAATATATTGAGCATTAAAAAGCTCAATAGAGGCAGTGTTTTACTAAAACACATGTGCATCACACAAGTTGTGTGAAGGGTATATAAGAAACCTCCATTATGGTTACAGGACACAGGTTATTCGAAGTACTTCTTGCAGGTACCGGCCAGTCAATTGCCAGTCGCTATGTCATGAGGTGGCATGTCTCTCTCACTCCAACATCCTTTGTACAGTATGATCTATTAGCCCCATAATTCAGCACCCTGGACAGCGATTATGTTATAACACAACACATTAAACATCAAAAAGCTAATTTAGCATAATATATCAGCACATTTCTTAAAATTGTTATTAATTAATTAATATTTTTAAAACTTTTAAGGTAATTGTAAATAATTTTGACATATTGTTATTACTTGTTGATCCACTGAAACTGGAAACATGCAATTCATTGAGTGTCGGTAAAAATAATTGTAAAAAATGCTGTAATGTTTATGTTTATGTCTTTTTTTACACTTACGTATTGTTACAGTTTCTTATTCATATTGTAGGATTTAAATTTTCAAAGGCTGACACAGGTGGATGCTCTGCTGAGATAAGAGAGTCTTGAATCTTAAAATACAGGTACGTTATTATACAAACATACATGTGTATTTTAACAATAAGTTTAGTTTTAGTTAAATTTATGTTATGTTAATAATTTACAGACACACCTCACCATCTTTAATCTTATTTAAACCGGTGTTTTTCATGATTTTATCTGGCCTCTGACATGAGTTACTGTACATGAGTCTGTGCACATCTCACTGCAGACAGAGATCTCTGAAGGCGTTATCAGCCAGACCACTTAAACACTTGGGTCCAGGAACACTGGGTCTCCTCATAATGTCTCTGTAAATCTCTGCGAGATAAAGCTCAACGAGTTTCCCTTTGTGTGACGACAGACACCAGTATATGAGTAGAGATGAAAGGATAGTCTTTCAACACTGAACGGAAACAAACAGGCTCAGGAGCCCAAGCGAACCCCCTCCTCTCTCCACTCTCTCTCCACTTCTCCCTGCTCTCTTCTCCTCTCCTACATGCTGTCTTTCCATCAGTCATAGGGGAGTCCTCCAAATCATCAGTCAAGCGTGGACAGGGTTGATGCAAGGATGTTAGTTGTTACTCAGAAGGTGCTTGGGACCTTGTTTCAATCATCTTAAGTTACCTGGATGTGCAAAACGTCCTGAACCAGTCCTTTGATCTTTATTTATGGTGCTCGTATGGATTTAGAGAAAAGTTTTGGACATTTTTATTTGTCTCAATACTGTCGTGAAGAAATCCAGTGCCAGCATTATAAAACAAATAACCATTGTTTGGATGTGACTGTTGCTACAATATATAGCAATACATAACAGTCACACCAGGGCAACATTGCCTGACCTAAATAATAAGTCTGAAAAGAATTCAGGGACTTTCCTTGTACATTACAGTATCACAATAGTATCACTTTTTTTTTTAAATCTTGCCTGCCAAAAGCAGCTGATACATAATTCACCCAATAACACATTGCCTTATTCTTACTCACTGCAGTTGAAAAATAAACAGATCATAACAAATAGCAAATAGACAAGAATATGTTCTGGGAGACCGGCCAGCTTCTTGGTGCTACCAGCCAATAACACCTGGACCAAACCAGCTCCTCCCAAGATGAAAACCTTATATGAGTTTTCATGTTATTTTCTTTTTTTCCAACCAATTTCCTGCTGTTTTTGTCAGTTTTAACTCTTCTGTGCCTCCTCCGCCTTCAACCTGATTTCATCACTTGTCAGGAAATAAGCTTCACTACGAGGGTGTAGCATGAGCAGAGCTTCAAAATATCCTTTTAGTCAACACATTCCTCCTTTGTGAAGGTGCCCAAATCAGCCATTTAGGCTTAGTCATGTAGTAATCTACAGACAGTGCAAGTTCATGATCCCGCACTGGTTTCCCACCCAGGACATCTGCCGTGTTTGATAGATAGCATGTGGTGGGGGAGTGTGTTTTGTTTGTGTTAATGTTGATCTAATGCTTGCTGTTGCTGGGTAATGAGGAACCGCAGTATTATGCAGTGCATTACTGAGACAAATGCATTGAATCAGAGTTATAATTAGAAAGGCATTTTATTTGCCTCTTAATTTCCCCAAGCTCAAAGCTGCAACAGTAAAAGACACATTCAGAAAATGTCAACAACATGGATACTGAGTTTTAAACTGGGATGAAAGTAATGAATGATTTTCTCTCTTGTTACTGTAATAGGTCGAGTGTTGTGTGCTTGTACCTTTCGAGTATATTTCATATTTTGAGTCTATTTTACAAACTTAAATTGAACTTCCACTTAAGCATTGTATTGTATTATGTATTGTACTTTGCTACAATTTATTTTCTCCCTTACAGAGTAAAACATAAATGCTTCATCAGTAATGTGGGAAAATATCTTTATGAACATCTCAGAAACATGCAGAATTTGATGTATGAAATTCAAATGTATCAGCGATCATGCAGTAAGGCAAGATATTATAGTTATTCATTTATGGACTGATACGGGTCAGGCAGTGTTTACATCTAAGGTTTACTTATAGAAACCACTATCAAGTAGACCCTAGAATTAATAAAGTAACATTTACTCCAAGTAAATTCAAAATTAGCTACTTATTACTTTTATTTGTGTAGATTTTCACCATTATAAGATAAGATCTCTCTGTTCTCTCTTCTCTTAGATTTACCCTCACAAGCAAAATCCACTGATCATGGTGCCTCTATATAAATGTAATTATTTCACGGTTTTGTGACACTTTTACTTACTGGTGTGACAGAGTCTCAGTGTGGCTTCTCTGGACAAATAACAACTCAGTATAATCTGTTACAACACACCTTCTTCTCCAGGGAGTTACTTCTCTTGTCCTTCTCTCATTGTTCCTCGTGACCTTAAAGACATTCCCACCAGTTCCACTCTGACTTCATTCAGTGACTTAGGAGGTCTCAAGCTCTCCCGTGATGGGCAACCTATGAATGTATGATAGAAAGAAGAGAAAAGATGAAAGCGAGACACATCCCTCTAGAGAGCCTCTCTCTGCTCTGCAACGCACTCTGCTCATCAATGAATGGCTTCGACTTCAAACAGTCACAGTTCAGTCAGAGAAAGACACACAGGAAAACAAAGCACAACTCAGGGACGTTTGATCCTGACAGTCTGTCCGATTCATACGACAATAGCTTGAAAAAGGTTCCTTGTTTGTAACAGTTTTAAACTTTTGTCTGAGGTACCATGTTTTTTTAAGAACACATAGTTATCATTCACTGAATACTTTTCCATTGTTCCTGTTTTTTTCAGTAACATTGGCATCTTCTCTACATTTTTTTGTTTCTCTGCCCAAGTCAGGCCTCTTCTCTGCAGGGGAACTAGCATTAAGGGTGCTTTAGTCCAAATCCAGCATGAATGAATGGACATGTTGTTGATTTCATTCCTGAACAGTTATTCTATTTGTAATGAAACTGCTGTTTTTAATCACAGAGGAGAAAGACAATTTGGACAGAATTACTTTCACTTAGACAAACCTCCCTCCAGACAAGAGCATTTAGACTGTCTACTTGCTCACCAGAGTCTATTTAATGTCCTTGTGATTCTTACCATTCCCTGGCTGCTCTGCTTATCTGTACTCATATTTTCCGCTGTCCACATTTAGTTAAACAATGAGCGTTAAAGCAAACGCAAGTCAAGTCAAGTTCAGTTGACTTAGGTCTTCGGTAAGTAGTACACTAGTAGTACTAGTAGGTATTAGTCCCAAATTACACACCTTGAGGACTTATCTCACAGTTTTATCACAAAATTTGAATTTCTATTTCCCAGTTATCATTCGACTTCCAAAAACTATACACTTTGTTTTTGTGAAATAAATAGTTCTGTAATTCATTTTTTCCAGCACAAAACCAATTTTTTATCTTTGGCAAAAATGACACATTTTAACAGACTAGTGGAAATATAAATATCATTAATATAAGGAATGAAGGGTTTTGATCCAACCACTAACCCCTAGGGTAAAACCACAGGTAATTGTACAAAAACCTGCCACTGCGTCATTATTAGCACACTATTTTCCATAAAACTTTCCAAACTGGAATAAGCTGCAAAACTTGAAATTGTTCTGTAGACCAGTGTTGGATCTAATAGCAATGAAGCAAGAATCCAAATGTTAATAGCCAATGGCTAAATCAGTGATTCTCAAGCGCAGCAAGGGGGGCACACTACTACATAACTACTGATTCCATGTATGCCTTCTCTTCAGGATATCTCCTTTGCACATCACACGAGCAACCAAACAAGAACTCTCTCCCCTTCTCTCACACAAAATAATGTAATGTTGTGTTTTGCGTGTGTGTTTTTTTTCTTGCCCCCTAAGAACTTGTCTAAATGGCTGATGTTGATGAATGCATGTAAAGGATACGCTGCAGGTAGGATATGGTTACAAGCTGAGCTGAGAGGGAGGAGAAAGAGATGAGGGAGGAATAGAGGGAAGGATAGTTTATAGATGGGACTGGGGGAGTGGTGGGGGTGTGCGGAGGGTCAGGATGTTTGTCTTCCAATGAGCCGTGACTCTGAGAGAAAGAGGACGGGAGAGTGGGATGCGAGAGGAGAGGAGGGTGAGAAGAGATGGAGGGAGAAAGATTAACAGAGAGAGCACCACAGCATCGTCACTGACGACGCAGGAGGGGGTCAAAAGGTGTCAACTTAAAATGTTTTAGTATGAGCCCTGATTAGGTGATAATACTGAACGCAGTCTTGTACAGCCCTTATTAACTCTTTCTAACTTTTCTCATCTGTTTGTCCAGAACTTCTTTCTCATGTCTCTTTGCATGTTCCTGTTTTCAGTTGTGTGGTGATAGACATCACAAGAGAAAAAAAAAATCAGATATACGGACAGATAAATAAACAGCAGGGGAGAAAGTGCATGTCTGGATCGGAGTGTGCTTCCCATTGCTTGGTGGGACTGCAGAGTTTGTTTATTTGTTTTTCTGGATGGCTCATAAAATGTGTGCGTGCGTGCGCGTCCGCTAATGTGTGTGTGGCGTGCACGTGTCTCTTAGGGCGCATACAGGGCAAGGGGAGTGTGTCCATGTAGGTGTGTAAACAAAGACCGGCTTGTAGAAACACAAACACACACCGCCCCGCGCTGAGGTGTTTATAAGTCCTGTGCATGGAGATTCCCTTTGTACCCTGAAGGCAATGTCATTCCAAACCAATTAAACGATTACCCACACACACACAGTTTACTTTCTCTTTCTAAACACACGCTTGCACACAAAAGGAATACTGGCTTTAAAAAGCCACCAATCATCTACATCATGTTTATCCAAACATCATGAGGTGTGACGTGTGAAGAGCATCCACTTTTGGGAAAAAAAGATAAAAAATGTTAAGTATCTTCAGCAAAAATCTTTAGTTTAAACAAAGTAGACTATAAAGTGACTAATTGTAAAAGACGTCACTAAGTCGTCAATAAGTAAGGACGGAAGAAACCTCTGACAAAACCAGGTTTCATTCTTTCCTTATTGAGGTGAGTCCCTCGAGGTACCACTTTTCCAATGCAAAAATCACTATAAATAGTCACAAGAAACTACTATAATAATAATTTTAGTGATGGAGATCTTCCTGACATTTTGATATGTGGCTGCCTTCGCTTGGTTCTCTGTATTCGTTTACCCAGTTGCTGATACAAACACTGCAGTGAAGCCCTGTTCAAGACATATTTACTGCATAGGGTAATCCCCTAAGAAAGCATACGTTCTCCGTGCGTGTTTCCATGTGCGCACATAGATCTGTCAGCATAGCCCCGAGGTGTTCAGGATGAAATTTGTGGGATGATTTTCCTGTTCCTCAAAGTTGTTATGAAACAGCTTTAAATGCGAGGAGAGATGATAAATACATAGATACAAATACAGTGATGGATGAAGAAGAGAGAGAATGAGATCCTGAGAGGTAAAGTTCAACTCCTTTCAGTCCCGACCGCACTGTTCGGCTTTATGATGGGTTCAGCATGACTGTGTTTTTCCGTTCTCATGCAACACCTCTCCACCCGCCCATAAATCTCCACTGCTTAACTACCAGCACTAAAACATCTCTGATTAAATAGCTAGAAGAGCCTCAGAGCTGTAGAGAGAGAGGATTCATCATTATGGCCGGTCTTCTCTCAGATTCTTATCCGGTTGGGATCTCATCTGCAATTGCGAGCAAGTTCATTTCACACAGCCGGTTGCTGGGTGACTTAGACAGCATTGTCATCACTCACTTTGGCGCACAAGGATGCTGTGGGTGTTTGATTTATTCACAGACACACGCTGTTTCATCTCTTCTCGCATTCCTCTTCTCTTTCTCAGCTTTCTGTTTGGTCTCCCGCACTTTCTCACTCTCTCTTTCTCTCTCATACTCTCTGCTTGTGTCTTCAATTAAACATTGTGAAGTTGTGGTTGCTCAAAATGATTCACAATTTGTGGAGTACTGTAAACAGCGTGGATATTAATGCAAGAAAATGGCTTTGTATGACGTGTGAATGCTCTAAATGGTTTGGTGTTTAAAAATTCCAACAGTCAAATGTGAAAGTATTTCACAACTCCAATAACACGTTACACGGGGGCATTTGTTCAAGTATCCCACCTCTACGCAGAAGGTCCAGGCAGTTTGCTTTGTCATCTCAGTGACTCTCCATGTAAATACTTCCACACACATTGTTTTAAAGCTGTTTTGAAGCCACAGCGAAGGCAAGGAACCATAAATTCTTCTTGGCTCAGAACACAGATGGAGAAAATGTTTTTATCTTCCAGAACCGAGCATACACAACACGACAGCAGTAGGGGAATTGAGCTGCTAGTCTCATCTTGTAAAAAATGATTATAGGCTAATAACTTTGATTTAACACCTTATAACAAACATATGAATCAACTTATTCACTCTGAGCCACAGCTGCTGGCGGCTATTTGTTGAGCAATTTGTTTTTGTTAAATGATCGATTGTTTCATGACAAAATACTACTGACTACTATTCAGCCTTAGGAAAAGTTATTGGGTGCTGTGAATGTTAAATGGAGAAGGCAGTAGAAAAGGAAAGCAATGATTCACACAGCAAAGCGTACAGTAAGTTCTTCCTGCTTTAAACTGCGCTGACTATAATCCATCTGAGGCTGAAGGAGCAGTTGTTAACCACGACTACTGCGCTGCAAAAGGAACTATGTCAACTGTGTGAGTTTTAAGAGGGACTGTATGTTTATACAGTATGTACAGAACCACACATGACATGTCAAGTAACCTCTATAGCTTATGATGCCTTACCATGTGCGTGTGCCTCTGTGTCCTAAACCACATACTTTATTTGGTTCAGGAGGTCACCCGATACACACACACACACACACACACACACACACGCGCGCGCGTATGCGTTTGACAGCTGTTGATAATTTGAAAACTCCAGCAAATTCCACATTCAAATGAGAATGAGTAATCTATTATGAAGATCTATCCACCATATCCTGTGTCTGTGTGTTTTCCAAGGTAAGCAACAACACGCATGATTATGAGCCACATATCAACATACTTGCAGTAATGTAAGGTAATGTAAGTGCTCTTTCCTGGTGTGAACCATTACAGCCAACTCGTTTCAGTCACAATCAAGGATGGGACTACGGTTTCGACTGCCAAGTAAATCATCCAAGTACAACAAACCTGCCCATATCGCTCACGTCCAACCAAAGTCTCTCATTGCTTCCCAATCTGTGCTGCATTAGTCCTTCCTAACAGCCAATCCCATGTCGCGTGTCTATGTCCAGAGAAGTTTGCCCTTTAACCTGGATGAGAGTTCCTCTGAGGACATCTGTGATTTGAAAGATTTCCACTGACTGAAAGCATGTTGTGTGCCAAAGGATTCATAAACACTTAGTTCAAGGTCCAATCAAAGTAAATTCAGCCTCTTGACGGAACTCAGGCTCATTAAAATACATGAGGATATGAAGAAATGGTTTTAGGCGCTGACCCAATATTCAGGACACTGTTGTCCACACATTCAGAACGACGGCTGAACCAGGTTTAATAGCAATCAGTGAGGCATCTTTCACATGTTTTCATCAAAAACCCCTCAAAATGAAGTCCTCGCTCTGTGCCATTTGGACCTTGCAACTCTGTTGGAAACATCTGATATCGAGGAAGATAAGCCAAATTTTCCAGATTTTCCTAAGTTCACCATGCATGTGGATCAAATTCAACTAGCTAAGAACTGCACACATTTTCGGAAGAATGACTAACTGTTCCAGGCAATTCACAATGACACACAAAATGTTTCTATGATAAGTTAATGCAGGGAGCACCAGGCGCCGACCCCAACCAAAACTCATCTCGGTGGAATGAGACTCCACTATCACACATATTCAAGGCATAAAGTCTGTATATTAACCTTGATGTATCAGTAGAACATGTTTTTGTTCTTTGTTAAGTGTGCCTGATTTGAAAAAAGTGTTGTTCTCAGCTGTGCTCTTGTTTGACACTGGGCAGTTATTCGACAAATAACTGCCCAGTGTCTCGCATAATTAGCCTACTGTTGCTTTTATATGGAGGCCATTATCACTGGCTATAAACAGCCACTGTAGTCAGTCGACCCTCTCTTTTGTCAGATGCAGGATCAGTCATGTTTTACTAGCCTCATGTGCTTCACATACGTTGAACACGTGTGCCTCCCAGTTCTCTGTGGACACAAACTGTAGGTGTGCATCACATCGGCTTCAGGGATGAATAAAGATCTCTCATGTGGGCACAAATTAGGATTTGACGCACAATCAATTGAGTGACAACATCACAGACATGCCCCCCTACATGAGCCATCGTTGTGCCAATAAAATTAAAGCATGTAATATATTACGTGTGGGTTATGTTGTATATTATAATTCATTTCTTTATTGTACCATGAATTCAGTTTATTAGAATTTGCAGCTAAACCTTTTTCTTTCTCCATGTTGGTGTGTGACGTCAAACCATACAGGATGCCAAATTACAGTGCATTCACAGTCTTGGAGATTCAGAGCCTCTGAACCATCCCTCATGCTCATGTTTTAACATCCCACTTGTTGTTGCTTTTATTATTTTATCATACGTTATTGTGTTTTCTACAGCTGCTGCAGATCAGTTGGATTTAGCCCGTGTGTGCGGCACACATGTACTGTCCCCGCTAAACACTCGCACCATGGTCATTAGCAGGAATGAGTTTTGGCTGTAATTATAAAACCAGCTCTTGAATCCCGCTGTTTTATGGGTCAGGGGTATTTTTATATGACTGGTTTTCAAACATGAAATGGATTGCTTGTGTGCAAATAATCAACACTTTTTTTTTTTTTTTGTGCTAATTTTTAGCGCCTCCGGCCTCTGGGAAAAGGAGTTCTTTTTCTTTTGTTGGTTACTATAACAATGTCTGACCAACATTAAACAGAGCTGTGGCAGATAATTGATGTTACCTTTTACATAAACATCGCAGCCTGCTTGTGTTTGGGTTTCTGATTTTTACAAGTGTTTCATGTATTCTTTTATAGATAAATAACTGCTGGATGGATTGTCGTGGAACTCGGTACACACGTTCATGTTTCTCACAGGATAAACTCTAATAACTTTGGCCACCCCCTCCCTCACTTTTACATTTTAGCATAGTCATAGTGCGCATGTTGGTATTAGCATTTATTGCAGCGTCACAGAGCCAGTTGGCTGGCATTAGACACTTACTCTTGCTCAGAAGTCTAAGTTGTTTGTATTAGGTGCAAGATGTTTGGATAACTGCTTTTGCTTAATATGGGACAGTAACTTTCGGTGTATCCAATTACACATACAGTTTGGAATACTGTCAAATATATATCCCTGGCAATAGGATCCTCAAATCAACCAAATACACATTGGAAATGAGTGATATGCAGAACTTATCCATCAGATGTGTACCAAGTGCGGTGTATTTGAAAAAGGCAAAGCATCACTCCTGATGTTTGGAACATCTGAGAAGCTATTTGTTGATTGTTAAAACCGCACTGTCTCAACACTTCCTGAAATCAACAATACAACATTAGCCACTGGTAACTCCAGCAGAACAGATGTGGCCAACTATGACTTTTGCTGGAACGGGGAAGGAGTCCTAATTTTTTCACAGAATGGAAAAATGTCGACATTCATTTGCTTCATAAAAAGACAAATTCTCTTTTCAGTGTGGTTTGCCGGGGTTGTTCTGCCTGGGTGAGAAACGAAGGGGTGAATTATACTTTCACACATGTTTTAATTCAGGGTCTTTCCATTAGAAGCCCGTAGATTGAGAGGAAATTGTTCACTAGAAAAATAAAGCTCAGGCCATCTGCCATCTTTCAACTTTCTATAGCGAGTAATCTTGAAGTTCCTCGCGGGCTGTTCCTGCACCATTTGTTTTGTTAAAAGTCAACAAAAATGATTTACAGTATTTGCATGATAAACTAGATTTTCCTGACAGATGCAGCTTTCCAAAATCCCCATAATGATTACAGTGTTCTGTATCTCTCACACATACCCACACCTACTCTCACACAGGCTCTCTTTGAGGGGGGGATGCCTGACACGGGTTCCTGCAGAGCTGAATGATCACAGAACAAAAGTGGAGGGCAGACAGGCCACCTGCTAAAAAGAAAGAGCAGAGAGGGGGTTATCAGGTAGAAAAAGAAAAGACTCCCCATGCAGATTAATAA
This sequence comes from Anabas testudineus, assembly GCF_900324465.2. NCBI lineage: Eukaryota > Metazoa > Chordata > Actinopteri > Anabantiformes > Anabantidae > Anabas > Anabas testudineus. The sequence goes on along the minus strand of NC_046625.1, from coordinate 17,353,146 downwards.
AATAACCCAGAAGTCCTTCTATACACACCCCGATCTGCTCTCTCCCCACCAAAAATACCACACACACGCAGGGAATACCTGGGGTCTGCCCCGCCTGTTGCCTGGCAACAGCTGATGGGAAAAAAAGCTGGCGGTGCACCGATGATTAAAATTTCCAGGGTAGCAGTGTTTGATCCCCACTATGCTGTCATTGTCTCTCCACAGCTTCATAAGAAACAAAACACTGGGGCAGCGAGAGAGGGGAGAGAAAATATAAACTTTCTCACTCTTGTCAGGAGGTGGCTGGCTTTGCTCACTGACTTTTCCTTTTATTTTTCTAGGATAAAGACCCCCCCCCCCCCCCTTCACTCTGCCTAACTAAAGTGAATTCAGGACTTTCTTTGCTTTCCGTCCCTCATGTCATACTAGTCACTTTGACAATGCACTGGGCAGACACGTTTTTCAGAAAAAGGCTAAAAAGAAGCGGAAATACATATATAGGATTAGATACAACAAGAGGTGGCGTCTCTTAGCAGTCCCGAGCTAAAGTTATTTGAAGGGAAGTGGGGACGACACTTCAAGAATGTGTAGTTAATGCTCACAGTCAAATTAGCTTGAAGGAGTTCTCCTGGGGTGACTTCCATAGTAAAAGACACATGTACAGTACATTCATATCCACATATTGTTGATCTATAAACAAATTTGTATTCTAACTTGCTATGAGGTTAATGTACCAACCATGTCTAGAGTCCCGGGGGTATAACATCTAAAGGAACACTGGAAAAAACTTGAAACAGGTCCGTCAGAGTGTCTCCGTCCAAAAGTGAAAAAAGTAAACAATGCATGTAACTGACAGTTTGTGTTTTATTGTGGTTTTGTGTCTGGTTAACCAGATATTAATACACAATACAATTTTAGTAATTCAAACTCAAGGTGATGATTCATTATTAACATCATAAAATCAGCAGTGGTGACGTAAGGACAGATGCAGTCCAACTGTTTCCTTGTGTCCTGTTGATAATTAGGCTAACCAGATGCTGGCTCCGTGTTTACGTTGAGAGTGGTATGGAAGGGTATCGAAGAAAGTGAATAGGCATATTTCCTAAAATTCAATTCTCAGCCCAAACACATGAGACTTTGGGTTTTTTTCGTATCCTGGAGAATCGCAGGTCAGGAAGGGCGATCAGTCAAAGTTTGCCTCCTCACAAAACACACACAAACACACATTATCCCTCACTTTTGACCTTCGCTATACAAAACTCTGACCTGCTTTCCCTCTGTGTGTACAGCTGACAGCTCTTGTTCATAGTGATGTTCTGTCCCTGACTACCTCCTCAATCCCTCTTACTGTGAAATGATCCCCTCAATCACCCTAGAATATACACAAACGTAGCCACACACATTTTAGATAAGGTTTCCCCACCTTTCACCTCATGTACCAGCCTTATCCCTGTTTATATTACTCTAATTCTCCCTGTCTGTGTGTAAAATGCCATTTCTAGAATCAATAAATATTTATTATAGTGTTTATATTGTATTTAGGGATGTGTGCAAGCTCATGCATGTCTATTTTTATAACATTGCATGATGTGCCATGCCACTGTCTCTCTCTTTGCTGCATGCTGAGAGAATCCGTAGGATTGTCACTGGGATATTGCAGCTTTAATAGGTACAGCATCAGAGATTAAAAAATGTTTTTTAAAAACCTGCATATAAGGTTATTGACAGAGCTACAGACCACAGTGAAGCAACACTATCAATTGCTGTTCATGTGACAGAAGTGGATTAACGTGGTCGCAGTGATATAGAGAATTAATACTTTGATAGACATGAGCTTTGTGGTGTGGGAGTATGTTTGCTACTCTGATGTGGTTGAGGATTAAGTGCATGGTTTTCTTGATAAGGTCGAGGTAAATGGATTTGTTCAATGTCAGTGTGATAACTGGACATCTTAACTGAATGACATTGCTATCCTAAGCAGGGGAATGGTAACTGTAATTAGCCTTGAACTTGAATTAAATCCTCTTCAACTTTGATATTTACATTAAAAAATAACTGTTGTCTACATTTTTATATTAACAAGATGGAAGAAATTACATTGTCACTTGTAGTGACACAACTACACTGTACTCTCATGGAGGATTTTAGTGTCACACCGTTACCTGCCTGACATGCTATGCTCCAACCAGCATCGGTTGGATGCAGCAAACGTGCTTTTACCTAAAGTTAGCAACTGAGAATTAAAGTAGTTAAGAAGGCAGCGTCAAATGAACGTGACCTCACTCACCATGTCTTATTTATATTTACAGCTTATTGTGCAGTCCAAGGTGAGCCCTAAACATAAATGTATGCAGCAACAAATTCACAAAGCATTCACTTTGTTTAAAGTGACAAACAATCATTTTACAAACAACAACAAAAAAGCATTGCCTCTAATAAACAGGATCCAGCCAGTGACACATACATGGCTACTAAAACATTTAATAGTATTTCAATGTAATTTCTAGGACACAGGGTTGACATTCTGTATCTGCTTGTGTGATCATACGTATGTGCCTGTACAAACCCATCAAACATTTAGTACTTTAGAAACTCTCTGACTGCATTTTAACTGTAAAGCTGTGTAGCATGCATTTCTAGTGATGGACTCGCCCATTGCAAGCTCAAATAAGCAAACTTTGCAGTTAACTTTTACAAGGAGAAAGTCATCAAGGGCCTGTCAGACACCAGAGAACGTATAATAATGTTACTGTACTGACTAGTGAAAGAATATTTACTGTCACTGATACTACATACTCTCTTAAGGCACGTGACCAAATTGCAAAAAAAAAAAGAAGATATTTGTGCCAGACCTCGTCTCAACAAGAATGATGGCACTTGCATACCCCCTGAGACCAAAAACCTAAATTAGACTAACACTAAAATAGGACTAGAAGTGTTATTAGAAAAAAATGTGTAGTGTTCATCCACCCCTGGTTAGAAGGGTTTATGCACCTGCCTGACTTCATTTACAGGTGTCGAGTGATTCTCTCACTGGACAGTCACAGGGACTGACCAAGTGACCTTAACCTTCTGCACCTCAGCACCACACACACACACACACACACACACACACACACACACACACACACACACACACACACACACAGACACACCCGCTCATACCCCTAAGGGTTGGTGGGGCTGGTTCAGACTGGAACACAAAGACATGCATTATTCTTCGACATCGCTTACACCAAACTGCTTGGACGGGGGACACAGGGTTGGAATTTCATAATGTTTGGCAACATTTCATAATAATGTTTTACTTTTTTTTTCTTTTTTTAATTTTTCTTTTTTGTTGTTTTATTTAAGTATGTTAATTTACCATAAATAATATGCACGTGGTATTGAATTCCCTTATGTCTATTTGACAATGTCTTATTCAATTATAAATCTATTTAAGATTTATTGAGTTTTTAAGTTTGCATATAGTGAGAAAGGTTCGGCTTGAGTAGTCTGCCTCAGTGAAGGTTACGGGGTTTAAAACTATGTATCAATCTCTGTTATGACTCACTGGCCTGGTCCTGAGCTAGTACATGACAAACAGGGAAGGATTCCCATAAAGAGAGAGCCCACATATGTTGGCACTAGTTTCCTCAGCACAGTGGCTGATGGAAGACCAGAAGCCACAACAAGGAGAAACACTGAACTTGTGCATATTGTTCCCTCGTCAACATCAACATGCAATCATTAGACAAATGAGGCTTTGCCCTCCTCTAAACTGCGCTGCTCTGATCTCCGACAGCCACAGTTCACAAAACCAGGAAGGAACAGTGAGATCTGTGCATTTAGTAGCATTTATTACCTAAACTTTGCCGACTGAGGCGCCGGTGACAAATGAAGCTGTGAGTGATGAGAGACAAAAAGTCTTTGGCCCAAATGATTAAATACTTTTTTCTGGTCAATTATCTGTTTTAATGCCCTTGTTTCTCTGCACTGTAACTACACAAACAACAGAGAAAGGTCAAGTTTATCTTCTACATTACTGATACCCAGACTTCTCTGTCACCACAATGGGCCTCAAGCCTTCGTGGAACTAACTCCCTCTAGAGGTAAAGAGACGAGATGCTGTTTGTTCAGCTGATGTGATGGTATTTCCCCTCTCTGTCACTTCACTTCCAATGAAGGAATACATTTCTGCAAAAAGAAAGGGATTAGGAGCTCCTCCATCTCTTACCTCGTCTTTAAACGTCCTTATTGTAAACACATATACAGAGGTTAACAACGGAGGTAAACAGGTTAACAACTTATAAATAAAATATAAGATATCATTGAAAATCTACTAGAAGTAGTCTCCAGAATTCAAAACTACCCAAGTGAATTCCTGTGCTGCATGTTACAACATCTCTGTCAGAATATGAAAATAGAAATCCAATAGTTGTAAATACATTTTGGCTTAATGTGAATGTTTCTCTAAGATTTATTCAGACCTTTCCACCTTGATTAGTTTAAATGTGTAAAATGACTCAATCACATCACTAGCTGTTTCATTGTGATTCAATAAAGCATCACAAGCTACAGTACACATTTACTAAACCCTCACAGAAATAACTTCAGATCCACCACTACCACCCCCTCCTCTCTCTCTCTCTCTCTCTCTCTCTCTCTCTCTCTCCCTCTCTCTCTCTCTCTCTCCCTCTCTCTCTCTGACGCGGGGGCTTGCCCTCTAAATAAACTTTGGAGTTTATAGGGGCAGAAAGAGACAGAGACACAGCAGAAGGCTGAAGTCATCAGCGGGCCTAACAGGAGGGGAGTGAATGGGTCCTGCACGCAAAGCAGAAAAGCGCTGAAACTGAGATTTACTTTGGTTCCGATCCCTGAAGCGCACAGCGAGCGGGAGGAGAGGTGTGTTTGACAGCCAAGAACCAAGAACCACGAAACATTCAACTCTGAAGTAGACTTTGTGGTCACTGGTGTTGGTCCCGTGGTGTTTTTCTTTTTTCTTTTTATTTTTGTAGCTGATGATGTTGAGATGATATCGACAGCCTGAGTGCGCCTGGCACGTTAGGGCATCCACAGACCGGGACGCGCGGCGTATCGCGGCTGAGAAGCACCGGGAGAGGCAGTGAAGTGTCACCGTGGAGTTCTGCAGATGGATATAACATGTCACACTTTCTGAGAGCCGTGTCAGTGATAATCAACAAGCGTTTTGAGCTTTCTGACTAATACGAATGATTGATTCTATTTTCTTCCTGTGCGCAACACATGACAATAGAGATTTTTGGGGGTGTTCGTTTGTTTTGGGGGGTTTTGAGGGGGAATGCTCTTTATCACAGCGCGGATAACCCATCCCTGACTCAGTCTGGCTTTCTTGGCACATATGAAGACCCCATCCAGGATGTTACAGTCTAAGCGGCCCAGGCACCATTGGGCCACCGTAAACTACCATCACCACATATCACCACATAGCTGGGGGTCCTGCTCTGTCTAGGAGTCATCTACCCTCCAGCCTCTGCCTCCGTCTGGGGGAAGAAAACGGAATCATTTCCAAAAAGTGTTTTGGTGAACATTGACATTGGCTTTACGAGTCTCTCCTCTGGGCTACTATGCACTTACAACTGATCTCCTTTGTTCTGATCATCTTGCACTGCATGGATTACACTGGTTGTCAGCAGCACAGCAGCTCCAGGCACCGGCAGCATAAACGTGAGTATAGGCTGAAGTGAAGTGCGGCATCCCGCCCGGCGATGGTGCGCATACCCACACACAACCCATTGTGTTTTTCCTTTTAATTTTAGCTTCACAGCGTTATTGACCAGTTACACTGAGACACTATTTAAGCCACCTATGTCCTCTTTAGACACTTTTCTGCCAACAAACGGAGAAACCAGCGTTATAAACAGTTGTAGGTCAGCAAACATTCCTATATGGCACCAAACTGGAGCATCGATGTCCCAGTGATGTGAGAAAAATAAATTCATTTTAATCTAGAATAAATGAAATTAAAAAATGCCTTATAGTATGTTGAAACAGCCACTGAGATATTAGTGAGCATTAATGTATCACACGCTCCTAACTACTAATGCAAGATGCTGTTTAGTTTTCTCACTTCTTATTTTCACGCTTCAGTCTTTGAGCTCCACGCTCCACGGTGCCTCCAGTATAATGTGCCTATCATTAGTCCACTTTTAATATGTTTGCCTGTAGACTTAATTGCATTAATTGCTTGCTCTGGATGTCTCCTGGAGCCTCCGTCTCCTGGTTCCCGTCGCTCTCTAGCGGTCAGAGCTGCAGACTTCAGGCAGGGCGCCCGGTTCTCGGGGATCAGGACGGATCCAAATGGATGTTCACAGCTTTAGCTCCCATATTTGGTGATGTAGCTTTAAAAGATTCTACTGAGGTTGTATCGTTGATGTCAGTGAGGTTTGGGGTCGGCCAGAAATTAATAGTATTAGTATTAGTTCAAAAAAATTGAGCTAATGCAAAATTCACAGTAGGTTTAAATAAAAAAAACAGAGGATAGTGGAATAGTTTTATTCCACCTCCCATACAGTTCATCTCTGGACCAACATTATCTCATCTCTGGAGCTATCACTCTTTTCCGTGACACTATGAAATATCAATGAAGAATATTGTTCTTTTCTTCCTACACACACTTTATCACAGTGTCCACATGTACACTGTGACTAACTAAAGCAGTGATAACAGGAATATTCTATGTATCACTCACTCATTTTCTCATAAACAGTATTAAAGAGGCTCTCAGCACAGTAGTAGGGTCTTGGTTTTTCTTAATTACACCACTAAGACTGAACATAACCAGTTTTTTTTATTCTGAAATCAGATCTTAGTATATCACTTATAATTTATAGGCTATAATAAGAATCTCGTTATTCACTACATACTGACATGTCAGTGCTAAAGCTTAATTCACTGCTGTTTACATTTCGTTCCTGTTCTTACTGAGGAGTAGTCTTCCTTCCAGACTGACTCAGTGCCAATTAATTGACAAGTGCTTCTAAGAATCCAAACTTCCTCCAAGGATGCAGATATCTAATACTTCCTGTGATATGAGGCAGGATGGAGGGATTAGTTGGTGAAGGGGTGAACGAGTACAGACTTCAGAGGCAGAGAAGGGAGTCAATGACCACACAGTTAACAGGCCAAAACTACCACGCAGAGACAGAACCCTGGCTCGGAGCTTCCTGTCTGCGATGATGCATGCAAAAATGAAGGCCTGGATACTAACAGTGGAAATGACATACATATTCCATATAGCATATGAAGACAGGTCAGCTTCATAGAAGATGAAGCTGGATTTAGCTCTTGATTTAAGTCTGATGTTATGACATGTCTTTAACATCTTTTGCAAAGGCTGGGAAATTGATGCCACATGATTCCATCATGTGGCACATTTCTCTTTTGTTGCCCAAGTCTTGTCCACAACCCATCTCTGTTTGTGTGTGTTTCAGCATGTGAACGTGTTTTTTTTTTTTTTCACATGTGACTTTGTTGGTATGTTATGCAAGATACCACTGTCCAACTGAGGTTTTGTCAGTGCAAGTGCGAAGGGAAGGCCAAATGCCTGCATCTTAAGACTTATGTGAATCAGGGCGGCTTGGCAGGAACACATGTGGGCAAATGGACAGCCGTTGTAAAGATTGTCGAGATATTTCAAACAAAGTATCCGTGATCTATGGTAAACTGGCAGCTAAACCCTGAAGTGAAAAAGATGGCCAGCTTAAGCCACTGGCATGAAATGCCAAGGCTGCAGAGGAAAACCGATTCCTTGGCTGCTTACAGGGGTTGCTTTTAATTTGCCTGCGACATGTAGCTACTGCAAGATTTTCCAAACAATGTCTCTGGGAACTGAGCATCAATGCATCATGTGAGCACAAATAGGTAAAATATAGGACTCCTTCATGACTATTTTATACACATGGATTTATTTCTATGCTATGAGTAAAGAAATAGGCTGTAACATGCTTGATTTTCTCAATACCAGTAGCTAATACAGTTCTGTAACATCAAGACCCGAAGCCCTTTCTGTTAATGTGTTTGTCCATTAAGTGCAGTCAAGGAGTGGACAGCTGCTAGAGCTTCAGTTTTATAACTTACATCATTTTTGTGTCTATATTAAGTTAATATCACCCGATATATGTGTATATATCTATATACACTATGAACCTAAATGCATGCCATCAAATTAAAATACATTTGCTGTAACTAGTGACAGACATTAAAACGTCTGTCAACAAGCCTGTCAACACACAATTATGATGATTAAAGGCTCAACCCACACTTTTATCTTTGGAAGAAAAGGTCTGGTGAATCATCCCACAAATTAGTGAAGAGTGGGAGATGAAAACGCTCCTGTAAAATGTATCAGTATACACTAAACACTACGGTACTAAAAACCGAGCTGTAAACACAGTATAGAAATTACAGTCATTAGTTGTGCTATCACTCGCTGTGCTATGACAAACCGTTACCCTGCAATAAAACACTGTAAAATGATAAACATTTGTTAAGTCTTTTGTTTTTCTGAGATTATACAGTGAGATATTTCTGTTACTGATTTCTTGACCAAAAACTGACTGTGCACCATCAACCTACAGAACAATGTACCACTTCACAGAGAGATAAGAGAAATGTAACAGACATTAATATCCAAATGTCACATTGCTGTTTCAATGAAACACATGCGATTGTTCTATGAAAATCCATCAGTTGAACAAGAGCTAGGTGCAACTGCGAAAAGAACAATAAACCATAAAGCATACACAGGGTTGCCAGTGAAACTACGTTTGAATGTATAACCCTGGGTTTAACTCCCAGGAGGTTTTGAGTGTTGATACAAGAATACGAGGTTGATATGAATGGGATGGAAAGACAGAAAAAGTTGCATTTAGTTAAAATGTTATGAATTATATCATTGCTGTCTAGGGCTTAAATAGGGTCAACATTTGGCCACCTGGCAGAAAAACAGTATAAATAAGTTGGATTTACTGTAGGTTACTGAGTCTATTCCTTAACAGAAATAAGAATTTCTGCTATGATTAATGCTGGTATTACTAACATGGTGTGCACAAGCACGTCCACAATGACTGACACTGAACTGGGGCACTAGACATCATTTCACTTTCAAATGACCCTAAAAGCGATCTTCATCTTTATTTATATTTTTTCCATTCGTTTTTCTATTGTACCACATTTGAAATTCATACTTCTACATCCCTCTGCTCCTGTCAACAGTGATCTCTGGTGTGAGCTCAGGGTGCCAGCAGGGTGGCTGTCTGACCTGTTCTGACTACAATGGCTGCCTGTCCTGCAAGCCGCGCTTCTTCATGCATTTGGAGAGGATTGGAATGAAGCAGATCGGGGTGTGCTTGACTTCCTGTCCTCTGGGTTTTTATGGCACGCGCTCCCCAGAACGAAACACCTGCACAAGTAAGCCCTTGCATGGTCCCAATTTAAATGATTGCAAGCCTGTAGGCCTGAAAGTGTGGTGTCAGACTTGTGTGTAATTAATTGTCCTCTGAATGAACGGGCATTATATTCACTCTAATCCTCTATCATAAGAAACACACACAGAAATCCATCACTGACTTGCCTTGTGTTAAATGTGTCCTCTTAAAATGGTGTTTTACTGACCGACGACAGGGTTGAACATGTAGTCTAGTTGACAAAATATATTTATGTCCTCTCTCCGTACACACTGCTTTAACAGTTTTAAGACCTTCTGGTGAAATACAGCATTATGTGTTCAATATTAATAAATTAATGGAAGGAATGTTAAGTCCACGTGTTTCCCTTTAGTGACATTAAATTAAATCAGTTACTGTTTTACTTAAAATGAGAAATCATAAGTCACCCTGTGCATCAACCTGTCTGCAGTGGCTGTGTATTCCTGACTGTATTTCTAGTTACAGGCACAAACACACACACACATACACACACTGACACCCTGTATATTTAACACGCAGGACACACACGATAATTTGTGCGGTTAAATAAACAGTGGTGGTGGGTCTGTGTTTCTCTCTCAGAGTGCAGGGTGGAGTGCGACTCCTGCTTCAACAAGAACTTCTGCACTCGCTGCCGAGCAGGATTCTACCTGCACCTCGGCAAGTGCCAGGAGAACTGTCCTGAAGGGCTTGTCCGCAGCGACACACAGAGGGAATGTGTTCCCGGTGAGTGGCCAAAATTCACATTCAACACGTAAATTAACTAACTAGAATTTAACAAATACATCTCACTTTGGAACAAAGAGTGAAACCTTGTGTTAAATATGGTTACCAAATTCACATGTGCTTATGTTTTTGCAGGCTGCCCTGCAGACTGTGAGTCGTGCGTGAACAGCGAAACGTGTACACGGTGCCAGCCACACCTGTACCAGCTCAATGGGAGGTGCCACCATATCTGTCCAGAAGACTATGAGCCCAATGACAAACTCATGGAGTGCACGCCACAAGGTCAGTCCATGCTTGCAGATACTGCAGGTCAGAAGATGCCTTTCCTTGTGGAGGGTAGAGGAGCTTGCCACATGTGGTATAGAATGGCTACAAGTGGCAAATAAGCTTGAACCAATTTCAAACTCAATCTCACTCTCACTTATCTTTCTCAATTTCTCCTCTGTCAGTGCACTGCGAGGTGGGTGAGTGGAGTGAGTGGAGCCCCTGCTCCCGGTCAGGGAGAACCTGTGGCTTCAAGCGCGGCCAAGAGACCCGCACACGACAGGTCCTCCAGTACCCGTCGCCCTTCGGTAAACCATGCCCCGAGATCTCAGAGATCAAAGAGTGCCTGGTGAAAAGGAGAAAGTGTCCAGGTAAAGAAAACATTCATTAACTACTTACTGTAGCAAATCTGTTCCCATGTATAAAAGCAAGATCCTTCAGATTCACCCCATCATCTAAACTTAAATGTCAAAAGAATCAGAAAAGCTGTGCTACTGAGCCATCACACACGCTGCCAACACTGCATTTGTGACACATGGCATGATTTCTACTCTCTATGAATTCCAGACCTTGCTGCTTCAGCTTGTATAATCAGAGCTAGTCTTTCTTCCGCTCAGGACTACGACTGTTTACTCAGAGGATTGTCATTGTGGTTAGAGTGAGGACAGTGGGTGAACACACATGTGTGATGTTGCAACGGGTAAGTTGTGTGTTTTCCCACGAGACCTCTTCAGATTTTTAAACAGTTAAACCGCTTTCTCTTGCTTCTTGTAAACATGGAATAGCGTGATCATATCTAATGAGTAGATGAGCTTGTATCTTATAAAACCCATTGCTGTGGTGCATTTACACCCGCCTTGTGTTTGGTGGGTACTGCATGAGGTGGACTGAGGTGGATGGAGGCTGCGGCTGGTTGTTTTTTAGCCTGGGCCCTGTAGTGTTAAATGACAGATCGCAGACAGGGTGGGAGGCTTAGATCCAGCCCCCCGAGGCCTCACACTTGCAGAACAAACAGTGCATGTGTATGTGTGTGCGCGTGTGTGTGTGTGTGCATGTGTAGTGTGTGTCTGTGTGCGTGATACAGGAGTTGACGCTGGAGCAGAAACAGCCAGCTCAACATCAACATCCTCCCCCTGGGAGGCACGCGGCAACCAGGGGATCAGTATTGGTTTATCCTCACAGCTGCCAACACACACACTTATACTCGCACCAACTCTGTCTCTGTCACACACACACACACACACACACACACACACAAACCATTACATGAACACACAGTTTCAAACTTGCACACACACTTGGGCACAGCAAAACAAACACATACCAACTTTGTCTTGCTAAAATAACTGCACTGCCATTGGTCTTGGTGGTAATTTGTGAAGAGACATGGTTGACATGGTTTATAAGGCAGACTATGTCCTCTGTCACCCTGACTGTTCCTCTCTCTCACACTTTCGTTCTGTATCTCTGCACTGATCCATTCCCCTGTCCTCACACAAAGAAAACATAGACCCCCGTATAAGCCCCCTGTTGGTGCTCCCAGTCAGTCAGGTTGGGGCCAAGACTTTAGGGTGAAGTTGACAGTTTTGTAGATAGAAAGAAAGAAAGAAAGAAAGACAGAAAACACCACAGACCCTGTTTATCAACCATGAATTACTAAGTTGCAGTGAATGAGAGCTAATTATCTGCCTCGGAGCATCCTCTCTTCGCTGTTTACGTTCTGCACACGCTACAGGGTCAATGGTCCGACCTCCGAGAGCCCCCTGGTAATCCTCCAGCAGCCCTCAGACACTGATACATCCTCCTTTTCCTCCTCCTTCGCTTCCTTTCCTCATCTTTTGCACTTGCGACACTGTTTACTCCTCCACATGGGCCTAGAAAGTCTTTCTTCATCTTATTTTATTTCACCATCTTAATTATCCTGGCTAATCCTAGTTTTTTGACTTTTTATTTTCTAAAAGAAAACAGAATTGTTTTTACTTTGGACAGAGCCTGACTAGCTTATTTCCTCTGCTTCCATGAAAGCAAATGAGCATATTTCCCAAAATGTCGACTTCACACAAAATCATATGCTCTGGTGGGCCCAGAGTAACCCCTAAACAGAGGTTTAAATTAATTTAAATCAATAAAGTTGCCAACATACAGTATTAAAACTTAAACTCCTCCCTAGAATCAGAAACACTAGTCTACAGCTTGTGAATATTTACATGCACACACACCGCTGCCACCCCCTCTCAAGTTAACGCTTGTTGATTTGTCCTTCGATCAACCTGTAGTTCACTTTTCGATATCTGCCCTCTACAAACTTTTTAACGGCCACACACAGAAACATACAGTTAAGCAAGCTAACATCAACCAGTCTCTTGAGGGGATTGTCCCACACACACATGGCAGGCATTCCTCTTGTGGGACAGCCCATAGCCTTTAATCCCAGCCTGGCTCCCGCCAAAAGCTACCCGGACGACAGAACGCCTGCCACGGAGGATATCCCACTATAAATGTGCCTCTAACAACCTCTAACAACACACACACTTACACAAAACCCACCTTATCATCAGTGCCCCTCTGCTCTGTCATTTGATTGTTTTTTCTTTCCTATTTTCACCTTGTTCTTTTGTTTATTTTATACTCTCTCTAGTTATTTCCTACTTTTTATCTCTGTCAGTTTCACTAGTGTGCAAACCCACTGATTGTGCAAGCACACACACACACACACACACACACACACACACACACTCACACAGTGCGGTGTCCCACTCAAAGCTCCAGTGCCTTGTGTGCATGCTGTAACTGATTTTAGGAAGTTACACTGGAGCCACAGACAATTTAACTGGTCTATATTAATGACTGTGTGCAGGCAGGGATTTCTGGGCACTAACACAGAAAGAACAGGGTAACACATTTGTGCATCCTGGATTAGCCACTATTTAACTAGAGAAATGTTCTCATCATTACCGTATTTGTCATCTGTGTACTGAATGTGGAACTGATTGTATTAAGAACTTGAAAGCAGTTATAGTCAAGGTTTTGATTTGATGCAGACCGTAATTTGACTGACATGTCAACTTTGTGTACTATGTTGGACAATATGTATTTTATAGCACATCCAGTTATAGGATAAATATAAGAGTGTTAGTAAACAAATCTGAATTGAAACATTCAGTGTCGATTCTGCAACTACAACTGAAGCAGACTCCTGTCCCCTGCATCCAGTCATTATGCTAAGTGAGGCTAATTGTCTCCAGGTCTTTGCTTAATACTTAACAGACAGCCATGCGAGTCGTGTTGATCTTCTCATTTCACTCTTATAAAGAAAGTGAGTATTTCCCAAACTTCTTATTACATTAGTGCATTCATTACCTCTTACAGTGATTTAACAATCGAAAGGGAGCGATACAGCAGCCGTTTAATAGTCCAGACTAAACAATGTCCCTTGAATAACAGTGTTTACTTATTTCATTTAGTACAGCTTCACACTGACCTTAGAATTTCAGTAAGAGACTATGACTCTCAAAATCCTTTATCATTAAGCATACTAAACTGATTTAAACCGGTTTAAAGCATGTGTCTGGACAAAATAAACTGTGCCAAGTATTACAACTCTCTTGAGCAACACTAGCATGTTCACTTTTGGACGCACTTCACTTGAGGACTGATGGATTCCCCATAGGAGACAACATCACTAGCTAGCATTACTGTTGTCCAAACAGCATATTTGACATGTATCAGAAAGAAATGTGACTAATTAGTGATGTCTCCATGTCGATCTCTAAACAGTTCCACTTTCAAAGACGCATAAAATGTGAAGGTTTTGCTTGAACTTTCACCTTGTTATGAAGCCATTTCAAAGTGTGTACAAGCTCCAGTTTATTACTGGTTACCGTTTTCATGTGTTGGCCCAAAAGCCAACACTGATTCACTGTCAGTTTAAAAGTTTGATGACATTATCCATTAAAACTTGGCTTTTGGGAATGTACTAAATGTCTGTTGAACATGTTCCAAAACCTCCAAAGGTGTCTCATTTGGGCTCCGTTACACACATGTCAACACACAGTTTACAAAAAGCCCATCAGAATCTGTTCCAACTAACCAAGCGCAGGTTGGTTTGATAAACACTCTCCTAATCATCTCAACACTGGCATGGATTAGGTTTCTCCTCTGGCTTGACAAAAGCACAGGGGCTACAGTATGACTAATCCACTGAACTTGTAAATAGTTATGGTGTCAGGACAGAGAAAACAATGAGAGCGAAGGGGACTTCCTGTGTTTATAGAGGACAGAGGCAGACCCCTGAATGAGTCAGTGCACCAGATTACTCCATCCATCCATACATCCATCCATGCACCCAACTATTTTCACTATCTCGGATTCTGATTATTTCTAGCTTCTTCCTACAGCCGTCTTGCAATTAAACCATGTGCACACTGAGCTGCCTATTATGTAATAGTGCACATGCTCACATATATGCACTTATGTCCTGTGCCCTTTTCCTTTCATTATTTCTAATTAATAAAACACAGAGGACATTTAGAGCTTGGTATCACAAGACCAGAGTGTGTGGATCAGATATGATTTCTGGTCACAGCCAGAGCCCTGGCTAGATTAATAAACAGAGGGGGAAATGATGAACATATGGGGCCGAACATGAAGCGAACAAGGGAGACAGAAATCCTTTCTCTCTCCCTGTGTCTGTGCCTACTGCCTACTTCAGCAGTTTCACAATCCCTGACCCGCCAGCCAGCCCGGCAGGCCGTGCTGCGCTGTTCCACTCACACATGAACAGCAGCAGTACAACAACAGGAAAGGGCCTCCTCTGCTTTCACTTGCAGGTCCCGTCTCCAACATCCCTGGGGGTGGACCTTGTCATTATCATTAATAACTGTTAAGATAAACAGTCAGTATTCCTAAACTCTTGGCTTTGTTTATGAGATGGTTTTGCAAGAACAGATAAATTGGGGTTTATTTAAAGGTTTTCTATTTTTGACAAAGGTGTAGTCAGGGCTGCAACAGATGACAATGTGACTGCTGTGTGTGATTAAAGACTGCCATCTAGTGGTCTGCATTAAGTATTGCAATCACCAGTCACACCGCAGGGAAACTGAAATCTGTGGTGTGCTACAGTGTGCTCACGCTCTCACGCGGTGTGTCTACTTTAAAAGAGTAGCTGTTGTTTTAAATATTGTGGATTTCCACAATTACAGGTTGATACATGGCTGTTTGCCGAGTATCTGGTCCTTAAATCACATGTTCAAGCAGCAGGTGCTTTGTCAGACATTAATTTATACTGATAAATAATGACCCCAGTTTACTAATATGCTTGTTTTTCTTTAATTTCCAGGAGGGCGGAAAAAGAATGAGCGAAGAGAACGGAGAAATCGCAACAACCGGAAAGATAAGGATAACCCAGAGGGCCGAAGGGAGAGGAAGAGGGAGAAAGAGCGGGAGAGAGACACAGGTGAAAATGACAACCCTGATAACACGAACAAAACGGAGCACAGGCATCGCAGGGGTCACGAAACAGAGCCAGTCTCCCCCGATGACGGCCTTGTACAGTAGTGCTCTAATGCCTCCCCAAGTTTTCTTCCTCCAAAACTTCCCCACCTTCACCCACTGTTCGCCCCCCTCTACCCCTCTCTGCAGGGGTGTTGCTGCTACCTGTATGATTTGAATATACTGTTTGTGCACAAGTGGGATGGGGCATGTTCAGCCACAAGGCTTGGGCCACTGCGGACTTTAAAAGGTCGTTTTTCTATCCCAAAGCCTCTACTGCTTCACTTCTACCACTGAGAGCGTCTCTTTTGAAACATGCAGGAGACATTGTTGAGACTGACTGGTGTTCAGGCCTGAAGAACAAGTTAAGAAGTGACTGCGTGGAGGCAGACGGACTTGGAGACAAAGACATTACTCTATGTGCTTGTTGATACGGTTATTTAATGGGGCCCTGGTACAACTTTGTGCGTCTTGGTGTTTGAATGTAGATTTCGCAACACTATGTAGAACAGCTGTTTATTATTGTTGTTCCCATTCTTTAGATCATTTTATTTGCCACAGAATTTGTAAAGAAAGTAATAAAATTTGCTCTTGCCATCTTCTGACATCTTCATAATAGCTGAGGACAGACGTAGCAGAATCTGCATGCTGTGAATCAAAGGAATATGGTCAGAAACTGAAAATAGATTAACATGGGTGGCGGTATGTCTTGGACAAAAGCTTTATCCACATCGGTGATAAACCAAAACTACCACTGTTTTTATTTTCCTGTGTGTGTAAAAGGAATCTGTGCTCTCATTAAAGCTCCTTGACTGGGAACCAAAGGCACCTGTATGTCAAATAAAACTATAATGGGTTTGTACCTGTGTCTGTCATCCATTTATCACCTAAATAATGTCTTGTGCAACAATTTAAAAGGTAAATGCAAAGCGAAACTCATTAATAAGCAGCAACTACAGTACATTTTGCCATAATCTTATCTGGGTGCAAAGTGTAGCAGCTGTAGAAGTCACATACTGTAATTAAATTAGTTAGATCAGTGTATAACTTCAATCACTTCTATAATGTTAAGTTGAGCAGCTACAACTTCACGTCAGAAACACTTACTTGCTTTGAAAGTTACTCAATAAAGCAGATTTATCATGTGAAATATGGGTTGATCAGTTAAATGTAGACCCATGTGTTTAGGTTTAGGTTAATGGAGAATGTAAACAGAAACAATAAATCATCTTTAAAGCTAAACTGTTTATTGACGGAGTGCGGATATTGTTCATCATTAACATCTTTTTGCATCAAAAGGCATGACAGTATTTCCTCATCATTGAAACAGCAGATAAATCCACACTAATACAGACTGTAGGCTACACGAAAATATAACTTCGTTTGAATTTGACATTTGCAAAATACAGATAAGTCACAGTACAGTATGTACACACATTGTTTCAGAATTAAGCCATGTTTGAAGAGGTAAGGGAATGAAACACATAGGAATAGGGAGGTCAAAATCAGGATGTCTGAATGGAGGTGATCCTACGGCTAAAACTAAAACAAAAGAGGAAACACTGTAGCAGATCTTGAGAATTACCCAGATGCCCTTTTAGTTAAGATGGACAAATTAACAATAATCACAGCTGTTTGTTTTAAAGTCCTCTATTCACTTCATATTAGCCACAAAATCCTCGCCCTTCTTGATCGAAGACTTCAGCTCGCCAATGGCATCAGCGACCAGCTTCTCCTCGAAAGCAGACAGCTTGCCCAGACCGAGGTTCTTCTCAATGCCGTTCTTGCCCAGCAGGAGAGGTGTAGAAAAGTATTTGCACTCCGTCTCCTCGGACCTGACAAAGGCGCACTCTACTACACCTTCCTTTCCATTCATGGCATCCAGGACAGAGAAGGTGAAACGAGCACCAGCATAGGCCATAGAAAGGGTAGCAGATCCGGCTCCAGCCTTAGCTTTCACCACCTCTGTACCTGCCTCCTGGATCCTGACGGTCAGGGCAGACAGCTCATCAGCAGGAAACTCGACTTTGGGTGTGCACTGAGAAATGAGAGGGATGATGGTCTTCCCAGCGTGACCTCCAATGACTGGTACATTCACGCGAGCTGGGTCAAGGCCCTTGAGCTCTGCCACAAAGGTGTTTGCTCTGACAATATCCAGGGTCGTGACACCAAACACTTTGTTGGGGTTGTACACGCCATGCTTCTTCATAATCTCTGACGTAATGGGGATAGTGGAGTTGACGGGGTTGGCGATAATACAGATCGTGGCCTCGGGGCAATTGCGGGCGCAGGCATCGGCCAAGGTGGCAACGATGGTGGCGTTAGTGTTGAAGAGGTCATCGCGGGTCATGCCGGGTTTTCTGGGTACACCGGCGGGGATCACCACGACGTCGCAGCCCCGCAGGGCAGCATCTAGCTGGTCGGGGCCCAAGTAGCCAGTTACATGGGCCCTCGTTTCGATGTGGCTGAGGTCTGCAGCCACCCCAGGTGTGTGGGCGATATCGTAGAGGGAGAGGTGACTCACCAGGGGGCTGTTTTTGAGCAGCAGAGACAGCGGCTGGCCTATGCCGCCTGAAGCTCCCAGCACCGCTACTCTGGCGTTGTTCTGCGACGAGGTGGCGAAGCTCCGGGCGAGGCTAAGAGCGGGTCTCACGGCACGGGAAAACATTTTGTTTCGGCTACTTCTTTTCTTAATTTAACCAAACTAAAACTTTCTTCGGAGGCCCCTCTCGTCTGTGACACGAACGTCCTCTAGCCACGAGCAACCAGGAAGACTCGCTAACTGTCATGCGTCAAAAATAAGCGTCGTGCGACTGTACGTCGAATTGCGTCAGCGCGTTATGTTGACGTCGTCGTCTTTATCTCAGCTTCTCTTACGGAGGAAAACAAAGCCAGTTAACATTGAAAGTCGGTGAATTAGCTTTGGAAATTGGTGCCGTCAAAGGAATTGTAACTGTAAACCAGGGTAGCACAGCACAGCACAGTCTAAAGGTATGGTATGTACGCTGTCGTTGCATTGTCTGTCGTGAGAAAATGCTTCTCGGTGCTATTTATGTCGTCCTGCTAAAATAAGCTAGCGCCATCAGATGAACTCCGTCTATTTGCTGGAGTCCGAGTAATGCCCTTAGCCTAGCCAGCGTTAGCCACAACAGGTTTAATTGTTACGATTTCTTTATCAGTGATTATATCTTTCTGTAATATGGCTGTTTGTATTGTGCTTTTTTGTGACTGTAACAGCAAGCCCATGGATGTTGAGCTGGTGATAATGTTCTGTATCCTCCGATAGCTAAACAACTTTGGGTTTAGCGGTACCCTGTCTCCAGTTGGTTTCAAAACAACATTACATAGTCTTACAAGCATTTGTTGACTTTACTGTAGTAACGTGACATGTGTTCTCCACTGTGCTTATTTTAAGACCAGCTGGGTTAGTACAAACTTGTAATATTTACCCCCAACCTATCTGGCACAGCTGCTGGTAGTCAAGACAGTTAACAGAGGAGCCCTTTGTCCTACACCCTTAAATAACCTGCACTTGAGTCATTGCTAAGTGAATTATCAGTAACCTGTAGCTAATCTGTTTCAATAGGAGTCTTATAATGTAACTTATTTGTCACATAGTCTCCATTTTTGTGTCCAAAAGTGTTTAGGTTGGAATTTTTTGTTATTGTGAATCACGTTTGTTCTTCTTTTCCTTTTGGTAGTGACAAGTCTGAAAGGCAAACCGCTCTCCTAATGATACATCAGCATTAAGGGCACTTTCAGTAAGTATAAATATAATGTAAATAGCATTTCAGCTTTGTCTGATGTCTCCAATGACAGATTTTAGTGTCATCTGATGTTTTCAAAGCAACGTCATCTTTGGCACTATTTGCTGTTAGCATCAGTGGCTTAAAATAAAAGGTGCATTTATTAATAGTTATATATGAGACTATTTTCCATTTATTAAATCAATAACAATAATATTGGATATTGTTTTGTTGTTGTGTTTTTTCTATGTTTGTTGTTAAAATAAAAACAAAAGAAAAGGTAATGTGACACTTATAATCATATCATAATAATAATTATTTACAATTGTCCTCTTTCTTCAGAACTTTCAAAGGATGGCTAGTTGTGGGGAGGTAGACCACTCTGTTAACTCACTTCCATCCACAAAGAAAGGCACCAACAGTGGTGGTGGAAGTGGGAAACAGTGCAGAATCATCATGCTCTGGCTCCAGCAGCTCGTCCCCAGCCTTGTCTGTGCCGGAGTGTGCCATCTGTCTGCAGAGCTGCGTCCATCCAGTTCAACTGCCATGCCATCACGTCTTCTGTTTCCTGTGTGTGAAGGGAGCCTCCTGGCAGAGTAAACGTTGTGCTCTCTGCAGACAGGAAGTACCAGATGACTTTCTGGAAAGGCCTACACTTCTCTCTCCAGAGGAGCTAAAAGCGTCAGCAGGAGGTCGGGGTGGTGCAGCAAGTGATCATGCTTGGTATTATGAAGGTCGTAATGGTTGGTGGCAGTATGATGAGCGAACCAGCAGAGAGCTGGAGGACGCTTTCTCCAAGGGTAAGAAAACAGCTGAAATGTTGATTGCAGGTTTTTTGTACGTGGCCGACTTGGAGAACATGGTGCAGTACAGGCGCAACGAGCATGGCCGTAGACGCAAAATGAAGAGGGACATTTTAAATATCCCCAAAAAGGGAGTGGCAGGACTGCGTTTGGACACTGATGGTGTTAATGGGGCCATTGGGGCAGCAGGTCGGGAAAACTCTGCTGATGGGGCTGATACCACAGTAGCAGGTGTACAACAGCAGGTTCCAGGTATCTCTGCTACTGCTACAGCTCCTCCAGCCACGGCTAGACCTCCTACTTCTCTTGGTGGTCAGCCTGGCACCAGCACTAGCCCTTCTCTTGAGGATGCTCTCTCACAGTTGCAAATCAGCCCCAGGCCCACACCTTCTCAAGAGCGGTCTGGGGCTGGGGAAGGGGAGGAAGAAGATGAGGAGGAGGAGGCTTCACCCTCTAGGTCATCCGATCCACACACCTCTGTGGATGAGTCTGGCTCTGGAGACTGGAGTGATGATGAGGACGAAGAGGATGAAGAAGAGGAGGGGGGAGATGGCGAGCGTTTGGAGCCCTGGGAGGGTAGGCCAAGGAGGCAAAGACTGAATCCAGAGGACAGAGCCCCTCCTGGTGCAGAGTCTGCCTCTCCCCCTTCCTCATCCAGTAGCAGTGGAAGGTCCAGAATGCCTGATGGCCAGTGTACAGTGACTGAAGTATGAAGTCATCACTGATACCATCATCACCAAATGGCTATTTTCCTTTCCATTAATTTATTCCTGACTTTATGCTGCCGTTCACTCAGTCACAGATTGGATGTGGGTGCGTTGCTTGGTACAAGAGAAATGAGGCATTTCACATGAAATACCAAACGTAACCATGTTTTTAGGTAAACAATTGATTTTTGCCACGCAATTCGGTGCCTCATTTTGGCTCACAATGATTTGGATGTATATGTGTGATTTGTTTGTCTGTCTCTAATAGGCACTTAGCTGGCAGTTTGGCACCTAGCTAAAGATGGAGGATATAATTTGTGCTGCTTGAGTCATCATATTGACAGGTGTTTCTGTTATTTTGTCCACTATATTTATAGTGGACTAAATAGTGGAAACACCTCTGTGATTCGGTGATCATACAGTTAACTCACTCTAAACAAAAACACAAAATGATCCCATTAATAAATGGAGGATTATTGCAGGACTGTTGATTTGAGTAAGGTGTATCTAATAAACTGCCAACTTAGTGATGTTGAGGTAATGTTTGCTGTCTAGTAAGACATGAGGTACAGTTGGGCAAACACTCATGTGGACACAGCATGTTGGTGTGAGCTGCAAAACGTCATAATTGTCTAAGTATCACATGTTGTGAGCTAGATTTAATAGACCAATTCAGCTTCCACCAGTCTGCTGTCGTTTAGCATTTGCTGCAGGCATATTGAGTCTAATTTAAATAATAGTAAAAGTGGAATGACTCGCCAACACGCTTTTGCCAGTCCTAGGTGCACTTGTGTTTTAAAGACCGGGGCTTCTTTATGTCCCATTCCACATTTGTGACATGCAATGTGAGAAGGCATAAATAAGGATGTTACTCCTGGAAATGGAACTTTGTCATTATCAAAATCATGAATGGCTGCATTCTTCTCACCTACACTTCTAACTCCTAACTCTCTCAGCTAACATAGCACAGAGAAATGAGCTTCTTGGAGACTGCTGTTGCAAAGAATTAATCCTTGATAACTTGTATCCACCCTACCTAAACGATTTCCTTCAAATTTAACACATTATCAAGCTGTTTTTTTGTTGTTGTTTTGTTTAACTGATGCAGTAGTGATATCTCAAAGCAGATTGCTGTTTAAAGAAATTCTTTAGGCCGTTTGTTCAGATGAAGAAATGAAGCATAGAAATATTTAAGAACACTGGTAAACTATGTGGTTGTTCATTTTTTTTACAGCATAGTTAAGTTAAGCCCACAGGATTATCTGGCTGCCTGCGTAGGGTTTGTCTTTACTTTTATTGCAATTAACCTGCAGCTTTCTGAAATTCTAAAATCTGTAGACATTAAAAATCCAATTTTAAATTATTGTGCATAGTAGAAGTGGATGTGAAACTCATTTAAACTATTCCCAGCATTAAGTAATTGGCATTTCAACGTAAGTATCAGTGTTTTTCATTTTAAAGTTCTTGGCTTTTGTGGCCTCATTTGTATTCTAACGGTCCCTGATAAAAGTATTTTCAATTGGTGTGATTCTAAAGTTTTGTGATTTGTGCGTGTTTGAAGAGAGAGTTATTTAAACACTACTGGTTGGCAGGATTTTCAGAAGTGATACTCTTGGTTTCAGTTAGGGTAAATGTTTGTTTGTATTTGCGTTTCTTGTGGTTGTAAATACTCTGGAAGAGAACAAGAACATGCCATCGCTACTGGCCATCCTGCAGAGTTAGTTATTTTTATATTTCTTAAACCCTTACATCATCGGCTCAGTTTAAGACCTTCCATACTGAAGAATAAAGTTTGTGTAACAGTTTTTGCTTGGCAACTTTTTTGTTACATGGTTTGTAATTTAAGAATAAATTGTGTCATTTCATCATCCTAAAATGTTTCATGTGCTTTTGTGTCTGAATATTAGATTTATTTAAACTCTTAATACCGTGTGATGGGGTGATCGGTTTGGTTTTACTTAAATATTTATCTGGCCTCAGTGTTATATCAGCATCTTGATTTATTGTTGCGATTTTTCTAGGGATAAAAAATAAATAAATAAATTCCCACAATAGATGAGGGACTGAAGTATTTATCTATTCTTAATCTGAAAAAGTATCTCGCAGAGAAAAGAGAATGAAATGATCCCAAATGTCTACAATTTGCAACACACCCTCTGCTTTTTTTGTAATTAGAGGCCATGTAAAAAAATGTATTTCATTATGAGGCTTACTCCGGACTTCCCCTCACTCAGCCCTGTAGATGTTTGGTATTCAATCCCCAGCAGCTATTCACCCTCCATGAGTGTGACAAAGAAACGAGGCCTAGCATCCTCCAGAGACCTGTCCTATTCCTACAGTCTCAGAGTGCAGGATTCTGCTTTTGCAATGTCTCCTTTTATTAAGTAATTTTAAATCTGCAATGAACATGAGCTATAAATAAATGCCACACCCAACAAAGCACTGTACTATACAGTGAGCTTGGTCACATTTTAAGATGATTTTTCTTTTGTTGACTGATAGGCAGTGGATTTAGAAGATAGAGAATGTAAGCCTTTAAATGCAACCAATCACTCACTGTAATGCATCTCAGCAGACCATTACTGTCGATTAAGAGTCTGTGTCTCCCCAAATCTATTGTAGCAGTTTCTGTGCAATATCTTGCAAACAATTTCAACCAGGCTTATTCAAAATGAATATGTGCTGATCTGCTTGTAAAATACAGAAGAGACACTTTGACCACATCACTTGTGTTTAGACTTGCTAGCCAGGGCCTGCAGGTTAGCCGGACCGCCCCACACCGTCCCAAATACATCCTTCTCAGTCCTAAGAGCGTCAGACAGAGGGAGCTCTCTCCCCGACACCGCTACCTTCTTCACAGCCTGGATGACAGGAGCAGGTCCTTTCACATAGCGACTGAGCCAGTTTTCAGCCTGCTGTAAAAGAGTCTCTGCATCTTCCTGCACCTGGGAGGCCTCCAGGACTCCATCTGCTAATCCAATGTGCAGGCCATATTGAAAGTCCACTTTTAGAGCACCACCAAGAAGTTTCAGTGCACTCTGGCTTCCAACAATGTGGACAAGTCGTGCAGCACCGCCCCAGCCGGGAACCAAACCCATATGTTTATGGACAAACTGGATCACACTGTCAGATGTCATTAATCTGAGCGAGAGACATACAAAGCTCATGTTAGACTATTTGCCGCGTTTGGGTGTAAAGGTAAAGCGTAAAATAGATCATCAAAAGAAGTCATCACCTGAAATCACAGGCAGTAGTGAGTTCAGCACCTCCTCCCAGTGCTTTTCCCTCCACCAGAGCAACAGAGATCAGAGGCAGCCTGCAACAAGACAATTATTCTGTCAGCATGTTATGTTGCACGTTACACAACAGGACCGCTCCAACTTCTCTGAGCTCACACTGGCTGCAGCTGCTTTTGTCCGCATAAATATTTAGCGAATAAACAATCAGCGGTCTTACCTGAGAAGCCTTGTGAGAGCATTCTGCATAAACATGCACATCTTCATCCCGTCCTAAAAGGCAAAAGACACGTTGTTTAGATATATTAGTGTGTCACACTCTCAAGCACAAAGAAACTGTTAAGAACTATAGAATCAAAACACAGTTTAAAAAGACGCTGTCAACTCATGGACCAAAAAGTACAAGCATATCTTTGCGCTGGGTTCCTGCATCAGTCTCCAACCTCTGACATTCGCCTACAGAGTGGTCAGCTCAACAGCGCCTTCCTACCTGAACACACTCATCTACTAGTCTGCAATTCTTTTCACCAACATTGCCAACAATAAGTTAAATATCCAAAGCAAGATCAATGGTATGATAAATAAACTACTTGCTTCTGTACACACAGCAGTCTCACCAATATAAAAAAAAAAAAACACTGAAGACAGATCCCTTCATTAAATGTAATTGTAAAGGTAAGAGACGTTATGTAGTATCTCTGCTCTCTCTCTCCTACCTCTGGATTAGATAATGCTCTGACAGCATTTAGGTCCGACCCGGAGCAGAAAGTTCCTGCAGCCCCACGGACAATTAGGCCTTTGCCATCGCTCCAGTTCTCCAGCTGGCTCACCTTTTCCTCCAGCTCCACCATCATACTGCCTGGGAGGAACAACACACTTGGATGCAGTGTAATTCAACTGTGTTAATGCACTTACTCACTGAGAAAATCCTCACTTGGAGTGTTAGTCACCTTACCAGAGAAGGCGTTCATGCGGGAGGGGTTGTTGATGGTTAGCACAGCGATGCCAGAGTCCTGTTTGAGCAGATCAATGGAGCCTCCAGGAAAGGCCTGCAGCTTCTCTCTGACCTCCTTTTGGGTGAAGTCATGAGTGCTGGAGTAAACACAGCCACTGCTCCGTCTCTGCAGCAGTCTTTGAGCACCAACGTTCACACAGGTTATTAAAAAATACAATCAATCACGTCAATCATTACAAAGAGAGGTTTAGAAGGAGAAGAACTGATTTACACAGATCTCTGATTTATTGTATACAGAATGCATTAAGAAAGTGAATGTTTTTACTTTGTCTCTTATTTGATCAGATCTGTGGTTAAACGCTATGTGACTCATCAATTCAAGTCAACCTCAGTGTGCAATTATACTGTAATTGTACAGTAGGATAAAGAGTCTGCATAGCTGCCTCATGGAATCAGAGTTATTATAGAGGAACAAGTGTCAGCACCTCAGAAAAGTGCTTGTGTTCTAATTAAGTGGCTTTAACTGTGTCCATGCGATGATCCTTATACACCCAGTGAGTCCTTTACCTGGCCCAGGATCCACAGCTGCTACTGCTTTTCAGAAGCTCTCGCCTCAGTGCACAGAGAACCATCCTGCTGCTGTGGGGGGGATGAAGGATAGAGGAGAAATGATTCAATTTAACCTTAGCTGGAGAGAAGTTACATCACAATTATCACCTTATACGACTTACGCGACTGAGGGGGGGGGGCTCCTCTAGTTTAAGGACAAGAGCACTGTCAGCAGAAACAGCAATAACCTGTGATGAAATAACTATGAAACACAAAGTGACCCTACTAATGCTATGATTTGTCATTGTAGGAAAAGTACAGGTGTTTTCAGTGTGTGACTGTGACATGTCCAAATGTCCACTTAAGACACAAAGTGTCCAATTACAGACACAAAGATGAAACAGCACAATTAAAAGAAAGAAGTTATTAACCTCCACGGGATCAGTAGCTCCTTAAATGCTGCTAAAGTCATCAAACATGACATAAGAACTGTGATAGAAACAGCCTTTTAAAAGCAGGGAGCATTAAAATAGGAATGAGTTTTATAAACAGCTGTGTTTGTTATAGGTCATCTTTTCATTTGGATAATTTCACTATATGATTTTGTCCGATTGTTACATTAATATGTAGCCGACAGTGTCCGACACATATAAAAAGATCTTATAAGGAGGAATACGTCTGGCAAAGCTAAATGTACGATTCTGCTCCAATTATTACAAAATATTTTACAACGAAATACCAACACTAACCTTCTCCCAGAGTGTTACACTGAAATCCGTCCCCCTAGAAACGAGAGCTCCTCCGAACTTGACTCTGCAACACACGTAGTTCTTCTACTTCTCCATGTGGGGGCGCAATAATCCTCCCATGATTCTTAAAAGAAAATAAAAATATATAGTAGACAGTGATATTAAGCCACATATTATAGCCACATTTCACACAACACTCCACAAGCGTTAGTTTAACGTTAAACACGGGGTGTAGTATCATTTATCACTGGCCAATGTACAGCACAGCGAGACCTGCTCTTTGTCTGTCTCAACTTTGTAAACACAGGATACAGAGGAACCAGCTCCACAGACATGTCCTTATTCAGTAGCATTGACAGAGGCCTTTAAATAACACCCCCAGGTTGGATTACAGAAATGGCACACACAGGATTAAGGTGCACTGTTTTTTGTGTCTTTTTGATAGCAGCTTCGACTGACTCCACTGAGCTGAGTTTAAAAAGCAGCGTCTCAGTGGGTAACCCCAGGTCTAGTACCACATCAACAACTTGTCAATCAAAATTCTGCTCTGAGACTTTTTTAAACACTGCACACATTTTAAAATGTCAGTGATAAGTAAACATATTTTCAGAAGTATTACACAAGAGCTTCAGAATATAATAACTGAAGTTGGGATCAGTCTGAGTGAAACTGCGTTAAAATGTCTGTTTTCATTCTGTTTGCTCTGGTTCTGCACCTTTGCACGGACAGATTTAGTTTGAGAAATGTTCTTGTTCACCTCATCCTAGAAACATGATATATCACGACTGTCTGTAAGTTAGAGAAAGGACATTTGGACAGTGAGACAAAGACACAAAAAGACAAGGGGATGCCTATACACTGCCTGTCCAAACGAAAAAGTCCCACACTCTAATATATCGTTACATCTCCTTTAGCTTTGATTATGGCGCACTCATATTCACCGTGGCATCATTTGGATAAGCTTCTGCAACGTCACAACTATTTATCATTATAAATGATTCCTGTCCAGAGTTGCAAGAATTATGCATTCATTTTTCACCAGCACATCCCAGAGATTCTCAATGGTGTTAAAGTCTGGACTCCGTGGTGGCCAATCCATGTGTAAAAATGATGTGTCCTGCTCCGTGAACCAGTCTTTCACAATTTGAGCCTGATGAATCCTGGCATTGTCATCTTGCCCGTGTCATCAGGAAAGAAAAAATCAATTGATACAATGATCTGGTCATTCAGTTTATTCAGGTAGTCAGCTGACCTCATTCTTTAGACACATAACATTACTGAACTTAGACCTGACCAACTGCAGCCATCCATCTATTATCCTACAGTATCTGCTTTTCCTCTTAAGGACACCCTGGACTTTGATTAGTAGCACTATTGCATTGGATTTGATCATGCAATGTGTCTGAGTAATGGCCAGTCTAGTGTATTTTTCCCCAAACTGATGGATTTGTTGAATCTGGGTTTCAAACATAAATGGTCATCAACAAGGATACAGTACACTGCATCCAAGACTGCAACTCTATTTTAAAATCTACACCTCTCCGGTCTATTTAAAAGTGGGGAAGGAATTCCAAAAAGCTAGTGGGTCTCTTCCCAGGCAGCCATTCCAGACATGGCAACTCTCCTTCTTGCTCTGCACGGTACATTGAGTCAGGTCAGCCAGCCTGCAACCTGTCTCTAAACATCATTCTGTGAAGTGCAGCACCTGGAAGACATAGAGAGCAGTTGCTAAAATCATCAAGTTGTACACAACTGATCTATCTGTGTGTGGCGGACTGGCAACCTATCTACAGCATTTTTACTTCTATATCCTTTCATTCCTTAACCACTGTGCCTGGTCACATTCATTCATCTTTTCAGTCAGCCAGCCAAACTGTTCTAGGATCTGTCCAGATATTAGTGATGCAGCCGCCGACTCCTGCTGATAATAGAAGCGTATCTGAAATTACAACCTTGCTAGTAGGAAGAGGGGGAGACAGAGATTCACAGTTTAAACAACATTTATCTATTTATTTATCATCAATTTCATTGCACGGAAGTCTGTGTGTGTTACAGTGGATGGTTGTGTGTGCACTATTTGTGGCCTGTAAAGCGATGCATCAGTGCACAGATCAATATGCAGCTGCCTGGAGCTCCACAGGAAGTCAGGGAATGCGCTACAGTCAGCATGGCTCTATACCAACTCACCAAGATAAGGAACAGACACTCACACATGCACATACACGCACACTTGCACACGCATACACACGGGTCAGATAAGTGCCAGAAAGCATCTATTTCAGGGCAGCAAGAATGGCAGTTTGGCAGGTGCCAGAGGCTCTCCGGTGCCTGGAGGTTTCCTGTGAGGGGTGTGGGGAGGGCAGTGGAGATGAAAGGCAAGTAGCCAGGAGACACTGAAGGGCCAATGAACACTTTTCCAAAGCAGCAGCAACTGGGATGTTACTGTAGCAACTCACAGCACTGACCACGGACAGACAAAATGCAACTGCTGTTTCAGTATAGTTATTGTATGTTGGAAATCATCAAGACATAGCTGTATAGCAATACTATATAAAATAACTTTATTCACTCCTCCTAATAACTAATGCCCACGTAATCTAAAGTGATTCTAATCTCCTCAGAGTGAAAAGAAATGTTCTGCAAAGATATACCTAAAGGCCAGGTGAAGGTCTAGTACGGCTGTGTGTCTAGCTTCATTTCTGAGGACACGGAAAAAGCCAGAAGCCAAACTTGCCCTGACACCCATCAACAACGAAAACACACAACTGCTAATTAGAATTCCTGTGTAGCAGGGTGGTCTCAAGGCTGTTTACTCAGAGCTGTGAGCAGATTCAGTCTTCAGCGTGGACCTGCTTTGGTCTAGACACTTTAACTTAGATCGTAGATGCCACTGTTTAAAGATTTGATGGGTTTGATGGGTAAAAGCTTTTCTGTACTACCATGAGCCTTACAATCACCATCCTGTGTGCATGTTGGTAGCATCTCAAATGAAGGCAGACCTAACAACCCCATTAGTGTGTCAACAGCTACTGGCAAAATAAGAAAAAGACTATTGTCACAATTAGCTGCTGCATCTACACGGATGACAATCATTTTGTAAAGTAGCTACAGCCACTCTCTACTTGTATAATTAAACACAGATTGTTCCGTAAATTCTTTCCAGTGCTATTTTCTTTAAGCAGCACTGGAATCAAAACAGTTAGCACTGGTTATATAATCAGTTCAGCATCTGGAAGCATCCAGACCTGAGCACAGGCCAATACTGGGAAGCTACACTCCTGCCCAACCTTGACAAGAGGAAAACAGGGTGAGACAGTCAACACGGACTATGACAATATTTATATTTATATGAGCACCGGGGTAGGATTTCTGGCACCATAACATGGTCGCACCTGTTATGTCGGTCAGCCTAGAGGGCCAGCTTTCAGGGTGAGGGGTCAGGTGTCTCTCCCTCTCGTCTGTGTTTGTATGTGCATGCGTGTGTGTAACTGATTTATTTACCAGACAATACTTGTCATTATGTTCATGAAATCGTGTCATCAAGTATAATGGGGTTCATTACAGCACTGTGTGTAAACAAAATCACAAACAAAACATTTTTGAAGGAATAGATGCACACTGTACACTAACATAAACAGACTAGACTCACACCCCCACTCTCACAGTGATGAACTGTTCCTCTGCTGCTGTCACGTAGCTCTGCAGTCATTACTCAGAGGAAGAGATCACAGTGTCACCAAACATGTCAGCCACAGAGATTAAAGCAGCCAACCTGTCGTCTTGGTTCTGGTGCTTCATCTTTGTGAGCTGAACAGTCACCTAGACCTCCTCTTGATGTAGCCACAGAAAAAAAATAAGTGCAAAGTTTAAGTAATTGACTTCTTTTTAACTATATTCATCCTGGTTTTCACAGTGCCACTTTACAAATGGGCTTAAGCTGCTATGACAACTTTTTGAATCGTAATTATTTGACACACATCATCAAAGCTGCACAGCATGATATAATATAAATGTAGCTACAATAGTGTGTGACTTGAAAAGAGAGGCACAATGGTTTTGGTTAAGTCTGTATTTTTATTACACAAAAAGAACAGCAAAGGCATCATCTTCATCATGACACGACTCACTACTGTAAGTCAAAAAACTGTGCTAATCAACTGAGCAATGTCCAAACGTGTGTCCATTCAGAATTAGTAAAAGTAGAAAAAAGGCTTTTCAATATTTTCTCTAAGCATCATTACTTGTATTAAGCTTGAAAGTCTTGTGTATGACGTTTAACCTTTTGCATGGAAATCATCAGGACAGCAAACATAAAGGCCATTACAATGTATTTAATTTTCAAATTAGGAAAATGCATACAAAGAAACCAGCCTTTGGTACAAAGATATAAAAAAGAACCTCACAATTGAATCCATCTGGTGATGTCAAGTAAATATTGTTTTTGCTTAATCATGAAAAATGTAAAGCAAGTCATGAACATAAAGCAAAATGTATTAGTCACAGGCAAGGTACAGTCCAGGAGTCCAGGCATTTACTCTAGGTTTTATTCAAGAAGATAGAAAACCAACACAGAGAGTGATGCTGGGGAAAGTTTGAGTTCAATCACCACTGTCTCTGCAAACAACATGACGCAGCATAAAGTTTATGTGCAAATCGCACACAAAACAGTTTGCGCACAGAATTCAGAAGATATTAAATACATCCTTCTGGACTTCATTTGGCTGAAAGTTTGTAGAGCACTTTAAAGTGAACTTTTAGGTGTAAATACATTAGACAGAACAAAAGGAGTAGTGACTGACCTGTTGGTAGATCTGCAAGGCTATACTAGTCAGAATGCAGGCTTCAGCAGACTGTAGAATATCCATTCAGATGGTTGGCATGAATGAATGACGCACTGGATGTGACTGTTCACTGGAAACTACTGTCTTCACCTTCCTTTTATGGTTTATGCATGGTGGCAGGTTAACCAAAGCATAATGCTGAATAACTGAAGCTACTTAAGGTCCTTTTCTTGCGTCCTTAATCAGTCAGACTCCACTGGATTCCACATACATTCTAAAGATGAGTTGGTGAACTCACAGCACCTCTGAGTCTGTAGGCATGAAGCTATTTAGGTTATGTACAACAGTAATGAACAAAGAGAGGACTAGAACACAGGTTATCGCTGAAGGCTTGCTCTGGTTATCTCAAACACAGAGTGAGGTGGAGATCAAATGATGACTGTCTCTAAGTGAAAGGCATGTGAGTAGCTAAACGATGAAGTGTGTTTCTGGAGGAGGAAGGACGGAGGCACGACTGGAGTTGCAGAAGGAGATGAAGAGGTGGAGGAGGAGGAAGTAGGGGAGCGACTGGCCCATCGGAAGGGGAGACGTCGATTGGCTGGACGGGCAGGCCTTGAGAAGCTCTTCTGGACTGAAGAAGAGGAGACAGAAGACTCGTCGTTCTCCTGCAGAGAAACAAGTGAATTAACATTTAGGATTATCATGTCATCCTGTGAACAACAAAATCAGCCACACAGATACTTTACATTTTGTCACGTGTTCCATCTGTAGTCTTCTTGATCCTAGGGAAAACAACAGGCATATTTCAAACACGAAACATTAATAGTTTAAGTACGCTCATGTGAAAAGTCATTTCTTCTGGTCAAGCTGAACATCTGCACTAAAATACCTTACACAAGCTACTTTAGTACTGCTGCCATTTATCAGCACTTCACAGTCATCAGATTTTATTTGGACAGCTCTCCTCGCTGAGGCTAAACTAAAATAGTGTCTCTAATTACATTCATTTCATGAGGTCAAATAAAATTGACTTGATAATCGCTCCCACGATTTCTTTAACATTTGCATGACTTTAAAGCACCGTAATCACTTCAGCTTTCTCATTTCCGTGGTCTGCCAAGGGCATTTAGTCAGCTGGCTTCTTGCAGATACTTCTGTAATTACAACACAAAAGCCAGAAAAACACTTTCACTGCAAGGCCCTATGGAAAGACTAAAAGATAAAAGACAAATTGGTGAGGGCATAAGACCTCCTGCCAAGTTTAAACTTTAAATGCTACACTGCCAGTTCTTTTGTTAGGAGCCTTTAAGCAATGGAGTGGCCCAGATGCCCAGATTATAATGGAGACATTGGCCTGCTTCTGTCTGTTAGCACATACCAGAAATAAACAAAATTCCCACCAGAGCTGTCCTCAGTCAAGGGCAATCGTTTAGTATTTCACAGTGAGAGAGAATGAAATGTGCAAGTTCATCCAGGTCCACATTTGGAACTGGCCTTGAAAATATAGTTGGATGTAATTTGCACCTAATTATGCTTTAGTCAAAATAAAATCTACATATTTTGATTGAAGTAACCGACAGTGAACAGCACACCTGCTATGTAGCTTTTATTTTTGACTACCGATTGTGCATATCAGACTCCACCCACCTGCATTATAAGGTGTATCCCTTTCACACCCATGGCACTGTGGTTGCTGAGCTGTGTGCTGTGTGCTTGGCAGGTGTGTGAAGCTTGTGTGTGTCTCAGACTAGGAGGTGAGGTTGGAGGGTTCATGTCCAGCACATCCAGCCCTGTGATGTCCTCCTCCTGCCTAAAATTAAGATTAGGACTTATAGCCGTCTCATTCTTTTGGCTCTGGTTCTGTTGAGCCCGGGCTGCACTCTCATAATTCTTCAGAATCTTTTCCAGTGCCCCATAGTTAGATCTGGATCCTTCAGGACGTGGGTACGCAGCCAGAGTGAGGGGCTTCCAGGGATGGTCATTCATCATTCGAGGCCCAGGTCTGGAGGAGTCAGACTGGGAGGGAAGAACAGACACATGTCTTGGCTGTGTCTGATGCCCTGGCTGTGTCATCTGTCTTTGTTTGTTCTCAGCAGACGGCTGCTGGAGTGAGACACCCATTCTGCAGTGCTGTTGCTTTGCTCCATGGGGATTCTCATTCTTGGAGCTGGAACCCTCCGCATTTTGACCTGGCTCGGTACTTACAGGCAAGACAGGTTCAGAAAAGAGATCCTCTGTGACTGCTCTGTGCTGTACTTTCCTGGAAGGACTGTTTGCTATTTGAACTATGTGCTTGACCTCCGAATGGTGTGCAGAACTCTGAGATGTTGCTGAGGTGGTCTCCCAGAGGCTAACCTGTGGTTGTTCAGCTGAAAGTTCAAAAGGGGTCTCCTGCTTCATTATGACCTCTTGACCATCAGGACCATACCTTAGTCCCCTTGGCTGGACCTCAGGATTCTGAATTGTGGAATCGAAGTTAGAGAGAGATAATGTGACTTCAGGATGCACACCCATGATGCTCACAGTGACATCAGAATAAAGTGGTTGAAATGTAGTCTCCCTAAGGTAAAGCCCATCTGATGCTGAAAGGACTGGCTGGCAACCCACAGAGGAGGCATCTGTTACAGTAAAACACTCTTGTTCCTCTACTCCACGACCCATCTCAGCTTGAAACAAAGTTCTGTTGAACTCAGCTGTTTTTTGTTCCAGCATTACGTTCCTTCTGGAGCCCTGAAGGTTGGGGCTGGCGGGTGCCACTTCTGACGACAACAAGGGTGAATCTACGGGCAATTCTTTGACAACCAGGGGCATCTGTAGCTCAATGCTTTTTAAGTTTCCAACACCAAGGTTGTAATCTGTGTGCAAACCTTTCCCAGCACTACGTATATTGACTTCAGAGAAGCTCTTTTGTACTGTCCCATACGCAGACAACTTACTGCTGCTGAACTTGCTCGTATCACAGGACCAGCGGTTGTGGCAGCAACCTGTATTACAGTTAGAATTAGTAGGTACAGAGCATGAAGCTGCCATACCATCTATGAAAACCTTTCCTTCATTTTCTTGTAACATAGCCTCAAACTTCCTGACAATAGATGGGCTGCTACACTTTTTGTCCACTAAAACACAAGGGCTATGGCACGTTCTCACTGTCATCTTGGGGGATTCTGGGATATGGAGTTCTGTGTCTGGATGGCTTGGGGTGCTCAGATTCCTGGATGAGCTACGAGGAGGGATTGGTGGAGCTACTGTATCAATATCAGAAAGTATTCCTGGTTTTGTCTGTGTATCTGGATCAGTGTTACTGGCTCTCCAGGAGCCACACTGTGATCTATTGGCTGGACAGGTGCTATTTGGTGACAAGGATATCCAGTTTTCTCTCTGCAAGGCACGGAGATCATCATAGATCTGCCTGAGGTCACAGGCAGCTTCATCCACCTCCACCCGTGTTTTATCATGGCAAAACAGCAGTTCACTCTCCGCAGGGAGCCGCACTGATTCAGATGGATTCCTGTAGACAAAGGACTCCAGTCAATCTATCTATATAATTTAAATACAGCATAAATTATTCAAATTTTTAATAGTGCCATTAAGACACTGCTTGATTAGTGAGTAACTGCTATAGTTCCATAGTGGTATGAGTACGTTAACATAACAATGAGAATTGATATACCTCTTATCGACACTTTTCTTTCTAATCTCATCCTGGTAGCTACAAAGCTCCTCACTTACGCGGGCTATCTCCTTCAGAGCCTGAGACAAAGAGAAGGGGAGACAGAGACACACTGCTGAAGTACACAAAAATAGTATATCAAGAGGTTTCTCTGTTCAAAGAAACCTAGGAATGACAAAGACAGGCAGACAGGAGACAATACAGAAACAGTCTGGATCAAACAAAGTATTTGACAGCAGAGCAAAAAAGCCAGACAAAGCAAACACTAAGATATCTCTGCTGCATATAAATAGCCCTTTTAGCAAATAGAAAATAGCTTAAAACACTTACGGCATTGAGAGCAGTGGTGTTCTTCTTCTTGTCACTGCCATAATTCAGTTCTGACCAAAGGGAGTCCTCTTTTGCACCAACATGGACACTCTTTTCATTCCCTTCAGAGACATGTTTCTGTAGTCCTCCACAACCAGGAGCTCCATGAAAACTAGCATTAAACACTGCTGCATCCTCAGGTTCCTTGCCATCAGTGCCTCCAGATCTCAATTCATGTCGCACCTCAGGTTGAGAATAATCGTTCTGAGTGAACTGATTATCAACATTGAATTCACAGACACTGTCTGCCTGAAAACAGGTGGACTGGTGATCATCTGTGCCATCACGACTGATGTTTCTGTTATGACCAAAGCCAGGTAAAGGTGCGCCCCTGTTTGCTTCTGAATGACTAGAGCTGCTGAGCGGCTCGGAGCGGGAATTGTCACTAAAACTGGAATCTGTGCTGCTTGTACGTATGCTAAGCCTATGCACAGCATGTTCATAGTCTTGTCCTCCGCCGCCCAGTCCCGTCCCCTCTCGTTTGGACCTCACTTCGCAGTAAAGCTAAAAATAAGAAAAAATGAAATATGAATAACATGTTTAAAAAACCCTAGAGTATGAGCCTACAACCTACATTATGACTGTACTTATGCTCCTGCATTTTCACAACCTAATATCTGATGATGAGAAGTCAGACGAGGCACCTTTTAACAAATCTTATACAGTTCATACAAAAGTATGTGAACCTTTTGGAATTTAATGGTTTTCTGCATTAATTTGTCTTAAAAGATTATCTGATCTTCATCTAAGTCAAGGGTATTAACAAATATGATAAAAGCACAAAAAACCTCATATAGCTAGTATGATATAATATGTGAAACCTTGAAATAATGACCTCAAAAAAGCTAACTGGAGTCAGGTGCTGACATGCCTGCAGAGTTGTAAAGAAAATTAGTTGGAGGTGTGGACTAGAGCTACTTCTACTGACAAAAATCAGGGTGTGGCCAGCTTGTAGTGATTGAGGGGAATTCCCAAGTGTATCAAAAATTCTTCAGGATAATGTGAGAATGTCTGTACGTCAGCTGAAACTCTGTAGAAGTGGGTGATGCAACAGGACAATGACCCAAAACACTGGTGCAAGTCCACAACATACCTTTTCCACTAACACTATGAGCGTTTTATAAAGATCAGATAATGTTTTAGGACAAATTAATGCAGGAAACCGTGAAATTCCAAAAGGTTCACACAGTTTTTCTTGCCACTGTATTTAGAACAGCGAGGATAAAAAAAAAACATTCAAAGAATTCTTTCAAATTAAACTGGATAACCCTTGGCCTCCTACCATGGAATCTGAAAATAGTAACTATTTCATGTTGACTGGGCTCTCTTCCCATCATGCAATGTCTACATGAGCCTTTTAGCCTGCCTTTTTCTCTGCTGTTTTTCTCTCTCATTTTCTGCTCTCAAAGGAACAAATGAGAGCCACATGTTTTTTTTCATAGCAAATTGCTCCAATGGCTTCTCACTCTGTCCAGCTACTTGTATGTGGCTTCCCATATTAAAAACACTCATCTGATCTTCTGGATGTGTCACAGTTTAATCTGCTGGTAGACTTGTGCTTTGCTGCGACCCATGCCAAACTGTCTCTGTGTTTACTTTTGTCCTTTCCTTCTCTCTTAGATACATAATTCTACAAAAATTATTTTCCCGTCTCTGTTCTGTGGAACAAATGTAGAAGTTCTCATTGGGCCTGAAAGTCTATGGATTGCCTATTTTGTTCAAACACAAACTCACAATTCAAAAATAAGACATGAATATACATTATCATGTAGTGGCAGATTCAAATTTCATTTGTTTCATGTGGCTTTTTCTGTTTAAAAAACTGTGACAAAATGATAAATATGTGAAATGATCAATTTCAATTAGTGAGCTTTAACTGACACAAATATGCATATCTCTAAATTCCAACATTACCTTTCCTTGCAAAATGGTTGACCAGTTTGGCAAAGTTACTGCGTACAGTATTCATGTATTTTCTATTAGCCACAAAAGCGTTAATTCAATTGTCATAAATAAGATTTATTGTTTTGAAAGTTTAACTTATGAGGCTTTTTCTGTTTCATGTCAGCTTCCTTGTCTTAACCACTCCAATCATTGCCTCTGTCTCAGTACAGAGATTAGAGACCTAGGAGATCCCTCATTCTGCTCCCTGTGCTACTTCCTTTCTTCATATTCTGCCGCTGCACTGATCATGGATATTGTTTTGACGGTGTTGATAGTGAACAGGATGTAACACACTGAATGCAGCTTTGTGCACAGGAAATGATATATCATACACAACGGGCAAACATTGTAAGAAGGGAAAATTAATTATGAATAGAATAAAAAAATATGGAGATGTCTTATATGATTTGAATTATATTACTTTTTCCTCTGTCTACTGTCATTCTTTGCTTTAACTTTACATGAAACCAACTTTAACTGACTTTAATTACAAATCAAATAATTAAAAATGTAGACATATTTTAAGTCAAACTCACAGTCTGCATATCTTACCTCTTCTATTTTTCTCTGCATGTCTTTCAGCTGGCTCTCCCACTCCTTCCTCTCCACATCAAACCTCTCCAGCAGCTCAGCTCTCTCCCTTAACCAGTCCTTCTCATTGTGCTCCAGCCGACAGCGAAGGTCCATGGCGGTCGTGTGTGTGTCTGCCAAGAGCCTCCGCTGCTCTTCCCTCTCACGGCGGAGAGATGGGGTCTCACTGCACTGTGATACCCCAGAGCCAGGACCTGCAGTTGACTGAACTGCTCCACTAGTCAACCCAGCACCCTCTCTAGTCTCCAACTGAAGCAGAAGAAGAGACAGGGAGTGTAGAGGACATAGAGGAGGAGAGAAAAGTGAATGGAGAAAACAGTCAGTAAAGGACAGATTTAAGTTGGAGAGAAGGAGGATGAGAGCCAGATGACAAGGCAAGCAATGAATGAGTGATTGAAAATGTTAAAAGTGGAATTAAGAGAATGAAGGAGTGGCAGGAAGAGAAGGTGGAGGAAGTGGGGGAATAATGCACCATGGGGAGTGTGAGTGGGTTCAGAGGAGCAAAAACGGAGAAAGGAGACAATACTGTAACATAGAAATGTCCTGTATGAACTCACACTTGGTAGCTTCAGAGGTGGAGTGTCTTTTCTATGGAACTTCACTAACACAGGATACAGTGCAGGATATCACAGTGTCAGACACAGCACAGCAAAATATGTCTGCAGAGGATACACGTGGCCTCTGTCAGTGTGCACCAGTTTCTCTCAACACAGATACAGCCAAACCCATTAGTCCTTTCAGTGTTCATATTACAAAAATGCAGGTTTAAGTTTAATTGGATTTTGCTATGCACTGCTAAATATTACTTTCACCAACTTAATTCAATTTTCCTGGTCATTTCCCTTATAAATTTAATTGTGTTAGGGGCAAAAACTAACTAAAGCTAAGCACTAAATGCTAAACTATACCCTTATTTAAATTATAGTTCTAAATTAGGAAAAAGTAGCTTACAAACAGACTTATTTGTCTTAATTTGACAAATACAGACTGTCAAGTCTTGGTGACCTCTAGATAAAGTAATGATACTGGAAAAATGTGAAATGTCCTCTATTAAGGACTCTGAGCTGAGAGAATATTCTCTCTTAAAGCACTTACAAATAAATCTTTGTTTTAGTATATACATCTGTTTACCCTGTTGTAAATGTGTGCATTTACAATGAGGTATACAGAAAATAAAGAAAGAAAAAATGTTGGTTTTGGAACTGGAAAGAGCCCAAGACTACGCCTGTGCATGTGCATGTATGCATGTGCAATGAGTGTGTGTGCTTAAGGCAGTGTGTGTTACAAAGAGAGAATGCGTGAGCGAGTTTTTTCGAAGTTCAGTCACAGACATTGACCAAAGCCTTCTTACAAGCCTCGGTCATGGTACTATTTCTGCCTGTGGCCTGGGGTCAAGAAATTATGGTGTAGAAAAACAAGTCAAGCCTTTCTGTCTGCCTGTGGCTCTTCTCAAACTTCTCCACAATTACAGATGGACGATGATGGGTGCTCTCCACAGACTATTTAAACATCCAAATGTAAACAAATAGTGAAAGTGCAAAAACAAGATGCTTGGAGTCAAAATAAAAGAGTTGAAGGCCATTTTTCATTGACTGAGACAGCTAAGGCAAACCATGTTCTTCAAGGAAATTCTTCAAGGAACTGCATCCAAGCAGGGGCACAGGTTAAATGCATCACAGCCAGTTCAGGGGAAACACACTCCTGCAGCTACTCCTGACTACAATGTCTGGCACAGGGTATTTAAAGGTAACTGTGTCACCACAGTGACCCACTATAAATAGAGGACAGACGGCCTACAATGTCACATTCCGAAGGGAGGTGGAGGAACGAGGTGAAGAGAGGAGGGGGAGTTAGCTTCTAAGGCAGAATGAGTTGTCTCCTAGCTGCCATCAGCTTTCATGAATCACTGGCATGTGAAGAAATATGCCTGAAAATATGCAGCCTCAAGACCTCTGCCTGGGACCTTGGACGCTTGCTCGGTATTTGGTGGTGAAGATGCCCAAAAAGGATGTGAAAACAACATACAGTAGTTACTTTCATAGCCATAATCTTTTGTGAAGAATGGTGTGTAATTAAAATCTTAAGAATAGAGCATGCATGCAACTGTTGATAAGCTCCAGCTACGGCATGTTGATGCCTAATTGACTCACTTGGGGCTTAGAACCTATAATCTCTGGTGTAGCAAATATATGAAATACAATAACAGCTAAACCAAATAATTCAAATGATATAAGGATATAGATAAACTGTATTATACTCCATCTTCAGAGCTTCGGTCTCTCAAACACAAATGGCCAGCAGAGCAATGAAAGTTGTGCAAATGTCATTCCACTTACAGGTGAACTTAAAATGACCTCAATTCCTGCTAATGTATTGGACCCAAATGCTTAACTACAGTATTCACTACTCCTTCAATTCACTAGCTTCCAAGTCTGTTTAATGCACTGCGGTGTTTGGATAATCCTCTGCAGCTTTCTGTCCCGCCCTCTGATGATGTGCTAATACTTTTAGTTTATCTTCCAAGTGCTATGACGAACAAGCAAAAGCTAACTGTCAGTTAGCAATTGAGAAACGGTTTATCTAAGTCCTCTAACTGAGTGACATCAAAATGTTTTTCTCAAGCAAACATGCTAATTGCTAAATTACATGTCAAACTGCTTTCTAGAACTGAAAGCAAACCTACATTTTGTTACAGACACATTGACTCCTAACTGTCCCACAAGGAATACAAGAAGTCTGTAAATTAGTCACTTGATTACAAAGCTGTAAATGATTTCAGATAACTTGACTTAGCAGCCTTAGATTAGCACTTGGTAAACATGTGCCCAAAAATATAAACTGTGGCAGGATGTGGCACCAAGACAAAACAACTATTACAATGGAGCTAACTGTGCCCAGTGTGGCTCAACACCAAGAAGACGGTACAAGTGTCTGCACATGTGTCTGAATAAATTCAAAGTTAGTGCACACTTACTGTTATGTGCATGTAGACTATGAGCACATATATATATATATATATATATATATACTTTATAAAGAAGGACATTTATCCTGTAACAAATGAGTATTCCTGACCTTCTTAGATAGAGACGCCACACATCTACATCGCGACTCTGGTATAAGCATCAGTGTGTATGTGTGTGGCATCACAGCATAACTCTGTGCAGTAGATTAGGCCTCCTTCTCCCAGTGCCTCAATGAGCTTTACGAACAAAGCAGAACAGTAAATGTCTCTGTTTTTATAAGGCTCTCTGTCAGCTACACTATGAGAGGGCACAGAGCCAGGAAGACAAAGAGAAGAGGTGGACAGTAATATCGTGCAGCCTACTCACACAGAAGGACAAAGACCGATATTAAAGCAGCTAAACTATTCATAGTAATCTACGGTATGTGTATGCTGTGTGCTATGTGACAGGAATGAGGCTCAACTACCAGATAAAGACACTGTTGTTACAACTTCATAAAAAAACTAAAGAAATAACAATGACAGCAAGATGTAAAGACAATCAGCAGTCAGATTCAAACTAAGCAAATATCACAGCATAAAAATTAAATAAGCTTGAACCAATGTAGACCGCATAAATCCTTCCTGTGATATAATCAGAAAAAAGCTAAATCCTAAAACCCACATTCCTTTGAAGAATGGCTATTCATGGTTCTTCAAGTGA
Organism: Anabas testudineus; assembly: GCF_900324465.2. Lineage (NCBI taxonomy): Eukaryota > Metazoa > Chordata > Actinopteri > Anabantiformes > Anabantidae > Anabas > Anabas testudineus. The sequence continues at coordinate 17,311,470 of NC_046625.1, read as the reverse complement.
TCTGTGCAATGCCTGACACAACATGGCACTGGTATGCAAACTTAACTCTCTAAGTATTTTCTCCTCATTTCCAGAAATACTTGACATTAGCTAGAGAAAGCTATTAAAAGCCAAACTGGCTGAGTTTGTCTCTTCAGTGCAAATCTTTTGTCTATGCTAGGTCTTGGATTGGATCGATGCCAGGGTGACTTATCACCATGCCATGTAGCTGACGAATGCGACAAGCCCAATTTACACCATACTGGACACCAGACAGGCAAAGGAGAAAATACATAAATGATAAACAAGATACAATACAGATACTTGTTTAAATAAATCATTTGTTATGTGCACTGCTTTTTTATAAAAGCCCCGACACTGTTCATACCCACATAGCAATGCATACATGACACACACACTGCTATCTAAAACTGACAAAATCATTTGTTAACAGCTGGTTTTGATTTCTAATATTCATCATTATACTTTCATATTATCCTCACCTACCTGTGCAATCCTGCATTTGAGCTCAGTCTTCTCCAGCTGCCAGGCACATCTGTCTCTGGTGTATTGCAACTGCAGTTCGCTCCTCCTCTCTTCCTCTCTCTTTACCTCCACCTGCACTTCCTCCAAAACTTTCTTCAGGTCCAGCAGAATCCTCCTGTTCTCTCCTCCCTGCATGGAGACAATCAGCAGCAGTCTCATCAGCCAGATGACCTGTGTCTCTCCACAGATTTTCCCACACTTACAAATCTAGCTAAACAATAACTTACTGTTACTGTTAAAGTGGTGGGTCAAATTATCATATATAGTATCGAAAGCCTGATGAATATTCTGGGATTAGGAGCAAATTCACTGTGCTCCTGTCTCCTCAGGGCACTGTACATTAAAGATTTAGCTTGGCATGTATATTAAATAATTGCAATTACTTGTATGTCAGCCACTTCTCTCAACAATAATTCCTTCTCGCGCATCCACTCTTCCTTGTCCTGTTCATGTCGCTTTTTTAAATCTTCACATTTCTTTTTAAGTCGAGTTTGTTGCTGCTGCTGGGGTTCGGGACTTGGCCACATTTGTCCCCTGAGGATGTCAGTCTGTATCCCTGCTCCACCTTCTCCTCCACCCGGCGAAGCCCCGAACTGAGGCTCGTAGATCTGAGTGAAGACGGTAGGCGGAGAGGATACCCTCCTCAGCGGGCTGCGGCTTTTGCCCCTACCTCTATCTGCCTTGGCCATCCTGGAACACGGCACAAACTCCCATCCCTGGGACGGGACGTATCCGCCGCCAGCACCGCCCCCACCGTGCAGTCCCGAGCCGTTCATAAGCGCACTCCACATTTCTCGAGCGCATCAAAATAACTCATAAAAAACGACCTTATTAGATAAAATAGGGTGTTAAAGCTGGTCTCTATACTATTTCACAAGTATCCGCCTCTGCATTAGTTTATTTATACGCAGATAAAACAGTTTTCAGTTGGCAAACAACGCATAATAGAAGAGCCAACTATCCAAACCCGGCCAAATCCCCCGTCGGCCACACAGCAGCACTGAGGACCGCTGTGCTCATACAGGCGACAGGACTGGACACTTCTGTCACCTCCATATCCTCAAAGAGACAAGGTCACGCAGTCATACTGGTGCCAGATCCACACGGTGTCCTGGTTTTCCCCATTGAAAAAGGTCCTCACTGCTGCACCCCGCGTTGTTGTCCTTTTACATGTTTACTTCGAAATGTCAGGACGCACTGAGGCGGGTCTCTCCCCTGCACGGAGTCGTCGTAGGCGACAATCCAGAGCTGGCAAAGACAGACACCCAGTAACCACTCCGACGCGAATGGGAGAAGTTCCCAAAAATATCACGGAGCGCACTGATGTAAGAGCAGGGGAGTATATTTTTACCCCCTGTAACCACCGGTTTATTCCCCTAAAGCCAAATAGCTGCAGGCGCCTGGAAGACGTCCATCAATCAAAGCGGCGCTGCTCTAATTACGTCGCGCTGTATCCATGGCAACAAATCAAGCTGCGCACTTGACGCTAAACCTGATAGTGAAAAACAGCGAAATGTCACTTTCTATTACTAAACAAGCGGTAAGTATCATAACATTGGCTGTAAGAAAGCTAGTTAGCCTACCTTAGCTGTCCTTTAATCCGCTCCGTGCTCTTCTTTACTTTTCTGCTAACCTAGCATGACAAGGGGATGACTATCACGAGGACCGAGGGGTGGGACTCCATTCATCTCGACTGAAATGCTAAATACACAGAGGTCCTCTGGAAAAGTGAAGCCCTGCTGGGTGGTCACTCGTCACAGGAGTTACCTTTTACACAGAAGTAGTTAAACACTAATCATTTGAGCCACTCAGAAGAGACCCTTACCTCCTGTTTTAAGATCCTCGGTGTTGCAATAAGCGTCCCGTTTCAAAAACAGCCCACAATTTGTCCAAGTAGCTGGAATAAAGCCCTGACTGGAGTGCCGTTCAAAACGGAGCTTAAACAACTGCAGAGTGAGAGCCCAGAGCTCAAATGATGCTTTCATTAACGGGAATAAATTCCTCCTTTCTCTCTCTCTCTCTCCTTCCCTCTGCCTCTCCTCCTCTCTCCACAGCTGGCCCTAATATGTGACGTAAAAAGAAATGGACCGGTTCCGACCCCGTCCTGGTGGTCAGGTCTGCTGGTTTCCACTGATCCACCATCAGCACATTTTTTTGGACTGAATTTTTCAGACCCACCCAAAGGTATTTTTACACAATTCTGAATGTCACAAAACCAACATCCAAATAAGGGTAAACTGTCAGTGCTGCTCCTGTTATATCCCCAATGGATATCTGAATGATCTGTTGCAGACTATGTCGACACAGACAGTATACTGTGGTTGCCTAAGAAGAGCTTGCAAGAGACATGGGCCATGGGTTTGTTTCAGTGTGAGACAGTGTCAGTGCATGACTTCAGTCACAACACAAACTTCAGTATGTACAATGTGCTGAACCGTTTGTGGCTGTTGTCGTGTGAAAACATCATAAATACACATTGAGGCTGTTTTTTGTTTCCACAGACTCATTAAAAAACAGCATGAGCTGCAAAAATATGGCACACAAGCTACAAGCAAAGCTGATTTTCACCTTTTAGCAACATAAGTGTCTAAGCTCTTGCACTGTTGACAGCAAAGTTTCTCTTACACCATGTGTAACATTATTTTAAAGGCCTTGCATAACCACACAGGCCTTTCCAGTTATTGTGGCTGATTAGACATGTGCTGAGATAAAACTGACCCAAGCTGTGCTTGGAATTATATAATCAGTGTTTACACTGTAATAAGAGTGAAAATAGTTTAAACTACAAGGAAATAGAGTCAGATGTCAATCAAGGACACACCCGCAGTAGAAAGAGACATCTAAGAAGGCATAGTAAGTGAAAACATCTGTGTGGGTGTGTGGGCCTTTGGTAATGTAAAATTTGGAGCTTGTTGTCCGTAAAAACTCAGAGTTAAAGACATACTCACCTAAAACTCCACGGGCACTCCAGTGTGTTTGGTCTCCAATAAATGTTGGAAGCATCTGAGTAGATGAGTGGCTGTATTCATATGTGGAAAATGATAATGCCCTGTACCTTGGGTGACCTTATGTGATGTGTTAAACATAACAGAATCAAAATGAATGAATAAGTAAAAAATAAATAAATAATAAAAATGTACTAAATGTTATATTATTTGCGTTACAGAACAAAAAATAAGGTGAAAAGGAATACCAATTTAAAAATGGTGGCATACGAGAGTGAGGAAAACAGAACAAGTATGAGGATCAGCAAAATAATGGGCTGAAACATCTTTAGATGTTAAAGTTAAATGAAGGGGGGGTGTAGAGTAAAGAGAAAAGAGCAGAATGACGCAAGAAGTTAGAATAAAAAGTGCATATTGAACAACATAAACATTTTAGTTATTCTTTCATTTATTTGCATCAGCTTACAGACAGTGGCTCCTCCGCCTGTTTATCCTCCTGCTTAGGGACATCAAGTCGGTCTATGAAGCTTTGCAACTCCTTTCTGAAGGCCTTCATCTGTGCGTTGATGCGATACAGCAGCTCGTGCTCTCTGATCCTGTAGAGTGAAGGCAAAGCATGTTTGGTCTCCAGCTATATTGATTAAATTACAAATAAGGGATGGTTGTTGTTCATTTCTGGATTACCTGCCACCTTCATCGTCGTCATCCAGTCTGGCAAACAGCTCCCCGTTGTTGACGTATACTCGGGCCTCAGCGATGATAGTGCTGGTGTCAGTGATGAGCCTGTCGATGGTCCGGCCCAGCCTCTCCGCCTCAATGCGGATGTCTATCATATGTTGCCGGTCCTTCAGGCTCCTGGATAAAAAACGACTGTCTACAGGTGAGTAAAGGGAGCGTGTTGGGGTGAGGCAGCGAATGTTCCTGACTTCATCCGAGTCGCTCTCCCCTCCAATAGGGCCCTCACGCTTGCGATGAGGTGGGAGGAGACGAGGGGAGGAAGCGGAGGCTGAAGGGGTGTCATCATCCCGTCCTCCGTCGCTCTCTGCGTCACTGTCCCGCGGGCTGCCTCGAATGCCCAGGTGGGAGGCCAGGTCGTAGCGCTGCATGTTGGAGAGCAGCACACGGTTCTCGTACTGGAGCTGCATAACCTTTCCGCTCAGTTCGTTGATCTGCAGACGTGCTGCTTTCAATTCCTCCTGGAGGGCCTCCACTTTAGCAGGGTCAGCTCCACCTGGGGTTAAAACAAGGCAACATTAAAAAGTGGAACAACCTCTGCAGATGAGACTTTAATGTGCAGCTCCTGGAGCCTTTATGAAACACAATATTTTGCCTGATATGATAAGCTGTAAGCGAACAGATAATCCTTGCCCCATAGTGTAGTTGTTTTGTCTCATGCAGTAGTGAAACAATTACTGAGTGATAATGAAAATTGAAAAACAAACCTCCTCCGTGTCTGGATCCGGCTTCATGGGATCCAGCCTTGTACTTCAGTTTATTGAGTTCACTTGTCACCTAAAGATAAAAAGAGTTATTTATGTTTATCTTTAGTTTAGTTTTGTCTGTATTTTATATGCATAAGGCCTAAATAACAGACAGCTTATATAAAAGGCCTGAAAGTCATTGCAAGCAAACAAGAGACACTTCTAAAAATTATATCTTACTTCACTGACATTAAAGTCACTTTCTGTAGTTTAGTGATATCAGAAAACATACATCATATGTCATTTGAACTTCTTCAAACAAAGCAAAACAGATAGCAGTCCCAGACAGAGTAACTAAATCAGTCTATTTCTATATAAATATATTTTCATGAAACAGTTTAAGTATTTAGGCCTAAAGTCACAAGTAGTTTTAGAGGTTGCATTAACGATACAGGGGCCCTGTTTGAGCAGCTAAAAACAACCTTTTTGTTCTCTTCTTCCACATCTGCTAAATTCCTGCGAAGAAGTTCTGCCTCATCTTCCACCAGCTGAAGCTGTTGCCTCAGCTCTGACAAGGCCTCGCCTTGCTCTCTGCACTGTTGACCTCCACTGCCAGAGCCATCCACTCCTGCTGCCGCCAGACTAAGAGAAGAAACAGGCATAGATAACCCAAAATTTTTTTACTTGTCCCAAATTGTGTATTTTATTCTTCTGAATATAACAATGATGATCATCGTGTATCTGGTCAGTAAATTTAAAGTACCTGTCCTCCCTCATGTCATCCAGCTCAGCCTTCAGCCCTCGGTTTTCCACCTCCAGTTCCACAATCTTCCTCCCCAAGATGTTTGCCTCCTCCTCCACCAGGCGTAAACGGAGCTTCAGCTCTGATTCGCGGGTGGTGGGAGGCCCTCCAGCCTCACCTTTGGGCAGAGGGCTGTCTACATCCCCGTAGAAGGAGCGATACTTCTGCAACTCGTGCTCCAGTCGGTCCTTCTCCTTGTCGATCTTTGCCATCTTTTTCCTCATCAGGATGGCTTCCTCTTTGATAAAGGCTAGCTGGCATTTCAGATCCTCATTTTCTTCCTATAAAGAGGACAAAGCATTTTTTATTAGGCCACTAGTTACAGTCTTCTATTTATTTGGAAAAAGTCAACACAGTAGAATATAGAATGAATTGTTTCATTGCCTCATATACTGTAGCACATAATGTAATTGAGTGATAGTCTGGTTTTTCCTAATCATTTTTTTTATTCACTATTATTAATGAGTTGTTGATGCCCAGTCCTGTATAACGCATGATCTTAATTTGGAAACTGCATTTGAAAACAACTTCATTATTAAATATTGTGGTTTACAACTACATAATCTCATAATATAATTGCTGACTCACCTCGATCGGGGTCTGTGCAGCCTTTCTCTCTGCTTTCTGTCCATCCTTACTTCCTTTTCTTTTCAGTGAGAGCTGCAGAGCAAAAGCAGTTACATCATCATCAGCCCTCTGTTTTCTTTCTGAAGCCAGTGATGTCATCCAGGTTTATGGAACACCAAAGACCCAGTAATGGAAAATAGTGGACTACTAAAAGCTGCCCTTAAGAACATTTCTGGAAACATATTAAAATTTAGACTACGTTACTGATTAAGCAGGCTTATTTCTGACTTTGGACTTATGGAAATAGCAGCATTAACACTGTGAGAATGGAAAGGTGAAATAAACTGCACCCTATGCTAAGCCCCTCACCTCTTTGGCTTTCTCCAGTTCATTCTGCAGGGCCTGCTTGGTGACTTCCACTTCTATCAGCTGCTGCCTCAACTTCTCGTTCTCCTCCTCTGTCTTGGTCCTCTTCTCCTCCACGTTCTCCAGCTCGTGGTGCAAGCGGACAGACACATCTTTTGCCACCTGGGAGAAGGCCCAAGACAAAGGAGGCAGTGAAGGAAAGATAGTTAATGAATGAATGATAGAATAGTACAGAATGATGCTCCTTCCTCCACACACTCACCTTCAGGTCTTGCTCCAGACTTCTGAGCAGCTCTCCGTCCACCTGGCCGCTTTCTGAGAACCGGAGCCTCTTTCTTTCTGCCTTCTTGAGTCTGTACTGGAGGATCCGACAGTTTTTGTTGGCTCTCTCCAGCTCTCTGCGCATGTCCTGCAGCTGGCAGGCGTCTTCCTCATAAAAGGTGTCCCGCATCTCATCCATCTCTGCCCGCATCTCCTCGATTTCATTCTAAAAAAAAAAGGGGAAGGATTAGGCTGCTTCACGAAATAATTCTACCCAGCCTGTGCCCACAAGGAAAACTGGTCACAGCCTTTTAAAAACGAACCCTGAAGCTATATATCGTAGTCAGTTTCAGCTTCATGCAAATACAACAGGTGCGACTATTGCGCATACAGAGTGTCAAATCTGTCAGAAAACCTAAATAGCCAGACATGATGATAGATGTAACCAGTTTACCTTCAGATCCTCGTTTTCATCCTCCAGCCTCTCTATCTCTTCTTGCTGCCTCTGGTCTGGCTGTGGAGCCGGCTGTGGGCTGTCGGGCTCGGGGGACAGCTCCGGCTCGGAGGCCGGTGGGGATGCTGATTTCGCCTGCATCTTTGTCCCTTTCTTCCCCAAGCTCTTATTCAAGTGAAACTGTATCAACTCGGATTGCAAGCATCCCTCCTTCCAGAAGCCGGGTCCGCAGCCTACTGTGCCTTTAGAGCTCTTTTTGTTAGCGGTCGTCACCGCGGCGGCCTCCCCCCCCCCTCGAGTTCTTGCTCCTCAGTTTAGGTGATTTGGATGCGCAGGGCTGGTCGGATACGACGCGCTCTGCTCTGGAGGGTGAGGAAGCATCGGCAACAAGGCGGGGGGAGTCTTCTGGTGTCTGGACACCGCCTCTGTCTGCCGCTGTCGCGGGCCTGCTCAGTGTCGGGCTTTCAGCACCAGCAGCCTGGACAGCAGCCGCGCCTCTGACGGCAGGAGCGCCTCCGGCCTGCCGCTCCCTGCCAGTGGAAACGGGAGAATGACCTCGGCTGCTTCTCCCTCCCCCTCCCGCTCCTCCTTGCTTTAACGTGATGGGCTTTGACGAGGTGCCACCCTTCTGTGCAGCCTTAGATCCACCGTCTTTGAGCCCGGCCGGGGACGACGACCGCTGCTGCTTTCGGCTGCTATTGTCTGCCTGCCGCGGCGAGTCGGCAGAGGACGGGTTCATCATGGTGTCAAAGGCTCAGCTCATCCTCAACAACATTCATCCCCTTCACCAGTATCCCTGTAGCTGGAAAACAATGATCTTTTCACACCTACGGGCTGCAGAAATGACCTATGCTAAAATAAAAACACTCAATACGGAAATGGTGTGCGCTACAGGTCGAGCGCAAAGTCCAAGTTTGTTACATGGACTGATGAGGATAAGCTTAAAAGAAGCGCTAAACCAGGACGCAGCTGAATTTCACATGTGGCTTTTTACATAAGGCTAATTAGGCTAGTGTCAGAGGAAGGAGTCTAGAGACAGCTACGTGACCACCAGTGATTTTGCACTCGGCCACTGTTTGATGGATGTGTGAGATCAATTAGACACCCCACATTTGCGTCATGCGCACTGCCCAAAGGGTGATGGGCGAGAGAGAGAGAGAGCAAAGAGAAGGTAATGTCAGTGGCTATTAAACATGGGGCAGCTGCCAGCCAATTAAACCGCGCTGCTTGTTCAGTTGACAGAAAGCAGGTTTTGAGTGGCCCCTGATTTGATTCCCAACCCGAACCGAAAGAAACAAAGGATGATGCTCTCGATAGCCTACCAGATGAGCCACATCCAGGCTAATAACTAAGAGAGCCGCTTCCTGTCAGCCATCATCTTACTCCTCACATCCAACAAGCCCGATGACTCAGATGGATGGAAGATGAGCTACAGCCTAAAAGTGCCAGAAGCGGCGGACACAATTATTATTTTACCAACTGCAAAGTTGGCACAGCTTATGCATTTTATTTTATTTTATTGTATTTGTCTCGTAGTTTTTTAAAAGCACCAACAATCGGGTGCCTGTGATACAGTCTCTCTGTCACACAGTCCTCACTCAGAACTGAAGAAAGAAATCAAAGATGAGAAAAGCCTCGTTTTCTAACAACTGGGAGCAGCAACAGTAAATCAACCCACCTTGAAGGCCTGTGTGCAGAACATACTGTGGACAGTCAGACATTTGCCCTTCATTCAGGTTACACTTCTCCCATTCTTCTAAAACCCGAAGCTGCGCTCAAAGAAAAAGGGTTTGGGGTATTTTTTTTTTCACGTGGAAATAACGAAGCTCCTTGATTTTCTTACCTTTTTTTCTGGGTGTTGTGTCGGATGCTGAAGGGTAGTGGTGATGGGGAAGCAGAAGGGAATCTAACTCGAGCGCCTCCCGACCACCGAGCAACCTGTTTCAATATTCATGACATTACATCATCGCTGGGAGGGCCCGGGCTGCACGCAGCACCCCTCTCTGATTGGAGGACGACAGGAAGCATCCTCTGTCCTGCTCCGTCTCTCTGTGGCTCTCTGAGCAGTGATTGGATGTGGACGGTGTTTGAATTAACCTTGACTACTTGGGCACATCTGAGTTCTTCAACAAAAGGACATTATTCCACAATATTTTACAGTAATGCACGACTCTACTGCACTTTGTCCTCATCTTGGCACAAACTAAGAGGCTCATCCAAAAGCCTATTTGTTTCCTATTCATTTTATTTGACTTTGGTTCAATGATCACAGTGACTCATCTTTTTGCCACTTGTTATTGAGTCATAGAGGGTGTTATTTTAAAGCTGCATGACTGGGTTTTTTTAAACGCTGACAACTTTGGTAGTCTCAGTGTTATTGTCTCTGGGCCGTCACCCTGTTTCTCCTATCTTCCTTTCTGTCTCAGAAGAGTCTTGTCATGTGTAATTCTGCCTACTAACTCTCCAGGCATTAGTTTGAATCTGTCAGGAAGTGCAAGTGTGAAATTAGGGAGAATTAGGTTTAATAACAGGTTTACACGTGTTTTCGGTGCTCGGGATGATTAGGGAACAAGCTCCTCGCTCTAAGCATCTTCACTTTGATTGAATTATATTGCAGTGGGCCAGATCTGCCTTTGGGGTTTTTAAATCTTGGCCGACTGCCTGCCTGAGTAAAAATACTACACCAACCAAATGGCCCGTGGTTGTTTAAAGACACATTGAAAATAAGGTGTACTGGTGCTGTTTGCATCTGTAGGACGCAGAAAGAGCCATGGATTGGCTCGGATGGAAAGCAGGGATTTGCTCTGCTCTGAAAGTTTTATGGCATGGATTTTAGCTTACAGCCTCTTAGCCTCCTACCTCTGTGCAATCCATTTGCTTCTGTCACCGCCGGTTTTACAACACTATATTTTGATCCATTCCCAAACAAGACTTCTCTTCATTGTAATCACACTTTAATTTCCCAATTAGGTGCTCTAGGCCAAGTCAGCAAGCTTTGGGCAAGAAGGATGATCCATTTTCTCTGGATAAAATAACAGATGTTTGGGGTCTTACACCCCCTTTCACAGTGACACGTGAACATGCACGCATTCATCACTCTTTGCCCCAAGACTATTCAATCATTGGCTTTCATTAAAGTGACAGATGTCTGAAACATGGAGGCTCCCATGTGCCAGACAAGATTACTGTGCTGCGTTGTCTGAAGTAAAACAAAAGAAGGTGATGTCTAGCTGAGACAGAGCATTTCATGCTCTCAGAAAACATTATTTTCTTTATCCCAAAGAAATGTTGATTCCTCACACTGTGACTCGTTGCATTAGGTTGCATATTTTTACATTTTTACATATTTTTAATCTAACAGTTTGAGTGTGAATCATTTTGGACGTGTCCAGCTTCTGGGGTTGTTAATCTGCTTTCACTTCCCAGTGCTTGATCCCATATCATGCAGGTTGAGAGCTAGAGTGGCTGTGACAACAGGCTATGAGAGAGAGAGAGAGAGAGAGAGAGAGAGAGAGAGAGAGAGAGAGAGAGAAGGCCTGTTGAATATCTATTTAAAAGTCACACCCTCATTTATTTCACACATGCACAATTCTCTCTCATTCTCACTTCCTCTATTATTCACAAACGACCCTGCCCTGGATCGTCACACTAACACCATGTGCAGACAGGGACCTCTGAGGATGTACTCACTGTTAAACTATATCAGTTTTTTATCAGAGATTTTGATGGCAATGTGTAGCCTAGCTCATAATTATATATGGAACATTTTCACTTCTAACTAGAGGAACATACATGTTAACTAATCTCCACAATAAATTTTATAAAGCGATTGTTGAAAATGTACACATACAGAATCCTTCATTCATTATTTATAATAAATTAAAAAAGGAAATATAGGGAAGATGCGACCTAAAAGGAAAAAGAAATTACACAATATACACAATAACAGATACAGTAAATCCTCTAACAAAGTTCCAGAAGAACAAACGTCTCTGCAGCCCTCCAATACGCTGGGATTTATGGCAGAGTGACTAGACTGTCTAGTCACTCTGCCATAAAACCCAGGATCTTTGCCCCAGGATCTGGATCTTTGCCCCAGGATCTGGATCTTTGCCCCATCTTCACACAGAATCTCAGAGTGTGTCACCTCACTTACTAAGGACCCTTCTCTACTGATTGCTCAGTTTAGCCAGACGACCAGCTCTTGGACGAGTCCCGGTTGTGCCACACATCTTCTGTGTGAGAATCATGGATGTCTTTCTGCTCCTGGGAACCTTCAGTGAAGCAGAAATGTACAGTTTGTATTATCAGCTGTGAGCTGTGTGCATTTCCATGTCCATGTCCATTTAATGTAATTTACCACATGTGGAGTCTCAAGGTGTAGACACACCTCAGTAATGAGAGAAAGGGGAGTTGTCTGAGCTAAAATTCAAGTGTTGCAAAGGGTCTGATTCCTTATGGCAATGTAATATTTCAGTTTTGTTCTTCAATATAACATTAAAAAGCCATACATTGACAAGAGTGTGCTAATTGGAGTTTAAACCAGCACATACCTCTTGAACTGGCATACTTTTGCTAAGTTGCAGGATGAAAAGTACAGTATTATAGAAGTCATTATAGAATCATTCTTAGGAACCTCTGTGTCATAAAGTATCTGTTTAACAGATACTATCAACCGTCTTACAGCCTCCTCTGTTGTTTGAAGGGGATTGAAAGAAGAAGTAATGGTGTGGAGCACAGAGGGAAAGGTTGCTGATGAGGTTATACTTTTCTGTTCCTGGGTTGTGAAATTATTACTCTGTGCTGAGGAATAACACAAACATTAATCTTGTAATACCCCTCTGCTAGTGAAGGCCTCCCACTCATAAACTCTGTGGGGGGATCTCTCTCTCTCTCTCTCTCTCTCTCTCTCTCTCTCTCTCTCTCTCTCTCTCGCTCTCTCTCTCACACTCACACACATACAAACACACACAGAAATGTGTATCTCTCTACCTACTACATGACTTCACATACACAACCTTCCCTCTTTAACCCACCCCCTCATACACTCACACACACACGCACAGCTAAGCACTAAAACTTGTTTGATAGTTTATTACACGGTTGCTGTTTCCCACATCGACCTCAGCTGAATCAAGAAGGAGAAGAAGCGAGGGGAGGGGAGTGCAGCAGCATGTGGGGATGGGAGGAGAATGAAGGGATGGGGGTGTCAAACAGCTGCTGTGTACAGTTACCATGGAAACCTTTGTCTAAACTCTCAAAGTGGGAGGAGGATTCAACAGGGATGGACAATGTTATAAATTACAATTTAAGAGATTTTTTCCTACTGTCTACCACAGATTTGCCTTTGCCACAGTTATTTTTCATGTTTATTAGACAAGCATCACATGACAGACATAACCCCACCCCATACTGCTACTAAACATACTTCTGCAGATATTCTTTAAACAAATGTGACATGTATATCTTTAATTAATTTTCTTACATTTTTCCTTTTTTTTTTTTATCTCTCAAGGAGGCTCAAGCATTACCACAACGTAAAAATACTCACACGTAGTTCACAGGTTCAGCATTGAAAATACTAGAAATTCCAAGCAAAATGTACTTAAATAATCAAACTTTAATAGTACTAGTTAACCAAAAGGCTCTTCTTTTGTATAAAAAAGTATTGTGTTATGATTATGAAGGCTGATGGATTAATGTCTAAGGACATACCAGCAGAAAGTGAAGTAATTCTGTTCCTCTTATATCCTAAAAATGTCTAAATGTCTTTGTCTTAAGGATGAATCATTCCCATATTTACAGAAAATGGTCCAAAAGTGTTTAGTGAGCACACTGGATAAAAATGCTCATGTAACCTTAAGGCCCTCTAGTGTCAGACACGTACTCTGCACTTTTGTTAGCAATAATATCCCCTGTCATTAATGCAAAAGCACCGTTCAATCCACATAAAATGTAAAGTGATTCATATCCTTGTGAAAGAGCCATGTCATTAACAGCTGTATCATGTAGAAAGTTAAATGAAGGGAAAGGGGACGCCAACGTTTGTACAGGCATTCAATTTAATTTATTTTGAAGAGAGTTCAAAGTTATAGTACTTTAAAAAACACACACACAGAGAGAAGCAATGTGGACCTATAAATGTCCAAGTTAACAAGCTGGGAACATTCCCAAATGCGCAGTGTACAAAATATCACAATGTAATATGTACAACACAAAAAAATAAAAAGAAACCCACACACAAATACATAGACAAGCACCATCAGCTAGATGGAAGTTGATATTTACATAAAAATATAAAGAACCAATACATAACATCAAAATGCACTGCTTGATGAATGACATGAAACTGGATTTGCTGCTATAGCGCTGACCACTGATTTATATTCTAAATGACTTCAGGTGAGTTAGTTATTGTTCATAGTGGTAAAACATAGACAGTCACTATAGAGGTTCACCAGCTTTTTTTTTATATAGAAATCATAACCTTCATCTTTTTAAATCCACATTTTCCCCCTGATGATAAGTTTACATTCAAGCCAGCTCAGGACATGAAAATTCAGACACAAGAAGAGAACAGGTTTGGTTAACTTGCCATAAAAAAACCGGCTGCAAGCTAGTTCTGAATGCTCCGAGAATACAAAGGAAACCCAGCCCGGCACCACGTCTTTGTTCGGCACACGAGACAAACAACATCAGAGGGGATATAAAAGACAGGAGACTGACAAACATCTGCAAAGACAAAACTATACCAGCTTCTCTGTCACAAAAGTGTGAAACATTGACATAATGATCCGATCCATCATTCCTCTGCATAACACCCATGATATTACATCACTTTACATACATAAAGGGCTAAATAAAAGAGGTAATGCTTGTATACAGAAATAGAAAACTTAAATTTGATTCCTCTGTGAACTACAGTAGCTGATTTTTCCATCATAAACCTGTGATGAAACAAACCCATTCACTTTCTTTTTTTTTTTCTTTTTCTATGTACACTTTACCTCTTATTATCCTCCTCCTTTAGGACACAACACTGATGGATGTGAGTCCTCAACCCAAAATAAATAAGATAACATCATCTTTATAAATAAGTGAATGAATATATCCTTATAGTAGACATGAAACATAAACTTAAATATCTGTCACGTAACATTTCTTACACGAGTAAGAGGAGGATGAATATGACATGATACTGTACATTATCAGTGGTTTTACCTCTGTAAAAGTGAACAACAAAAGAGATTAAGCTCCAATATAAACGGACCCTTTTGTGCATGTGCTATGTGTATTCCTGTCTCTGTACAGCAGTGATTACTGACAACATTGATATAATCGTTTTCAAGCAGCTCAGATGCATTTAATGCGATGTTCCCAGCATACCAAATGGGCCCGGTATACTGTGTTCGATGCTTCCGTTTCAAGCTCAGTTTTAGTAGCTGAAAGTCACTGTGTTTAAACCAGATCTACAGCATTTGGCACCACAATAAAGAGAAGGAATACTAAGCTCTATCCTGTACCACTCTCTACAGTATTTGGGGTTTTTGTGTTAACAGTCACCTCGTGACCTTTGACACCTCTTACTAACAGAACAATCCTCTCTCAAAACAGGCCTGTGTCATATTTTATCTAAAACAACTCAGGTCATGGCTTCAAAAAACACATCACACCTTAAAACATCCATTCATCGACACCTTCCTCAAATTAAGTCTTTCATGTTTTAGCAGTAGCAAACTAGAACCCAAGGAAAGGCCCTACCTCACCTCTACCTCTGTCAATCCTCTTCCTCTAATCTCTTTTGGCTCTTCCTTTCCTCTTTCTCCTCCCAGAGTTCTCCTGGGGGTTCTCCTCTTTGCTCCCTGTCACCACTGCTCCGTTGGCAGCCTTGCTGAGCCCATTGAAGGTTCCGTTGGAGAGGGCCCTGCCTGCTTTGGAGGCATCGCGTCTGGGCTGCTGGCGCCTGTAGGTCTGGTAGTAGAAGTTGGCGAAGAGGATGATAAAGGTGATGGTGTAGCAGATGAGGGAGTAGTGCATCCAGTGGGGGAAGTCGCAGTTGACGTAGAGGGACAAGGCTGTGTGGCCAATGGTGAAGTGGAACTGAATCTGAGAAACAAAGACAGAGACTAAACATTTTGCACTGCCTAATTCCACTTATTCAAGCTCTTCAGTAAGAGTAACCTTCAAAAATGTCCTCACTAATTTAAAAATTAGCCACATAGGAAATTAATATCTCACCATCTGGATAATAGTCAAATACTTCTTCCACCACAGGTACTTTTGGATCTTAGGTCCACAGGAGGCCAGGCCATAATACAGATACATCAAGACGTGGACCATTGCATTCATGTGAGCACCAAAGAAAGCTGGGAATGCAAGAAATGAAACCAATGACATTTATGTTGTGCTGGAAGTCTCGAATCAGGAACAGCCTAACTACAATCTATCAGAGCAACAAGCATGGCTGCCATGTCTTATGTACATTTCACTCAAAATTCCTACGTACTCGATATTACTGAGAATCATTTTCCAGCTGCACTTCCTCACTTCGACAAGCATAATGTGTGCGTCATGTACTGTAGCATGAACTACTCACATTGTCCTCCTGCCACCCATTTGATACCAATCCACCAGAGCGTGAACATGGTGCAGTGGTGGTAGACGTGCAGGAAGGTAACCTGATTGAACTTTTTCCTCAGGATGAAAAACACTGTGTCCAGGTACTCGATGCCTTTTGAGATGAAATACCACCACAGAGCTCCAGCCACCTGTCTCAGACAGGACATGAGAAATTGGTTGAAGGGAGACAGCAGGTGGAGACACTTAGAGACACACAGGACTAGGCCGTTCGGACTTGAAGCTTAAATTCTTGAGTGCTGAGAAAACTCTGTTCACACATACTGGCACTTTCTTTAGGAAATATTATCCAGCTTTCTAAAGTCTAATCAATTCTGCAACATCTTAACTTCGGGGTAACCTGAGAAGTAACTACGTCATGGAGCAACAGAAAGGAAGAGGAAACCGAACACTCTCCCTGATCCCTCTTCCAGCTCACACTTCTTCTGATAAAGCACCAAGGACCAAATGAACAGAGCTGATCAGGTTTCTAAAAAACGGAGAGCGGCGTTTTCCTGGCACACTGGTTGGTGAAAACGATTTTCTTAATCATTTGGATACAGTAGAGCGCTACAATGAAGGGAGATCACTTCATAGCAAGTACACAGTAAGTTAGGAGAAGTGTTTTTTCTTATAGAAGGTCAACCTTGCAAACATGTGAACTGTAACAAACTAAGTTGCATAATAGGGCAGGTGACACGGGATGCATTATGGTAAATGTTACTTTTTCCGTTAATACAAGTGAGTATGTGTCTATGTGCATGTCTAACATCTGCAGTTTCGCCTCAGATCCAAACACTCACCCTGATTTCATTAGGGTCATCTGAGTAGTTGACTGGTTGGCAAACATAGCTGTAGCCTGCCGCCCGCGTTGCCATAAACAGCTAAAAACAAGAGAATATTTCAAACGAATCAGTGATATAAATGGCAAACATGCACAATGAGAGTGACAGAGAGAGGCATAGAAACAAAGTGCGGGCAGGCAGCAGAATACATTGTAATAAGGTTAGATTAAACCCAAAGGGGAAAAGTGTTACTGTAATGTACTAATCAGGATAGATAGCTGCAGATAGTCACAGATTCAGCTCAGCCCCTACAGTTTTTTTTCTTCCACACTCTGAGATAAACAGCACAACATATAACTTGCTGTCTAACGACAATCTACCTCTTTAAAGATGAAGGCATTGAGGATGACCATGCTGAAGTTGTATACAATGAGGATTTTGCGGAGCTGTAAGGGTTCTCTGTTCTTCATGTATTTGGGCCCCAGCCAGAGGAACAGCAGGTACAAGGTGCTGATGGTCAATGTGGGCAGGGGATTGTCCATTAGAGGCCATTTCTCCACTCGCTTGTCTGTGAAACACATGTTCTTATACTGTTACATATCTATTTTTGCTATATTTAGGTTATATTTAATCATTTCAGAGTTTCATTGTACAGTCAAGTGACTGTAAATAAAAGTTATGGTCTTTTACTGATTTAGTATGTTGACTCCACTTAACACAGGTACAAATGAAGAGAGACAGGACAAGGGCATTTTAAGCCTTGATACGACTTAGATACACTAGGAATGAATGTTGCAATGCATTTTGTGTGAATACAGCCTAGTCACACACATTCTTCATCTCTATGGTGCAACAGTGACTCATTGAACACAAATCCCACTGGAGCATCATCCCTTTTCTGACGCATACGTACACAACCTGTAGATGTATGCATACTGTATAAAAACACACACATGTGGATTTGTCTCTTGTAAAGCACCTTGAAGCCCTCAAATACAAGATGATTATTACCTGCAATCGTTAGTGTCCATTTGTACAACTCTATGGTGTCGTTAATTAAATGTGTGACAATCTCCATGGCTGTGGCTGGTGACCTGAAATAAAAAAGACACGTGTGAAAGAAGACATATGTAAGATTTCAGCTTTTAAGCCTCACAGATAAAACTGAATCCACTGAGTCAGAGTGGTGACATCTTCCAATCACTAATCAGTTATGTAATGTATTATGTATTACATGGAACTCAATAGTAATAATTACATTTTATACCATCTAAATTATTAATTGAAACAGATCCAGGCCAACAGACGGGAGGTCATTCCCCGACAGGAGTCTGTGGCCCTGCGAGGCCCTGATATATGGGCTACAGCCTTCATGGCGCACAAAGGCAGAGAGCACCGGCCGGCACAGCGCATGTGTCAGCAGATTTTTGGCTTGAGCACGACCAGCAGCCAACCTGGTGGCTCTTCTAATAAAAGGGATTTCCTCGCTTCCTGTCCTACTTTTACATAAAAAATGGATCAACTCTTATAGAGAGCCAGACCGACACATAGGCTGATAAGTAGAGGACTGAACAGTCAGAGACATGATTCAATTTTCCCCCAAAACGGACGCCCCCCCCCCCACCATCCCTCTGTCTTTCTCTCCAGCCCGGAGCGGATCAAGCGCTGCTGCAGCATCTGCCACAGTCCTGCAGGCGGTCTCCGTCTGAATAAACCATTCATCATAGTGGAAAAACATATTTCATCTTCTACTGAAAAAAGAAAACACTGGGCTGATCTACGAGACGTTTGAACTGCATTTGGATGCCGGATTAGCATTCTGCAGCATGCAGCCCGGCCTTCAGCAAGGCTGCATGAGTGGACCTGTAAACCATCTTACTAATGCGTGTGCCGATTTTAGATCTGTAAATATAATAAGATCACTGTGCATGAAAGATCATCATAGGGGATGCGAACAGGGAATATTAGCCCATGATAAGGACGCTGGTCTCACCTACTCGGTGCGAATGAGGATGCTTGGTACCTTACCGTGTCGGGGCTGGAGAAATCTCTCAATTATGACATTCACCGCAGGGTCTTGCAATGAGCCTTATTCCGCCCCGTAGTCGTCTGATTGTGTTTGGTATGAACTGGTTAATTGTTCTGTATCCAGAGTGAAATAAAGGGGCCGCTGAACGCACGGCGATGTCATGGATTTGTCGTTAAGGGACCATACCAGCCTCTAGTGCGCGTTTGATTCAGTCAATTCCTCCTCTGATCCCAACATCACCAGCGTCAAGGCAGCCTCAATACACTTTACACTTCCGGTCAGATTTTCAAAATAAGAGAGAAGGCAATAATAGTTTCATTAGAGCACAGTTGAAAAAAAAAATACGCAATTGGGAATTGCACAACCCTGCGCATGCCCTATAAGAGATATATAAAAATACAAGAATCATATCCATTCACAAGCAATGATCATACTGTCAATACTCCCATAACACGGTAGACCTGGCCAGGTCACACAGTTCTTAATACTGAGAGTCGATTGACTATGTAAGAGACAAAAAGTGACTTCAGTGTTGTATAACTTTTATACTGCATGTGTCTGCTTCATTTACATTTACATGTTTCTGTCCTGCTTTCATTTGAAAGCGGCCCCAGTGGCTTTCCTGTCTGTCTCTTGAACCAGCTCCTGCTTTGGTGCCACTTGTCGGGGATGTTGGGAAGATGCTCCACGCATGCGCACTAATGGAGGCGGATGCAGCAGCACGGCAGAACCAGCTTGGTCAAGTTAAACACAGCCAGAGTGAAAACAGGAAACACATCACCTCTGCCTTCAAATTAAAACGGTTATATGTGTTGATGAATTAGACAACAAAATAACAACTTGGACTGGCATAAAAGTCCAAGTGATTAAGACACATTAGAGGTGCGAGAGACGTCGGTAAAATAAGACTTTCAAAACAAAAGCTGGGTTTTATTCTTGAAGTTCCTTATTATAATCCTGTCGGTCTGTCTCACTCAGTCGGACTTGACCCGCGCAGGATCCGTTGTTGCACCGGCTTCTCCCTTGTCCTTTACGAGAGCTGTTGGTTATAATCCATTCATTAAATGTTTTCTTCCTCTGGTGGCCGCTCCACAGGGATCTGCAGAGCACTTGGCACCATCTGTACGCGAGGCCGGCACTGGAGGAAAAGCGGAGATGCGCTTCCGGACTCACTTCACTGATGGTCGTGAGCTCCCATCATAGGCCCCTTTCCCCTGATCCTCGGAGCTAGTTGCTGTTAATGAAAATGGTCCGGTGAGATCTACTTTCAGATCACGGAGGATTATTCGGCTCAAAGGTCGCAGCTGTTATCTGAAAAATGAAGATCTGGAGCACGGAGCATGTTTTCAGGTTGGTTAGACTGGGTTGGGATTGTTTTGAATGATTACAGAAGCAGAATGACCTGATAAGTAGATGGGACCTTCATCTTCCTCAACTGGACCATTAAACTCTAGAGCTCAGGGCTTTGTGAGTGTGGTCAGTGGAGCTATAAGACCACCCAGGGATGATGGGAATGATTCAGGTTGATTCAGATATATAATCCCATCCTCAACAGGCACCCATTGTTGATTTGGCAGACTCAGCACAGTGCTTTTAACTTAATAAGGAGATCAGGACATGTATTCCTGTACATTCAGTTTGTTCACCTGTTATTCTGTGTGTTATTTTGTATTTTGTGTGCAGTTACCCATGGGAGACAGTGATCAAAGCTGCCATGAGGAAGTACCCCAACCCCATGAACCCCAACGTGGTTGGGGTGGACGTGTTGGACCGTGGTCTGGATGCTGGGGGACGCCTGCACAGCCACAGACTTCTCAGCACAGAGTGGGGGCTACCAGGCATCGTACGCGCGGTCAGTCTTCAACACACACACACACACATACACACACAAAAAGATGCACTGAACCATGGTTAAGATAAGGTTGTGGGTGACAACAACGTGGTCCTCAAGGACGGTAATTGAGTACATTCAGTGCAGCTTACAGAGTGTGGTATTCAGTAAGCATAAGAGGATTCTGTGAAAGCTACAAACATATGACCAGTGATATTTAGGAAGTTCAGTACAGAGCATATTGTGTGTTATGTGTTTGTAGATACTGGGGACCAACCAGACACAGACCTATGTGAAGGAGCATTCAATAGTCGATCCAGAGGAGAAAAAGATGGAGCTGTGCTCAACAAATGTGAGTTTACTGCACAACCTGTGACATGTTCATGAAATAAAATGTAGAGCTGATGACGCTCCTTGTAAATCTCACACCGTTAAGGACTTTTTTTTTCTTCCAGATTACTCTCACCAATCTTATATCTGTGGATGAGAGGCTTGTTTACAGACCACACCCAGACAACCCCGAGATGTACGTACATTGTACAGTTTGTTGTGTGTGTTTTTAGTGTATATTTATACTGTAGCAATCATCAGAGATACAGATGGAGAATTAGAGACTAGAATCTCTCTGTCTCCTTGTTCTCCCATCAACAGTACCATCCTGACCCAGGAGGCCATCATCACAGTCAAGGGAGTGAGTCTAAGCAGTTACCTGGAGGGGATGATGGCCAGGAGGATGTCGGCTAACGCCAGGAAGGTAACGCTAAATAAAATAAAACAATTGGATTGTTTGCATGTAGTTTGAACTTGACTCAAGTAATAAAGACGATGATGATGATTTTCTTTGCATGTCTTTTAAAGTGGACTCCACTGTTAGTTTCTCTCCTGTTCTAGGGTTTTTGTTTTTTCTGGACAAACATTAAAATATATTTCGAGCAGTGTTCACCGGTCTACCTCTGTGTACGCCCTTTGTCTCTTCTTTAACCTTCTGTTTCTGTGTGAATCTGTAGGGTTGGGATGCTATAGAGTGGATTATTCAGAACTCTGAAAGAGAACGTACCTCTCTGTGACATTTGCTATCTCCGGTAACTCTTCTCTTCGCTTCCCTTTGTCACTGAATCTCATCAGATTGTTATAAGCTGTTGCTCTTTTTTTCTCTCAGAAGTTTAAACAGCTATTATGTGCTAACTTGTCTCAGTCACGTTTTGCTTATGGCTCATTTATTTGCATTTACAGGTCTGCAGCTCTATGGTGACAAATACTTTTCCTGGCTACACCACTGTAAACCAATGGGGAGTCCTCATCCTTTTGGGATCCTCTGGAGATACTTTAACCATCAAGGAGGTTTGGTGGAGTTTCACCTCTGCAGTACATGCATTCAAAGAACAGACTGAAAGTAAAATGCTGCCAAAGCGGAATAGTTAACAAGCGTCATGACAGTCAATGTAGGATTTAAAGGGTTGGTAGGTGTTACCCACTCAGTGCTCCATCCTCAATAACCCTTCTGATAACACATTTAACAGGCCCTCCTGCTGAATGACCACAAGGTTTCAAATTCAGTTGTGCTGCTGTAAAGTTTACCATCCACGAGGAGTAACAGACTTCACTGGTTTGAATATTCTACTACTCCCCCGCATGTACTGTACCTGGATCTCATGTCACATCCTCAGTTGAGAAAGGTACTTGATACAAATGAAGGATGAGGTATGCAGACACATGCATTTAAACATTAAAACAAGGTATGGTACAATACTGAGAATATGCAACAAACGTTAGAACTTTAATTACCTGATGTAATGTCAAACACTGGCGACTGGCTCCTATAGTAGGAGTTCAAATCAGAAAGTTGTTACTGGTGCTTATTATGTGTTTCAAGAGGCACAAACTGTAGATGATATGTTTGCATGATGATAGTCTAAAAGGAGAGAGGTTATTTTAGAACATTAGTAGTACAGTAGCTAGCTATTAGCCTTTGATAGCAATTCAAAGGAACTTTCTTGTTTTTCAGAATAAAAGATGGGAATGTATCATCAACATTGCCTTCTTTTTCTGCTGTCAAGACCACAATACACTGGCATCCCTTTGATGTAGGGGTTGAATTGACTTGAAACAGCAGATTTGTGACTGCTTCAATGGGGAAGATGAAGTAAAAATGTAGTTTAAAAAAACACTATGGCCTTAAATTGCCTGTGTGTTATAGCTTTGACAGCAGTATCATGCCTTTGCCAGTCATACACATCATGCTTCCAAACATTGAACTACTCCATAGAAGCTACCTATACGCCCCGAGGAGCAGGGCAGTACTGTATGTGCAATCCTGCAGTGGGAGATGCACACCATGACTTATGTAATGGATCATATTTCTTGATAAAATGAATAATATTTATATAAATATTATTTATTTTAATACATTGTGTAACAAGCAGTGAAATGTATTATTTATATCGTGAGCGTCATGCAAAAATAAGTTTGTTTTCTTTTTTTAATACTTGTCCTACAGTAACAATTAAAACTCTTTGAGGAATTTACACGTGGAAACTTGATTACATGAACATGACACTTCTCATTTTCATTTCTCTGGCCTAGCAGGAAACACTCAGATGTAAAATACCCACTCTGTAGTTCATCGATTGTCCAGTAGAGAGCACAAGTTTGCTGGTAGCAACAGGAAACCTACAGAGCAGCTCCTGGTTACCCCAAACCCTTGGTCTGAACAATGTTCAATCTTTGTACTACTTAATCCTTGTGTGTGCTGAGGGAAAAACTAATCGGGTGTAATGATTACATACATGAGGTACCAGAAGTAAGGCTTATTTTATTTATTCAACAGAACATAAACAGAATGCATTGCATAGCATGTACATCAGTCCTCACTGTCGGGAGCAGTGATTGAGGAAAGTTTGGGTCAAACTGCAGCAACACCAGTATCTGCCTTCCTTCCTTCCCAAACCCATTATTGCAAGTTGAGCCACTTGCCACAATCTCAATAAATAAAGTAAGTAAACACAATCAGCAGGTGTAACATGCAAGAGGCTACAGAGAAATACACATTTTCAGACAATCGACTTTGGAAGTAGAGCCTCCGATCTCTTGTAAATTAGACATTTGGTGATACAAAAAAAAAAAAAAAAAAAAAAAACAACACAGCATCAGGATCTGAAAACATTGCAGACAAAGATTAAGCTGTACCAGTTTCAAGTTTTAAGGCACACCCCATTGTTATATTGACTTTGATTCCAATCTTTGGTAATACTGCTCTCAGGTGCTGTTGCTAGGGCAGCCACAGCAGAAAACAAACAAAATGAATATCAAAAAAAAAAATCATATCAAACCCATATAAAAGTGCAAAGGAACAAGACAAAATAGAAAATAGTAATGCTGGTGTGTTAAAATATCAAAGAATCCCATAGGTACTGCATCTACTCGAGATTGACTTCATCCAAGTCCCAAACACATTATTATCGCAGGTTTCAGCAGAACGATAAACACATAATATCCTCCCATGTAAGCAATCCTTGTAATATCATACAAAACACATCATAATATAAAGAAACACTTTTGAGTAATCTTACTTGATGTGTAGAAAACAAACTATTACAAGGTCTGGAAAATGAATTCTCCAAATTAGGAAACACCACTGCACACAGCTTAGGTTAAAAGATGTGTTTAAAAAAAACAAAAGAAACAAAAAAACACATTCATCTAAGACTAAACTCTGTCAGCTAAATGTTCCCTTTCGTCTCCGTTCTCCCTTCCTCCATCCAGTCCTTTTTTTCTACATGTCTTTTCCTCTCTGTCACATTTACTCACTTTCACTTTTGTACCCTGCCAGAAGCCTGTGTACTCTCTCGAAAGAAACTCGATTGCATAAGTGTCCCACTGCCTGAGGCCCATTCAGTCATACATCAACTAAATATACATCCAGAAACTGATTGTGCTCTTAAAACAAAACAAAAAAAATCAATATTGTACATTTTTATGTACATTATGTACAGTCAGTTCGTCTGGAATTGGGGAAGGGACATCAGAAGTTGAAAAGGTTGATAAAGTCTTGAGGGGAGAGGGACATGGTGCAACTCTCTGGGTTGTTTGCTGTGCAGGGATGGTTTGTGTCCTACAACGAAAAACACACACACACACACACTCTATATTATTTCTCTTACCCGTTCCATCCTCAAACTGTAACATTATAGTGTCACATCCACAGTGTAAATGTAGAAAAATACGCTACCTTCCAGAAAAGGATGTGGCAGTGTGTGCAGAAGTGGAGGGTGTCACTGTACTGCTCTCTGTGCGGATAGCATCGGCTCAGCTTAAAGTACATTTTCTTCCACTCCAGGTGACCTTTATCTGACACCATCAAGCGCTTTCGAATCTAGAGGAGGAGCAAACAGAGTTTAAGACATGACTCGGAGAAAAAAAATACTTTGAAAACCCCACTTTTTGGGTAAAATACACCTACTATACAGTCAACAATCGAGGTTTTAGTAGCCCTAATGGATAAGAATTTCTCCAAACACAAACTAAGCTACTCTGACCTGTAGGAAAGCTTCAGTGCTCCCTTTTTTAGTTCTTATCTTAGAACGTCTCACTTGCTTTTCACCTGCATGCTTTAGAGCATGGTGCCACGTCACTGGAGTGTCAGGATGCAGCCTCTCATTTTAGCAAGTCTGGTTTATCAGAGATGCTTATAGAGGGATTTTAATGACGTGTATGTCATGGAGACAGCTTTTTTATCTTAACTGTCTAAAGTATGCATCATCCCTCAAGTATGTACCTCATCTGAAGCAGATAAACAGTGTGAAGAACAATAACCAAGTTGAGCTGCAGTGCATGCAAATGTGTCTGAGCAAGGATTTCTATTCAGATTAAAAGGGTATCTAGTAATTTCTACATGCCTGTCTGTCTGTGAAGTGGTAGTGGCAGAGTCTTTTCCACAGCAGCCGGTCCTCAGTGAGGGCTCCCAGCTCGGGACACACCTGTCCCAGGCTGACCAGGTCCCTGCCGTCTGACAGGCGCTGCATGATGTTGAGCTGCAGAATGGCAGGAAGGTCAATCAGAGTCATTCCTGTGGAAGTAGGCTGGAAGAAACAGGGGGAAGACAAAGTCATGAATACAATGGACATTTGCATTTAATCACCTACATCCTCTATTAGGACACTTCTGTGAATTGAGCTCCATGTTTTGTATTTCGGGCAGATGTTTACCCTGTTGATCTGGATGTTGTCTAGCTGCTGTTGCCACTGTAGAATGTTCTCCATGCGGTGCACCCAGATGTTGATGTTCCCCACAAGAACAGACTTGCCCATGCCCTGAACAAGACCACACAGCGAGACATACAGTGTCTGCAGAAGCTCCTTGATGGGACGGACATTCTGCTGGTCATCAAGGACTGTTGGGGAAAAAAATAAAAATAAAAAAAATCAGAAATTGTATTATTCCAATCATGACTTAAAAGAGTGCTACAGTGACCAAGCAAACAGGCCAACAGTAAAATATTTATCATGAATCATCGAAAAGCACATTAAACTAAATGTTTTGGAGTGGCTGTACTTTACTCTAGTGACGTTCATAATATTTGTCCAGCAGGGAATCTCTGTTTAGCAGAGGGAACATTTGGTTTACACTCTGGCTTGAAGAGGAGTCTGGTGACTGTCAGTGTTTTTCTCTGTGCCATTAAAACACTCAATTCACTCTCTGGCCTTCTTTAGATGTCAGCAGGGCTCATTTCCTCACCTATGGGTGCAAACAAAGCTGGAAGGCTTTGTCTTTGCTCCACATAGGTTTATGTTTTTAAACATCTAAAACACGGAGAGTCTATTTGGACCTTGGAATTGTTCATTTTGGTGGATAAGTATATGCGTACATACTTCAAGAAAAAGCAGACTACAGTAAAATAAAGGCGTTAAGACACACAAACAAGCAAACTAGTTCAGTGACTAGTTCAGTGACAAGTCTCACCTTTCCGTACCACTCTTTCCAGAATATTCATGTAGTTTTTCTGCGCCACTCCACTGAGCGAGGGAAGCTTGGACTTGGCGATAAGTTCAAGGAGCTGGAGCAGGGAATGAAAAAAAAAAAAGACAGAAAGGAACACAACATAAATTTCATCCTATCAGCTGCTGGGACGGTCTCTCCCACTGCCTCAATAGTTAATGTTTGTTATGCTGCATTCTTACAGAGGCACTTGTGCTCCTAACAATAAATGCTGTCTAGGATGAATTTGGAGCGGTTCCGTCTGGTCATTACTCTAAACTGAAGCTGGTTCCAACAAACATATAACAGCATTCTTGGCTCTGATCATTCTTCATCAGTCTCTTTAGAGAGAAGAAGCTACTGGAAAGGTGTTGGAAAACAGCCCAGGCTGTCAACAACATCAACTTCCACAAACAAACTTTTAATCATTTGACTCCTGATCCTCCAGTCATGTGAATTAGCTGAATCATTTGACAGAGTGAGTGTGTGTGTGTGTGAGTGTGTGTGTATGTCTGCGTGGTTGTTGCTGTTGGCTAGCGGACAAACAGCGGGTTCCAGGGTGGCATGTCTGGCATTTAACAGATGATGTGACATCATGGAAAAACTCAAGTTGCCCCCTTGCTTCTGACCAGAGCATGTGACCTTGGTCATCATACCAACATCAACATATTGTGGGGTGCTTTCTGTTAAACTGGGTGTGAGGGTGGTGTGTAGGTTAGAAGAAGCACGAACATGATGACAGCACAAGTATTAGCATATTTCTAAAGTCATAAAAAAGGTTAATAAAAACCAATATATAAAAAGTTTATTACTACAAATGCCACTATCTATAAGTACGACTTGAAAATCCTAAATGGAAGGCGATGAGTTGAGTAATACCCAACTTTGAATTTAACTACTTTTCCCCTACATCCTCTAACTCCCTGTCTGTTTTTACCAATTTCAAGCTTCTTCACTCCCTCCTGGCACTCTATTTTCATTCTTTCCATTCCTAAAACCTAATCCCATGCCCTTCTTCTTTTAGCAGCTCATCAAGTGTCTCTCTCTTTGTAGAACAGCCAGGCAGAACAATGTGTGTTTCCGTGTCTACTTTTAGCCCCCGCTGTTCACTAAACTATACTTAATAGCTTGGCGTGCAGCTCACACTTTTCCACAAACACACCAACAGCGTTAAGAACATTAAATGAGCTTCTTATTATTTGCTGGCACCAGTAAAACTAGCAAATATTCAGTTTTTTATGTAGCCCCCATATCTGCATTGAGAAAAGAGAGGACCACTTGTTGTGTCCCTGTGAAAGAATCTGATACGTGTAACTGAGACGTTGTTAAATGAACCCACAAATGCCATCAGACACAACCAGTGAAGAGCACTGACCTAGGACACTGTGTCCAGACTAGATGCTGGTGTTACATAGCCATATTGTTCTTTCAGCTTAGCACACTACACTGCACTTGCTTCCTAGAACCTGAGCTAAAAGGTCAGTTCATAAATCCAACAGGCTATGAAGCAAATGTGGAAAAAGATGAACAGCTTGGACCACTTGTGGAACATCAGATTGTTTTGTATTCCGATCTCTTGCTTGCGTTCTGATGTAATGCTGATTGACAACACAACAAAACAGTTATGAAACATGATCTCCTGCAAACTCACTGTCCTGCAAAAATAGAAAGTTGGTTTATGTCCTCACGACCAAGTCTGAATTGGTTCATCCCGCAACATTCATCAGGCTGGAATTTCACATAATAAAGAGATAGAAGCTCAAAAGATGGTTTGCATGAGTGGAGAGAGAGAGAGAGAAGAGAGAAACGCAGAGTAGGAGGCAACACAAAGGAAAGAGGCTCAAGTGTGGCAGATGCTAGTGCGTCTGTGTGTGTGTGTGTGTGTGTTTGTGTATGTTTGGTGGTTGTCAGGTTCGAATCACCTGACAACCACCGGGTCTGGTTTCATAAACGCCTATCGGGTGGTCGCACCTCACCGCACAACTCACCCCCTTCCCTATTCCTCCCTCCAAACCCCCTCCTCATATCCACCAGCACATGAAAACACCACTACACTTAGGTATTGAAAATTATAATATGCATGAGCATAATGTCATATTTCCCATCTTTGAGTAATTGAATAAGCTACGTTAAGGGTACAAGTGCCTCAGTTTTACACTCAGATAAAAATAAAATACTTAATTTAATTCATGGACACAAATACCGTATACACACTTCCTGTGTTAGTATCATGAACACTGAAGGACCCTTGTCTGCAGAGTATTGATAAGAGCCCAGCAAAAGCCTACACGCCCTCTTAACCTTAACCCCTTCTCTGCCACTAACAAAAACATGACTAATTAACAACCACAGCGGAAGACAAACAAAAAAGATGGAAGAAAACAATGAGATGAGGACTCACTCGGACGACGTAATTAAATTTCCTGGTGTCCTTGATAGCGCTGCAGAAATCTAAGCGGTTGAAGGCCTCTCCCAGTGTACAATATCCATGGCGCTGGGAGAATTTAATTATCAGGGTATTAGACTGCGATCCTCAGAAGTAGAATAGGGTTTTCTCAGCATGTTTACATTAGCAACGATGATATGAAAAGTTGATCTGAAACTAAATGAGTTGGTTCATTACCTCCTTGGTGCTTCCTTTGTGAACATAAATCCATTTTTCCCTGTGGAAATCTGTGAGAAAGCACAATGTTTATATTAGTGGTCTGCCCTCATTAAGCAGCAAATACGAATTGTGACAAACATGCACACACACACGCACGCACACACACACACACACACACACACACACACACACACACACACACACACACACACACACGCACGCACACATCATAAATAAGATACAGCTTCGACACAGTACAGTTATTGCAATAAAGTTCATGAAATGATAGAAATTTAATCATGAACAATATTAATAGGAAGTGTTCTCCTTATGGATGTTACATAAACATCCTCAGGAGCCTCTTCTGCACACATTTCTGCCTGGAACCTAACTGTGGCCTGATGGTTACATGATTTACAACCGCACACATGTATAAAAAAAAACTAAACGCTAACCACTGCGTACAACAGGTCAGACTGTGTGGCTCTTTGACTGTGACTCACATGGGACCTTGGTGTTGTTGTTCATCATGTCTTTCTTCCTCTTCTTGGCAGCCATGTCGCAGCTGAGAGAGTACAGCAGGTTCTCCTTGTTGAAGCACTCCTCCTGCTCAGCTTTGCAAAAACTGGAGGAGGAGAAAACACAAGGACACACATTTCATTTAGTGCATCCTCTCACCTCTTTATCCCAACACACCTGATTGATTTAGATCTCCAGTATAATCCGTGAGTTTGCACTTCTGTGAGTTGCTTTTCTTTGTAAAGTAAGTAATCCATTACTATCTTGCTTTGTAATAGAGATACACTGTAACTTCGGCCATGTCAAAGCTAGGTTTTTCTTTTACAGCTGTGCACAGAGGTGCAGACTCGACAGACGTCTGTCGATCCACCCTCTTGTTGCCAGATTATTAATAGCTCAGTGATTAAACCAGAAGAGGAGCATGCCTCCGGAACTAAACATGAAAACAATAACACTGTGGATGGTGCGGGCCTAGTGTCGGTCTGTCCCTGGACAGACTTTCTTCATAACACCCCCCTCCCTCCCTCCCTCCCTCCCTCCTCCATCTCTCCCCAACTAAAAGTGATGGCGCATTTAAGAGCTGCGCAATGTGAGCGCACTGCAGCTTTGCAGCGTTTCTGTTTGGTGACCGACCTCTCCACGGACACGTTGTTGTTTTTGTCGTCTGTTGTCGTCTTTTTCCAGCCCTCTTCGGTTTTAACCCAGTTCTGACCCGGTGACCTCCAGTCCTGTCCGAGGAAAGGCATCCTGGCTGGAAGACGAAGAGTCGAATAAAACTAAAAGCCCACTAGTGATGAGACGGCAGCCCCTGGTTGAGTTACCGTGTATTTGCTGGAGACACCTGGTCCTGGCCGTGTTTCTGCTCTTCTGTTGTCTTTGCGTAGCTCTTCTTATAAGAACCCGGAAACACACGAGACCCGCCCACTTTGGAAACTTCCCTGCAGCACGTGTCTTTGTTTATCAGCTGCAGCGTTGCAAAACCTCCTGGAGGGAAGAGCAGCACTAACACAAGTCCTCATGTCATGGAAAGACAGAGACAGGGGACACCAAGGAAATTCATTCCTAAGGGTTTTCACTCGGTGAACCCCTTAGGAAAGCAGTTTTAAATGTTAAACATTAAACGGGAGACAATTATGTAACTGAACCGCTGTGATCAGTGGGACTGTAACCTACTCCATAGTACTGTGCTGACTTTGGAGGTACTTGTACTACTAACCTTCCACTTGAATGCAGTGAGAAATGTTGTACTTGTACTAAGACACATTTAGTCTGCAGATTGTTTGTAGTAGATTGACTTTCAACAGGAAATGTTAAAATATCCATGGGGCTGCATAAATTATGATTTGAAGGTATAGATTAAGAGAGAGATATGTGACTATTTGGACTTGCTTAAATTTGAATTGTGCAAACTTGCATTGAGTATTTTACTATATGAAATCAACAGAAGCATGAAACCTCTTGGCTGAAACAGAACTGTATCACCACAGTTTTCAATGGTTAATGCATTGATGTTGATCAAAGTATTTACTATTCAGGAGGTGTTTTACCCAAGTTTATCACTAGTGAATCATGTCTGTAAATATGAAAGTCACTTGGCTGTAAAGTCCCCAGATTCTTTGTCACTTCTAATATAAATAGATCAAGTCGTCCTTTGTATGTGTGTGGGCACGAAGTGTGTTTGCGGGGGTCTTTCCATTGTATTTCAAATTTACCACAACAGTAACAACTGATGAATGAAGACGACGGTACTGTTTTTATTGGATTATACCATTAAAAGACAATGTGTAACTAAGTCTGATCAGGCCACTGGGTCAGCTCTTATCATCTCAATTAAACACAACATGTATGTACACACACACACATATCTCACAGCATCTTGTGAGCAAGGTCAAAGGTTATAACTCATATAACACTGTGCTTTCTAAGGTAATTACACAGAAGTTTGTTCGAAAACAAAGTGTTTCCATGCCCATTGTTGTAGTGAAAGACTGGGAGGGATATGTCATCAGCATACAGTAAGAGTGATAACAAAAGGATCAAAGAGGAAGTGCTGTATAGTCTGGTTGATCACTGATGTCATGTGGCTAATGTGTAGATGCAGTGCCACTTCCTAAAAATGCTACAGCATAAGCAACATGTTTGTGTATTCACTCTGTGAGAAATGCAGCAGCAGTGGACATGCATGTGTTTATGTGTATACCCATGTGAGTGAATGAGTGTTTACACACCTCTGTGCTCACGTCTCTTGTTACTTTTCTCACAAGAGAGAGGGGGGATTTTCTGGGGCTTCATAATTCATGACACACTATACAATCTGCAAAACATGTCGGCAGCAGCACATGGTGCACAGTAAGTGTAAACTTCTTCCAAGAACCAGCAGACCAGTGTTTCTGAATTTTCAATGCAGCACTGAGATGTGTGCAAAAGGTCAAAGAGCTCTTTACACGCTGCATGCTAAAATCTGTCACTCGAGAATTTCTGAAAGCACATTGAGTGTTTGTGTTCTCACTTGTTGTAGTGATCATTGCAGAAGTGTCTCGCACTGAAATAGTTCCTCATGTCTGTAACCACACCACAGTGTCTGTGTGAAGAAGTTTATCATAGCTAAAATGGATTAATGTGTATGATGTTGTCAGTCCCCGAAGTCTAATTACATCTATTTCTAAAGTAGGCCAAACTACCAAAGGACATGGAAAGTCCCAGTAAGTGCGTGGTCAGTGGACTGACTGACTGGGAACGGAGCTATGATCTAAGGCTCTAAGGAGCTTTGGTTTAGTTTATTCAGTGAATCACAAACAGTGATGACTCAGAGATGCGTTCTGTTTCATGTCAGTCCAGTTGGTACAGCGATAAATTTTACACAGCTCCTAAAACAAGAAAAGGTAAGACGTCACTAGGCCTTCCACCATTTTGGGTTTTGTGCAGATATTCATAGTTCCCAGTGGATGGATCCTGCTGACTATGAGGACGTTTTCACTTCAAATACCTCAACATTTACCAAATGAATAGAAACAATATTTTTATTAGATGATTCATACCTGCTAACCATCAGCACCATTAGTACACTGTTGATAGTATTTAGCTCAGTATAGTCTCACTGAGCACACGTCTGTGGACTGAGAGTATGGTTGTAATCTACATAAATAAACATTTTAGTCTATTATTACCAGAGATGTCCATCAAGTTGGAATTTTTTTACAAATACAGTATTTACAGTATGTCAATATTTGGAAATTACCTCAAATTAGAACAAGTTTAAAGGTCATCAGTGAATAACCTCTCGCCCCCTTTCTCCTCTGTCTGTCATCCATGTTTTTGTGTTGATGTTGTGACCAGACAGGACAGCTGGTCAGTCCTGCTCGACCCTCCAAAAACCTTAATCACAGACACACACATACACACAACAACACAGTCACCCACACACACCTGTTGCTGTTCCTCCTGGACGAGTTTCATCACTCGCTCAGATTCTGTGTTGTGAAACTCTGCTCATCAGTTTCCCACTCCCTCTAATCGTCTCTCACATCTGCCAGCTTGCACAGCAACCGAGTGGGCATCATACCTCACGTGGTGTAACTTTTGACCTCTTGTTTGTTGCTCAAAATAACACATCACCTATAGTTTTTCCAGACCCCCACCTTTTCCCATTCACTCCACCCACTGTCCCCTGGACACCATTCGCTGGCAGTGAGCGACTGAAACATCTGACCCAGTGACTTCTGATTTCAAAGAATTTCACATAGACTCCCACGTAGTACCTTCTGGTCTCTTTATATTTATACAAAACAGGTGACAGTGGTTTCTGAAAGTCACTGATGAATGAAATTATGAATCATTAGAAATCATCCTTGATGTCCCTACCTGACATTTGTCTTTAATTTGAATGTTTCCTCTGAATGTGCTGCAGCAAATGACTGTCAACACATTGCTACAGGGTAATATTTAGGCCTGTTTATGTAAAAGGACACCTTTTCTATAATATCTTCTGTGCCTTCTGTGTGTCTTTGCCTGGGCATGCATCTTTGCCTGTGAGGACAGGGGTGTGAGTGGGGTCAAAGAGACTCATGATAAGACTTGTAGGACACATGTGCTCCTCAGATTGCATTTACTGAATGTACTGTCTAGTAAACAGCACTGTTAAGACTGTACAGATAGAGATGTAGAGTAAAGAGAAACCATTTATTATTGAGATTTTGTAACTAACGCCAAAGAAGAACATCTTTACAATATACGATGATAAATGTTCAAGTTGTATAAAACAGTGAAAATTTGCCTTATACCTTTGCATTTAAAATATCATTATTTTGCTCTAAAATGAGAAGACAGCATTTAAAAAAGCACAAAGTTCAAACCTATGAACACTTTGACTTGCTCGAAAACAGTACACAGCCCTGGGATTTAAACATGTCAAGTAAAATCTCATGATTTAGAGCGGGCTGAAAATAGCCCTTTCACCCTGTGTGAAGACAGACAGACTGAGAAGACGCTGCACGGCTTGTTTTCATAGATGTGTGTGCTGAATGACACTAAACAACACATGGAATATTAAAAAGAACATTTACAGGTATCAAAAATCTTATTTGACTTTGGCTTTTACAGCCATAGAAGTGGAATTAGTGAATCTGTTACAAAGCAAAACCACTATGTCATCAACTAATACTAAAATGTTTACTTTTTCATTCATAGTCTTTTTGAATGAATTGATATTTTGCATTAACAACATTAACCATTTTATACATGTATTATGAGAACCTCAGCCAAGAGTGTTTTTATTCCTCTCTAGGCATGAAAAAAACAATGCAATTGAAATTTTTTTATGAACCTATTTGTCATGGATTTACAAAAGAAATTTACATGCGCTTGACTTTTTAACAAAAAAACATGTATTTAACAAACCAATAGCAGAAAATAATATACTGCGTGAAAGATATATAAAAAATTATTGATGCTAATTTAATATTTTCTCACATTTTAACATATTCTAATACTCAAAGAGGTTGAACCTAGCTGCTGGATTTTCTTAAAAGAGCCAGAGAGACATTGTCTATGGCTCTACTAACCCTAACCTGTCACTGTAGTGACCATTATGCATGAAAGAGGTATAATCTGAGCAAGAACTTAAACACATGAATGACTCATAAAAAAAATCACATTATATCCTGTGATTTTGCCCATGTCTGTGACACAGATGCCATAGTCAGGGAGCCATGGTCAAACAGTTTATATGGCAGGGTCCCTTTGGGTGACCAAGTGTCTGTCTTTGGGTCATAGCACTCAAAATTGTCGGAGTCCTCGATCACGTCATGACCGTTGATGTAACGGCCGCCTGTGATATAGAGTTTGTTATTAAGAACAGTGGCAGAGTGGTGCATCCTCCTGTCCTTCAGGTTGGCACACTTGATGAACCGGTTGGCCTTGGTGTCGTACGCGATCATTCTCCTCGTGTATCCTGTTACAGAATAATGAGATATATGTGAGAGGGGCAGCATGTGCAGTTCTAGCAGAAAGAGGTGATGTAATTCTACGATGTGCTTCATTGAGAAATAACGTGTACTAGTGAGTTGCAGCAAGTAAGTCTAAATAATATAATAACTATTAATTCTATGTCACAGGTGCTACAGCTACCTCCAATAATGTAGATTTTGTCGTCCAAAACAGCAGCTGGAGCAGATACATTCTTCACTGTTCTGTTCTCCATCTTAGACCACATGTTCCTACTGATATGATACACCTGAAGAAGGGGAGCAGTGAATAAATGAATGAGAACTGATAGATGGTTGAAGGAATCAGTCACAGATGAATACATAATGATTCATATAGTATCAGGAGATTAGTGTCTTACTTGTATAATTCTGACAGGGTTCTGTGTGGCGTCTTCTCCTCCAAACACATAGATCCTCTGGTTGGTAGCAGCCACTGCTGGGTACAGCACAGCCTCAGGCATTGGTGCCATAGACTCCCACTGGTTGAACATACTGTTGTACCTGAAGAGTATAAAGAGATGTGTTATTATCTGCCACACATTTGTGTGTCAGACTGTATTCATTGTTGCACCAGTGTCTTGAAGTATTACCTCTCCACGCTGCCCGTGACCTGTCTGTCAGGCCCCAGGCCACCGAGGACAAAGATGAAGTGGAGGTAGGAGACACTCTGATGGGCAAAGCGTGGCTCCAGCATGGGCTCTGCTGTTCTCCACTGGTTGGTCTTAAGAGAGAGGGTGTAGACGGCTGTGCTGACTTGTCTGTACTTTGTGTTTGTGGTCAGGCCTCCGATAACGTACAGGACGCTGTGAAGAGCTACATAGGAGGCCTTGTAAAGACGCATGGGCAGCTTGGCGAGCCGCTGCCATTTTTGACTGCTCTCATCAAAAACAAGGGCCTCCCTTGATGTCTGCTCATTGTTCTTCCTCCCTCCCATCACCACCAGCATGTCATGGTAGGTGTATCGCCTCGGTGCAACCCAGAGAGGTTCCAAGTCTACTGCTTTGTCCCCAGTGCATTTGGTGCTGACAGAAAACATGAGGCGTCTCACGGACTCGA